>NW_006439192.1:12778199-12871320 GCF_000325575.1 Pteropus alecto
AACATGAGTAGAACAAAAAGAGCAAAACTCTAGAGTCAAGAAGGACAGGCCTGTCACTACATTTGAAAACTAGGGAACTATTGATGACCGTTAGCAGTGAAGAGCTTAGTTTGGATCTGAAGGCAGATTTCAAGATGTAATAAGAAGTTTAAGCTGGTATTTCAAGACATTTTGTGCAAGTAAATGCAAGAAAGTGATGGATTGTTATTGACTCTAAGAACATCTACAGAGGTATTTTTAAGGCTCTGTTCAGTAGTCCAGATGAGAATTGGGCTAAATGTGCTTCCATACTAATGAAACTGTTCTGGAAATGATGTGTCTTTTTATTTCCATGCCTAGGGTCTATTAAATCATTTGAGCTGTCTTTATTTAAACTATAGGTAACAAAAATTAAAAGCATAACAAAGAAGTTCCACCATTTTGGGGTAACTTTGTGTTTCTAAATAGAAGTATGCATAATTGGGCTGACAAATTCAAATCTAAGTTTATTAGATACAAATAATTATTTAGTGATGAGGCATGCAATCTTATAAATTTTTTTGATCTGTAATATTCATACCTGACAGACTTTTGATTAGGAAATAAACTATTTACCAAAGAATACATCTGCTTATCTGATGTGTTTGAGGAGCAAGCCTTTTATTACATAAGCATATATTTATATCTTAATACCAGTTATGACTTATTAGTTCTGACAGAAATTAAGCATCTAAATAGGAAATGCTGTCACTCTTAGAGATGTCACCAGGAGAGAAAATTAGCTCATAGTTCCAGCTCTCTAAATCAGCCATGCATTTAAGAGAGTAAGATAAAAAAGACTGAATAACACTCGGGCTTCTGTGGATTAACATCAGGCAAATTTTCCAAGAAATATTTACTGATATCCCATTTAACTAAGCCATATCTATCACTGACAGCAGAGTAACTACTTTCAGCATTTTTATCTTGACTAAAACTGGAGAAAACCTGATAGTAATCGTGAAATTAATTTTCATAAGGATGTAATCTACATTTATCATTTGGTAAAGTGTTTACTTTCTGGTGTAAAGCCTATTATTTTAAATGGTAAGAGAAGATATAAAAAAGTAAGACAGATTTTTCTTAATTTACTTCAAAGAAAAAATCTTTACTAATTTCTACAATTCAGTGGTTTTTCTATTTTTGAAACGAGATTCATTATGTTTTATAAAAGATGCATTTCATGATGATCAATATATTGTTTTGTGGCTTATTAATCCAACAGTGGTGATGACTGTTTTCATATTAACAGTATTACGAGAGCACTCCAAAATTATCATATAGATATGAGGGTTATTCTGGCTTAGCCATAACTGTGCAGTGATCACCAGTTTGAATCAAACCATCTAGTTCATTTGGTGGGTGTCCCAATACCCTGCTTCTCCCTAATTAACCTGATATGAAACTCTGCCTGTTGACACAATATCCTCACAGCTAAGGGATAATTGCCAAATTAATGGTAGTTTAAAACTGTAGCTGTATTCCAAAAGCGTCCCCAGAATGCATTTTTCTAGGGAGCACACTAGCCCATGAACCAGCTGGAGTTGTATTCTGCTTTCCTGTTAGCTCTGGTTCATGTATAGCTTTAACCATCTACCACTAAGAGCTCCACTTGGTACCCGCTCTTTTTGCTTGAATCAGTCTCATTCGAAGCTTTCCTAAAACATACAAACTCCCTATCAGTCTCTACCTGTCAAGACACTAGGCAATATACATGTAATAAGTTACTAGCAATATTCATAAAACTTCATCCTATTTTTTTCATAATTGCACTATAAACTTCCCCATACTGTTTTCACTTGATTTTTGACCCTGCTATACTCTCCTCCTAGAATACCTGCACTTGTAAAGCATCTTGTAGCACTAGCTGTCAATTTATCTGTGTTCTTATATTTTAAGTGTCTTAAAATAGTATATAGTTGGGTCTTGTTATCCATTTTTTAAAAATCTAGCCTGAAAAACTATTGTTTTATTTAGTATATAGTCTATGTCATCTTCTTATTTGTTCTCTATTTGTCTCTTCTATTCTTTGTCCTTTTAGTTGCTTTTCTTGCCTTCTTTTATACTAGTAAAGTTTTTTCTTTGTTGTTCTGTTAAATATGCTCTATTAGCCCTTTCATTATAACTTTAGAATTGTATTTTAGTGATTATGCATTCATGACTTTAAATTAGAAAGTTATCACTTTCCATAAAATACAAAGTCTTACCATAGTTTATATTTATTCCCCTGCCTTTTATTTTTGTTATATATTTAACTCTATGCCTTGTAAAACCATAAGTAAAGTTTTTAGCATAGTAATTATTGTTTCTTTAAGCAGTTACTTTTTTTCTCACATATTTTCCCTTTCCAGTGCTTTTCATTTCTGCCTGCAGTTTTGCACTCCTGTTTAGAATCATTTATCTTCTACCTAAATCATTTACTTTAGTATTTCACATTGCAGTTCTAATGAAAATAAATTCCCTCAGCTGATTATTATCTGGAAAAATCATCTTCATTTTGCCCTTATTTTCTAAAAGATATTTTGCTGAGTAAAGACTTGTAGGTTGACCAGTTCTCCGAGAGTAGTAACCTATTGTTTCTTAGTTTTCATTATCTTCGTGTAAAGGCAGCTGGAAGTTTTATCATTGCTCCCTTGAATTATTATGCTCCTGCACCTCAACCCTGGTTGGTTTTAAATGTTTCTCCTTATCTTTGGTTTTCAGCACTTTGGCTGTGATATGCCTAGATGTGTTTTCTCTTTTTTCATCTTCCCAAGAGTGTGCTAACATTCTTCAATATATGTGTTATATCTCATCATTTGGGGAAAATTCATTCCACTTATCTTTTTAATACTGTTTTTGTCCTACTTTTCTCTCTTCCCTCCTGCTGTCAAACCAATTACACAAAATTAGGTAGTGTGACTGTCCTACATGTCTACTGTACTCAGCAGTACTTTAAAAGGCAGCAAATAACTGCCACAAATTTTGGTTCATATCTAAAATAAGTGACCTTTCTTACATAGTGTAGTATCTTACAATATGGCATTGATTAGAAGACATTTCTGTAGATAAAGAAAAGATCATTTAAAAGTGCCAAGTATTTTCAAAATTTCAATCCAACACTTATTAAGACTATTGCTACGAAACAATACATTTGAATAGAAATATAATCTTGCTGTACAGTTCCTTTATAGACAGATATAAAGTAAATGTTTTTATTGTCTAATTTTGTTATACCAAATATAATATGCACATTAGTGGACCAGTAAGCCGTATTACCATATACTGTGGTCGATTTTATACCTGTGAAATAGCTTGTTTTCTGGGCTTGTTGTAAGGATTAAATTTGATTATATATACAAAGCACTTGGTATATATACGGTAAAACCTAAGAAAATTCAGCTTCTAGTATTATTATATAATGTGGAGAAGTAGGCAGAAGAGGAACATAGTACTTGGAGCATTTCTGGATTTCTCCTCTCCTAGACACCCTCTGATAGAACCTCAAGCCTATTTCAGGTATCCTAATGAACCTCCAAGCCAATCTGTACAGATGTTAGGAGGCAAAGTCTCCACTGTCCATGAGAGCTACAATCTGTCTTCACACTCTTTTTCTTTTTTATTTTTTTCTCCCCTCATATCTCTGGGTTTCTGACAGCTTAACTTGACAGATCTCATGAATAAAAGCACCAAGCTGATTATGTTCTGTTTTCTATCACAGAACTGTTGTCTGTGCAGTCTTTTGGAGAAACTAATGTAAATTCCACAAAGGAAGAAGCCCATGCTTAGAAAGCTCTTTGAAAACTCATTATAAATGAGTGGCTTTTGGAGAGGGATTAAGAAAAGAAGCATGATTGGAAAAAAAAAATCAAAAAAGCATTCAATGTAACCTGCTTGGTTTTTACTACGTATATTGATCAGTGGGGGAAAAAATTAGATAAGCCTTGGAGAATGGTACTAGCAATAAGTATTGAACTAAAATTATAAGGTGCAGAGAAGGAAGGGAGTGGGTAGGGAGGGAAATAAAAAAGAAATAAATGGAGAACAAAAGGAAATTAAGTTAAAATGCATTTGACAGCATAGTTACATACATAACATATATCCTTAAAAATACAAACTATACAACATATGGAATTGCCAAATACATAAAGTAAAAGGCAATAAGAACTATTATAGGTCCATACTTTTGCATGTATAGCACCAACTATTGTGGTAAAGCAAGGAAGAGATGGGCAGAGATGGGAAATTTAGGCAAGTACTTTTCTAAAAAGGCAGAAGAATTATATTCACACCAGGTATAGTTCAGATTACAAAAGGTCTAATCCAGGAAGTAGCAAGGCTATTTAGAAAGATATTCTCCAAGACAATAAATAACATAATTAAAAAAAAATGGAGGGAGGGGCTTTCTTTAGCTTTATGCAGAATGTGGAGTGAAACTGATCACAAAATGTTCCACATATTGTGGTCCTTTAAAGGTCCTATCAAGTTCATATAAATAAGTTGCATCCATTTGTGCACAGGTGTGCCTCTTTGTACTTGTATGTGCACAGCACATGAAGGGAAAGTAGATAGTGTTGTTGAGTTCTACATAGCTACAGGTTTTGAGAGCCACTAGATGTCAGCATTTGATAATTCTCTGAAAAAGGCTCATGCCTTTTTTATTTCTCTCTGCGACAGACTTTCTGTTCAGCCATTTTCTCCATCCATAGAAAGAATGAATGAGAAATTGTATGCAATTTAAAATAATTGGATCACATATAAGAAGATCAGCAATTCATTTGATGTAACTACTTTTCCAATCATAAGTTTTATGATATGTTAAGCAGAGATATTAATAAAAATATCAGTAGTATCTGTATGTGTATGTGTGTATGTGTGTGTACACATTGCCTGGTATGAGAAGGAACTATTTAAAGCATTCTTACCTTCTTAAACTCTCAATAAGTGCTTCTTTCTTCTTTTCAAGAGTATTTCATCTGCTGTATCATGGGAAGAAAATGAGGACATCTGATGACTTCTTTCCTGTTGTTACTCTATTGTGAATTTAATGCTTTCCACATTTTGTGTGGATATTTTTGGATATTTCAACATTTTGGCAGAACTAGTATTTCCTTGAGAGCTAGAAGAGTCTCTTGTCCATCACATGTGCAAGATAAAATCAGTGGGTCTGTGAGTGAATTAATATGTGGATTAATTGATTCATCCTAGGGAAATAATTTTAAGAACAAGTCATGTTTCTTAAGCCAGATTGAGAGCTTTGAAGAAGGCATGCTGGAGAATACTTATTAACTTTTCTTGGGCTACAGATGTTATGAATCTTCAAATAGCAACTCCTAACTTGGGAGAGAGAAGAGCCAGAGAGAGAGAGACTTTCTATCTCCACTCTATGAAAGATACAACCCAGTGAGACCTGTAGCAGCGCTCTGCCTGAGATTAAAAATGGGATATTATACAAAGTCTCTATGTGCGTAGGGGGCATTTTGGGAAAAGAAGGGCACAGATGGAACTGGAGAATTTTAATACTCACAGAGATCCTAAAGATTAGTGATGCAAAGGTGTCCTGCTGTGAACTGGCTACAGTTTGGGGTATTTATCTTTTAGTTCATTGAATGAGATCATTCTTTTAATCTCAATTCCAAAACAAGGTCTCCCCTTTTCTCTGAGAAACTGTAGCTACAGACCGAGACTATAAAATCTATTCATGTAGCAAACATCTATTCAGCCTGACTCTCTATGAAGCACTGTGCTAGGTTCTCTGGGGGGATACAAAGATGTATTCAAAATAGCCTCTGTTCCAAAATGCTTAAAATAAATCATCTAACTAAATTACAACATATTATAGTCTTAATTTCCCATAATATCAGTACTTGAAACTCATATAGCACAATTAGGCAGATGACATTAAATCATTTTGCAAAAAAATTCTCATTAATGCATTTAACATATAGAGAAATCAGATCTTACCGGCTGATGTTTTTAGATGAAGTAATTGAAATTTTTAGAAGAAATGGCTTGCTCTAGGCTATGGAGTGAGCTGAAATTATATAACCATTTTCACTGGCATCCTGCTGGTAGTCTGTTCTAACTCCTATAAAATCTTGATTAAAAACAATTTGTTAAGCAATATGGACAACAGAAAATGTGAATTCTCAAGTATGTCTATATTCATTATCACTGTTACTATAATAATGCTATAGGATGGCTCCTGGACACCACATATTTGGTGGAAGAAAATTTATTTCAGCTTATTTCAGAACGATACATAGGATTTATTTCTCCTTTCACTTCAAATCTATTAAACTGAAGTAGTTCTCCACTTTTTAGCTATTTCCTTTCTTAAACTATTTACGTTTTAGTAGATACATTAAAAGAAAGAGATCAGGTGTGTCCATGTGCACCTGGAAATGTTTTCTCCCTCTTGCTGGCGAGTGAAGTACTGGCAAGAACAGATCTGTCACTCAGTCAGAGAGAACAGATGGAGTGAGGAAATTTTTACGTACAGACAGCCCTGAGGAGCTGTGCAGAGAACATACTCAACAGTCATTTAGTTCTCAATCTGCCTTCACGTTGTATTTAAGATTTTGTGGAAAATGTCTAGTTTCCTTAACTGAACGCTGAATCAAATTACTTCACAAACTTTGATCCCAAACAATAACTCTTCGTGTACCATAAGAAAACAATTCAGAGTCTCAGGGCTTGTATATGAAAGCCTAAAATAGACTTTTGTAGCTTATCTTTTATTCTTTGTGCAAATTTTAACATGATATTGACAAAATGTTGGATAAGATTCATTACTGTTAATATGAGAAGTGAGTGTGTGTGTGTATCCATTATTTACTAAAATAAAGATGAAAGACTGCTAAAAGTAATCAAGAGAAAATATTTAGAAAAATTACTAGCTATTAATTTGAAAATAATTAACTAACCAATTAGTTACTGAGCCGGAATAACCAACCATACTGAACAAAGTAGAGCCTGTGACACTTCATTTTGCTTATGTGCTTCTGATACTCTCAAACAATTGGTAAAAATGGGTATTTATAAGAAGTGGTAACTTTTGTTTGTAGGAAAAAATGTTTTGCTTTGTATAGATGACATGATTTCTTTAAGTTGCTTATCCACTGAAAGTAAAAACATTTCACATACTGTTGAACTAACTAACTCATGGACATCCAGTTTTATAGCTCTTGTATGGGCCTCCACAGAACCAGGGCATGACCATTCAGAAGAATAAGCCAATCAATCTACATGTAATGAGTGACTACTACAAGGTTGTATCAGAGATGTGCTTTCCCAGAGAGTTAAAAAAACCACATAAAACAACAACAAAAAATTATTTCAAAAGCTACTATATTGTACCTTCATAATTTTCACCTAATGATCAATGTGTTATATTTAAAGAAAATCTTATGGAATAATATAGAAAGGAAAGGGTAAGACACATCTGTGTTCAATTGATGGTGTTCTGTTCCCTTTTTACGGATAATTGTCTAGGCTATGCCTGTGGCAGTAGAGGAAGAATGAAGGAATAGTACTGTGATGGGTTAAATAGTGTCCCCATACTATTGACCAAATTGTGTCTCTCCCCCCCTCCCCAAATTCATATTTGAAGCCCTAATGCCCCATATGACTGTATTGGCTATGGGGTCTTTAAGGAGGTGATTAAGGTTAAATAAGGTCATAAGAAGGGAGCCCTGATTTCACAGAACTTGTGCCCTTATAAGAAGAAGAGACACCAGAGCATTCCCTAAGCCATGTTAGAACAGCAGGATATGGTGGCTGTCTGTGTAGCCAGGAAGAGAGTCCATACCAGGATCTGACCGTGTCGGCAGCCTAATCTTGAACTTCCAGTTGTCAAAGCTCTTAGAAAGTAAATTGCTCTTGTTTATGACACCCAGTCAATGACATTTTGTTATGGCAACCTGAGCAGATTAAACAGGTATATCTACCCAGAATTTGTGAATGTGATCTTATTTGCAAATAGGGTCTTTGCAAATGTAATTAAGTTAAGGATCTCAACAAGAGATTATTCTTGGTTAGAGTGGATCTTAATCCAGTGGCTAGTGTCCTTACAATAGAAGGGTAGATGACACACAGAGGAGAAGATGATGTGAAGATGGAGACAGAGATTGGAGTGATGCATCCACAGGACAGTGAACACCAATGATTGCTGGCAGCCACTAAAAGTTAGGAGAGATCATGGAACAGATTCTCCTTTAATGTTTAGAAGGAATCAACCCCGCTGATACCTGGGTTTCAGACTTCAGGCTCCCCAAATTATGAGAAAATAAATTTCTATTATTTTAAGCCACTGAATTTATGGCAATTTGTTACAATAACCCTAAGAAACGAATTCAAGTGCCCATTGTTCAACCAACTAAACACTACTGAACACATTTCTTAATAAAAATGTGTTTGTAAACAGTGACCAAGGAAAGATGAAGAGAGGAGGAAAAGTTCTAGGTGCCTTTTATGGTCAATTACTATGCTCCCATCTCCGGCCCCGCAAACACTCATCTGTTTCTGTCACTATAGTTTGGCCTGTTCTAGATTTTTTTATAAACAGAATCATAATATGTAGTCCTGTGTTACTAGCTTCTTTGACTTACCATAATGCTTTTGAAATTTATCTATGTTGTTGCACATATTAGTGATGCGTTATTTTTATTGCTGAATAGTGTTGCATTGAATAGATGTACCCCAGTAGTTTCTCTATTCATCAATTAATGGGCATTTCTGTTGTTTCCAACTCTTAGCCATGGATAAAGTTGCGTGTGTGTGAGCATATGCTTTTGTTTCTCTTGTGTATATACTTAGGAGTGAAATTTCTGGTCATATAGTCACTCTATGTTTAACCTTTTGAGGAATTATCAACTGTTTTTCAAAGTGACTGTGGTACGTCCAGACAATGGAATATTATTATTCAGTGCTAGAAATAAATGAGCTGTCAAATCATTAGAATGAAACTCAAATGTATATTGCTAAGTGAAAGGAGCAAATCTGAAAATGTTACATACTGTATGATTCCAACAATATGACAATCTGGAGAAGACAAATCTGCGGAAACAGTAAAAATCAATATGTTGGGGGAGAGGGAGAACTGAATAAGCAGAGACAAAGATTTCTAAGGCATTGAAAATACTCTGTACTACAGAGTACCACCATCCTAATCACAGGATTTCTATGGAGCTGGGTCATGAGAAAACAGAGAAAGGAAAA
The DNA here is from genome assembly GCF_000325575.1 of Pteropus alecto. Taxonomy (NCBI): domain Eukaryota; kingdom Metazoa; phylum Chordata; class Mammalia; order Chiroptera; family Pteropodidae; genus Pteropus; species Pteropus alecto. The sequence continues at coordinate 12,787,416 of NW_006439192.1, forward strand.
TAAACAAGGTATTTCCTTCACTCTCTGTGAGTGTTAGGATATACCTTGCTTGCTGCTTAAGCCAGAACTAGAGGGCTTCCCTCTGAGGTTTCTCTCTATCTATGCTGATGTCACTTCCAAAGTTTGGTTTGCATTGAGCCAAGGTCAAGGATAAAGGATTAAAAAAAATAAATAAAAGATAAAACCATCACTAATTTAGAGGTACTTAAAATTCTGGTTACTCCCCTAATTAGCCTATTACTATTTACTTTTTAAAATAGACATTATTTTTTTTAGAGCAGTTTTAGTTTCATAGCAGTATCAAATAGAAGATTTAGAGATTTCTCATATAACCTCCTGTCCCACACATGTGTAGCCTCTCCTATATCAACATCCCCACCAGACTGGTACATTTGTTATGATTGATGAATCCATATTGACACATCATAAATACCCAGAGGCCATAGTTTTTAGGGTTCACATTCAGTGTTGTACATTCCATGAGTCTGGATATATTTATAATGACATGTATCTGCCATTACATATCATATAGAGTAATTGTACTGCCCTAAACATCTTCTGTGCTCCATCTATTCATTCCTTTCACCTCCAATTTGGCAATCACTGATCCTTATTCTGTTTCTATAGTTTTGCCTTTTCTAGAATGTCATACAGTTGGAATCTTACAGTATGTAGCCTTCTCAGGTTGGCTTTTTTCACTTAGCAGTATGCATTTAAGGTTCCTCCATGAATTTCCATAGCTTAGTAGCTCATTTCTTTTTAATACTGAATATTATTCCCTTTTCTGGATGTATCACTCACCTGCTGTGTGGGGAGCCGCGGGTCTTCAGGCCGCAGAGGCTTGGTTGCAGGACTGGGTGTTTTGCCTGCCTCCGACATTGCGGAGCCCTACTTCCCTTAACTTTCATCACTTCCTCCCCCTAAGCACACACCCCTTAGGCTGTCAATAACCATCACCCCATCCCCTTAGACCCAATGGGCGTGTGGCACCGCCTACTCGGACCAGCCAAGAGCCAATGCGCTTGTCTTCCGCCAGCTAGCCCCACCTCCCTTTGTTAGCCCTGTATAAATATCCCCGCTGAAAAATAAAGTTTGAGGCTTGATCAGAATACTGTCTTGCTTCCGTCTCTTTGTGTCTCCTGTCTCGCCTTCATCCTCCATAGGTTCTTCCTCGTCCCGCGTTGTTTTGTCCCGCTGGCCGGGACACTGCTGCATCTTGGTCTTTTGCCTATCTTGGTTGTTTCCAAGTTTGGGCAATTATAAATAAAACAAATATAAAATCGACTTTGTCCTTCCTCTTTCTCTCTCAGACCCTTCTCAATTTTTAAGGAAATCTTCTGGCTCTACTCTAGCAACTCTGGCTACTTCACATTATCTCTGTTGTTATTGCAATGATCAGAGCTATCATAATCTCTCGCCTAAATTAATCTATTAATCTGTATGCACTGCTAGAATTTAATCTACAAAAGGTTAGAATCTTAGTATCTTTTCTACAGTGATATAGACAAGCCTTAAAACAGTACTTAGTACATAGAAAATGTTCAATAGATATTTTGTGAATGAATGCATGATGGCCAATATGTAATTTTAATAGCTAAAATATGCTGTGCCTACAATAAGCCAAGTTCTAAGTTAGATGGATGGGTGGATCAATGAATGAATCAGTGGATCAATATATATAATTCATTCCTCACTAAAACCCTGTGAGGTTGTTATTGTTATCATTCCCATCTTACAGACAGCAACATGAACAATAATCTCAATTTATTTTACTCTGTTTACATCAACTCATATTTCTCATACAGTCAGACAAGATTATTTAGCTGCTCATTTATAGTCAATGATCTCATACCTTCTGATACAAAACCTAACATCTTGATGGCCTATTCTAGGTCTCTCAGAGACTTGCAATTTAAGAGATTAAGTTAATTGCTATCAAGGAACAGCTATTTTTATCATCACAGAATAAATGCAACGGTTGAGAGAAAATTTACAGAATTTTTACAGTGTTATTAGATGGGCAATATAAAGACATATAGATTATATATCGACCCACAATAGGGGACCCACTTCTCTTCACAAATATTTTTATTAACAATGAAAGCTAAAATTTATCATTGAATTCTTCTAATTAGAGATATTTCTCTAAAATTATAAAACAAAAATCAAGATGTATACTAACTGACCAAGTTTTTATGGATCACATTACTTATTAAACAAAACAAAACAAAACAAAACAAAACCCTGTTAACCTATTTAAAAGCAAAACAGGTAAATCAATATACTTTTAGAAAGCTAGTAGACAAATATTCCCTCATGGCATATCATCTTTAGCTAAAAGTTCTACCAAATAGCAGATACATCTAAATAACTCTATTGTTATGATCCACAGACCAAATCACTTTCTTAAGCAATTTATTTACTGTCCCTCAGGATAAATAATTCATATCGGATGGTGAGTTTGCCTTGACAGCATGACATCCGGGTTGGTTTTCATTCTTGAAGTAGTTGTTATAAAGTACACTTAAGAAAATAAATAAGCCATAATAAACATTCTCTCAAGTATATTTAATTGAAAATAATGAGACAAAAATAGAAATATAATGAAATAGTGTATTAACCTCGTACCTCAGATTTGCATTCCCTAATCAGTTACAAAGCTATTCTGAAGCCAGTCATTTAAAGCCGTAATATCAGCTTCCTAGGATACAAATTTTACTAAATAATTATAGAAAAGTGATGAAAAATGTCTAAGAAACTTTAAATTGAAAGTAGTTATAAAAATATTAAATATGATCACAATACAAAAACTGACATATTTTTGATGACATAGGTTGACCCTGTAATAAAATGACCAGAAGAGAGCACAAGCTTATTTCAAAGTATGGGGTTGTCATGGACCTACTCTGTTATTGAGTTCTGACAGTGATAATTTAATGGTAATTTAGTAGTATCTTAAAGTGGTATCTTAAAATAGGTTAAAATATTAAGCTTCCATTTAAAATTACCTTATGTTCATATTGGATTACGCATATCAGGTAACTCATATTTATATTTTAATTTATTTGTCACTGAACATCTTTGTTTTGAGTTTAAGCTATTTCTTTATTATAAAAAAATCTGAAATTATAAGACCACAAAGTACACAAGGGTTTTTAATGTAAGACATGGGACTTTTCCAATGCCTTTGTGATGTTTTTGGACATAAGAGCTAAAAGACACAATATTATTCATAAAAAAGAAAAATAAAGATATACCCTGTGTATTCAATCACATATAATCAACTACAATTGGTTGCAATCACTGCAAACTCCTTTATAGAATGTTATTGTTGAAAGTATCACATAATGAAGAAAATCTTCCTTTCAAAAACTGATATTCTGTTTTTTATGTTAAAAAATTGCCATTTTAAATATGACTACTTTTTAAACACTGATTTTATTAAAAAGACTGTGGTAGAAGGCTAACTGTTTTGCTTTTTAGCATAAGATTATAAATTATAAACATATAGATTCCCTTTTTTTGTTATAAAAAGAAGGGAAAATGGTAAATTGCTAAAATTATCATTTGGGCAGATGTCTGTGAAAATAGTTATAATATGAAACAAGCTGTCATCAGTTTAATATATTTCGTTATATTGTGCCTTTATTTATCTGTTTTACAGAGGACTTTATAGTCATTGGGAAACATTTAGCCCAAGGTCCTATAGAAAGCACAGAAGCAAAAAAAGATAGTATGTTACCCACTTCAGCCATAGCTTCAACTCAGTTGAATCATAATGACAGAAATCCTGAGATACAGTACAAGTCTGGTAAATAAGTTATTGAATTTTTAAATTCATTTATAAATGACAAATTTAAAAACAATCTCTACAATGCTTTTCAGCCCCTAAATCCAGTGATTATGTTCATGTAAATAATTATTTAAGACATATAATAATATAATGACCTCACCATCCCAGTTACTTTGCACAAAATAGCTTGCAAAACTTTACAAAGTAGATACTATTTTATTCCAGTTTCAGTTTTACAGATAAGGAAACTGAGACAAAAAGAGATTTACACTTTCTCAAAGATCATAATGGCAGGAACAATATGCAAAGAAAAAGAGATGTTCTCAAAATTCTGTATTTTCTTTCTTTTATTTTTAATTTTGTTTAATCTGATTTTTAATTGAGATATATAATCATTATATATAATGTACACAAAGCTCATAGATTTAAGTGTACAGGTTCATTAGTTTTCACAAGTGTGTGCACTCATATAACCAGCATCTCAATAAACATACAGAGAACTTCCTTCACCTCAAGTTCCCTCAACAGCTTGTGAAGAAGTGAGGTGTCAGTGCACAGCTCACAAAAAGCTGAATCTTGCCAACAAGAATGTGAGTAAGATCGAAAGGAGATCCTTCCCAGGCAAGCCTTGAGATGACTGGAGTCTTCTAAGAGACCCAGAGCCAGAATATCTAGATAGTCTAGATGATCTGTGCCTGGATTACTGACCCAGGGAAACAGATGTTAAATGTTGGGGTAATTTGTTAGGCAGTAATAGATAACTATATAGCAATAACAGGCTTGTTGTAGGATTCGCACTTGATTTGGGATGTTTAAGGCATTGTTCAAAGATGCACACTCTGAATTGGGTGCTGTCAGAAAGTGAGGACAATTCTATGGTTAGGTATCTTAATAATTTTCATGTAAAAGGCAGGAGGAACGGGGTGGCATTAAAGGTCAAATGGCGACAAATAGCAGCCACTTAAATTAGCAATGAGAGGGAGAAGTAGACTATTTGTGAGTTGAGCTTGGGCAGTTTTTGCTTTTGTCTGTGCCCAAATGTAATTCTGGAATGGCCTAGGTTTTGTCTTGCTCCATCGTGGTCACAGACTGAACGTTTTTGGTTTGGGTTCTTTAAAATTGTCTATGTTCAACTGGAGAAAATCTCTAATCACCAGACCAGCTACCTCCAGTCGACAGCAGTCAGGGAGTGTTTTTCTCTTTTTTTGATGCATAAATCTACATGGACATTCTTGTACAAATCTTTTTGTGGACTCGTGAGTTCATTTCTCTTGAATAATACCTAGGAGTAGAATGTTCATAGTGTAGGTGCATACAAAACTTCATAAGTGTTTTTTCTCCAGTAATGTATAAAAATTCCAGATGCTTCACATTCTCAACACATAGTGTTGTCAGTTTTTTAATTTTATCTATCCTAATGAGTGTAAAGTAGTATCTCATTTTGGATATAATTTGAATTTCCCTGATGATGAATGAGATTGAGCATCTTTTCAGGTGTCTATTGGTCATCTACATATCCCATTGTCAATTTTCTCTGCTCAAGCCCTTTTCAAATTAATTCACCAAATATTTACTGAAAACTTGCTATCTGTCGCACATGGTACAAGGTGCTGGAAATACAAGGCAGAATAAAATGCCTACCTCTTGAAACTTGCATTCTATTAGAAGGAAACAAATATAACTCAATTAATTTCCCAGTAAATCACCTAATTATAATTATGCTAATTGATATAAGGGTGAATTACAGGGATCTGAGCACAGATTTAAGAGATCTGAAAATATTTCTTTGAGACTGAATGGTTTGAACTGCTATCTGAAGGGTAAATAGAAATGAATTAAGCAAAGAGGAGAGGAACATTCTAGGTAGAGACAAAATATATCTTTACAGTCAAGTGGACCTCCATCAAAGGATGAAGAATTCGAAGAAGGAACCCAGTGTGGGTGGAGCACCAATAGTCTGTAGTTGATAACGCTGAAGCCCAGGGAGAAGCAAGAGCATGCAGAGCTTTCTAAGGCACACTGTTCATGTTTAGCTTTCTTCTAAGAACAAAGGAAAGCTGCTAAACAGTTTGAAGCAGAGGACTGACAATTTGTTGTTATTTAACCTATCTGTCTGCAACCCAGATAAAGAGATTGGTGGAGAAGCCACAGCAGCTGTACAGAGACCAGATAGGAAGCTATTTCCCAGAAACTCAGGAAAGAGGAAACTGGTATCCTGAAATTGATTGATAAGGTGGAGATGGAGTGTAGTAGATAATTTTGAGAGACAGAAGGTAAAATTGACAGAACTTAATGATTGAGTAGGTTTGATTGTGTCAAAGATAAATTGTCAAGAGTGAGAATTTTCTGGTATAAGTGGATATATGCTCATATTGTTTATTAAGAGGGAATATGGTAACTGCTCAGTTTGTAAGGGAAAATGGTGAGTAGTGAGTCTGAAGCCTAAACTTACTAGTTAACTGTCAAATCACTTCCCTTTTCTCTCTGGGCACATAGCTAACTCCATTTCCCAGGGTTTTCTGAGTTACATGCAGGTATATGGCTGAGTTTTGAAATTTGGGCCACATTCTAGTCGATAATGTTACCACAGACTCAAAGGGTCTCTGTGCCTCTACACATCCAAGCCAGATAAGATAGGAACAGGAGATTGTAGGAAAGAAAGTAGAGGTTTATCTAAGAAATTGGCACCAAGCCCAGAGCCACAGGTGAACTAGTGCTCTCAAAAACCTGGCTTCCCCATGGTCTCTAGTGGCTAGATAAAAGGGAAAAATCATTAACCACGGTTACTATGGGAGTTGAGGTTGTGGGCTCTACTGATTGGTCAGGGCTCACGCAGTGGGGAGTTGATCATGGCATCAGGTCCTGATGGCACTCATGGCACTGTTCTGTCCGGTATCTAGGGGGTGCCGTACATGGGCCTTTTCTGCTTTCAAGAGTCTAAACCTGAAATATAACTGATGCCAAGGTGTTATCTTCGTTTGACTAAAACCTAATTTGGTTTGAGGTTCAGTCATTGTATCTTGGTCATGACTGATAGACCTAAAGCTTTATTCTTAAATGAGTTTGACATTGACCAGAACCTAATGTCCTAAGGGCTTAATAATTAAAAAGAGTGGACATACAGTGTATGTACAGGTAGGAGGATCTAAGGGAGAGAATGCGAGTCATAGTTCTATTAGGCTAAACAAAGCTACCTTGGATTTAAGCAAAATCCATGCTAAAGAAATGAAATTCCCATGCAGTTACAATTACTACCACACAATTCAGTCTCCTCTATTTCTGGTGGCTGAGTGAGGAAGATAAATGGATGCTTCTGAGGGCGAGAAATAAAAATATGTCATGTAAAGGTATTGAGTCTTTAGGATTGGTTTATTCAATTTTCAAAATTGATATATAATCGACATGTAACATTATTAGTTTCAGATATAGAACATAAAGATTCCATGTTTGTATATTTTGTGAAATAATCACCACAATTAGTCTAGTTAACACCCATCACCACACAGTTACAAGTTTTTATTTTCTTGCGATGAAAGGATTATTTTTTAGCAGTGATGCTATTTAAAGTACCAGCAATTACATACATTATCTCATTTAATCCTTGTAACAACCTTATAAGACAAATAAATTTTTCACATACAAAGCAATCTGAAGTTAAGAGAATTTAAGTGATTTGCTCTAGGTTTTTCTTCCCAATGCAGTTGTTTCATGGTTTTTTAACTTGAAGAGATTTTAGCTTGAATAGGTGGACTCTCGTTTTCTGGATGGCTATCTCATGTACTCATGGAAGCAATTCTGATTGATTGTGATGAAATTTTAACTAGTTATTCAGTGCCAAAAGCCCAGTATTTACTAATTTTTTTAATTGTCAATCCAGAAACCTGACACATCTCCATTTTCCTTGATCTTCTGCTCCTGTCATCCACAGATGCCAATAGTGTTGCAAAAACTTAAGAAGTTCTATTTCATCAAACTGTGGAATAGCTTGTTTCCAGAAGATCATCATCTCTCACTTTATAAATAGCATCCAGCAAACTACTGTTCTGGAAAACTTATAAAAGTGTATAGGAAGAAAAATTCAGAGTTCTTAATGTTTTAGTGTTAGTCAGGCAGGTATCAGATAAATTCTTTGTGCAACTCCTAGGATCATAAGAGGAAAAATGAATGAAAATAAGTTGATGAGAAAAAAAGTAAATTGGAAATAAGATGTATATATCTTATTACGTATATCACACGCATTCCCCAAATTTTAGTGGTTCGAAGTTAGAAAAAAAAGAGAAATAGTACTTGTTTTCTCTACAACATGCATAGCAAAAGTCGTGAGCTCATGTCCATAAAAGTGTTATAAAATAGAAAAAGTGAGAACATTTTTTGTTATTGGTCTTTAATAAATTGTCACTGCATTTTAAAGATGAAAACACCTTTCAGTGGTATGGTCATGTAATCCCTTTAATTAACAATGAATTTAGCAACACATTATTGTCTGTTATGTGCCAGGAATTAAGAAAAAAATCTGAATCCTCATGAGTATACAGTTTAGTGAGAAAAACGAGTCAATAACAAATAAACCTATGAATATATACTAGGCCAAAAGGTATAAAGTGCTATTTGAAAATAAAGCGAAAAAGGCAGATAGACGGGTACGAGTCACTTTTTTTTTATAGGGTTGTGAGGGAAAGTTTAACCGAGGAGACATTTTGAACAACGAAGAAAAGGAAGGGAATTTACAGATATCTCGAGGAAAAGCATCTCAAGAAGAGCAAAGAACAGTGCAAAGGCTCAAAAAGAGGAGAGTTCTAAATGTGTATGAGAAACAAAAACATGGTGCTGGGGGAAAATTTAGAGCTGTAGGAGGAGATGAGTTAAGAGAAGAATGGGAGAAGAAGTCCATGGATAAAACTGGATCTTACGTGACTTACTCTCTCAACTCTTTCTGGTCATATATGTATATACATATTTATGTATATATATGAACATATATATATGTATATATACACATATTTGAATTTTTTAATTTTATTAAATTTATTGGGGTGATACTGGTTAGTAAAATTATAGCGGTTTCAAGTGTATAATTCTGTATATTGCATTGTGTGTTCACCACCCAAAGTCAAAATCTTCCGTCAGTGTATTATTTGACCCCTTTTGCCCTTTATACCTCCCCCACTCTCCTTTCTCTCTGGTAACCACCATACTGATGTCTGTGTCTATGAGTTTTTGTTTGTTCATTTGTTGCTTTCAGTTTTATATCTCACACATGAGTGAAATTATATGATTCCTGACTTTTCCATCTGACTTATTTCGTTTAGCATCATAGTCTCGAGATTCATCCATGTTGTCACAAGTGGCAGTATTTCATCTTCTCTTTGGTCTGATCTTAACTCAAATGTTACTTTCTCAGTAACACTGAGTTACCTTCTCATAACGATTCTGAAGATTCTCCACCTCAGCCCAACCCGGCAAATTCCCTGAGTATCTTACATGATTTATTATTCTCCATAGCATTTATCTCAAAAATACCTTACATCCTATTTATTAGTATTTGTCTCCCTGCATCAGAATATAAGCCATAAAAGGGCAAACATTTATTACATTTTATTTAAGGCTATATCTCAATGCTTAGCAGGATAATTGGCTGTAGTGGAGGCATGCTCAAAAACTAAGCATTGGATTTAGCAATGTGGAGGACATTTCCGTAAAGTGCTAAGTATGAGGAACTGATTGTAAGGAGTATGAGATAACATGATAGGTGAGTAACTGGAGGTGATTATACGTCTCTTTCAAAGAGATATGCTATAAAGGAGAACAGAGAAAGAGGGTGGATATATAGAGATGAGGAATCAAGACAGAGTATTTGGTTCTTATTGTTTGCTTGTTTTAAGATTGGAATAAACCATTAGAGATTGAAGAGATTGAAGAGAGGTAAAATTTCCTAGAGTGATGCCTACCCTTGAGTAGGTAAAAGGAGATGAGATTCAGAATATATCGAGTATATTTGGCCTGAGAAACATTTATCCATATTAAAAGGAGAAGAATCAGAGATTAACACAGATTAATAAAGTGATGGGAAATTACAGAAACATTCTTCTGATTCTCATTTCTCTCAGAATTAGAAAGCAATTTCTAACTCTATAAATGAAAAGAAAGTGCTGGAAGTTTGATAAGAAAAAGCTGTGATATAGTAGCCATCAGGAGAGGCAGAATATGAATGCTCTAGGGCAGGAGTCAGAAAACTGTGGCCCTCAGGCTAAATCTTGGTCGCCATTTGTTTTTGCAAATGAAGTTTCACTGGAACACAGCTAAGCCTATTTATGTATATATTTCAACTATTGCTCCTGCACTACAAGGACAGAGTTAAGAAGTTGCCACAGAGACGTCGTGGCCCATAAAACCTAAAATATTCACTATGCCGTCTTTCACAGAAAAACTTGCTAACCCCTCCCTGTTTTAGAAAAATGGAGTAAATTTATTGATAGCTCTGACGGCTCACTTAAACTTAGGTGAGGTTGGTCAGCCTGGGCATGTGTTTTTCTCCAAGCATGCTTAGTTACCTAGGTTCAGATGTGAACAGATAGATGACTTAAACCAGGGCTGACATTTTACCGTGTGAGTTTAAGGAAGATAGAGGGTCAAAGGTCCTGAGGATTTGCCAAGGGAGTGATTGCATGGTTGACCATGCAATATAAGCTAGTTACTGAGGGACCTGAGGACATAAGGGGAACGAAGAGCTGAAAAAATTGGGAGATCAATAGCTATATAGTCTCAATGAAGTAAGTAAGCTAGAAAGGTGGCAAATGGAAGTTGGAAATGGAATGCATAACATTTAGATTATGCATTGTTTGCAGTTATTAGAAATTATGAGGTTGAGAGATTGAGAGGCTGGAGTGAGGCAGGAGGCAATGATACTGGAGAGAAAACAAGTAGGGACCTCTGTCACTGACTTGTCGGGATGTTTACATTAATATCTGAAGTCTCCACGTGGCTTAGCGGAAATCTCCATTCCTGTTACTTGAAGCATTAAGTTTATACTTGCTATAAAAATCAATAGGTACTCAATTTGTGGAAATATAGAAGGTACCTGATGATTCTTGGATATCAGGTAGTGGAAATTAAAAAATCAGGGGGAAAATCTTAAAATTGTGTGGACTCGTATAAATACCATGTGTTTAAAATGTGGTTTTTATATTATTTGCATTTGTTACATTGTAATCTCTAATCTACTTGGTGTACTATTTGCTGGGTATAATCCAGTTGCTTGGAAATAATAATTATTTTAAAACCATAAAGATGTCATTCAGGAAAATTGTCTTATTAAGCTTCATCCACATAGCAAGGACACTCAGTTCTCATTCAGGAGGTTGCATTTTCTCTCAAAGACCTGATCCTGTCCTGCTCAGAAATAAAGTACTAAGTAAGACAATAAACACAGTAATAACTGTGAACATTATCTATATAGAGAAAAGCAAATATAGTTTGCTCAAAGTCTGGAAAACTTTGTGTTGTATTTCTGGATCATTCAGGCTAGAGGTGATTGGGAAGATAAGATGGAAGCAGTTATTCTAGCTCGTGTTAAAATAATCTGCTGGACCATTCCAGTATTCCTTAAATGATGTTTGCATTACTTTAAATTCATTTCTTCTTTCTGGGAATCCTCTCCCTTTACTTATTAAAGGGTAGGTTGACGTTATACCTTTCTCAGTATAATTGATTGGATTACACTATAAGTATGCTATATAAAATTTCAAGTGCAGATTAACAAATTTTATATAAAGATTAATTGATGTCAATAAGAAAATTCCCCCAAACTAGAAATATGCCAATTCTAAATGCTCATTTGTTAGAAAGCACAAAAGTACATCATGTGTATTTTTATCAGATTACATGGGTGAACACTCCCTGACATGTCCAGTAGAAATGGAAATGTTAATTTATTTATGACAACTTGTGTAAATCTTTCTGAGAAGAAAAGGATATAACAAAAATAACAATAAAACAAATCTGATCCATACAGGCACATAATCACTGTCCTAAATGACAAGCTAGGCAGCGCCTCTGCTCCATCATCAGCACATTCCTTTCACTATTACCCCTTTCAGTCTACATGACAGTTCAGAGAGCTCGACTCATTAAGTTGGGTTTGTCGCGGGATACCACATTATCGTCATGGTGGCCCCCAAGAGAAAACAAGAATTGTTGAAATGAATAAAAGATAGATTAAAACACATTTCTAAAAGTCAAAAAATGTTCTCATTTTCTACTAAGAACAGCAATGTTAGGCAGTCAAGCAGATCAGCTCCTCCATTGTCCTGTCCTGAGCTTCTAGGGGACAAAAAGAATGTTCCGCTCTGTGAGACCTGGAGGTTGAGTGGCTGCTCAAGTACCTTTAGTAGAGGGCAAAAGCTGCTGAAGAGAATAATAACTGTCCATTATTTTTGCACTTTTTGGTTGTGTTTTGAAGGCTGTTATTACTTGGTCTAATGCTTGGTTTTTATATTTTTGACTTTCTTTTTTAAATCCTTCATACCATATAAACCTTCCAATAACACTACTCTGCTTCATCCCTCTTACCAAAAGAATGATAGCAGAATTACTTGGATCTCTTATGTTTTATTTCTCCATTGTTTGTTTGTTTTATTTTGTTTGCTATTTCCACCTATAGAAGTTTCAACAGGTTAGAAATACAATGGTCAAGATAAATTTTATTTCATTTCAATATTATTTCATTTTATATTTTATTTCATTCATTTAATTAATGAATTTAATAATTAGACTTATTTTAGTTTTCTAAGTTCTTTTCAGTTTTTAAGTATAATGAATTTTAATGGAAAAGAGTAAAAGAACTTAAAAGGAACAAACAGGTAAAAGTCATTTCCATGAGAAGAAACTCAAGGTCCTGGGCTTACTAAAGCCAATGGAGAGATGTTGATATTTGACCTAGCAGTATCTTATAGACTTGCCTCCATTGACTTCAAATGGTCTGCTATCTGAAAACCATGTAGAAAACTTAATAGAGTGTTTCTTCAAGGCATGATAATTTAATTCCTATTTCATCATATTCAGCATATTTCAGCTACCAGGTTACTTATGTGAAATATATTTTAAAATGATATGTTTCCGTTTTTGTGTAAAAGGCAAAAATAAAACAAAACAAAAAGTCAAGTTTACTTGATCTTTAGTGAAAAAAAAATCGGAATCTGTTATTTCTAAGTTTTAACATGAAGAAGTAAACTGATTACACCCAAGTCAGAGCTGGCCAACACACATTTTATTCTGAAAGTGCATAAGTTCCTGAGTCTTCACATTAGCTTTAGTTCCCAAAACTATTACATGGTGATTATACCTCAGTAAAGCTAGGTAGGAAAAGGAAACTACTTGCTTTAAAGATAAATGTATATGTTACAAATAGAAATGGCCTCTTTAGTTTTCAAAAATTTTGTTTAGTATTATAATTATGTTATAATGATCAGGTCTTTTTGAAAAGCATACACTGTGAAATTTAGTTCATACTGATACTGCTTAACATAAAATTCTTTATTATCTTGTTGCTATGCTAAGAATTTCATAAACACTAGAAAGGATAAAATTATCATTTGATAAGATTTATATAGGATATCCCCTATATAAAACTAAGTTTTTAAAACATAAGACATTTTGTCCAGATCTACTTATAATTATTGTAGATATCTGTAACCTAAGTCCATGAAATTTCCAAGTTACCACTTATACTAATACATAAATAATTAAAGACTTATACAAATCCTTAGGCCTTATGAAAAATAAGATTGTTATCGATAACTATTTTATTATTTTTAAATCGACATCACTTCTAGTTTGGCCAGAAGAAATTACATCTGATATAAACAAAAAGTCTAGAAAATATTTTTTTTCATTTCATTGCTCTCACCTTGATATTTTGAAGCGAACCAAGAAATCAGTTTTTCTTCTGAATTGCATTAGTCTTTTTTGTTTCTCTGTTTGTTTATGCAGCACTAAAGGAAACACAAAACAATAAAAATTGGGCAAAGAAACAGCATAATTTGGGAATTGTGATCATTTATTAAATGAAATGACCTCTAAAGTCTTTTACCCTTTGCCTTCTCCCACCTCGTCAGCATTCATTCCCAGAATGTATGTTCATGCAGAGAATTTTCACTAAATTTTGAAGTGTTAGGTCAGCTCAACTGAGGTAATAACCATCCAAAGGAGACAGCGCCTATTGCATTTGAAAAGAATGCACACACATAAGAAAGAGGAATAAACAAAACAAGAAAAAAAAAAAAACACTGCAGAAACTAATAATAAGTACACAAAGTACACAAGTATATTTATTACAGTTTGCAAGCACTTTGTTCTACATTTCAAAAACGCCACCATCAAGCTGTTGGCACATTTATGTACAAAACAGATTATTTGTAATGCCTGCTACAAAGCACTCTTTTGTGAAAATACAAACTCTAATACCAGAAAAAAAAAAGGCAAAAGCGTCAACATCATTACATAAGTTTAAAAGACAGTTTTAAAAATCATCACAAACTGTTAAGACACAGAACTGAAACACTATCATATAGAATTTAAAGAAGCCCATTAATACTTTTGCTGAATATATGTAATACTGCATATATCAGAAAAATGTTGACCCAGTAAGATAATCTAAAAAAAAGCAAAACCCCAAATTAATTAAATAATACTACAGATGCATTATCATGCCACAGAGAACCCTAGTAATATCCCTACATACTACAAGAACTTGTAAAATTATGGATGATGCATGACTAGTCGTTGTACAAAGATTGTTTCACTCAATAAATTTTATTAGAAATGCACTTACACTGAGAAAAGATTTCACAATGGTCAAATCAGTGCACAATACTACCTAGTTTTTATACACTGACAAAAATGTCTTGTCAGGTGACATCATTTTAAAAGACACTTTACAGCATTCTTGTAGCATTAGAAATAATCAAAAGAAGAGTCAGGTTAAAACAAACACCAAATTTGGTCCAATAATACTGATTGCTTTTTTTTATTCCTTTGATATAGGTACTTCTTGTAAATGAATATGAATGAACATTTGGTTAAAATGACTTACTAGAAATAAAAACACAGATATACCACTACACTTCGAAAGGATACATTGTATAGTGGCCTCTGACCACACTTTAAAAAACACTACAGGTAAACCAACATAGATTGGAAGGCTGCAAGCAAAGCTATTATATTAATGGAAGCCTTTTCAAATATATAATACACATTTGAGGGATAGTTTACAGAGGTGCAATCCATTAAAACTTTTTAAAGTAGGTAAAACAACTTCTGAGGGGTTAGTGTGCTTATTTTTCATATTCCACCTTCATAAAGGTAATTAATGTTCCACATTAGCATATTAAAAGTTCCAGTCCAGCCACTGCTTAAATCACGAAGAGATCATTTTCCGATAGTCTACAGTAGTTATTTCCATTAAAATTCTCTCTATACTAAACTTTAAAAGGTAAGCCCGGTGTCACAATCTTAAAAAGGCAACTAGCCATGCATTAGCATTACTGTTTCTACATGCTCACAACATAAACATGAGGAATCAGAGGGAAATACCTCTTCGATACATCAAGAAAAAATACAATGTTAACAAAGATAAGAAGCACTTTTTTTTAACCTACTCTTACAAATTTAGAAATTGCACCTTAGATGGATGAAAACATGAACTACGGCCTATAGTAATGGGGCCGCTGATCTTCACACAAGATTTCCATATTTCAAGAAGAGTCATCATGATATCATCTCTGTCTATTGTTCATAATGTACAATGGTCCCTTTGAAGGCTACCTGTAGTTAAACTAGTTACCGAAATCAAAACTAAAAAGTATAAAAAGCTGTTTTTCTTTTCAAAACATAAGAAATAATGCAAAAGGTGTTATGTATAACACACATGAGAAGTGGTTAAAAATCAAATTAATCTCTGCATTTGACAATGTTAGTATCATTGATCTTACAGAATTATTAAATGAGTTTGAGAAATTTAGAAAAGAAAAAGACTAGATAGGAGCTTGTAGAAGATATCTGATTACACCAATTTTACAAATTAGGAAATTAAGTGCTAAACAACAAAGAATTGTAGTCAGGTGATTCATAAGTCACCCTCTATATCATTGATGAGAAGCACTTTTATTTTACTTTTCAAAAGGTTGGATGGTTGGATGGCCCTTAGTTAAACACCAATGCATCTGGATGGTAGAAGGATGGGAAGGTTTTATTTATGTGTATGCGTTGAGCCGCTCTTTGGAGCGAGTAGAGTGGATGTCATGAAGCTCTTGCTCCTCCTTTGACTTGATGTCCTCATACTTCTGCATCCGGCAGGCATCTTTCACATATGCCCAATTGGCAGACAGAACCATAAGGTAGTGAACCTAGTTAAAGACAAAAATAATTTATATGGGAAGTCTGTACAGCATCTCATTACCCTTTGCTATTGGGAAAGAAATACTCAAATTGTATACTTAGATAAGATCCGTTCATTAATATAATGGAACCAGAATTTCTGTGGTAATAGAAATGATATAAATAAAATATATTCTTCACTCAGTCCTCCAACTATAGGACATTATCTTCTTGGCTCCCTGTCTTTTCAGTATCTCTTTTTCTTCTTTTCCAACTTTGAAGTATCCAAGACTGATTCTTAATCTTTATGTGGTGTTTCCTGTTCATTCTGCCCTCATTTACCCGAACCATAAGACTATACATTTCATGTCCATGTACCCGTTTTCTAATCCATAATCAGAAAATAGTCTTATATACAATTTAAGTCTAGTCAACTCGAATTAATGGGAAGATATATTATTCACTGTGAAATAACAAGAGGAATCACAGAAACTCCAAATTAACTGGATTTAATTATCCAGTTAATTTTCTACACAGTGAAATTTGCAGTTTCCTTTAGATTCAAACTACAAACAAGCAAGTATTGTATCATATGAATTTTGTATATTTATAGACACTCACAATAGATAGAATAGTGCCATGTTCAAAAAGGAAGTTCTTGATTTGTCTAGAGTGATGAAGTTACTCAAGTAATGAAGATCCTGATTTGACCTGAATGACTCAGTAGTGAGATCACTTATTTGGTTTTTTTTCTTTCTCTCCTTGGTCCATAAGAGAGATAAAGCAGTTTTCCAAATGATAGATTTCAATGGATGAACAGGAAAGGGAAACTAAGT
This sequence comes from Pteropus alecto, assembly GCF_000325575.1. Taxonomy (NCBI): domain Eukaryota; kingdom Metazoa; phylum Chordata; class Mammalia; order Chiroptera; family Pteropodidae; genus Pteropus; species Pteropus alecto. The sequence continues at coordinate 12,804,417 of NW_006439192.1, forward strand.
TGTCAGTTATTTACTTTCTCTGAGTTTTAAAAGGTAGACAATAATTTATCCACAATTTAGTAAAATAGAACACTAAAATTTTGATTAGTCAAGTACTTTGAAAGACAGGCAGTAGGCTGGTTCTAGAAAAGTACATAAAGAATGCAAAGCCAATCCTAAATGGTGACTATTATGGTACATTAAGATAGTCAACAAACAGTAGAAAAAAATTAATAAAACAATTTTGACATAACAATGTAGAAAAAAAGATGCATACCAATTAATAGCATACAACAAGCTATTTTCAGAAAGCTCCATTTCCTCTGAAATTTTGCATTTTGTTTAATGAAAATAATAAGCCACATGTAAGCAGGAGCTGTGAGTTATATTCTTGTTTTTCATGGCATTTTTATAGTGAAAGCTTAATCACTGTATATATGTGGCTTGAATAATTCTTATATACATAACCAAATTTATGTGGTATATTTTTGTTGTTGCTGTTGTGAAAATATCAAATGCTGTGGATAGTACTTAGCAAGTAGTAGGTATTCAGAATATTTGCCACATGAATAAATATATTTTTAGATGTTCAAAAACTTTCCCTTAAAGTCTAAGGAGATATCACCCTTAAGTTATTATTAAATATGTATGTCTTCATATTTCAACTACAGTGTCACTCTAGTTCAGACACTGGTGCTTTATAGTGGTCTTCAAATGTTTCCTCTGGCCTTAGAGAAACACAAGCTGCCAGACTTGTTACTGTCCCTCAGCAGGTTAATAGCGATCTCTGGAAACTGGTGCAATGCTAAGTTGACTAATTTTGTTAGCCTATAGAACTTCCTAACATTTCTAAAAAATAATGCAATGGAGTGCATGTTAGTTTGAAGTTCTTATAAGCCTTGCCTTAAATTACAGACAATGCTGTAAATACTTTGGTAGAATAGAATTCATCTCATTTTTCTCATCTATCATATGGAAATAACGATGGTAGCCATACGGTGTCAAATGAGTTCATGATGAGGTTAAGGAACTCATGACAGTTACTGTATTATGATTATTGAATGTATTCATCTACATGAAGCAGTCGATAGTGCTTTCAACAGAGTAAGTTTTAAAGAGACAATAACTAATAGCAGTAATACTGGTAGTAGCATTACTACCAGGAACAGTAGCAATAGTTACATTGAAGAGGAATTTTCCAGTCAAAAGGCTAAGCTTATAATCGGCTCTTTGTTCTGCTTCTGTAAATATGCTTGCTCCATAGACCGAAGGGCACGGTGACCTCAAAATTAACTAAAAGACTCATCCTCCCTTTTGCTTGCTCTATCTAGATAACAGATGTATTGCCTGAGTTCCTGTCTGAAAATCTCCTGCTTTGTAACTCTTTGTAACTGCCTGAGGACAAATTAACCAATCGGACCACATCAACTGGCCAAATGTAACTGCACAGATAAGCCCTATAAAAACAAGGCTGCCTCTGAGCTTGGGGCCCAGATCCTCAGAGCACTAGCTCTTCTGGGACCGCCAGCATAATAAGCCTGAGTTCTCCAACTTTCCTAGTGGTGCTTGGTTTCCCGTCCTTCTGATTTTGCAACCTTTCTCCAACAGTATTATCCTTGTCTTCTAAGACCTAAACTATTACCAAAACCAATTAATGAGATGTTATGTATTTCTTAAAGAATTTATGCTTTGTGTATATTTAGATGTCCAAAAAGATGCTTAGTACTTAAAAAAATAATCTTCTAAAGTTTCTCTGTTTGAAATAAAATTTATTTATAACTTGATATGTAAAGCTAGGCAAAGCATAGATTCTTTAAGAAATACAGAGCATCTAAATTTCCTTTATCTTAAAATTTTTTGATAACAGAATCATTTCAGAGTAGGCATTTTTAATGACATTTAAATGACATTATTCATTTAGATAGGTACTTTTCACTAATGTAAGGCATTTTACATACATATATATGTTATAAATGCAAACAAAAGCTTTATTATACACCACTTTGCAGAAAGTACTTTGACAGACCTCTTATTCATGGGTGTATATGCTTGAACATACACAAGTCCCTAAAAATTATCCATCGCACAGGAATGTGTCTGTGAACACAAATAAACGGTTGTTTCCTCTTTTCTGACAGCCAGGCCAGGGGCTGCTAGAACCATGCATGTTTGGAACATCACTGCTCAGAACATGTGAATGCTCATCCAGGGCATATTTTAGCTTTGAGTTTAGGTCGATAACATAAGATCTTTGCTTATTGTTTTATTGTGTTCCCTCCAATTAATCAATTAATCAACAATCTTATTAAGCATCTCATATTTTGAAATGAAATTCCTACTAGAGGTTTCTACACTAAATCTAAAATGTGAAACAATTAACATGATATAAAATTAACAAAATATCTGAAAACTCACTTTAGCACTGACACAATCGGTTTTGATAGATATTTTAAAAAATAATTTTTAAAAAAACCAAAGCATATCTTAACACAAAAGTGTGATGAAGTCCCTAAAAATAACTGGTCTGAAACGGCTCATTAGCACATTAGCATTGTCTCTTCATTCTTATTTTTAATCTTTGACAAAAGATAAAATATTTTTTAAAAGGTCTTCTTTGCACCAACATATTAAACGATGTACTGGCACCACAGGAAAGGAATCAAATCTAAATTAATTAATCATTTTTACATATTGAATTGGCTATAACATTGGTGAAGTTACTAGGACACTTACAGAGTCCTGTGCTACTTAGATTCTAGGATACGAAAATAAGGACTCAAGACCTTGGCTGCAAAATCTACTACTGATGTTCAGAGTATTTATTTATTGTTGATATTCAAAAAAAAAGCATTCCAGTGAGAAACTGGAATTTGTGGTGAGTTACAAAGCAGGAGACAGGCTTTGACACATCGTAGGTCTTCCAAACTTGCTAAAAGCCCGAATTTAAAAACTTGTTCTTAATATTTCTGAAGAAAGTTAGATATTAGACATAGAAGACATGATGTGAAACTACTGAGATTTATTTTAAGAAAATTAATCCTTTTTTCATAAGTGACTCATTATGGCTTTTTTATGTTCTTATTTAAGGAGAAAAAAAGGATAATGTAAGTTAAGGAATTGATTATATTACTTAGACTATCACACTGATGCATACACATATGCTCCAGAGTTGATTTTTATGTTAATAGTAATGTAATATCTAAACGCTAATGAATTTATTTATTTTTGTTAGTTACCATATTATTGAGTGTTGTAATCCTTAAACTAATTACCAAATATTATCTCTGTTGTAATGATACTATTTCTTTAGGTTAAGCCTGTTTTTCACTTATTTATTTGCCCATCGTTCCCCCCGTTTTTACTGATATTAAATTAAATATGATTCATAGGGACTTCAGATATTAGAGATAAATGATCATCTCTACAAGCAAATAGCTTTGTAATTCAAGTCGAAAAACCAAGCCTCAGGGCCTTGAGGTCTTACCATAGCAATAACTGCCGCCCCAGCTCCAGCAAGTGCCACAATAAACAAGTGGAAGGTCATGTTCAGCTGCAAAAGAAACCAGAGAACCAAACGTGTGTCAAGGTTGCAAAGAAAAGAGAGATCAAGCCACCTGATTCTTATGAATGAAAACTGTACGTCTTTAACAGAAGTGACCCTGTGATAAGTCACTTACTCCAAAAACATTACTACAATATCTTTTCTCTTGCAAATCATTTGAATCTTTGCAACAGCATCATTTTAACATGATTTCATTAGAAAGATGAGATCGTGATTAATAATGATGGTTTTCCGTAATATTATAACAATATAAGACTATATTATCTCTTTAAATATAATTGTTTTTCAACTTCCATTGAAACAAGTTTCTAGAAAAAAGAAAATATGTATTATAATTTTTATTGGAACATGCAAAGCATCTCATTCATGTTTATTTTCTAGTCCCCCTGAATAACATCACTGTAAGTAAAATTGCCTCTGAAAAAAGGGGAAAATTCAATATAGATTTAATTATATATTCTCCAAATAACAAAGTGAAGCTAAAATTCTGACAAAATTGAAGGCTGTAAAAATACTCACCTCAGTGGATTCACACATCCTCAGGAAATTCTCAGAGACAGTACAAATTTTCTTTTCTTCTCCAATTGTCACAATCCCTACAACATGTAGAAAATTAGTTTAGCACTATAAATGTTTTCAAGAGCCCAGAGAGAGAAAAAAGAAACTTCTTCTGATAAAAATCTAAGCAAATTCCATTTTATGTTATATTATAATAAAAAACTTCTTCTACAGCTTTCATTGCTAGATAATAATTATGAGTAGAATTATGAGTGGAAGATAAAAACGAGCAATGTAAAACATTTTCAATCTGAATTCCATTGAATCTAGCCACCAGAATGTTGAGATTCAACTATAGCTAGTTCATTGGTTTGGTCCATTAACATAATGGTGTAGGCATCACAATTATTTTCACAGCTCTGTCCCAGACTGTTCTGAAGTCTGGATCTAAACTCATTCTGCTGGCACAAAGCTTCTGTTAGTCTATAAAATCATATTTCCCCAAAGAGAAACTTTTCTCTGCTAACACTGAAAACAGTGTTATTCTTAAGGGGAAATAAAAAGCTATAATTTAACTCATATTTGCCCTTAGTCCAATTGGTTTATAGACCAACTGCATCAGGATCACCTGGGTTATTATAAAAAATAATGCATTTTAGACCCCAACAAAGAATTGTTAAATCAAAACCTACGAATGTTTGCCAGGACTATTGCATTTTTAACAGCACAAAGGTGATGCACTACTACAGATCTCATTTTAGAGAAGTGATCAAGTTCATCCCAAAATGGGTCTTTAATTTTGTTTTTGAGAACTACTGAAGTGTTACACACACACACACACACACACACGGGGGCGATGGCAGGGAGAGAGAGGGGGAGAGAGAGAGAGAGAGAACACTGAAAGAGAGAGAGAGAGAGAGAGAGAGAGAGAGAGAGAGAGAGAGAGAGAGAAAATCACATCTTCTGGGCAAATTAATACCTAAGCTTTTGGCACCTGCTGCTATTTATTTAGTTTTAATATGTGTAGATATTCACACATTCTTAGGTTGGAGGTGCACATCAGCTCTCCCTCTATGTAGAGCTGCTGCTATTCTCCTTTGCCAATAGTTTGTGCAATTATTTCATTTAAAAAATAACGTACCTGCAGTGCAACAAAGGCAGAGATCCTTCTCTGTGACCCTTCCTTTCTGCCAAGGTGGCTCTAAGAAGGGGTGGGGTAGGGGAGGAATCCCTATAAGATCTGTCTAATAAACTATCGTTACTGAAGAAGCTTCCTGGTGAAGCCCATCTCTCCACCCTGACCTATGACAGAATTCATTCACATGGAATGCCAACCTGGACATGCATTTCCTTACACATTTCTTCATTCACATTTACAGCAAAAGTCCTAAAAAGCATTGCCTGTGTTCACTGTCTGCAATACCTTTATTTTCACTTCCACTTGAACCCTTTCTGGTCAGATTTTGCCCCAACCTGCCATGGACAGTTTTCCTATAAAGATCACCAATGACTTCCACATTATTAAAACCAAAGGTGAATTCTTAGTTCTCATCTAACTTGCTAGTCAGCAGAACTGGAGGCAGGTGAGGACTCCCTCTTCCTTCATGATCTCTTCATTTGGTTTGCAAAATCTACAGTCTTCTGTCTTTGTCTTTCTAGTCTCATTGTCTTCTCAGTCTCTTTGCCTAGTTCCTCCTCTTTTCCAGGACCTCTTTCATTGCAGCTCCCAGCGTTTTTTCCTCAGTCATCTTTCTCCCTTGCTGATCTCATCGAGTCTCAAGAGCTTTAAATCTAAAATATTACCGATGACTCCTAAAACTACAGAGCCAGCTCCATACCTCTCTCCTAAAATCAAGATTCACATATCCAATTTCTTACTCAATGCCTCTAGATTTCTAATAAACATCTAAAAAATTAACATCTTCAGAACTGCACTGCTGGCCTCCCTTGCCTGCCTCACTCCTAAGCAAGTACTTCTTGGGCTTTCTCATCTCAGTTGAGAGCGAAGCAATCTTCCCACTTGCTCAGTCAAAAAATAAATTCCTCCCTGAATCATCCTTTTCTCTCAACCCCCACAGACAATCTATCAGGAAATTCTGCTGCCCCTATATTCAAAATACATCCAGGACAGACCATTTCTCCCTACTCTCCTGCTACTCTCCTGGTTCGAGCCACCGACACGGCACTCAGGCTTGCTTATTACTACCAGTGCTCGCTGGCACTCCTGCTCCTCTTGCTACAGTCTGCTTTCCGCACCACAGCCAGAGTGATCCTTCTATAGCAAAAGTGATTTCTGGCTTCCCTTCTGCCCAAATCTGCAAATATCCTCTACTTTCTTCAGAATGAAAACCCCTAAATGTCCTGTAATTCACTCCTAAGTATGCGTTCCATGAACTCTCAGACTAAATCTCCATCTGTTCTCCTTACTTTCTTACACTCCCCTTCAGTCGTACTGGCCTCTGTGTGGCTTGTTGAAGATACCAGGCATAGTACTACCCTGGGGACTTTGCACTGGATCTTCTCACTGCTAAGAATATTCTCAAGTTCCTCATTTCCTTCCAATGACAACTATGTGGTGAAGCTTTCCTCCATCACCCTTTTAAAAATTGTAACTCTGCCCTCTCACCCAGTACCCAGTGCTCCTGATACTACAGTTTTAAATTCTGGATCTAGATAACATTATGGGGATCAGTTTTAACATTTTATGAAACAAATTTCCTGGGATAAATACCTAATACATTCAATGTCATTAAATCGCTATACATATAATTGAAGGACTTTGGAAATAATTATAAGAGCATTAAAAATTAAAATTGTGAGTAGAAATGATTTCATGACTTTTTTAAAAATACAGCTAACCTAATATGATAAATCTTAAATTCCTCAACTATATGAAGTAATGCCTCTGTTTCCCATTAAATCTGTTTGAAGTATGTGTGCTTATCACATGCATGGGATGAAGACTGAGATTCACAGTAGATTCTAAGCAGGCATAATAGCCATTATATGGTGAGAGTCCCCATTATGTAAAGACCTTGGTCTCCTAAGAGAAAAGATACCATCTAGATGCTAATGAGACAATTTTGCAGCATAAGGGAAATTGCTTTATAGTATGTTCTTACCTACTCAATTACTTTTTTGATGATATTAGTAAATGTATGTACTAATACATTTACATCTTCTATTCTGATGCCCCTTGATAACAACTTGATTGTATATGTACATTCAGGATTCTTATTAAGGGCGTGTTATCTAGAAAGCATAGAAATGCTGTCCAGGCAGTAGATTCTGTGTTAAGGGCAAACAGAAAGCCTTTATAGCTGATGTAAAAGATTGTCAGGAGAAAAGTTTAATTGGAATAAGTCTTGATAACTATGCTGTAAACAGTGCTAAGGTTCAAGAGAAGCTTTAATCAAAGTCATGCTTTACACTCACTATAAGTATGTCCCATACAATATCTGGGATATATTGTACTAAAAAAAAATATTGCTTGTTTATCTGAAATTCACACGTAACTGGGTGGCCTGTATTTTACCGGGCAACTGTCTCCGAGAGACTAGTCAAATCTTTCCAAATTAAAATTTTCAGATCAGCAGAATAAAAGGTATACACTGAAGGGGAGGGACTGAAGTCAGAGCCATGGTTATCCAAGCAGCTGTACTCCTGTGACCTCCAGCAGCAGTTGCTGAGGTTTCCTTTTCCTGTGTTTACATAGGACATGATTCCAAGGTTAAAACCTCCCCTGTGGAAGAACTGTCAATATTGCCAACATTATCTGCTTGCTGAGAACGTCAGCCACAGAGCAGATCATCCTGCTTTTCATTTGGATTAGACAAAGGGACCAGAGAGCTTTGTCTGACAGGATAGTAGGGTGGGCCACAGTTTTGGAACACACAGCTAGTTGGCTATGGAATAGTTACATTGCATCCTCCAATTTATCTATAGTATATCATGGAGTCACAAGGCCTACAAGTACCAACTAGTGAAGTGTTTACCACTTTCCTGAAGCATAAGGAAACTTGATTAGAGAAAACCATTCACAGCATTCCCCGATGTTAATAGGTTAGATTTTAATAGCCATTTGGGGGGGCGGGGGGGGGGTAGAATCCATTCGAGCATGTGGATTGGCACATCTTTTATAAAATATGTAGCTTCCATGTTTTTACAAATGATGGGATAGAATTCCAAATGGGTTAGATGAGATTGAACTCTGTTTCCACATTCATAGTTCAGTACTTGTTTGAATAGAAGAGGCAGCAGACATAATTAAGAATACAGATGCAGCAGCTAGCCTGCCTGGGTTTGAATCCTGCTTTGGCACTTTCTAGACGTATAACCTTGGGCAAGCTACTTACTCTCCTGTGCCTCAGCTACATCATTTATAAGGAACTTAATAATAGTGTTCATCATACAGAACTGTTGTGAGAATTAAACAAGTCAACATACATAAACCATTTAGAATGAGGTCTATACATTGCAAGCCCATATACATATAAGAAACTATTATTATTACACAAGGTTTTAGCCCTAAATAAAAATAACCAAATAGGACCAATGATTTATTTAACATTCTTTGATTTTGTTATTATTACAAAGTTTTTTTGCCCTGTTTCAGGAAACAATAGGGTATATATTTCTTAACGTATCTTCATACTACACTTCACAATTTGTGTAGCTTATCAAGGAGAATGAAAGTAGGATGCCAACAGCGCACAGAGTCTGGAAAAATGTAGAGGAATCAGGACAAGGAAATCACAGAACTTGCCAAAACAAGGAAATACAACCTGAAAGCCTGCTCAGATATCCATGTTTGTATGTTCATGTTGTGAGATCAACTTCCAATCAGTCTTAAATTCCTACTTAAATTTAAAAAGAATATCTTAAAAGAGAACACTCTGATACACTTATCTTTTTGTTAGAAGAAGTAATGATGGTTCCAAAGTGATTTACAATATTTTTGAGGCAGTATTGTTTTACAGCCAGAGATCCACCTACCAAACTGACGGAGATCCAAGCAGAGATTCGCCCCCTCCACTAAGGTGGTATTTCGGCAGATGGTCCACAGATTGAAGTACATGTACACTGGCAGGGAGGTGAAAGCCGTCACTCCCAGCCAGGCCAGCATGAACAGGTATGTCAGCATAATAAACTGCAATGGAGAAAAAGTTGACAGAGAACACATGTCATCTACTGGAAAAGAAGTTTGTGTTTACTCTGCAAAGCTCACTATTGAAAGATTTCACTGCTGTCGTATACAGATCATTATTACAACACTGAAGGAACTGCAGTGTGGGAAACAGAGATGGTGAATATAAGGGGTTATGTGAATAAACCTACCGGAAAGTTGCATCATGGCAGAGGTTCAGATGTACAAGGAATAATCTTTCTGCATCTTACATCTTATGCCTGTTTCATACATGTATTTATCTTAAAAATCTCACCACACATTTTTTAAATATTACAAGATATTAACTGGTATATGTAGAATGGATTGTACAAAATGAGTTAAAACTATGTCAATAAGTTTATATTACAACTAAATGTGCACCATTTCATATCATAAATATTGAAGCTGCTTAACCGTGTTTACATTTACCATAAACACGGTAATCCTCAAGTCACTTTAATATATAATGATGTTAATGTGTATTTCTACTCGTCTGATGATTTTTGTAAATTTAAAATCTAATTCTTTCATGCATATTAATTTTAATTTTGCTATAGAAACATAGCAAAATATGATTTTAAGTTTGAAAATAATTCTTTGTTTATTTCAGAATATTTTTAATATTTATGAAATATAGTAAAAGGCTGTTTATGCATCCTAACCACAGTTGAATAAAAGACACAGCTTCAGCATAGGTTAAATAGATTTTTAGTTCAACTATGGCTTAGATGCTGGATAAAAAGATAAATGGATGCATATAGTGGTAGAAGGATGAATAGCTGATAAAAGATAGATGTACTAATGTTGCTTCAAATTACTTATCAATTATTGAATTCATATTATCTACATATAAAATAGCCTATATAAATATATACCCTTGATCTCAGCTAACACTTGTATTAACAACTGTATTCAGATATAACTGAAAAAAAAAACAAGTATAAGTAACAATGCTCTGAGGTTTAAAGGCAGACTTGAATCCACACACTGATATAAATCGATTATGTTCCTTAATGCAAGTTATGTATCACTGGATTTATTAGCATATCTCCCAGGATCATGAGTAATTCATCTTACGAAGTGTTCATATAGGTAAATGCCAATCAAAATAGAGAATGATCACAAATTTGTAAGAGTTGCCGTATTATTGTCATATGGTATTAATTAATCAGACTCAGATGTCAGAGATTAAAACCTAGATTATCTCTGAAAAGTAGCCAAATAAGAAAATCACTACTACAGTAATTGTTCTGCCACAATATTGACACCTGTCTTTCCTCACCTGAATCCTGTATCAGTAAGTAGCAGCGCAGCCTGTTGTGCTATCGCTCATGGGCCTGACCTTATGACTGGCAACTTATGCCAGCAAAACGCAGAAAAAATGAAAGAGGAAAAAGCCCAGGAGGGAATTTTTAGAACTACATTCTCGGCCATATTTCAATGATTGATACACAATTGTTACTAACACAGTATTTGTGGACTGAAGGAATGAGTAAATGTATGAATCAGTTACTGTTCTATACCCTGGTGATGTGGAGGTGGAGAAGTCAGTTTCATGCTGTAAAGAACTCCCAGTCGTGTAGACTTTATACTCATGAACCCATGTGAGACATCTTCCCAGGTAATTCACATAATATGCTCTCAATCTATAGTTTTTGTTGTGATTTGTGTTTTGTACATGTCCCTAAAAGAAAAACAACTGCCCATCCTTTTCTCTTTCTCTACTCAAATACCTGTAACTATATCTTTAAAACAAAATTGGAAGCTGGAATAAGATGTGTTTTGTGTGTATATGCATGTCTGCATTTACTAACAGATCTGAATTTTCATTCTCAGAACCTGTGTAATTTTACTTTGTGTATGTTATATACACGAGTTTAAGTACTTTAAAGTATAAATTGTTTTAAAAGTTACATCTTCTGAAGGATTCTTGATTACTGTTATATTTATGTAATCAGACTCAGAACACGTGATAACCAGCACATATGAACACAACTGTAAATGTGAAATTGTGTTTTTAAACCTTTAAGCATATTCCATACCCCATTAAATAATACAGCAGTAGGATTACATTTGGAGATGTCTGAAATGTAAGCCTTGCATTCCAAAAGCTGTTTCTACAGATATTTGGACCTCTTTTGAATTTCAGAGGCATGCTTCTAGAAGAAGTTTGAAGAGAAGCAGTAGTGTATTCTGGCTTAACTTTAATACCTCAGGTAGTCACAGTTTCAAAATGACAGTACAAAATGGCATAAAAATAAATAGACTCCATGAAACTAAATCTCTTATTCAACTCTACTAATTCCTTTGGTGACAAGTTATAGCTTGACTTTACTCCATGATTTCAGTGAAATTTCAAACAAGTGAAACTTAGTTAATAACTCTCAGGACATATACTAAAAATAACACTGTCAAAAAATGGAAAACTTGGTGTTAATATCATGGCAGAGCTTAAGCACCTATATTAAGGTCATATTATGATTAACATATACAGAGATTACTGGGATTAAGGATAGTAGGGAATTCACATAACTAATTCAAAGAGAGTCAGGATCAAACTAATGCGTCCTGAGATCAACCTTATTTCCTATAAATAGCCAAATGTCATTGCACTTCGGAAACTCAGAACATAATGAATACACACTTTCTAATAACACTGTTTAATCTCCTCTCAAAGCTCACTTCCTGTTAGTGTCTACTATGAAACACTCGTGGTTAGAGAGTCTGATGAGCTGACATCGATCCTAACAATGTCCTTAAACCATGACTTAGCAGACATATTTACACCTCTTACATCCCAGATGAAACAAAGCGGAGTCTAAAAATATCAGCACATAAAACTTGTTGAATATTAGGTTATTTAAATCAGTGAAAGAAATGGAGTAAATATCTTTCAATAGTGACATCCTTTTAATGTAATTATTAAAGTTAATCTCACTTTTAGATTTATTTCATCTTGCTCAACAAATTCTTAATGAGGCTGTAGTAGGTGCAAAGCTATACAATAGGGTTTCAGCCACAGAGAACAATAAACACTTTCTTCTTATTTTCCTCATCAAAGGAATAAATATATTCCATGTGAAAATCTAGCCAACATCTGGTCTTGAAACACATTTGATTGTCTATGGAAACCTTTTGGTTGACTCCACCAGAGAGAGAGAGGAAAATATTTCTTGGGTAGTCTTTATTGTTTCTCCTTTCTGGATGTGGAATGAAGCAAATCAACAGACGAAGCTTACTAGGCTGTGTGTTTGCCTTCTCAGAACTCCTTTCTCATGGCCTTGCCCACCTTCTCAAAGCCATCCTGTGAACCCAGTTTAGGTGAGAAGTGTCCTTCAAGCCTCAAAGTATTGATAAACATTGCAAATATTACTATCCATTGACTTCTGACATCATTCGTCTGTATGACACTATGTAATCATTTTCCATTCTTTGCTATTTGATTCTAATCTGTAAGAGGGTAGAGAATGATTGATTTATCAAGCACTGACATGCCACTCACTATATTCCTTACCTAAATGTCACATTGTTTAGCAAAAAAAGGGGTCTTATAGCATATTGATTAAAGGCACAGGCTTTTGAGCTAGATTGAGTCCAGGCTTCTTTGTTATGCTGCTGTGTCTGCCTTTGTGAAATGAGGATACCTGCTAAATTGATCTCTCATGATTGCGGTGAGGCCAAAATGCACTTTTAGAACTTGGTACGTAAGAAGTATAGACAAAATACTAGCTATTTTTATTCTATTTATTGTTACTGTGATTACTACTATTACCACCAAGATATATGTTTTGCCTGGATGATAGGACTCTACAGAATAAGGGAATTAGATTTCATTTCATGTTTTTGGGAAAATAAAAAGAATGAGAAGTTCTTGAGTCTGGGAAAGTTATTCAGAGGGGTCTCCCACTCAAGGAGAAAAGCTCTAGGAAGTTTGGAAACCACCCTAAAACTGAAGAAATCTTGTTAATGGAACTCCTTGGAGGAAAAAGCCCTCTTTATTAACATTTTCATTATTTGCAATCGTAGATCTCAAGGCTAATTTATAGTCTCACGAACAATAACAGGATACGGGGCAGCTTGAAGCACATTACTCTGGAGAGTTAAAAGCAGCTCGAAAATCCATGGGAGAGTAATCAGCATGCTTTTGGCTACATCCCCTCTATCTTGTTTTTTCTTTCTGTCCCAGGGGACTTTTCAAAAGCTTCTTTTGAAGGTGCTGTAAAATGGGACTTATAATTCAATAGATTTAGATTCAAAGTGGATTGGGACACTTTGAACTGTGTTGCTGCTGCTACTTACAAGGCAATGAAAGGTATGGATGGCTTCAGAAACACAGAACTGACTCAGATTTGCTTCCTATGTGAGCTATAATCTTACAGAAAATACATAAAGCTGCATGTTACAGAGTAAGTCTTTGCTGTGAGAAAATATTTTCATTACTATTAACATATAAGTTTTGTTCTAAGAAACACACCAAAGATTTTATTTTTGAAATTTTAGTACAAACCAGTTATATGTCAGAGTAGTTCACATTCCCTCAAGTATCCAAATTAAACAAGCTAAAATTATAATTCTATCTTCTTATTTTATATTTTATCTTAGAACATGATAATTACTAATATTGAAGAACTATTCAAATTAATCAAGTGCAATCCTAGGTAAATATAATTTCTATATGTAATAAAATGTCTCATAATTTCCATAAGTTTATTTCTAGCTTACCATTTCTGGTAATATGACAGGTAAAAATTTTGTCATATGAGCATTAAATAAATAAATAACCTACTCTTATTTTCAACTGAGGTATAATGAACATATAACATTATATTAGTTGCAGGTACACAACATATTGATCCGGTATTTGTATATATTACAAAATTATTACCACAGTAAGTTTAATTAACATGTCACCAAGCATAGTTATAAATTTGTTTTGTTATGAGAACTTTAGAGATCTATATCATAGTAATTTTCCAATATGTAATACAATATTATTAACAGTATTACAGTATTATTACAATCACCATGCCATACATTAAATCCCCAGGACTTATATATTTTATAATTAGAAGTTTGTACGTTTTGACCTCCTTTACCCATTGTACCCACCCTGTACTTCCCCCCACCTCTGGCAACCACCAGTCTGTTCTCTGTATCTTAAACAATCTACTCTTATTAGAACAATCTCTGAGAATTTGAAAAATTCTTCTGATTTTTTTGGGGGGGCCTTTATTAACATCTATTTTTAAATGAAACACTTTCTGAAATTCAACTCCATTATATCTCTTTGAGGAGTACAGTGGAAACAAACAAATAAAAACTGGAAGAAATAAAAGTATTATTGAATTTGAAGTATGAGGACTGGGTCACTCATTATGTAAGTTGGGCATATCGCTTAACCTTCAGAGTCACTTCTTCAATCATGAGCCAGAAATGAGCTTACCTCTCTTAGGGCTATAATGTAAACAAAAGAGAAATTCATATATGAAATTACTTAATAATAAACATGGTCCACAATAAATCTTACTTTAAAAATAAACTCAAAGAGAGGAATTTGTTTGATTTAGCAAAATATTAATTATTTTGTATACCTAAAGGTTAGGTATGGACAGAAGTAACAGATTGATGGTGCATTTGTTGTCTGCTGCCTCGAATAACACTGAATTTTAAATTCTAGTAGCTCTGGACCTGTTTGTAGAAAAGAAGAAAGAATGGGTCCTGTGGATGTTAGATACATAAAGTTGCCTCACTGACTTTTCCTATTGCAGCCATGTATTAAAATGTTGACCATTTTATTCTAAAAATTCAGTAAAATTTCTCTGGTTTGATTTATACTAACTAACTTGCTGTTATGAGATAGAAAAAAACTGCCATAAAATGAAAAGGATCAGGTGCCAGTTTCATAATTAATATCCAGCACATCTCATTATCACATCATTATTTTAATATCATTTCATCAGAATATGCAAATGACTATCAAAGTAAGCATCTTCTTGTTATATTTCTTGTCTTAGCTATGCTACACATATGTTATACATGCTACTATGTTAGCATTAAATTAAACAAAGGTGCTATGAATTATTTCTTAGTGGCTTAAAATAATAATAAAACATGTAATTACTGTTTTGATCTCAACCTGGATATTCTAATCATTGTTAGAAATTTAGCAGGGAGGCTGAAATTTAGCAGGGAGAACTGCAAGAGGAAACGTTTCCATAATCTTTGGAAGAAGGCTAAAATAGATAATTGCTCCTTGATTACAGTGTATTTAACTTGAGAATGTCTTGTAAAAGGTAATTGGTTTTTCATCTGAATTCCTATCAATTTAGACTTGATGTCTAAGAAAATCACAGTTTGTTGAGCTATAAACTTTCTGTGGCAACTTTAGCAGATGTGCACTAGTTGAGATAAAAATAACACCTTAGAAGTCAGCAGCAGCACTGATGAAAAGGAGCCAGCCGATTCTGACTCCAAATGTCTCTGAATGTATGAATTACTAAAAAAATATGCCACATATTGAATGGAATGTTATGATATAATAAACACGTTCAGGTAGAATGCAAACCCAAGCTTTAGTTAAATGAACAAAGTATATCTACTGAAATATGCAAAGTCTCTTTGTAAGCAAACATATCCCATCGGGTTCTATTCAGGTCACTGTCTATGAGGTCTCTTTCTCATTAACTGTTTCAGGGCGGAGGATATAAAAACAGTTCATTAAATTTTAACTCAGAGGCCCATCATTTCACAATAATATGTTTCTAAATAATATTTCTTCATTTGGAATGGATCTAAAGAGTTATAAATCAATCATATTTCCACTTTAACAACAAAAAGAAACAGCTTTAGATTTCACTGAAGGCAGAAAAAGCTCAGAGCTTAGAGCTCCTGTGATGAAAACGTCTCGTTAGATAAGCTGAAGGAGCACAGCCTCAAAAGGACATTTTTAAAGCTATGACAGACTATAAAACAGGCTAACCGGTGAACTCATAAAACATGAAGTATACTGTAAGACACACTCTACCCACAGATTTGGAAGAAAAAGAAAAGCAGAATGGAAATAGGAAAGAAAGTAAGATAAGTAGAAGGAGAGAGTGATTGATAAAACTTCCTTTTTTCTCCTGTGTGATTCCGTGGAGCCACAAGTGCTGCATGACAAGCAAGAGGGTGCAAGGTTCTATAGTGTTTACTTCTTGGGCAGTGGAGCTGGTCTCCTTCATGCAGGCAGTGTTGGGACAGCCAGGGTATGACTCGGAGGCTTTACCACTGCATTGCTCCTCTGCAGAATGCACAAGAATGCAGCTTCTGCTTCTGCCTTGGTTCTGCTCATTTCTGGGTGGGGGTGGGGGTGGCTAAAGGAGTGGGTGGGAGCACCTCTGGAGGAGCCCACGCAGCTGCTGCCACCCTTCTGGTCTGTTGGGTGGGACTGGTGACACAATTGTTACTAGTATAGAAAAATATGTGGCCTGTGTTTTTGCTTTAAAAATTCTTATTTGAGATATCTTTGAGATGTTTGAATGGCAAACAGATAGTTATTAATTGTACATAGATGTGCTCTCTCTTCTGTAATGTTTTACTTCTGCATACAATCCTGTGAAAAAATTATACAATTCTCAACAAAACAATAATCAACACTTTCCAACAAAGGTTATTCCCCAATGATAAACATGTGCTTAGAGACTCTTTTTCTCTACCATTTCACTAGCGCTTTAGAATCATGAACTCTGAGCTGGACTGAGATTTAGAGATGCAAGAGGTATTGTAATGATATTGTCCCAATGATAAGAAAAAGCCTATCATTAATTGAATTCACTATACTCTTGGCAGAATATAAATGAATCTAAAGTCTGAACTCACCTTTTTAGAGAAATTGATTAGTTATCACTGATAATTAGCCCACCGAATAGTCATATTTTATTTTTTAATAAATCCAAAACCTTTAGCTTAACTCCTTCCAGACCTGTAATTTGATATTACCCATCCTAAAAACAGGTATTACAATAAGCATTGTCCCAAAAAAAGAAATGAGTCTTAACAAGAAATTATTCTAGAGACAACTACAAATATCCACAACAAAGGCAAATTGTTTTATCAGATTATTATCACTACTGACACTGAGCAGCATAATATAACTTGTTACAAGCTGGTAAAAAAAAAAGTTTGATAGTTAACAGGTAATTTTTAACTTTTCTGTAAGACTGAAATAAATTATATCATTTCTTATTAGAAACACCTTACTAATATGAAATATGTTGCAATTAAATATATGTTCTTATATAACACTGGAAAAATAACAGACATGTTAGTCAAGACGAATGCTCTAATGTTTCATTATAGAAAAATTATTCTGCATAAAAATGCAAGAGTACATTCAACCATATCACTCTTAACTTTCACCACTTTTGTGCTTTAATAGATATACGTGCATTGTCTTCACTGCATTAGCCCTAGACACAGGGGTACCAGTATGTGGCCTGTTAGGAACTGGGCTGCACAGCAGGAGGTGAGCGGCAGATGAGCTTTATCTGTATTTGCAGCCACTCCTCAGTGCTAGCATCACTGCCTCTGTTCCACTTCAGATCATCAGGCTTAGATTCTCATAGGAGCTCAGGTCCCTGGTGCCAAAAAGGTTGGGGACCACTGCTCTAGAGTATGACAAGTTTGATTTACCATTAAATATCATATCAATAAGGATTTAAAACCTAAAAAAGTATAACAGTATAATTCTTATCTTATGTCACTATTAAACAGAAATTTGATGACATAGTTCCCCCAAATTTAAGGTAACATACAGAGACACGTATTTAAGGAGAAGAGACACATGTATGTATTGTCTTTAAATTGCAAATGGGGTTTTCTGATATTCTATTGTATTGGAACCCCAAAGCCTTTTGGAAAAACTCATAAATCAATCAACAATTTTGCTGCCTCTAAAATAAAACTAGTTGTGTTACCTGTGATTTGAGAATTTGAAACTGAATTTTCACATGGAATCATCTTAATTTAGAAAATGATATTATGATTTAAGATAGTAATCATAGGAATGAATGTTACTGTGTTAAAAAAATACATTAATTCTTGGCAGATGAATACAAACACCTGTGTGCTATTGAAATAAATCCACATAAACACTGAACATAGACAAATAACATACCCAGGCGCTCACGCATCTGCCACAGGTGGTGATTTTGAAATCTCCATAGAGATCTTTGATGGCACCAGTGGTGAAGAAACCTTCCACCATCAGCAAAATGCCATACACAAAGAAGGCAGCTGCGATGCCATAGATCACATACTTAAAGATGTCGATCCTGGGGAAGAGAAGACAAAGTGATTTATTTCAATAACTTCATGGCTGATCTGCAGCAATAAATTCTCAAGAGTTCCTGTTTCCTTTGGAATGAAAGCTATAGAATATTTATGCTCATAATGGAGGTTGAATTTTAAAACATTTTTGTTCTCTATGCCTAATGTTTACATATTTTGTTCTGTCACTTCCAGTATCGGTTGACAAGGGCTTTTCATGTTTGTAAGTTTCTTTCCTCTCCCTTCTCCTCACCCCTTCCCTGATTCATACCAAGGTAGTCTTGGATAAGCGATGAATCACAATTTCAAAAGGAGTTTGCTTAAATTCACTTGATAAGTCGAATAATCATCATATGATTTCTCTAATTATGATAAAATATAAAGATTTATGTATGTATCATTGAGTTTTAAAAACATTAAAAGAGTAAGAAAACTTTATGGTTAATTATGTTTTTATTTTCAATAAAATTACCACCTCATTTTTGCTATTATAAAAAGTCAATTGTATTTTATTTCACATTTACTACAAACCACTAATATTTTCTGCTCATGATAACATCAATAATAGAAATGATAATTTTAAAAATAAATTATAATTTTGACAAGTAAGATTTTTAGGCAGAATCACTAATGAATATTATGTGTATTGGGACTGAACCAAATTATAGCATAATTCCATACAGAAATAGGTAGGTTCTCTTTTCTCAAAATTGAGTGCCCATGTATGAGAGAGAGAGAGAGAGAGTCTATAAATTGCAGATGGATTTTTCTGTTATCCTAAATATTGCATGGGACCCGCAAAGCCCTTTAAAAGGAAAAAAATCTTAATCGTTTTTGCTGTCTCTGTAAACAAAACTAGTCATTTAGTCATGTTATGTGGAGAGGTATACTATACATATTAGCTATTATTCTGTTTTTGCATTCTCGATATCCACTTGTAAGAAAATTGCTATTTGTTTATAAAATTTTAGTTTTTCAATTAGTGTTGAAAAATTGCTCTTTATTTCACATCATCAAGCTTGATTTTTACTCTCCTCTTCTTATTTAGAATGAGTTGAGTACGTAGGTTGGCAGCAAATGATGGAGAGACCCCGTTGACTTTATACAAGTGGGATAATGAGGGAATAGAAAGTTGCTCATGCTGTTGGAGATTTAGAAACTGGACATTATGACAATATTTTGTGAAGGATACATGTAATAGCATAAATGAATTCATTGTATATAAAAAGAGTAAGAAGAGCTTGCTAACTTAATGGTCAATGTATCAGCGCAATAGTTTAGTAACTGATTCCCACTGTCCAAAAAAATCTAAATATTGCACAATTCTATTTGTCAAGGGCAATGAGACAGAGAATGTGAACTGCATAAGCCCATCATGCATGTCAAAGAATCTGAGGATTTCAACCTACAGATCTAATTTGACATCATAAATACTTTGAAGAGTTTGGTTTAATAGGCTTTTTCATAAAATTTCTACATTAGAACGACATTTAAAAATATATTTTATAATTTTTATTTGGAAATAATTTCAAATGTATAAAAAAGTTGCAGAAAATGAATAGTACAAAGAAAAACTGTGCATTCTTTATTTTGTAACATTTTACCTCATTTGCTTTGTTTTCTTGTGTTTCTCTCTCTCTCTCCCTCCCTCCTTCTCTTCTTCTCTCTCTCTCTCTCTCTCTCAATAATTATACTGAACATGTAGAAATTCTCCACAGTACAGTTATCTATTTCAGGAAATATAACATTTATATGATACTTGTGTCAAATCTATTATTCGTATTTCAGTTTTATCAATTGGAATGACCCAATGATGAACTTTATAGCATTTCTCTCCTTTTACTATGGGATCCATTCTAGGGGTAAGTATTGCATTTATTTGCAATGTCTTTTCAGTATCTCTTAGTCTAGAACACTTCCTTTATTTATTTGTACGACATTAATGTTGTTCAGGAAGAAAATCCCACAACCTCGTTACCAAATAGAATGTTCTTCATTTTGGGTTTTCTGATGTTTCCTCGTAATTAGGTTCAGATTACTCATTCTTGGCTAGAATACTATACAGTGATATTCTATCCATCTGCCCCTCAGTAGTGCTGCTAATTTTGAGCATCTAGTCAATATATCTGATTTCTGTACTGGGTTCTGAGTTTCTCTCTTTCAAAAGGCCCTGAGTCTATTTCTCACAAGATACATTTAAGGCCTACCTGAATATTCCAAGATAAGCTTCTCCTCTCAAGATCGCTAAATAATTTTACTATATAACTTAAAATTCACTCTTTTCCATATAAGGTAATATTTCCAAGTTTCAGAGATTAGGAAGTGAGTATATTTGGAAAAGCATTTCTTTTTTAACTTATCAGAATACACAAGGTTGTTTTCTGCTCTTGCAACAATTGCTGCTTGTAAAAAGTTTACCTAAGCACAAAAATATCAGAAATTTTTAGAGATACATGAGCAATGTAAAAATGCCTATATAGTTCTTTCTGGAGGCACTTCCAACCCACCTCCCCTCTTTTTTATCGTGAGAAGAATCCAGGGGAGCATAAGCAACCACTTGAAACATTGGAATATAGAGGAGGTGAAAAGAAAAGCACCTTTCTAGGTTCAAAGAAGGGACCAAAGCCCATTTCTACAAAACCTAAAATAAATTCCAACACATACACACATGTACACAATCTTTTATTAATTATTTTTATTTCAGTTTATAAATCATACTAGTGAAACTGCTATATTTCCTAATAAATTCTTGAGAGATAGAAATGGATGGATGTTTTCATATTTTTTTAAATCTGGCAGAACCTTAAACTCAAAATATATTCAATGAGGCATTTCTACTAAAGTCAGGAATAAAGAAATCAATGATAATTTCTGATTCTATGTAACATTATTCTGGGTGTATTTGCCAATTTAATTAACTTAGGGACAATAATCAGATTATAAGAACTGGAAAAGAAGTACTAAAATTACCTCTATCTGCAGATGATATGATAGTGTACTTGGAAAATCTTAGAGAATGAGTGATAAAAATAATTTAAATAATAAGAGAATTAAGCAATGTAGTATGATATAAAATTGCCTGCAAAAATCAATAGCATTTGCATAGACAAATAAAGTCAATTAGAAGATAAACTGGTAGAGAAAAATTAGATTTTTCTCTAGAAATGGGATTGCTGGATCATTTGACAATCCTATGTTTAATATTTTGAGCAAGTTCCATACTGTCTTTCATACCAGTTGCAACATATTACATTCTCAGCAACAGAACACGAGGGTTCTAATTTCTCCATATCTTAGCCAATACTTGCCTTTTTGGGGGAGGGGGGGTCTGTTTTTTCATATAATGACCATTCTAACTGTTGTGAAGTGATCTCATAGTGGTTTTGATTTATATTTCCTTGATGATTAGTGATGTTGAGCAGCTTTTTATATACCTGTTGGTTTTGTATGTCTTCTTTGAATCAATGTCTATTCAGTTTTGTTTTTTGTTCCTTGGGGTTTTTTTGCTATTGAATTATAGGAGTTCCTTACATATTTGGATATTAATTCCTTATAAGATATATGACTTGCATAAACTCTCTTCCATTCTGTAGGTTGCCTTTTCATTCTGCTAATTGTTTTCTTTGCTACACAGAAGCTTTTAAGTTTGATGTAGTTTCACTTGTCTATTTTTCTGCTCACTACTTGTACGTTTGGTGCCATATCCAAATCATCACCAATAACAATATTATAAAGTTTCCCCCCTCTGTTTTCTTTTATAGTTTCAGGTCTTGAGTTTAGTTCTTTAATCCATTTCGAGTTGATTTCACTCCCTTCTGGCCTATGAGGTTTCTGCAAAGAAATCCTTTGATAGTTTCACAGTTGCCCTTCTAAGTGAAAATTTGATTTTCTCTTGCTACTTTCAAATTTCTGTGTTTCACATTTGACAATTTGATTATAATATGTTCAATGTGGATTTCTTTTAATTTATCCTAATTAGAGTCCACTAAAGTTCTTGAATCTTGATGTCTATTTCCTTATGTAGATTTGGGTAGTCTTCTGTCATTATTTCTTTAAGTGAGCTTTCTGCTCCTTTCCCTCTTCTTCTGGAATCCCATAATATATACATTGGTCCACTTGATGGTGTCATATAAGTCCCTTTGGCTTTCTTCACTCTTTTTCTTTTTTTCTTCTTCTGTTTTTTGTTTGTTTGTTTGTTTTTCTGGGTGGATAATTTCAAATGACCTGTCTCTGAGATTGTTCATTCTTTATTTTGACTTGTCAACTTGCTTTTGAACCCCTCTGGTGAATTTTTCAGTTCATTTATTCAACCCTCAAATTTCAGCTTGATTCTTTCTTATATTTTCTATCTCTTTGTTGATATTCTCATTTTGTCCATTGTTTTCTTGAGTTTGAAAGGCATCTTCATGATGGTTATTTTGAATTCTGTCATGTAATTCATGTAGCTCAATTTCTTTAAGATCGATTTCTAAAGATTTATTTTGTTGCTTTCTGGGGGTTGTATTTCCCTGTTTCTTCTTAGTGTTGGGCGTCCATGTATTTGAAAAAAATAGCTATCTCTCCCAATTTCGGGTGGGTTTGACTTTGAAGAGGCTGTGTGTGCAATTTCTCAGTTAGAGAGGCTGGCAGGTTTCTATTTCAGAAGTTCATAATCTTGTTCTCTCTGGTGACTGCAACACTATAAATTCTGATTCTACAAAAACAAGCTGCCCCAATCCCTTTAGTTCTCACTGGCCATTTAGCATCCAGAGTTTGCCAGCTCCCTTCACATCCTGAGTTAGACAAGACAGATACGAGTCCTTCTGGTAGCTGGTACACTGTAAGACTGGACAAAACTCTAAATCTCTCTATCCCTCCCAAGAAAGAGCCTCAAGTTGTGCACTTTCTCCTGATTGTACTGAGCCATGCTGCTGTAGCAAGCTGCTCCCAAATCTTCTTTGTTCTCAGTGACCCAAACATGCCAATTCTGTCATGGATTAGGTTCTGGATATCTGTGGGGTCATTATTCAGCCTGCCACAAACCAGATACTTTATTAAAGGTTAATGTTAATTTCTTGACATTCAAATATTCCTAACATAACATTTTTCTTCAAACCATCCGAGGGTGGACATTTGCTGAAATTACATTCCAAAATGCATTTCAAAATTTTAAATCATCGAAATATTTAAATTATAATATACCTGACACTGTCTTACTGGCTTGAATCCCTCTATCACCAAAGTACTCTTTTATCAACATGCAATATATAAATTTAACAGAACAAATAACTTCAAATATGATAGGAGGAAAATTAAACTCTTCTTATCTATAAAAATGAGTTTTTTGTTGATATGTCAACGAAATGCATCAATAATACTTCGATCATGAA
The DNA here is from genome assembly GCF_000325575.1 of Pteropus alecto. Classification (NCBI taxonomy): domain Eukaryota; kingdom Metazoa; phylum Chordata; class Mammalia; order Chiroptera; family Pteropodidae; genus Pteropus; species Pteropus alecto. The sequence continues at coordinate 12,828,298 of NW_006439192.1, forward strand.
GTTATTGATTATGTGTCCATAGGATCAAATAGCAGAGACTCATAAGGAGTTTTACTTTTACTTCTCTATATTTTTTCCAAAGTAACAATCCGTATTACCACACATCTTAATGAAATTCTTCTAAATGCAAACTTCCAAATTTAACAATGTTTCTGTAAACAACTGTTTTACTGATTAAAATGTTTGTTGTAGAAGAAATAAAATGTTTGTCGTACAAGAAATAAAAGAAAAAACAGAAAAACAAAGACTACTCACTGTTTATCCTCCCAGTTTTTTATATGAATAAATTCCAAAAGTTATGATTATATACTGCTTTGCAAACTTTATTTTTTAGTCATAATGTTATGAATATTTTAAGCTATTATATAATTTTATCAAGATTTTTTTTTAAAAGTCTATGGTACATCCTATCATTTGAAGGTATTATAATATGTTTTACTAATTCTTACTTTTGGTCAGTGCCAAGAAGAATAATGAAATTCCCAAAGATGCTCACCTCTAATCTCCAAAATCAGTGACTACATTACCTTGGTAAATGAGATTTAGAAAATATTATTAAATTAATGAATTTTAGATTTGGAAATGGTCCTGTGCTATCTGGGTAGGCCCAGTTTAATCACAAGAGTCTTGATAAGTGAAAGAGAGATGCAGGAAAGTCAGGGTCAGATTCAGAGAGAGATCTGATGTTCCACTGCTGGCTTTGAAGATGGAAGGGGCCAGGAGCCAGGGAATGCAGGTGGCCTCTGGAAGCTGGAATGAGTAAAAATATGGATTCTTCCTAGGGCCTCCAGATGGAACACAATCCTGCCAATACCTTGATTTCAGCCCATTTCAATAAGCCCAGTAAGACCCATTTCAGACTTTTGACCTCCAGAATTGTAAAAAAATGAGAAATTTGTGTTTTTTTATCTACTAAATTTCTTATAATTTGTTTCAGCATCTATAGGAAGCTAATGTATTACTATTATAAATAGCACGGTAATTCTTTCGGCACAGTGTATGTTGTCTTCATGGGATAAATTCCTAGAAAAATTTAAGGTATATATTATAAAAATTGTGTCCAGAAAGTTTGAACTTAAATAAAGATGCATAATTAGTAAGAGGGCCTATTCTCTTTGTTTCCTAATACCAGGTATTATCATTTAATTTTTCTGATAAATTAATAGTTAAAAAATAATGGTATAATTTTAATAAATTTTCTTAGTTTAGTAGTGTAGATAAATATATCTTTATGAGATATTCATCATTTTATATTCTTTAATAAAATGTGTTTTTATATCTTGCCGATTTTTCTTGAAGAATATGTATCTTTTGTCTTTGATTTAATTCTGCATTTATTAAAATTAAGAACTTGTCATGTAAGTGGTAAATATTTTTCTCAGTTTTTGCACACACTTTAATGTTTTTTTTTTTAATAATAGTTTAATGAGTAAAGTTTAATTTATATTATGTCAAATCTATAAATCTTTCCTTTGTGGTTTCTTATATTGCTTATATACTTCTTGCCACATACTAAGTGAAATTGTAATCTATATTTTTTTCTAGCTTTTACAAATTAGTTTACTCTTAAATGTTAACTTCTAATCCATCTGAAATTTTTTGGTAAAATGTAAGGGCATAATTTTATATGTGTCTATAAGTATTTATGTGTATATTTATGCCAATATCACATAGTATTAATTATTGTAGTTTTTCTACTCCCTTTGTTTCATTAACCTGAAGCATCCTAGAAATCAGCTCAAGTACAGCTACCATTCTCCGATTCATACTTGTTTAGTCTGATGTGCATGGCACTTTTGTTTACATATCTTTCTTATGTCAGTACTTGAGGAAAAAGGTCTTGTTCTACCTTGTACCCCTAAATATTAGCCCAGTGAATGGCACATAGCATAACCCAGTATCTTTTTGCTAAATGAATGAATTTGTTAAAAGACAAACCAGACAAAAGATTAGCCTGAAAAAGTATATCTGCACATTTGAAAGCAAGAACAGTACAGAAGTAAATTCAGTTTTAAACATATTTCCACACTTGATATTCACAATAACCCAAAGAGCCAAATAGGAACTCATACTAACATAGCTGTTCTTGAATAAAGAAGACTAAGGTTTATTATAGAATGTAGGTGAATTATAGAATGTAAGCATTTTAGAACTAGAATTCTTTGTTATTCCATTACCAGCTTTGTCTGGATACCTTCACTGACAGGCAAATCACTTCATTCCAAGGCAGCACATGTATTCTTTAGAACACTGTGACTTTTGTAAAGTTCTTTATACTGAGACAAAAAATGATTTCCCTATAAACTGGAATTCATTGCCCCAAATCTCTCTCCTTGAACCACAAAAAAACAAAGCAAGTTTCCTTCTACTTGACAATCTTACAGATATTATTTGAATGAAATCATCATGTTCTTTGTAAACATTTTTTTGTTGTACTCCTGGGTATTAGAAGAGAAAACAGAAATTAGGTCTTTGATTCTAATTTGTTTTGAAATCTACTCAGGTGTTTACCTTAGCTGAAACATCTACTCTAGTCAAATAGCACATCAATAGGAGCATTATGATAAGTCGGGTGACTTAACTGGTCAAACAGATTTTAGGAAGCATGGTAGTGGGCATTTAAGTTGTGATACAGCTTCAGAGAATACATTATTATCATTGTCACAACCATCGTTACCATCATTATCACCATCATATTCATCAACAGTTAGTGCTTGCGATGTGCCAGCTGTGTTAGAATTGTTTTAAAATATCAACTCATTTTATCCTCATAACAACTTTAGGAAATAGGCAGCATTAGTAAGTCCCTTTTATTGATGAGGGACTGAGGTAGACAGGTTAAGTAACTTATGCAAGGTAAGACAGATAGACGGGGGCAGAGACCACATGAAACAAACCCCAAGAGTTTGGCCCCAGAAGCAGTACTCTTACTCACATACTATGTTGTGTGTCTATCTAAATCCCTCATGGTTTATGTACTGGTTTGGTTGTTGTTGTTTTATATTAGTGTTTTTTTTTAACACTTATTTGAGGACTACTAGTCCAGTTGAAATATTGCCTAAGGATATATTCACTGTTTAATTTATCAGAAGTTAGGAATTCAGCATGATTTTTTTCACAGAAGTTTTAGCTAGGACTGAAATTATTTTTTACTTTCTAAGACTAATCAATAATCTTGCATCAATACTAATTTGTCTGACTTTCAAACTTCTTACAAGTAGAAAACCTAAGCAATCTGGTTTGACTGTCAACCCCTATGTCAGAACAGATGGTTTGCACACTGCTATGATTTCTATCAGCCTATGAAACCTGATTTTATCTTGCTATAAATTCTTAGTTCCTTTTCCTTTCTCACTCCCATCCATTAAGCTAATGAAATAGTTTTCGATTTCATTAACTTCCAAGAAATAAACATAAACTACAAACAGACTGAGATTTATACACACATGAAGTATACACACATGAAGTTTGTTGAGAGCAAAACCACTATATATCTATTTTATTGAGCTTACTTTTTGCTTTATGCAAACAAACTAATTTTTTTTGTGTGTGTATTAAATGTCAAAGAATTCATTATCTAATAAATTCAGTTTTTGATCCATTGACCTCAAGTCACAGTTGTAAAAATTTGAAAATGAAATATATTTGCTCTGGAAATCTATGGTATCAGATCCTGAACTCAAGCTATAATTCGTCAAAACCCAAATGCAATCCCTGTCTAATAAATTATAGGGGGTATATTTGTGAATAAGGCTGTTGTTCCTTGCTCAGTCCTCAGGAGAATTATTGAAGAAGCCTAGTCATTTAGCAAAGTTAGTGATTTGAATTGTTTGATATCTAATTAGTTTCTAATTAGTTTCCATATTTCATTATCTTATATGAATCTGCTTCACGGAAGTAAAATAGCTAACAATACTTCTGCTCATTCAGTCAAGTGAAACCTGTGGAGCAATAATAACACCTTGCCAAGAGACTCTCAGATGAGAAAGTCTGAGTCACAAATCAGAAAACAGGTCTCATCACATAGCAGAAAGTGGCAAGGCACTGATTTGTTTCCAGTGTTGAGTCTAACTGGCTATACCAAAAAACAAAAGTTGTCCTTAATGTGTGGGAATATTCCCGAATGGGGAAAGTGAGCAAACTTACACACACATTGTGACAACAGTTTGGAGCCAACAAATAACCACAAACTTGAATGACTAAATGAACAGATTAAAAAAAGGAAAAGATTCTGGGAAACCAAGGAGATAAGGAACAGAGTAATACTTAAAAACATATCCATGGGTCACAAAATCTTTGAGAAATTCACTCTATCCCCTTTCTGTGGAGGTTGTCACATCTCAAATGGAATTTGACAAAGTGGTTTAATGGCTGACATCAGCTGAAGATGTAGGAGCTACATTTCAGATCACAACCCATTGGTAAAACATGATGGTATTTAGAATTATATGTCTACAGTAGAGATTGCATGAGAATGAAGATTATTTGTAAATTTATTTATAAGAAGTAGATTTTGCATGCTAGACAGATGATTAGTGAAATGGAACAGCCTTATTTCAGTGTGTCAGCCCTTCATATGTCTCTCTATAGACTTGGAGACATTGACCATGCAGAGATACATGTAGGTGTTGAAGAGGAGAGACAATGAAGAAACAGATAATGAAAGGAGTAACACCTCAGATTCTGATGACCACAGGTGGAAAACTGGGGGCTTAGACAATTGGTTTTATCTTTTAGTTAACACATCCAGTAAACAGGCATCTTTTCCTTTATAAGTATATGAGGTAGGAGTGTTCAATATGGTTAAATCAAGCATGAGAACTATGGAAAAAAGAAATTGACTCTCTGTAAATTAAGGTTGGCTAACACATCATGTCTTCATGATCATTCTCTTACATATTTTTTCCAAACTTGCCTGGGCTTATTTCTAAGCAAGTGTTTTGCCTGCAAACAAATCTTTCACTCATTTCTGCTTCACATTCCTTATTTTACTTCCTGTTTTCCCCTTGTCTTATCTACTCCTATGACATCCTTGTAAGGCAGCCCTGTAGGGTAATCTCTACTTCATCTAAACCTTTATGTAATCTTTGAATGTACCGGTTGGCACTAACTATACTCAGTAGTTTATGGTACAAATCTTCCCTCTTGTGTTTTGATGAACTATTTACTGACACAGAGAGAGTCTTTGGTAGCTTCACCAATCTAGTATAAAGAATTTTAGTTATTTAAAATATGAAAAGAGAGATCATTTGAGCTTTTGCTTTTATTACAATCAAAATGGTAATCTTCCCATTCTAAACATATATCATTGGTTTCACATTTAACTTCCAATATAAGAAGCCAAAGGTAAGTACTAACTTACCAAGTTAGTACCAAGAAGCCAAAGTACTAACTTAAGCATATGATCTCTGATTTCTCTTCTCTGAACTCCCACACATACTACTCCTTCAGAAGTTTAGCAGAGCTCTGTGATATATTAAAATTTGCTGTCTAAATGTCAAATAAATATCTTGACAATTGGTTTCTGATAGATGTATACATCATTTCATGATACCAATTAGGCTTATGCTTGCTTAAAAACATCTATTCTAAAACTAAAGTTAGCAATTTGGATGTAGCCTAAATATAGAGAATCTGTAGATTTTAAGGACATCTGTGGTAGCTTAAAATAATGCATAGTGAAAACATATTTTGTCCAGTGTAGGCTGAGATAAAATTAAAAAGAAAATGTCAGTTTTATCACATTAAAATACATCCATGAAATCATTTTCTTAAGGTTCTCTGAAAACTAATCTGCAATAATCCAAAGCATTTTCAATAGTTTAATTATATTTTAAATGATGAATATCATCTGTAAACTCTCAAGGATTAAGTCATGGTATAAAGCCAATTTAATGGAAATTGATAGACTGTCTACTCTGGACTTAAAGAATTCAATTTAATGGTTAATGCTAAGTTTTCAGAACTAATTTGTAAGGTAAAGTTACACTGGGAAATATAAAGAAAGTGATATGATTCCTTTGTCATTTTTAGGTCATGATTTTAAAAATTTGCTATTAATTCTCCATTTCCATTTGTCAGTGACATTGATGAAGCTCTAAATTGATACTTCATAGTTAAGGACTATGTTTTTAAATAATCTCATTTCTTATCTGGGTGGCTAATCAACTTCCTCCTCCTTTTAATCAGTGTGTGAGAGAGAGTGTGTGTGTGTGTGTGTGTGTGTGTGTGTGTGTGTGTAGCAAGAGGGTCTTTGGCAGGCTGGTGGAATTTCCAGTCCCATGCACTTGCTTTATTATATTTTTCATTTTGTGACCAATCTTTCTCAAATTTTAAGTATCAATATATTTTAGATAAACAAATATTTCAACTTTCTTTTTTTCTAAAACTTTGCTATCTCTCTGACCTAAAGTACATGCCCTTCACCCCACAAGGTAGGGAATTCTTACTCTGTTACCTGATGTAAATGTGTACCACTTTTTCTTTTTTTATTTTCATGGAAGTCAGTAATTTTAACATAGAATAATAAATATAATTTATAAACAATACTTTGTTCAAGACAATTTATATGCCTGTGGCTGGTGGATTATTTCAAAAATTAGGAACATGGTATGTTTTTTGATATTGGGGTTGGAGAAAAGATGTCCTCTACTTAGAAAGTTGTCCAGGTTGACCAGGTGCTCTCATAGATTAGTCTTAGGTTATACTTACACTCTCAGTAGAAACTGCCCCAGTAAATAAGACATGTAATTAGCCTCTTTTTGGTGGAGTTGTAAAAGTAAAAAGCAGTCATCCTAACTAGGCATACAACTACTAAGACTTGTAACTCTAAAAACATCTTATTTCAGAAAGCATATATACAAATTGAGAAGGTTTAAATTTATTGAGATTGACAAAATAAAGCAACATGGAAACATTATAATCACGCAGTATCATGAAGCATGAAATAGATGCAAGAAGTTTAGGGGCAATAAACGCTACAGTGGCTAATGCGATGAAAAGTTACTGTCTGCTAGGATTATAAAATAAACTGTAATGAATAAGTTATTTTCTTTTTGTGAGCAAGAAATCACTAAATAAATTATCTGAATTGAGAACTTATTTGAAAATAAAGTTTGCTATAATTCAATCCTAAACTTTTGTTCTCTGTAGTATAGACAATAAGGAACTTCAACTTGAAATGCAAATTCTTATTTACTTCTAGACTATGTTTGAGTTACTTTGCTAAAAAAATTAACATCACCATAATTTAGTGATCCCAGGAGGTTATACGTTAAGAGTAAATTACACATTTTAAGCATAATTAGTGCTTGCAAAAAGGTGCTCATTATTTATGACTTATCCTCTTGCAAAAGTCAATAAGAAACTTTCATAATGTTTATGTAGATAGTCACATCATTTCTGCGAGGCGTGAAAAGAAAGATGAGTTAAAATTTTTTAAAAGGTGGGAGTACCTATAGAGTTCGGGTGATCTTCCTAGAATTAGCAACAAAGTCTACATTTATACCTGGCTCTGTTCTCTGTCTTCTGTTCTATTAAAGCAGCCTCTACTCAGATTAGAAGAGCAAAAGAAATGCAAGTATTTCACTTAATGGTAACTGAAATTTGGATCAAACTTTACAGTCAAATTAAAATACAAATTAAAACTCTGATTTTCTATGTGTCTTATATTCACAGTGAAGGTCAATGTCCTTTTGACTCATGTATATACCCTAAGAGTACTTTTTTCATCTATATAACATTGCCTAACTTAACTCTAGACTGCTATTTATTCAACACACAATGTGAACATACGCTTTCAAAATAAAAAGCAACTAGAATGACTTACATGGTAAACACGTCCAGTGTATCTCCAGCAGTCCTTGCCATCTCGAAGTAGGTCTGCAGAATGTTGACAGTTCCAGAAAGTGCTTCATGACCACAGCCACAGAACAGGGCAACACCAGCATAGAGCAGGATGGTGGCAATAAGAGAGGCATAGGGAATGCCTCCCAGGCATTTAATACAGCACTCAAAACAGCCTGCACAAGATCAACAGGAAAAGAAGTTAGAGATTAATATTTCTGTTAATCTAAATTTTTAAAAAAACTTCAGCATTATGGGGAAGTATAATTGCATCAGGTCAACCTTGTAAATCAAGTCCTAGGCTGGCCCTAGAGGGTATCAATGACAAGTTTCTTGATTATAAACCCATCCTCCAGACAAAAGAATGCTTGCTTCTGTTGATGGCCTCCCCCTCTACCCCAAAACCAACAGAACCTTCCTTTCCACCCAAACTTCCTATAATAATTAATCTTCACATGCATGCATATCATTCCATCTTGACTTTATAGCTCTCAAATTTCACATGCTTAAGTTTTTATTTCAATGACACTTTCTTTTGAACTCCTTGTAGCTGTATCTTTTAAATAGTGAGTCAAAATCTGCTACTTATGAACCCAGTTTACTAAATTTTGACCAGCAATTCTTAAAAGTGAAAGAGAACAGACTAGACAATATATAATAATGAGTGTATTGCATGTGGTAAGGCAAATTATTTTTGAATCTTTTCAGTTCAGATATTTATGTCTGTTGTTTTTGTAGTGACTCATAATGCAAAATCTATTTCTTGCTGTGGTGCATAATTGAAAAATGAGAAAGATACTGTCACAATAGAAAAGAGAGACAGGCAGGTTAGAATCCTGATCCATCACTGTACATTTGGGGGGCAAGTTTACTCTTTTGATTTCATCATTGGTAAAAAGGTGACAGTAAGAACTTCTTGCAAATGATTCTCGTGAGCATAAAATGAGTTAATACATAAAATAGTGAATGACAAAGAGTTCTCAATAAACATTTACCATTATTAGAAAATAGCAATTATTAATATTAACTGTTATTGTGTTATATAATATGGTTTTCGAAATTCTTTGGTCACCATAATCATTTTAGCTTTGTGAATCTTTGTCACTTTAGCCTCAATTTTCAAAAGATGGCTTTAAACATTTAGTCTGAGATATCAGAAAACCATGGTTGTTAATATTCAAATTAAAACCAGAATTTTCTAGGTGACTGCTAGGTATCTTTATCTAAGAGGTTAACTAGAAAACGCTTAAGTATGTATGTTTTGCAAAAATAAATATTGATGAGATACTATGTGTGAGCCACTGGTGAGAAAGGACAATTTAGGTAATAAGGCTGACAGGCTGAGGGAACTCCAAAGATGATGTCACTTTCCCCTTAGTCCACCTCTGTCCCCACTTCTTCCTCAAACATATTCTAGTACAAAGATTTCCTCCTACTTTTCTTCTTTTGGAATTTCTTGATCAAATCTCCTTATGTAATGCTGAAACCTCTCAAAAACTCTCCATTTAATTGACTTTTTCTTTCTTCAGAAATAAATAACATGAGATTGGAAAATGCATTCTTATTTAATGATATAGTAAGATCTGCGTGCACTTTATCTAGAATGTATATATTTTTATAGCAACTTACGATACGTGTAATGATTGCAAAGTTCCTCTGTAAAGTAACTTTAAAGATTCATAGGAAGGATTAGTTTGCCATTTTAATATTGATTATTGAACTGGCTTTGTTAAGGGAATTATGGATTATCTCATTTGCCCCAGAGAAGATCAAAAAAGAAGTCTGAACACCACCCCCCTTCCATAACTCTTGCATGTACAGACAAAATCATTTTCTGAACATTCCTTCCCCCAACACAGACACACACACACGCATGCACACACACACACACACATGCACACACACACACACACACACACAATGTGGGGAAGTAGGAAAGGTTAGAACAGCTTGACACTTCATTTGATAGGAGGAAATTTCACTGGCAGATGGATGAGGCCAGTGTGTGTAGTATCTGAATGTCATTGAACACAGTTTTGGGTGAAGATTAACAGGGTAGCAGAAAAATCTTTGGACTATTCTTTGTCTCTCTGTGCTATAAAATTTTGATATTACTGATTACTTAAAAATAAAGAAGAAAAATAAAATTAGTACCAACCCAAAGAAGAGTTACTCCTAATTTTGGCAAGTGCCCTCAACAGCCCCATGATCTCAAATCTGATTTCTTTGTGATTTATCTCCCCTACTATTCTCAAAGAATTTGAAATAGGTGTATGAGATTTCAACAGCAGACATTGAGGTAACAAAACCAGATTAACGTGTTCAACAAAACCCTCGGAATAGAAGTTCAACTATAAAAAATAAAGAGTCAAAACATCAAATTTATAGATAGGAATTACCTCTGCTGTGTCCTAGACCTAATGCTTACAACAAAGATAAAATCAGAATGAGAACGGCTTGGAAGCATATGAAGTGGTAAGCCCATAGGTGATCACCAAAGCTGGCACAGATGATTTCTAATTAATTCTATTACTAACTCACAGTCGTTTTCTACTCATTTCACATTTTCTCGATTGTGATTTAGATGGACCAACACTACCTGCCATACAAGCAAGTTAACTCTAGTTACCTAAACCCATGTGGGAGGGGGTGCTATTAGTGTCATACTCTGTATCATTTATTACAGCCTTAATTGAATAGTGACTTGTAAGTCTAAAAAAAAAACGAGAGAGAGAGAGAGAGAGAGAGAGAGAAATTTCAATATGGGTAAACACCCAAACTGACAACTCTGAGTTAACGGGCATTTCCAAATGAGTTTAAGATCTCCAAATTAAAATGGAAATATTTCTTTTGCTCCCTATTTAAATGCTGCCATTTAAATAACTCAAAATTATATTACCCCTATTGACAAAAATTTCTCCAAACCTTCATTTCTTCCAAATCAAGCTGGAATCTTTCCATTTAACTTCTGATCCTCTGCAAAACTTTTACTCAAAGAAAGAAACTTTAAGTAGCTCATCCCGCACATTTTGCACTTATAATGGGCTACAGCCTAATTACCCCACTCTTCCGCTGGGCCTGAGTTGCCTATTGGATTTAAATGAAGACTCTCAGAGCTCCCATCTGGGGAAGCAGCGCATCATTTCAGCATTCTCTCCAGCTGCCAGAATCCCACGTAGTTGCTGGCAGGGGAGCTTCTTTCCACCCACAGTGAGAAACAGCCTTGGCAGAGCAGCAGCATCACCATAGCAACCATGCTCTCAGGCCCAGGATATGCTCCCAGCCATCATCCTTCAAGGCTGAGGATTCTGCCGCCACCCATCACCATATTTTTACTGCACCTCAAATGAGAAGCCACTCTATTAAATGAATATCAGTGAAAGCATAGGACATAGAATGCTGGCACTGGAGAAACTACCTTTCTTGAAAAAATCTCTCTAAAAACAGAAACATTTCAATACTAGATATTATGAAAATAAGACCATTGATTCTCAAATAGACCTGGTGGTTCAAATACTGAACACAAAATTTACATGCTATAGACATTACCTTTATATACAAAAAAGCATTTTTCATATTCAATTCCTGGCTGCATTTTCTCAAGCAAATTAACACTATGACTTTAATTGCACATGAAAAAAAATTAAAGAAATTGAGATTTTCAACACTATGAAACATTAGTATTTGTCCAATGTTTTGTGGGATTATAGATTGATTTATCCTAATATAAAAACTTCAAAGAAAATAGAAGCTCTTGACATAGCCTATATTTTTTTAAAAGATGAGATATATAATTAATTTACTTTCATTTAAACATTGTAAAGTAGACATAAGCCTTTGCCTTTGCTCAGCCAACAACGTGCACCAAAATAAACAATGGGAAAAGAATCTAAACCAACAAGAAAAAGAGCATGGGAGACACTGCCGAGGAGGGACCAACACAATGACAGATCTCGGAAAAGAGATTGACAAGGGAGATTAATAAGAGACTGACAATTTATTCACTGACAAATTTTTCCAGCACCATTTACCAATGCGTTGATTCTTTCTCTACTCAGCTACAATACCACCTTGTCATTGCCAAGTATCCAGCATGGTCTGGGTCTGTTGGTGGGTTGTCCATTCTGTTTTATCAGTCTGTTGGTCTAGCCCCAGAACATACCACACTGCCTTATAGTATGTTTTGGTTTGTTGTGGAGAAAATTCTCCAACTTGTTCATCTTCCTCGTGTGTGTCACACTATTTTTTTATGTTACCATAGAAATTTTAGAAACAGTTTGATTCCACAATTTAACTTACTTAGATTCCAATTGATATTTTTATATTAATTTTATAACTTAGAAGTTTATAAAATTCTTTTCGGATCCTCTGAATTTGCATTCTGTGAATTATTTTGATATATTGCTGGCAATTACATCATCTGTGAAAATTATGAGCTTTTTTTTTTCATTATTTGTACTGTTTTATCTTTTTATTGACTTACTCTGTTGGGTAAATGTAGTGAGAAGAGCAGAATGATAAAAGCTATCTTTTCTTGTTCCTAATATTAAAGAAAACACTTGCCATGTTTTGCCATTAAGTGTAATGTTTGTTGTTGGTTTATTGGTTAAAGAAGTTCGCTTTAACTTTAGATTCCATAACATGCTTTTTTATCCCATCTGTTGAAATAATCTCATGTTTTTTCCTATCTGCCATTTTAATTTTTTTCTAATTTAAACTAAACTTGAATTCTTGAGAAAAATCCAACTGAGTCATACTGTATTTTTTAAATACATGGCTGAATTTGTCATGCTAACATTTTGTTCAATACTTTTGCATTTATCAATTCATTCCACAAATAGTTATTGAGTCCTCACCAGGTGCCAGGCACTAAAGTAATTGCTGGAGCTCTGGAAGTAAATAAAACAAGTAAAATCTCTACTCTCATTCCAGGGGTGAGAAATGATAATAAAGAAGATGGAGAGGTAATATATGTGAGGTTGTGGAAAGTACAGAGAAGAGAATCAAAACAGGAAAGAGGAGGAGGGAATATTGTAATAATGGCTCCAATTTTCAGGGAAGGGATAACTGAGATGACATATTTTAAAAGACATGAAGGAGGTAAAGGAGCCATCTCAGAGACCATCTGGGAGAAGATGGTTTCAAACACAAGAAAAGTAAATGCTACTGTCCTGGGACAAGTGTGTACCTAGAGTAGCTGAGGAAGTTGAAACAAAGGAACATAAGAACATAGAATGAGGTTAAAAATATGGGTGCCGATAGGGATATCTATGTTATTAAATATGATTGACACCTAAATTTTGCTTTCTTGTTTTGGAATCAAGTTTATACTAGCTTTGTAAAGTAATTTTTTTCTTTACCCTGGGGTTGTCTGCATAAGATTTTAGCTGCACAGTAAATATTTATTAGAACCAGCCAGTAAATCATCCAGGCTACTTGTATACTGCACTTGTATACTGTATGGAAAGAATTTCACTACTGGCCTAATTTGCTCATGGTTATAAAATTAATCAATCGAGTTTTCTATTTCTTTTTAAGTCTGTTTGTTAACTTCGATATTTATAGAAATTTATAAATTTGATATAAGATTTAAAATTTATTATAAATCTGTATATAATGTTTTATAGTATTTTTTAATTTATTCATCACCTACACATATTTCCTTTCGTTTTCCCCAATGATTTCAATTTCCCTCCTTCCTTCCTCCTTTCTTCTCTCCCTCCCTCTATCCCCACTACCTCACCCCAGTCTCTCTCTTTCTCTATTTCTCTATTCTTTAAGTATATCAGTCAAGATAGCATATTTTATGTTCTGTGCTGCTACAAAAATAAAAAAACAAAACAAAACAAAACATTTTTTCAATGACATAAGACACCGCACAGGCTATACTATTTCCATCCTAGGTTAGTAGTGGTGCTCTCTGCCCATTATAGACCATTCAGAAACAAGGGCTAATAAAGAAAACATCATCTTGAATGCTGCCAGTCATAACACCAGAATTAAAACATCAGGAAAATCCATGTGGACAATTAAATACTCTGGGCTGCAAGAGATATGTACTATTTCTACTCACAGTCCAATGGCTAAGAAGAGTCATGAGCCTCTCCTTCAACCACATAGAACAAAAAGTGCAGTTCTATAAAGCTTCCATGAAATAGAGGACCATAAATGCAGGTGATTAGCAAATATATTATGGGTATCATAATAAGTAATGCCAATGGTTTTTCAATATTATTTTTCTTTTTAAATAACTCATTTGGCATGCTTATTTTATGTTTCATGTATTTCTATTTTTAAATTATTTATTTTCTATGGGTATATTTTGCTATATATTTCGTAATGTCTTGAGATGGATGCTGAGCTTATTAATTTTCAGTCTTTCTTCTTTTCTATCAAAACATTTAAAGATATAAAGTTCCTTTCTGATTTTACTTGAGTTAATTCCACAAGTTCTAATACATAATCTTTTCATTATTGTTTAGTTCTAAGAATTTTCTAAAGCCTATTGTGATTTTTTTTGATATATAATTTATAGTTTTTTCTTTGCTTTTTTTTGTTTTAATTTCCAAATATATAAGATTTTCTGTTTTTTGGTTTGTTTGTATCTTAATTGCATTTTTGCTAGAGAACATGGTCTATAATAAAGAAGATGAAATTTATAATGACTTCCTTTAAATTAAACCTTAGACTTGAGTTTTTCGGTCTCTAAATGTAATAGAAGTGGAGGTCACAGACGCACAGGGGAGCTGGCTGTGATATCAAATTCTGAGGAGACATTTTTTCTCCTGCAACAACACCCAAGGTGTTGTTTTCTGTCCTACACAGAATTTTTGTCATTATTGTTGTTTATTTTTTGTTTTGTTTCATTTTGTATTTTTGGTTCAACCTTCCACTAAATACTGTGTATTCTGAGTTGACTCTCCATCAAGAACTCAGGCTGTTTCTTAACCTCTATCACCAGGATCACAGTATTCATCGACAAATCAGAGTGGCCATGGGCTTGGAGTTCAACATTATTCAAATAATAATAAAAAAATGTCCTTGGTGTGAAGTATAGTGTACTAGAAAGATGACAATAATATAATAGTTCAAAACTGTGCTTCTGGAGAATGCTTTACACTGTAGTTTATAGCAAACAGACTTTCTAATAACTAACCCTTTAGTTAATGACTATATTTTTAAAACATGCTAGAATATAATTTAAATAATGCCCAAATATTATTTTAAAATTTCATTAACATTTTAATTAAATATATTCCTGGCCTAAACAAAGTACAGAGCTCAGGTAAACATTTTAATAATTTGGGACTAAGTGGAATTATCGAGAAACTGAAAAGACAGGTTTTAATGTTATTTTAGTCATTGCTCTAATTCTGTGCTTAAACAAATCAGTTCCTACTTTTAAAAAAGAACACCTTTAAAAAGAAAAAGAATATGCAGAGTTTGGAGATTTTCTTTATACCCTCCTAATTTTGTGGCTGGGTACCAAAATCACCAGGAATTTTGTCAAAAATAGAATTTCCCAGGATCCCCTCTTTTGAAAACATCTATTTTTATTGAGTACTTCAGTTGATTCTGATGTACAGATGTAGCAACATATGGAAACCATGTAATATTATAAAAAACCTCATTAAATTTCCTTACATGCTTTAAAATGAATGGATAAACTAGATACACATGTAATAGAGGGATCAAGAAAGATTTACTCTAAGAATTTTGAATAAGTTATTGAACAAAGTATCCAGCTTATAAATAAATTACTATCAATAAGAATTTCTGAACAGTTCCAATGCATCAAAAACAATACTAAGAGTTTTAACGTACTGACTGGTGTGATCTCCATGACCTTACGAGGGAAGGTTAATTACAACCAGGCGATTTCTCAAATGATTATTGAGCGTTGATACTGAAAAATATGTGAAAGCCTATGTGTTGTAAATTTTCCAGAAGAATAATGACAGTTTTCTTTTAAAAATATTTTTGTTATGAACATTTTTGTAATGTTAATATTTATAATTCAGATAGTTTTAAAATATATATCACTAATTACAGAACATTCTGTACTGGTCAACATGATTTAGCAAGAATGTTTTGATTAATTAAACTTATTTCCCTGAGGCAGAAAAGTTAATTGCTTCATTAATGATTAGAACCATAGTCTGCTGACTGTGATAAATAAGCCCCTAGGGTGAGGGAACAACCAGGTGGAGACACGATTCTGATGGGCAATCAGAGCCATGCCTGGAAGGAAAAAAAGTGGAGCACTGAGACTGGTCTGAGTCCACACACCTGTGAGGTTTTCGTAGCAGACAACTTGGATGTTCAGATGTTTAGAGATCCGGTTAAAACTCTCATCTTTCCTGTAGTGAATGGACCAATTAACATAAAGATCAGCATGGCTTATTTCCCCACAACTTTCAAATTTGTTCCAAATATTGTTTGTTTGTTTGTTTGTTTGTTGGGTTATCCATTGCTGTCTACAAACCATTCCAAAATATATATTAGCTTAAAACAACATTATGATTTCTCACTTTCATGGCTTTATTGGACAGTTTTCACGGGATTATTCAGGCAGTCGAAGCTGAAAGGTGAATGGGACTGGAGTCAATAAATGCTTGACTGAGTGGGATGTGTAAGATGGTTTCTTCACATGCAGGTATGGTGCCCCAGTTAGCATGTCTGGAACAGCTGAGGACTTCCTAGCACTATCTAATTTCAGGTGGTTCTTTTTAGTGGCTATTTAAGCTGTCTCACAGCATTGTGAGGAATAATGGATGGCTTCCATCAAAGCAGTATGTCCAAGACAGAGAAAGCAAACTTTCCAATCTTCTTAAAGACTGAGCCCAGAAATGGTAGAGCATTATTTTTGCCATATTTTACTGTCAAAGTAACCACAGGCAGATTCTCCAACTCTGGATAGGAGAGGTGGTAAAGAGTTCGCAGTCATCTTTAATCTTCCACGAAATTATCTAATTTAAATTTGAACTCTCTATCCCCTAGGACTGTTTTGTTTTTCTCCATGACATCAGCATCTAATATATTATTCATGTTACTTGTTGACTTTATTTACTGACTCCCCTCACCAAAATGTAAAAATTATGAAGTCAAACATTTCTGGCTTTTGTTCATTTTTGTATGCCCAATTCCTAGAACAATATCTGACACATAATAGATGCTCAATTAATATTTGGTAAATAAATAAATTAATTGAAAAATTTGTCCTAACAACCAACTAGAAGAGTCAAGTAGAGGTCATTAGCCTTTCACAATGTCTACCTTGCAGATGAATGTCAATCATGAAAATTTCCTACTTTGAGAGCCAAAAACAGAGAAACTTGGGGAATGCATATTAGTTACACTAGTTTTCTTTCTTTCTTTCTTTCTTTTCCTTCCTTCCTTCCTTCCTTCCTTCCTTCCTTCCTTCCTTCCTTCCTTCCTTCCTTCCTTCCTTCCTTCCTTCCTTTCTTTTTTTTTTGTCACGTATCTTTTCCAAAATATCAGCTTATTTTTCTTTCTGAGTAACTGAGTTTGCTGGGGAGATCATTCAAAAGCTTTCCTTTAATGTCTTATCTTAATTTTGTTGAAGAAAAAATTAGGATTGGAATACCCAGCACACAATACGACACAGCTAAAGTACCTGGCAGTGCCTAGACTTGTACTGGCTCTTTGTCTCTAAAAATTCTGCTTTACACCATACTGAGGAGTATCAATATGACTTTTCACCAAACGAAATAAAAACACATACTTCTACACAAAAACAAAAAAACAGAAAGAGAGTCCACAGGAGTTCATGAGCACTCAGAACTATTAAATTCCAAGCGGAAAAAGCTGACAATGTTGACATTAAAAGTAAAAATCACTGACATTAAAAGTTATGTTTAAAAAAACAAAATAATTTAAGAAAAGAGGTTGCTATTTTTCTTAAATTTATTCATTACTAGTTATTTACTGGTGTTCAATAAAATTTTACATGATTTTGAAAATTATTTATTAAGTATGGCTCCAAGATAATGTGCTGCCTGGGATAAGTAAGCTTTGCTGTTTATGTATGTCATTATCCCAAATAATCTGTGTATTTTCAAAAAATAAAATCAGCGTTTACATCCAATGTAAGTTTATTTTTATAATTAGATGGATTTATCAGGTTTCTAAAAGGAACATCTGAATTATTTATGAATAGCTCATACATAATCGAACACAACAAATATCTTGATCTACAATTTGTTATATTGTTATTGTCAAGTAATAAAAGAATAAGTAAAATCTTAAAACGAATCTTGAATAAACACTTTATTAAAGTTAAATTGGTCAAAAATTTAAAAAAAAATTTTAATATTTAAAACACATGACAATAAAAAAAATGTGTCGGTCACAGGTTTCTTCAAAACTCCAGTGATAAAAGGCAAAGATGGAACCATCTACTAACACACTCCAAATACATGATCAAATAATTTTAATTCTAATAGAACGGGAGTATATTTAAAGTGTAATTGAGGAATTTAGACATTCTTAAAGATGAAAATAATTTAAAAAGCTAGCAAATAATATAACTACACAATAATTTCTAATTATGAATTAAAGTTGTGAAAGAAAAATTAGAAATTAAAAAATACAAATTTTCTTAAAATATAGCATGAATTATTTATAGAAAGATTTTTTTCTTTAATTTAGTTCATGGAAATTCACTATGACATTTGGAAATACAACAATATTTCTCTAAACATAATGATAGGTTTTTAATGCAATCTGATGTTTTGGAATTTATACATTTATTCTTAATTTAAAATCACTTTTCTCCAGAAAGGCAGATATTTAAATTTTGTATTTCATAATAACTGCAATACATAAAAAATTGGTATGAGGCAAAATTTAAAGTCATTTTCTGAAACATCAAAATGATAACAATTTTTTAATATACATTTTCTACATCTAAACATTTCAAAATATGTATCGAATAAAGAATAAACTGTCTCCTGATAATCAAATTATGCCGTTTTACCATGAACACTAGCAGAATTTTCAAAATAGGCATCTAACAGTTATTTTGTCACAATTTGTTGGGAGGAAATTTCTCTCCTGTGGTCCTGAAGTCCTGGTAAGAGCCTGTGAATCGTCAACACATATCTGATCTGGAAATAGGCAACATGGCAGCATTTCAAGTAGAAATGTTATTTCTACAGGCACTACCTTTCCTCAAGGCATCAGGAACTTTAAAAAGCTAAAATATATTTTTAAATTGACAGTATAATATTTTTCTTTTCTCCTTTCTCCCTCTCATCTCATTAGAGGAGCTATTGTCACACGCTTTGCTCCCTAAAGGCCAGGTAACTATTAGTTCAAAGTCTCTAATAAATCTTTTTTAAATATTGTGGGAGAAATGGTGATTTTATGTGAGCCAAGTATGAGCCTGTCATTGTGTTGTTTCTGTTATAATCTCAATGAGCACCATGATTACAAAATATAGACAGACTGTTTTTTCTATCAGAGATTTTCACTCCTGACTAAATATGTCCCATACCCCAAATACTTAATGTCCTTTCCTTCTTTTAATCATATCCCATATGATCCTAGATAGTGGTGGCTGAAAAATAAAGGTTCAAAGAGAGATAAGAAGGCTACAAAGCAGCCTGTGAACATGTTATAACAGAATATGCCTTTTAGCTGTTTTTGTATTCTGCTCACCACAGGGAGCATCTTTAAGAGAGCTCAGCCTGTGTATGAAAACCTGTACTTCACATAATCTTTTTATTCCATGTTACTAATCCCCAGAAATTTATGAATACACACAAAGCTCATTTTCAGTTACTGCCAGTCACCTCTAGTGGCTGTGACGTAAAAGCAAGAATTGCTGCAGAGGTAACAGAAGATGTCCATGGCAAACTGAAAAGACAGATATATCGAATAAAACATTAGATTTTATAATACCTAGTACAGCCTCTACACTTGATCGTTCTCCTGTACTATGGTTTCAAGTGATTTGATAATAAGCTTTTGAGATCAGGGACTAGGATTTATATATCTTTACACATCCAGCATTTCATACAGAGTTTGGCTCATGAATCCGGCAAGCATGGATTAACTCTAAGGACTTATCCCAATTTGCTATTCTTTTCATTATTTTACTTTACTTCCTATGTATAGGAAGGATAAGTCAGCTTCATACACCAAAATGTCTATCCTTCAATTTCAACACGTTGTCAACTCAATTATATTGAAAAACTGAACTGGAGTTGCAGCAATAGAACCAAAAGATGAAGTTTAATTATGAGGAAATCTTAGAAGTATATTTCATAATGTAAAGAAAAATAATAATTTCTCTTTGGTCATGACTAGTCACTGGTTAGGTATGATAAAAAAGCCCCACAGGAAGTAGTAGCATAACTGTGTTATATGTCTGCTTTTTAAAATAACTTAAACTTTTCTAGTGGATTTTTTTTTTATGTTTAAAAAAACAAAATCCTATTTTAGAAAGGTCCATTAGGGGGTTGTGTGAAGTATACGATTGGCTTTATTATCCTTAAATTGCTGTATAAACTCATTAGCTTAATGTTTTCCTCAAATTATTAGAAAGTCCTAGGTTGGATAATTCTTAAAAACACTGCTTTCTAAATAAATACATTGTTTGAAATTAAAGAACAGAAGACAGTGTTTTGTATTTACAATGAAAACTGTTGACATTTCATGCAGCTTCAACAGGTTTTTATGATCAAATTTAGATCAGGGAAAGGATTTTTTTTTTCCCAACACATCTGACAATGTTCACGTTAAGATGGAACTTGGAAGTGAGAGAAAGTAACTAAAGTGAAAGACATTTAAATAGTTTTAATTAATGATGATGAAAAAATGTATTCCAATGGTATGGTAATTTTTCCTTTTTTTTTTTTTCTGGAGTTCTCCAATGGGACCAAATTCCATGTAGTGATTTATAAAATTATATTACATATAATGTATAATATGTAAGTTTTTCTCTACTGTTAAAATAGCAATTTTTTTAAGACTATCATCGTTTGTAGATAATATTCTGGGAGGAGAGGTTTACTTTCATAATGAGATTCTAAAAGAGAACCATCCTCACTGTTATTTGGTTGCACAAAGATGATATATGTATCTAAGATTCCTTTCCTTTCACTTAAGAAACCATGAGACCTGAAGTATTTCAAGAGTAGAATCGAATGGGAAAAGCCAGGGGAAATTTATGCTGCAAAAGTGACCTTGACCCTCTCAAGACAAAGAAGCAAATCTCCTGGAGGGACGTGGGTTCTATTGATGTTTAATCCCCAAGAATGTTTAATGAAAGTAAAGTCATTGTCTGTTGGGATTTTCTCCCTCTTTTCTCAGCATTATCATGATTCCCATTTCAACCATATATTAGATTTTTAAGTTATGTAGTGGTAGCTGACTAATCAAGAGGCCTAGCAGTTTGAATATTTAACAGTTCTGAAGTGCTAAAGGGCAAACAAAAAGGATATATCTGGAGGAGTTTGGCCAGAATACTGTATTTTTACCAAAAAGTGTCAGAATTTGAACTGGTAGATTTAGTGTATTTTAATCATTTGTTATCTAAATTAGGAGAAAATATGGAACGTTCATCTAATAGCCTGGTTGCTTTTGAAAATGAAGACTAGTAAGAAGGAGCTGGCCTTGTCATTTATAAAGATATATTATGTCACTGATTGTTGAATCTATTACTAGACAAATAATAGATAAACTAACAGAATATCTATGAGTCCAGATATTAATACCAATATAGTTGGCATTTTAATATTGAATAAAAATCATGTTAAAATATATATATGCCATTTGTTAATGACTAATACATAGATGTGACAATAGAACAGAGATAGCTTGAGGGTCAGATTAAAATACAGACAGACAGGCCTCCAGGGTGGGTACTTTGCTCAGTACCTGTCATAACTCTTCATTTTCCTTGTAGTAAAGCCCAAATCCTTGCAATGGCTTTCAAGAACCTGCTTTATAGTCTCCTTCACCACCTCTCTGACTTCACTTTCTACTTTGCTCTTCCTCCCTCACTGCCACATTCTCCTCTTTGCTGTGGAACACCCAGCACATACTAAGCTTCTGCTTTGCTAGTGTCTATGCTCTCTGCTGCAAATATTCTTCCCTCAGATATTTGCTGAACTAACTGCACGTCCCTGCAAGTTTTTGCTGACTATCTAATTTACAAATTGTCCCCTGCTTTCCCCATGTGCATAAATGTAGACTCCAGATTCCCATTACGCTGTTCTGCTTTTTGTTTCCATATCACATATGACCTCCTAACATAGTACAAAGTTTACTCATCTGTATTATCTATTGCTTATCTGTCTCCTCCACTGGAGTGTAAACTCATACATAATTGGTGCTCAATTAACATTTGTCGAAAGAATATTATCCTTAGTACACATAAAAGCCTGTACTTCTGATTGCCAAGTAAAAACCTAGAATTTCACAGGGAAGATAACAAATGGAAGTTGCTTAACAGATGTAGAATTTATATCCAATATCTTACATTTATGTGTATTTGGAAGTTATACACTTCAATTTAGCAATAAAAAAACTATATTTAATATATATTCCTAGTCAGTATATTAAAATTCAAAATATCAAAATCGAATCCATAATCATGAAGATAAATGAGAACGTCAAATTAAACACTGCAGCATATGTTACATAACCACGAAGAAGAAAATGCACAGCATTGACTGTATCCTTATTTTCCACAGTATAATAAGAATTCTTACAAAACTCCTGGAAAGTAAAACTACATTTTTTTTTTGGAAACTAACAAATTTACCAATAGAATTCATACATAAAGATTTCATTTCCCAATTATTTCAGCTACCAATCTAATCAATGAGACAGGTATTTCCATAAAAAGAAATAAGCATAAGGTTTAGATATCATTCAGCCTCATTTTGTGGAACATTTCTCCTAATAGTTTAAAAAGCAAAGAAATGAATCTAAATAAAAAGTCTACTTGTATTGTAGCCATAAATATTGTACTGTTTACAAAGGAAAAAGGTACAGATATATTAACTACTTAGAACAATGAATTTTAGATACATGTTCTAAATTATTATACGTAGGCAAGACAAGAGCCACTATTTATGATTCAATGGCAAAGAGCTTTGAGCAGAAAGCCAGCCACCTGTCTGGTAAACAAGTCTCAATGCAAAGAGCTTTTATATCACAGGGCAAGTCTCTCTCTCTCTCCCCCTGCGCCCCTCTCTCTTTCTTTTTCAACAGTTAGAAAGCTGTGTGGCTTCTTTTCTAAAGATTTTTTAAAAATTGAGGTTACATTGGTTTATGACACTGTATGAGTTCCTTGGTGGTTACCAGAGGGGAAGGGCGATGGAGGGCAGGTCGCTTAGTCTCTTTCATTGTTAAAGGATCCAATGGACTGAATGGTCTCCAAGGTCGTTTTCCACTTACAAAATTTTTTTTAAATCTTTTAAAAAATTCAGTGGGTTAGACTGTCCTCCTCCAATGCTCAGTAGATTATTAACAATGTATTCTGCACACAGGGAGAGAGAGTAGTATTTTTATTACTCCAGAAAGCTTTAACACAGTTATGACCCAGGGTCAAGTGACAAGAAGGGTTTTTAGAAGGCCCCACAGCCACATTCAGGGGGATATGGGGAGAAAGTGCTTCTGTAGCAGGGAATACTGACCTGCCTTGCAGGTCTACTCATAACTTCTCTTCAAGAAGCACACATGGTTCCTTGAGTTGCCTCTTCTCTAGTAAGCTTCTGGGAGGATGGGGGGGAGAGGGCGATGCTGACGAGGCCATCATGGTCCATTTTTGCCACTTGTTCACCTACCACATTCTATGTAGGAAATGTGTTTTGAATTTGAGGTCTTTAAAAGAGTATGGTTTGAAGCTGTGTCATAGTAGTAAATTTTCTTAGTTTCCAAATAGCTGATATTACACTTAAAAACACAAGAAATAATTTGGTATATTATTTTAAAGTATTATGAAATATAACTATTTCATAATTGGAGAGTAAGCTCTGATACTGATTTTATAAATATGATATTTAAACTTTGTACTTGTACCTGTTCTGCCATTTTGTAAGGTCCACTCAGTTGGGATAATGAATATTGGTAATATATTTATTTTTATATATAATGCAATAAATACTACACTTATCTGTACTATTTCTTTGGCTTATTGACAAAGAAACCCTAATGCATTTGCAAAACTTAAATTAATTGTTTCTTCTTAATAGTTATTAAATAATTTTATTCCAATAGTTAAATCTTGGTTTCACTAGATTTTTAGTAATTACTTGTAAATTTGGAAATTACTTTAAAGCAAAAATGAGGTTGAAAATCATGATTCACTTGTCCAGCTTGAGATTCCAAGTGCCGGCTGCCTGGTGGGCTAGTTTATCATTTACTTTCTTCCCTGCCTGTGGAGGCATGGCTTTTTCCTTAATTTTTGAACCTGACAAAAATTTTTAAATAATTTTCAAAGAACAATATTCTCCTAATAATTCCACCCTAAAATAATCACTCTACAGACAACAGAAATTGTCTGAAATGTATATTTTAAATCTAATCATACTTAAATGAATGCTTTCTTACATAATGGCTTGTGAAGTTCTCCAATGATGTGTTCTATGTAAATTCTCACATTTCCCCCTTGCATCCAAAGTGGAAGCAAGGGTCCTGAACATCACAGTTGAATTCAAGGGAAGAAAGCAAAGTAAAACATTAAATGTGACTGGAAAAGTGTAACGCTACACTTTTTACAAAGTGTACCACTATACTTTTTACAAAATTTAACTTCGTAATGCTAAATGTGGCCATCCATAATAAAGATATAACAGTTACAAACATTTTATGCTTCAAAAGGAATAACAGTAGCATTCGTAGTTATAGAAAATATTAAATAATATAGAAAAGAAAGACATTAATGAAAGATTTTAATCCTCTCCCTTTCCTTGATAGATTGAGTAGGGAAAAAAAAATAGATAAGTGTACAGAATACATAAACCACATAAGGTAAACACATACCCACAAAAAACAAAACAAAACAAAACCTAAAATGATAATATACTTTTCCTTCAAGAACCTATGGACTAATTGTAAGATATGCTTTTTCTAATATGTAAATATTGGAAGAATGTAATTATAGGAGTTAGGACTGAATATGGGTTTGCGAGATAGGTGAGTCAATGAAGAAAATGATGATAGGGACATTCTGGGCAACAGTTACATGATGAGCAAATGCAAGCAGGAGAGTGCGAGGTCGAAAAAGTAACTGGATCGAGAAGCATGTACTTGTTTACATTGATAAGGGAAGAGGAATTTGGCCGGAAATGGAGCATACATTTTGTGCATTGAGAAGTTTCCCAGTTATCTAATGGGCACTTGGGTGTCCTTGCAGGTTATTGAGTTGATAGTAAATGAGGTTAGTCATTTAGTTAGTTGGTGTAAAACGTATTGGAGAAAAAAGAATCGAAATAAAGATAAGAGGATTAGAATATTATTACTAAATATAGAAATTATCAAATATATACTACCAAGGAATGAAAGCTTATGGTAAAGTGGTAGCAATTGGAGAATAAATGAAAGAGAATAAATAAATGAGAGAAAAAAATGGCAGGACACAATGATAGGCTGAAAAACGAAGGCATCAATGTTGAATCCCAGATTTCAACTGCAGGGAAATGGTTGTAACACTGACAGGAATAGAAAATGTATGAAAAGAAGAAAGATATGAATTATAGGAAAAGATACTGAGCTTTGATCATTGATATTTTTGCATTATTACTTCCTTCCTCCTAATTGAATAATGTAGTTTTCAGATGCAGAATTTTCAAACTGAACTCTTCACATTAAATTTGGATCACTTGGTCTCTAAAAGTGCTGTGTTTGGCTAACATTAGCCTACTGTTTTCAGCAGAATGTGAAACTCTTCATTTTTCCCAGACTTCTCCACTGTCTCTCCCTTTACGTCCAGCTGTCCCAGAGGCTTGTGTTATCTGCTACTCTAGTCTAAGGAGTTTTGACCCATGGAAGTTTCTAGAAAATATAAAGATGTTATGGTAAAAGCATAGATAAAAATAAAATAATTAAAAGTAACAATAACATGACATCCTGCTCAGCATACCCTTTGGGCATTGCTTTGTTCACAGAACTTTTCTATGATGTAGAATGGAATTATTATCTAAAATTATAGAAGAACGAAACTGATGATGACATTAAAGTGCATAACCTGTCTAAATATTAAATATTATTTTACAATGCATTTGATTGTACCTTAAAAGGTTTGTTTTATTGGAGGAGCTTTAAAATTTTTTATTTTGTTTTTAATTTAGCCTTTACTGATATAATATATGTATGGAATTTAGCAGAGAATCTTCTAATAGAAGAGAAGCTCTTTTTCTTATTATTAGCTTGAAAACACTCTTGCTATATTGATGTTTAATGTGCCACTGTCATTTTTTATTCTCCAAATTTAGAGGTTTTTTAGTATATTTTTGTTCTCTATTACATTGACTTTTATTCAAATTTAAGTTACGCAGCCCATAATTCAAAAATATAATGAGAATAGTATAGAAGATTCAAATATAATACAAAGTAAATTTGTCTGCTGTCTATCATATAGGATAGTTCACAAATTAAATTCATATACTATTTTCTACCTTTATAATTTTAATGAAATAAATGCTTTACAGTTCATTAGACTAGATATAAATCTCAAAATCATAATTCAGTTTGTCAATATGAAAGATATAAGTAAAACAATTAACTTTTATAGTAAAGTATTTCATAGGGATACTACCAAATTTATCTTCGTGTATCATATCATGATTTAAAATATCCTGCCTTTTTTCCTAACATAACTAGAGCACAGCTGAGTTTTCAAAGCAATAGTGTGCTTAGTTGAATTAATTTCTATTTCTGTACCTATAGAAAAACACCACTGAAAGTCTCTTATTAAAATTTTAAATATTTTTCTTTCCTTTTTCCAGAAGTGTTGTTCCCATATTATAGAAAATACAATCTAAATGTATCTTAATAAATATTGTTGCATTTATGGCTTCAGGCAGATTTTAAAAAGCATGTTAAGCAAAGTGAAATAAGACAGGCAGAGAAAGACAAATACTGCATAAACTCACTTATATGTCAAATTTAAAAACAAACAAAACCAAACTCATAGAAAAAGAGATGAGATTTGTGGTTATCAGAGGCGTTGGGGGGGAGGGCAGAGGAATTGGAGGAAGGGAGTTGAAAGGTACATCGTTCCAATTATGATATAAATATGTGCTAAGGATGTAATGTACAACATGTAGTTGAAAATACTACATAGTACATAGGAAAGTTGTTAAGAGAGTATGTCCTAATAGTTCTCATCACTAGAAGATTTTTTTTTTCTTTTTCTTGTTCCTATATGAGTTTTTTTTTTCTTTTTCTTGTTTCTATATGGATGTTAATTAAACCTATTGTGGTCATTACAAGATATATGTAAATCAAACCATCAAGCTGTGCACTTTAAACTTGTATCGTTTATGTGTCTACATAGTTAATTTACTAAGGTAATTATCCTAAAGCTTTATATTTTTTAGTTGTCATTCTATGCGTTGACTTTAGAATTTTGTATCTATGAATGAAATTCCAAAGCACTGTTATAATTTCCAATGCAGAGAAGTAAGAAAACACAAAAATTAAAATAAAAAAAAGTTACCTTAATTTTATGTAAGAAAAAATCTCCCCATTGCTTCTCAATTTTAGTTGAAATTGAAAGAAATAAAAATGCTCAAATCAAAAATGTACAAATTGCAGAAATTCTATACTAGATTTTACCGAAGAAAATGAAATAGTACTACATGACATTATGCCATCAGAATCATTGACAGATAATTTGCTTGAAATTTGTGAAAGATCCTTTCAAAGGATGCTTATTTACAAAACTCGAAGCAGTACTCGGCTTTAAAAAAGCAATCTAGCAGACTTAAAAACAAAATACTACCAAAGCAGTTAGTTCTCTCATGGTGGGAAATCTACAATGTTAGAGATGAGCATAGCCAATAATCTCCTAAAGTTGCACATGAAAAAACATCATTAAATTTAATGGAGAAATATAGGCAAATACAAAGTCATCTTGCCTGTATTCATTCAATATCATAAACTTTTGGTTACAAATCTATGAGAGAGATAAGAAATAGGACAATTTCTGGTCTTTTTAATTAAATAACTAATTTGTCAGAGTATTGTGAGCAGGCCCATAGGGAAAATGCTAAATGAATGTGGCCTGGTTTACTATGGCTTTGTGTATAACAGTTGATTGATTAGAAAACCCATCACCTGGAGGTATACTATATAGCATGTCACTAATTATCCACTCATTTTTTCCATTAATGTCAGTATAGAATTATAAAAACTTTTAACAGTATCTAGAAAATATTTTAAATAATTTCAGTTAATCTTACTTTTTACATACTTCACATAAAAAGGAAGCAACTATACACTAATTTAATTAATTATTAATCATCATAAATAAAAGCATAATATTAAGTTATAAGTATGTACTTAGAACTATTGGGTAGAGTTAAAACGTGAATCCATGAAAATGAATTATAGTGATTTTCCTATAAGTGTCTAAGAGAACAATGAAGGCTTTTCCATTAAAAACACAAATTAAAAGTGATCCATCACCAACCAAATCGAACCAAAAGTATTAACAAAACTTCATTGAAAAGATTTTTGGCAGGTGCTAATTTGAAAAGAACATAGAGTATCTGAAGCTATAGTCCATGGTTTCATTTTCCAGGTTTTTTATTTATTGTTCTTGTGACTTTGTACATTTACTTTGCCATAGTGTCAGTTCCTAATCTGTCAAATGTAGACAAAGATGAAAATCACCACCACCATTGCCATCTCAATCACCTTGTTGTGGTATAAGCTTCCATACCCACAAAAAGTTATATTTCCTCATATCATTTTTTATAATTTCTTCATTTTTAGTTCCTCTCAACGTCCCAATTGTCTTCTAATTCTGAGGAGCTCATCACGAATTGCCCTTAATTTAGGTTAGCATAATGAAAGCTGTCGGTGCACTCAACAGATTGCATTTCACCCAGCCCTTCACTTAGCTGCAGGATAGCTCAGCTTGTGATCTGCAGTGCTTGCATCTCTTTCTCTCAAGGTGTCTGCAGTCCCGCAGATGCTCTGTCTGCCAATGGGGCGAGTTCAAGGAAATTAATGTCCACCTGAGAACGCCCTCATCCAATGACTGAGAGAAGCTAAGTACAAACATCCCAGTTTCTCTCCTGGGATAAGATAACTTTATAGGTGTGAGATTGACATCGGTTCCAAGTGTTCCCTTGACTAAATAAGGTCTCAACTGTTTGAAATGATCCCTGGCTTGATAATGCATGCTTTATCATTTTCCTTACTTTCCTAAACTTTATTAGCTCCCTCAGTTTCCCATTCCCCTAGTCATATTTCCTTTGCATCTCAAATATCAAATCAAACCTTAAATCTCTGCACCAGAGGCAGTTTCTGGGGAAACTCAATTTATAACAGTGACCATAAGTTCCCATTTGCCGAAACAATCTCAGCTTAATTATTAATAGTATCTACCTTCATTCTTCAGTGTTCTAGTTTGGATGACAAATTATATGGTCAACTTATTCTAAGAAATACAGAAACCATCAGATTCCAGCACTCTCTCCTTTCTCGTGGCAATCATTCAGATCTGCCAGTGCCTTCACTCTTGACCATTCTGATTTTCTTCTACTTCAGAAGTGAAAATCCCTTCACTATTGACAAGTGAGATCACTCTACTTAAAGTTAATTCCTCTCCTCCTGATATCTATGGGCTCTCTTTTTTAAAATTTTTATTAGGTTGACATTAGTTAATGAAATCCAGTAAGTTTCAGGTGCACAACTCAATAGTAAGGCATATATATATTGTGTGTTCACTGCTCACAGTTAGATTTCTTTCTGTCACCACATATTTGACCGCTTTCACCCCATCTACCTCCCTCGATTTTTTCTGTTTTTCATGCACATTCAACTTCTTCTCCCCTGGATTTCCCATTGGCTTCTGAATATTCTTACATCTTTTATATTTAAAAAATAAAAATGTAAAAAGCTCTCCCTTATTTTGACATGTCTAGTAGCTACAGTATGGCCGCTGTCCTAGTCCACTTCTCCCTTTCACAGACAAATTGCTTCTGATTGCTGCTTACGTATTTGTCTTTTTGTCATCTCCACTTTGCTCTACAAATAACCTCTCCAGTTAGCTTCCCACTGCATCACTACATTGAAACTGTTTTCTCACGATTTCCTATGCTCATTAATATACAGAATTCAATACCCATCTAAGCTGACACTGATTACCCCTCCCTCCCTCCTGATAATGGTTTTATTTGGGCTGCAAGATCCAACAGTTGTCTGATTTCTTGTCCCAGTATCTGGAATGCACACACACACACACACACACACACACACACACTCTGCACTTTCATTTTTACCTATTTAACTTCTATACCTCTTATGATCTCTCCACTTAATGAATGGTTACTTCATAAAATAACCTTCTCTGATCCTCCTGACAAGGTCATTTCACTCTAGAATGTGGTCTCCAGCATGTATTTGACTCTTTAACATTGCTCTGCACAAGGTAAGGTATAGCAGGTTTTTGCTCAATGTTGTATATTTAGTGCCCAACATAAAGCTTAACACCAACCAGATGCCCAAGAAATATTTGTTAAATGAACAGTTAAAGAATCTGAAAGGCACTCTCCTGAGGGTCAATGTTAGTTATTATAACTTGTTTCTGTTCTCAAGAATGCAGCCTAAATGATTCTGTTAAAAAATTAGATCACACGTCCCTCTTCTTAAAACCCTTCAATGGCTCTTTGGTAGACTCAGAGTTAACAGCCAAAGTCCTATATGAAGGTCAGAGGCCTCATAATTTCAACATCCGTTACCTTCCCAACCTTCTCTTTGACTGACATAATGCTCACTCACTCAGCTCTGACTCCACTGCCTTGTTGCTCCTCAAACATGACAGGAAGGCTCTTGTCTTGAGATTTTTGTACCAGCTGTTCCTTATGCTTCTAATGCTCTTCCCTCAGATATATCTACATAGCTTGTTCTTTCGCCTCTTCAAGTGTTATTTTTTCCTGTAGGGCCTATCTTGTTTATCTTTTCTAAAGCTGATATTCCCCATTCTTGTCTTTTTTTCTATAGTAATTATTGCCTTCAAGTATACCTCTAGTATAATAAATTCCATATTTGTATGTTTCTAGAATGTTAGATCCATAGAGACTTCTTGTCTGCTTTGTTCACTGCTTATCTGCAGAACCTAGGACAGTGCCTGCCATATACTACATGCTAAATACATATTTGTAGATCAAATAAAAAATCATTACCATCAGATTAGTCTTCTTTTCTAGCTACTGAGGTGAGAATAAGAGTCGTAACTAATAAATGCTATGTAAATTAAATATATATTTTTAGAAAAATAATAAGAATTTCTCTTGCTAATTGTCATTGCAAGCCTGTCAATTATACTATAGTCAATAAAATCAAATGTTTACCTGCTCTTTCTAACAATGAGAAAAATAAGACCCCAGATAAAAGAAACCAAGACTTTATTTACAGAATTCACAGATTTGCATATAAACATAAGACAATACAGATGTGATAATAGGCACATTTGCAGGACAATTACAATGCATGGGGAGCTGGAATAGAAGGCGCATACTACAGGCTGGAAAGCTAGACTTTGATATTTAATTTGGTACTCTTCCATAATCTTTGCAAATCATAGAACATGCACTTCAAATTGCCTTAGTCTTATTTTCATGTATAATAAAAGATCATGCTGGATATTGGATGGAACTGGACTAGGCATCAGAAATGTTAAACAGAGTGGGAGTAGAAAACTGATAGATCTGGCTTGAAATGCTAGGCCAGCCACTTACAGGAGTGTGGATTTAAACCAGCTACTTGCCCTTTCTGAAACTCAGTTATTTTTCTTATATAAAACACCCACCTCAGAGGTTTTTTTTTTTTTTTTATAGTATAAAATGTAAGTGACAATAAAATTTACTTTCCAATTCAGGGCGCTTGTGAGAATAAAAGAGGAGAAGATTTTTTAA
The DNA here is from genome assembly GCF_000325575.1 of Pteropus alecto. Taxonomy (NCBI): domain Eukaryota; kingdom Metazoa; phylum Chordata; class Mammalia; order Chiroptera; family Pteropodidae; genus Pteropus; species Pteropus alecto. The sequence goes on from NW_006439192.1 coordinate 12,860,268, forward strand.
TTATTAAGACTGGACAATAAGCAATAATTGAGATTGCTCTGGGTAGACTGTCCTGAGAAACTGATATATGGTCACCCCAATTAAATGAAACTATGAATCTGAAAAAATCTGGCATCGATCATGTGTTCAACAAATATTTGTTCGAAGAGAGATTCAAATTACAGGCTACAACTGATATACATTACTTAATTTTGAGTTAGTCACTTAATTTTCAAATGCTACCATGTCCATACCTTTTAAAAGAGCGGTATAGATTCTCCTGTGTGTGTGTGTGTGTGTGTGTGTGTGTGTGTGTGTGTGTGTGTGTAATGCACTTTTTTTTCATTAAGTTTATCTATACAATATGAAGTAGCAAGGGATTTTGGAGGATTTATATTGGTTTCAGTAAATGACACATTTATATTACAGCTGATAAGAAATAGTCTATACTGTATTTTCAAAAGTTATACAAATAAAGAGAATCATTCGACATGACATTAGCACCCTCGTGTAACTAACTTAAACACTTAATATTGCCATTTAAGGTTGCCTTGCACTAGCAGATATTAGGGGAGTTTATTGTAATCTCTGTATAATATTCCTTCATATAATTTTGAAGGTTATCATTAACTTGTCATTTATTTCAGAGAAATATTATGAAGTACTAGGACTTACATTTGTATAGGGATTTGCATTTTGAAGAGATTTCCCATCTCTTAAGCCAATTGCTTCACAAGGATTTCTATGTTATCATCTGTATTTTTTAACCTGAGGAAACTCAGCCATAGAGATATGAACTGATTTGCCTAAGGCCACAAAGACTGCACTGGCAGAACTAAGAAATAAGCCAGATCTATCAAGTGTCAGACCCATGTTAGGGACACGCAATAAAATGATGAGTGAAACTGACACGCTACTTCCCTCTTGAAGCTTATAGCCCAGTGGCAAAAATGGTTTTTCACTGAATAACATCACCTCTTTATGAAAAAAGAGGCTGCTTGTGAAAGACATAAAAACATTGAGAAATAAAGCTATTTAGTTTATTTTTAAAAGTAAACTCAATTAGCCTTTGTTGTTGCTGTTGTCTTACCTGGTTGGGGAGAGATATTCCTTTATTAGAGAGTTGACGATCTATAACTTTCCTCCACAAAGCAGATGTTTCTCACAAGTCAGCCTGTGCTCTTTATTTCACTCACCCGATACCTAATTCATTCATTCTATGTCAAGGAGATCATGAAAAGAATAGGGTGGATACAAAGATCTAGATTAATTGTACCTGTGTAGTTTTTTAGCTTGATTGCACGTTTAAGAGTAGTGAGTGGGTACATAGCATAGGCACTTAATTTTGCTTTAAAGGAAACTTAAACTATCTTTAAAATGGCATTTTAATTCCAATTTGAGAATTAGTTTAATTTAGAAGATTAGAATGTTGTCATCCATTATATAATATTAATGACACTCTTATTTAAACTTTCATCCACATCTAAATTCCTATAGAGTATGTCAAGTTTAATGTTTTGTCATACTCAAAATTTCCCAAAGTGAACTTTTATCGTCTTCTTCAAATTGACTGTCATTATTCCAAGCTTAAAAAATTAAAATGTATTTTGACTAAATTCTTCTCTTTTGTTGCCTGCAGTCAGTCCGAAGCTAGGTTGTTTTATTATTTTTTGACAAAGCCTTTTTCCTTTAATTCAACATTCCTTGCCATTTTAGCTTGTGACTCTTCAATTCTTACTAAAATTTATGCTCAAAATTACATTCCATTCTCTTGCCTCTATTGTTCTTTCCTCGTACACATCCAAATACTTATCCACTAATTGACTTCAGCATCTTCTATTGATCATTTCCCTACGCAGAAGGGGCAGTGAACCTGTGTTTCATCTGTGAGTGCCAATCTTCTTTGTTACTTTTCAAGGTTCTTCAACTTATGTTAAATTATTTTGAATGTAGTCAGTTCCTTACTTAAAAAAAAGGTATTGTAATATTTGCAGTAGTTAAACTATGCCTTATTCTGTTTATGTAATTTGAAATTTTAACTTTTTGACAGCCATTTCTTGATCCAGGTGATACCTTTAAGAATAATTTTTTTATAAGAACTTCTTCACGCTACATGTGCTTTTCAATAAGCCAATAAGCAATTATTGAATGCTTCCTTTATAAATGTCATGAAACAATGTTTATCTTTGTTCAGAACAATGTAATCTATTTTATTTTTTATATGAGTCACTTACCACAACTTATAATAAATTGTTTTTAGAGTATGCCCTTCTGGAGTTTTCCATTATTTCAGTATATTTTGTATTTCTAAAATCTAGAATTAATAGCAATGCTTATTTTTTCTGGCAAAAAAAAGAAAAAAAATATGTATATATATATTCTAGGCACTTACAGTGTGAAGAGGGGTTAAACAGGAAAACTAAAAATAAATGGACTTAGATTTTCAGAATTTAAAAATCTTAGAGATCATATGAAAAGAAAATTGACTATAGCTACATTCAGATTCGGTCCTACATTCTGTCTAATTTGGGAACCAAGAAGAAGGAGTTGTTATTCCTAATTATTGTTATTAAGTGGTCCATTCTTAGTCCCCAAGGACAAATACACTAATCAAGCTGTGAATGTAATGAATGTACATATGATACCACTGTAAGTTTTTTCACGGATAAAAATTATTAACCAAAAGTAGAACACAAGTTACGAGCCTATATTACAAATAACCATCAGAACTATTTATAAGTCTGAGAACATAAATGGGTCTGGAAAATAAACATAGTGTGCATAAAGTCATTTAAAAATAGAACTGCATAAAAATATAAAGACAGTCACACCTCTTTCTAAACTCAATCTGGTGGATTTCACTCATGAGTTCCCTGAGCCTAAAAGAACGTTGTCTTATAGAAAAGATTCTTAGAAGAAGGTATCTATGAATATGAATAAACTAACTTAGAGTCTTGACATATTAGGCTTTTATCTTGCTTATTTTCGACCATCCTTGCTTAGATTGACCATCCTGCTAGCAATCGATTGTCTTCTGGTACACCAAATAGTAAAAAAAATTATTATTCTTATTATTTTAATATCTTTAAAAATAATTAAAATGCTGCAGTAAAGGACATTTTTTCTCTATAAAATTAGTTTTATTTATGTTGTTGAAATAAAAATAAATCTTAAATAATATCCCAAAACAGCTAAATTTACCAAGTGAAAACTTATAGCGAAACATAACCTTCAGATTTATCTTAACAAGTATGCTTATTAGCATCCTTGTATAAAATCACTTTTTAAAAGATAGTTATGGACTAATAGTAATAACAAAAAACAAGCACAGATGTACAAATTACATTAATTATTAGATAAATTTGCATATTGTTTTTGTGAGGAAAGAGTTCTGGTATTCATGGAGTTTAGAATAAAAAATGTTATAGGTAAAACTTTCATAAAATAAAAATGCTTTTTCTTTAAAGTAAATTTAATATCAAGTGCCTGATTTATGATAAAATAGTTGCAAATATTAATTATTTAAAAAATTATCTTATCCTCACACTGACTTCAGGACAAATTTTACTGCATTTTTTTGTATAAATGCAGAATGAGAAAGCAGAAGGAGACTCTTTTAATATCTGGTGAAATAAGTGCCTGTTACAAGCTTATTTATTGCAAATGCTATCTTCATTTTTAAAATTTAGGACCAAAAAAGTAAAGCATGGACAAAAAGTTTTAATCAATATTTAACAGCATTTACTGAATACCTGGTGTATACTGAGTACTTATCTTTGCATAAGTAAGACTTTATCCATTTTCAAGGTGCTCATAAGCCAGTAAGAAACAACACTAATGACTTCTGCTACTGGTACCCTGACCTGAGAGCTCCAACGCATCAGATTTCATCCCATTTCTTACCTTTTCACTTGGCGTTCCTCTGCCTTGAATGCAATACCCAGATTTCTTCCTGGCTCGGCCCCTGACATTCTTCATGTCTTTGTTCAAATGTGACCTTCTCAGTGAGAGTGTCCCTGTCACCTCCCTCCAGTTAAATTGTAAACCCTCTAACACCTCGGAACTACCTATTCCTCTTTCCATGCTTAACTGTTTTTTAACTTTGCAGTTATCTCTTTTTAATCGCCTACTTCTGTCTTTCTCTTACCACCACAATGTCAGTTGAGGGAACAGAGATTCTTGTCTCTTGTTTACTGCTATCCCGTAGCAGCATCTGGGACACTCAGGACCAGTTAAGTCTAACAAATGTTGGGCAGCAAAGGAGGGCTTTTTAGAGAAGGTGATATTTTCAATGAGTTTCCGAGGAAATCCATCCTGGCAGGTAGCCTGGGGTGACATTTTCTAGGGTGGAAACAATGTAGGATTTTAACCTCCTTTCCTTCCCCTGAGATCGCCAAAAGCAACCTAGAAAACCCTCTGTTGACTACTTTTAACCACATCAACAAAATTTTCTCAAGTTATCACTGACATTGCTTTATGAAATGTGTGGGATTCTGCTGCAAATGCCAAAAAAAAAAAATCATTGGAATATTCTTTCACTCATTTAACAAATATTTATTGAGTAGCATTGTCCTAATCATTTTAGTAACACAAAGATCCCTGCTCCCATGGGCCTTACAACCTGGAGTATGGGAAAGAGAGTTAACCGAGTATGCATATTTGAGGGAAGAATGTCAAAAGTAGAGGAAACAGCTCCAGCAATGAGCTAAGTAGTTAATCCAAAGAGCAAGACACTCCCTGTTGCTGGACCAAGAGCATGAGGAGAGTGGTATGAGATGAGGCTAGGGGAGTTATGACAGCAGGTTGTAAGTGGCCTTGAAGCCATCATAGGAACATTGGCATTTACTTGGCATGAAATGGGGAGAGAATGAAAGGTATTAAGCAGAAAGAGACACAATCTAACATTTTTAAAGGATTGGTCTGGCTGCACTGCTGAAATGAATGTGGACTGGTCTAGGGTGGCAGCAGCGGTGGTGGTGTGAAGAGGTTATATATGCATGCATTTGCACGTAGATCATAGGATTTAATTATGAAATAGATAAAAGGATAGAAAAGAGAGTCCAATGATTTTAACCTGAGCAAACCAAAGGGTGCATTTGCCATCAACTGAGATAGGAAACTGATGGGTGGGGAGGTTGCAGGAAATAGTGAATTCTGTTCAGGTTTGTGTTATCTATAATACATCTTGTGGAGATGTCAGGTAAGCCATTACATGAATGAATCAAGAGTCTGTGGGAGAGAATTTGTTTGGAAAAATGTAACAGGATACACAGTGCTGGAGATAAAAAAGTTAGACTTACTTCCACCTTCAGGAATCTCACAGTATGGCAGGAAAGCAATGTTTTATCATCACATTCCTAAGTATGCCAGTCTTTTAGAACTAACCAGGGCATAAGCCTCTGCCATTAGTAATGGTGTTCAACTGCAATAATTGATGAGACTTGTTAGAAAGAGGTAATCATTGCTGATCAGGATGATAGCAATCTTTCCTTATGAAATAAAAATAATTTTTTTCTTTGGAGGAACAAACTATTTTGATAGGCTCCAAAAAATAATCTAGAAATTTGTCACTATAAAATCAATGATGACATTTTAGCCTGGGTATATTCAAATGTAAAGATTCTTTCTGCCCCCTTGGAGGAGGGGGAAGAATAGAAGCACACAGTCTACAAGCTCCTGACCCAACCTTTGGCCCGCCATCAGGTTACTAGGCCTTTCCAATACTGGGGGTGTGATGAAAGCTTACTTAATTTAAAAATTGCTGCACGAGGGAATAACTTGGTAAATGAAAGTCCTTATCACTGACCCAGGCATATAGGAAACATTCAATAAATATAGTCATTATTTACGTTTTACAGAGTTCAAAGTAGACTTACAAAAGTCTATAGCAATTGGGAAGGCTGTGATGAACGAACTCCATGACCATTGACAGCTGAAAAGTATATGTAAAATTGAAATAAAGCTCTTTTATAAAAACTTTTCAAGTCCTATTTCCTATTTGGCATCATTTTAGCCAAAAGAAATGAATACAAAGAGGGATCAGCTACTTTAAAGTTTAGCTACCGAGAATAATTAGATTCTAAAAAATGTAACAATTAGAGGAAATAAAATAAAATTGTGAGCTAAAATGTTTATTTCTAATAGGTAAGTAAAATTTTAATTTTTAATACATTTGAATCTGTTTACCATAACATTTAAAATTATACTGAATTTCTATTATATCACAAAGTAATTAACTCTTTAACTTCTATATATTCAGCAGTCAATTTAGTAAATTATACTACTTTTAATTATCAACTTAGTATTGTCTTATTTCTATCAACATTCTTGTATCTTAATGCACATAATAAATTCTGCATTTATGAAAGTTATCAGCCTATGATGAATATATTATACTAGTACTTGCAATCTTATTTTTAAAAAAACTACATAAAAATAAAGGATAACGACTCAACAAAATAGGCAACTACTCTTTCACAAAGTATACTAGCCAGAAAGAATTGACATCTGTCATTCAATGAAAAAAATAACTAATATGTTCTCCTCTTTTGGCATTAATAGTAATTTCCCCAACTTGTACACCTATATTATTAACACACATTACCTTGAAATTTGGGTAAAGACACATGCAAACGAGAAATAGTTATTATTCCCTCTATATATTCCCTTACAACTGTAAAGTGGCTGCTTAAATCACCTTCTTTGGTTCCAAAAGACAAGATATAAGAAGCATTCTATGGAAAACATGACAAAGCTATTTTCAACTCTGTCTTCAAAATAATTCAGTTATGGTTCCTAATAGCTATTTGGTAAATAAAGTGGCTTGTGTGCACAGAGTCAGAGTAACACAGGCACATCACTTACCATTTATATGTATCTATTATCCATTTTTAAAGTTAGCTAGGAGGGCTCCTTTACAATACTGCTTATGAAAACTGAACAACAAATGTTAGAAAGAAAACCCGGTACAGATTACTAAGTTCAACTCCAACTCCATCTACATCACTCTCATTTTTTGTTAGGGAAATAAATTTAAAAAATGACCATAAGAAACTTAGGTAACTTTTTTTCCCATGGTCTCAGAGCTCTCAAGGAAAAGGCAGAGCAGGAATTCAAACCCGTCCCCATGCTGCTGTTTCACATTCATAGAACCTAAACTACTTGAGAGCAAACATCAGTCTTTTCTAAATATTTACATAATATAAATATCTATATATTTATCTGAAATGCTTACTGAATGAATAAATGAATAAATGAAAATGCAATCTGTGTGAATTCTCAATATTTAAGCTCAAGCACAATTCCACATATTTTATTTTAAAATAAATCAATATTGCACCTCTTTGAAAAATTAAGCATTGCTATTTTAAGAGGAATTAGTTTTATGACGTTCCATAATCAAGTAAAAAAAATAGAAAGTGTCTTATTCAAGAATTATGTAAATAAAATATATGTAGGCAAACAGAATTTATCTCTGGAAGAATGAGCACTGAAATCCAAATTCAAGATATGACATTATTTAGGAAATAAATAAGTCTCAACACTACTTCAATTGGTTTTTCTCTGGAGTGGGAAAATAGAAAATACTAATAAACAAATTCACCTTTAGCACTTAAGAATGAAGTGATGTAGCTTCTAGAAAAATGTTAAAAGTAGATGTCATCGATTTCTGTTTTTGTTTTTTTTTATCGTTTTATTTTTGTTTACATATTTGCTTATCAATCACTGAATTTCTAGGCCAGATTCAAACCAAAGAGCCTTTATAAGTAGTTTATATTTTCTAGAACCAAGGTATGCTGCAAAGCCAGTCTGGAGCAAAATGAGAAATAGCATCTTTCTAAAGACAGGGTTAAAAATTCTGATCCAGTAGGTTAAGATGTTTCCTTTCTCTGATAGCTGGGCTGACGCATACCCAGCTGCTAGGCCACCATTCACAGGTATAGCCAAGAAAACGGTACAGACCACCAAAAACAAGACCAACAAATTCATTCCGTGTTACGGTACAGGTTTCACAATTCAAATCACCTGTATTCAATGGCAAACTTACAAAACCTTTGTGGGATGCGTTCGCTGTCAAAAATGACATCACTGCCATTGGTAGGCCTGCGGCTCTAGGAGCTTGTGTCACATCTAAGACGCGCCCCAAAAGACTGCCACAGAGAGCAGTATTAAGTCCAATATACGTTGTTCTATGTTCAAGTAGATCTCTTTCTGATTCTGGGAGTTGGTTAATTTTTCTGGTTTTTATATCAAAAATTTGTTTTTCCTTGACAGTATCATCTAGCTCATGATTTTCCATCTTGAGCCTTATGCTTTCCTCCCAGCAGTCAGAGCTTCCTCTGGTCTTTCTCTATAGCTAAGGCTCACTGCAACCTTTGCTCAAATCGCCTGGGCTCAGCCATCTTTGACTGACACATGACTTGGCTGGAACTCTATGTTTCTTAATAACTAGTTCTAAAAAGTGATGGCTGAACATTTTGTTTAAGGGGACAACATTCTGTACTCCCAGTTCAGATACTACTCCACTTATTTTAACCACAAACTTTCAATCCTTTTATTTAAAAATCTTAACAACCAACATGTTTTTTTTTCCTTAGTGCCAAGTTTCTTGTTTTGCAAATATGTTTAAGAAGCCAATCCATAGAGAAGTCATAAAGAAGAGGCATTTAAAGCAAGGCATTTTTAAATTATATATTAAAGAAATGCAAAGCCAATTAAAAGATAGTAAAAGAATCTTAATAATAATGCAAATATATGATTGGATGATGCTGACCTCCTAGGAATAGTTGATGCAACAGAAGATCAGCATCGCCATTCCTCTTTAAAAGGAGATAGCCCACTAATCAAAAAGTCTGAAACTATCCTCTGATTTTTAAAGGACTCCAGGCCAATAATGTCAATGATAGAGTTCACTTGGGCATCCATTGTTTTAAGAATATGGCGTGAGGTAGGAGGTGCGCTCAAATCCCAAAGTGCCTGTTGGCCACCCAGCTAGTTTGTTTACTGCTCATCATTGGCATTCACTGATGACTCTTGTGAAAATGTCAATGTGTCTTGTTGCCAGTATTACCATCTTGCTTTCATTGATGGCACTAACTTGAGATAACTCCTCCATATCTTTTCTTGAAACCATGCCAAACAAACTAAATGCAGACATTGAATCAGCAAGCAAAGACCTCAGCTTTCCTGTATTCTGCACAGTTTGTCTGAAGATGTTTGGAAAAGAAATGCTAAAAAGGTAAAATGAGACCAAAGAAATGGGCAAATAAAGGACTCAGAGATGAAATATTCAGCAACCTAGAACAAATTTTATTTTTTTATACTAGACAAGTAACATTTGATAATTAAATACAATGCAAACATAATTTTTTAAACTTTGCAAATTCTCCATTTAAAATTGAGCCATGTGCTCTTATTGTAAAAAATTTATATGCAGATAATTTGAGTAAGTCAAAGAAATCCCATGAATTTTCATTTCAGATGTATTCTACACTCCTACCCTCCCCACACACCATCTGCTATTTGTTTTAGACACAAAGTTATAGGTGGAGTGGATATTAGATTGATTTTTAAAACCTTAGTTTTAAAAACTCATGGCTCTTTTGCGATTCCATATAAATCTGATGATTTTTTGTTATATTTCTTTAAAAAATGCCATTGGGAATTAGGGATTGCATTAAATTTGTATATTGCTTTGGGTAATATGGCCATTTTAACTATGTTGATTCTTTCAACTATGAACACGGAATATCTTTCCATTTCTTTGTGTCTTCAATTTCTTTTATTTATTTATTATTTATTTATTATTATGTTTTTTTACACCTGCAGCACCTAGTCTTCCTAGGTGGTCTCCCACCCAAGAACTAACCAGGCCTGACCCTGCTTAGCTTCTGAGATCAGACGAGATCAGGCGCGTTCAGTGTGGCATGGCCGTAGACTTCTTCAATTTCTTTTAATAATGTCTTACAGTTTTCAGTGTATATAGGTACTTCACATGCTTGTTAAATTTATTCCTAGATATTTTACTCTCTTTGTTGCAATCGCAAAGGAAATTTTTTTCATTTCTTTTTCTGAAATTTCATTATTTGTATATAGGAATGCAATGGATTTTTGTACATAAATTTTGTATCCTGCAACTTTACTGTATTTGTTTATTGTTCTTAAGTTTTATGTGTGTGTGTGTAGTCTTTAGAATTTTCTATATAGAGAATCATGTCATCTGCAAAAAGTAACAATTTGACTTCTTCATTCCCAATTTGGATGCCTTTTATTTCTTTATCTTACTTGACTGCTCTAGCTAGGACTTTCAATACTATATTGAATTTGTACAGAATCACAAAAGACCCCAAATAGCCAAAGCAATCCTGAGAAAAAAAAGAACAAGGCCATAGGTATCATGCTGCATAACTTCAATTTATACTACAAAGTGACAATAATCAAAACAGCATGGTGTTGACAGAAAATCAGACACACAGACCAATGGAACAGAATTAAGAGCCCAGATATAAACCTACATATACATGGGCAAATCATTTTTGACAAAGGAGCAAAAACCATACAATGGAGAGAAAAAAGTCTCTTCAATAACTGGTGCTGGGAAAATTGGAAAGCCACAAGCAAAAGAATGAAATCTATCTATCACCATACACCAAAATTAGCTCAAAATGGATCAAACACTTAAACACAAGACCTAAAACAATAAATTGCATAGAAGACAACATAAATACTAAACTCATGGACCTTGGGTTTAGAGAGGATTTTATGAATTCGACCTCACAGGCAAAGGAACTAAAAGCAAAAGTAAGTGAATAGGGCTATATCAAATTAAAATCTTGCATAGCAAAAAAAAAAAAAAAAAAATTAACGGAAAAAAGAAGCAGCCAACGAAATGAGAGAAGATATTTGCAAACAACACCTCTTATCTCTGATAAGGGGCTGATATCCAAAATATATAGAGAACTCATACGACTCAACGACAAAAGTCCAATCCAATTAAAAAATGGGCTGAGGACCTGAACACTTTTTCTAAGAAGACATGTAAACAGCCAACAGATATATGAAAAGATGCTCAACT
>NW_006439192.1:12871437-12873720 GCF_000325575.1 Pteropus alecto
GAAAAAGATCCCTCAAACGCTGCTGGTAAATTGTGAATGTAAATTGAGTATAGTCACTATGGAAAACAATATAAAGTTTCCTCAAAAAATTGCAAATAGAATTACCATATGACCTAGCAATTCCTCTTCTGGGTATGTACCTCTAAAATTTGAAAATGTTTATCCGTAAACACATATGCACCACAATGTTCATTGCAGCATTATTCACTGCGGCCGAGACATGAAGACAACCAAAGTGTTGGAAACAGTTGATAGATAATTGAATAAATAAGAGGTGGTACATATATACAATGGAATATTACTCAGCCTTAAGAAAAGACGAAATACTGCCATTTACGATAACATGGATGGATCCTGAGATTATTATGCTAAACGAAAAAAGCCAGACAGAAAAAGTTGAGAACCATATGATTTCACTCATATGTGGATATAAAATTGAAAGCAATAAATAAACAAGACCAACAAACAGAGACTCATGGACATGAACAGTGGATTACTGGTTACCAGAGGGAAACTGGAGAGGGGAAAGGTACACAAGAGAAAAGGGGGTCAAATATATGGTAATGGAAGGAGATTTGACTTTGGGTGGCAAACATACGTGCAATATACAGACAATGTATTATCGAATTGTACACTTGAAACCTATGTAATTTTATTAACCGATGTTGCCCTGATAAATTTAACTTAAAAACAAACAAACAAACAAAAAACAAACAAAAAAAACCCTCATGGCTTACTTTTGAAGCCTAGTAAGTAGCCTTTGCTTTCATGAAAAAAAAAAAAATTTTAAGTACAAAATGGACATAATTTGTGGAGGTGGTCATGTCTTGTTCTAAGAAACTGAAGAGCATTTGGTGTAGGTCTAAAGCAGGCACTGCAGAAAACTGCAGCTGTGGTTGATGAGGTGCTGAATAGAAGCTGCTTTATTTTAGTTTTCATTTGACAGCGTAAGTTCCTAATTACTCTAAATTCTTTGCCTGAACTTAAAAATTGGTATATCTGTTTTTCTATTTACCTTCTTCTTCTCCCAAAATTTCATGCCATGTCATTTTGTCATATGCACATTTAGCCAATACATATTCAGTTATAAATAATAACAAATTAGATGCATGTGTCAAATATCTATGGGCAGAGATTTCCTTCAAAATGTCTCAGGCACAAAAATTGACTATATTTTCTACACACACACACACACACACACACACACACGCACAAATATATGGCCCATTCCCAGAAACAAAAGTTCTCTCTAAGCTTCCATGTCACCAATGCCTATAGTTTAATTCTGGCAATTTCCAATTGAAGAACTAATAATGATCAAGAATTGAGTGTTATTGAAGGTACTAACTATATGTATTAGAGAAATTTATTGTATATGAAATACAAAGATTGGTAGAATGTCTAAACTTTTTTAAAAACATAAGGAACTCTTTTTCTTAATGTCATCCATAAGTCACATTTTTTATAAGTAAATAACTGTATAATAGTAAACATCTAATTCTTTAGTAAAAAAGTACGTTTTAAAAATTCTTAGATGAAACATTAGAAAGCTGCGTCATTTGGCTTCTTCCAGTGTGTTAAGCCACCATGATTTCCTAAGATTTTCCTTTTAATGTGTTAACACAGCTCTATACATGAAGAAGTGAACTTTTAGAAATTATCAAATTATTCATATTTTCCTTTCAGGAACATATGGTTTTGTTACTGATCATTTTATCCCTCAAATGAATCTGAGAATCATCTAAAACTATGCCAGAAAATTAAAAATATAAAGCAAAAGCCTTCAAAAACAGCTTAAAAATAGTAAATGGTATTCGGTCAATAGCTTGCTAAGATAAATATATAGAAAATACTGTCTCTAAAACAGTTTTCTTTGGTTGGGTTAAATTTTAGAGAGTTAGGAAGGAATAGGCTACTAAATAAGGGTTATCATACTGAACAAATTTTGATGCCCTGATCTAATCAAACACTCAAAAATTATAAAATGGCTACTAAAACCACATTCTGTTGGGTAATATATTTAATTTAAGGTAGAAATCCTACTAAAATCACTAATTGTAAATTAAAATTAATATATATGAGGAGATGAGTCTTAAGGCACTCTGCCCTACATATTTTTGGATACTTTACATCTATTTAAATTTGTGAAGAACCATCATAACATGCAAATTATGGATAGAATTTAAATTACTTAACATTGTTAGTTATAAATATTAAAAGGAATTCTTTTGTAGAAAATCATGTTAAAGACTAGCAAGTGTCATTGTGAATCTCTTCGACAGA
>NW_006439192.1:12873763-12876460 GCF_000325575.1 Pteropus alecto
CCCATGGATGTCAAAATAGAAAAAAAAACTAAATTAATATACTTCAGTCACATATCTCAATAATATTAATATTTTGAATCCTGGAAACATTTTGGATGTGGATTAATTATGCTCCATGTATATATTTATGTGGAGAGATACACAGTTATTAGATTAGACTTTTTTTTTTTCATTTTCATTTTGCTATAATTGATTTTACTGTTTTAGTTTTTAGAGAGTTTATTTCATGTTCATGTTTCTTTCGAAAACTGTCAAATGTAAAGAACTTCCAAAATGTGCTGAAAGGGTAGCATTTTAAGTAGCACTAAAGAAATGATGAAAGGCATTTTAGAAGCAGGCTTCTAAATGTCACTAGCGAACATGAAAGTATGAAAAATATGAAAATATGAGTAGAAAAATGCATAAAGACCCTGATTGTAAGTTTATCCTAGTTCTAGTGTTCAGGAGACAAAGTTGTTTAATAAATATTATTGAAATATTATTCATTGTTTCTACTACCTTACTTCTCCCAATCCTCAAATTTGACTCTACAATTTGAGATCACCTGATCATTCTATCAAAACGACTCTCATGAGGTCACTTACATTCTAATAGTCACTTATATTCCAGCTCTAAATAAAACTTTTCTGTTCTCTTATTTCATTTTTTCCACAGCATCATGTGACATCACTAACTTTGCTTTCTTGAAAATCTCTCTTTACCTTTTTCATTAACACCATTCCTCTTCAGTTTTCCTCCATTCTGTCTAATTTCTTTATCTCCCTTTCTTGGCTTTCCTTCTTGTTCCATATTAAAATGTTGCTGGTTCTGTCATCTTCTCGTTTCCCATTTTTCTACATGGTGTCATCTGTTATCACAATCTTGTAAATTATTTGCTTATACCTCTCAAATTACTCTCTGTAGTGTAAGTTGTCTCCTAAGAATCAAAACTGTCTAATTGCTTCTCCAATATATCCACAAACACTTTAAAATCAACATAATCAAAAATAATTATTTTTGCATTATCCCGTAAAAGCTGACAGAGCTCGAAACTACTTAATTTAGAAACAGAAAACCACAAGTTTGCAACATGATCTGTTTCCCTTTTGTCTCTTTTTGTCCCCTATCCCTACAGTCAACAGACTCTATTTGAATTTCCTAAACTGTTTTTAAAACCATGTCTTTTCTTTTACGTCATTATTACAATCATAGCTGAGACTATTAAGAATCTTAACCCTCATAAAAAAAGTACTACTGTTATCCAGAATTTACCAACACAGAATCTTATGTGGAAAAGTAAAGACATATTCTCTGGGTCAACAGTTAAGTTCTACACTGAACTAGAAACTCACATAGCCTTACTTTAGAGCTCATGATTTAAACCACTCCACTGCTACACACTATGCTGCTACACAATCTCAATAAATATGTGCTGAAAGAATAAAATGATGATTAATGTTACTATAACTGAACACGGTATTTCAGTTGAAATATGACAAGATCTTTCCACCAATATTTCAGGTAGACATTGATCCACAAAAGCTACATACTTCTATTCACTTTTTATATTTAGTTTGCTATAATTAAGTAGTAGGTAACATTTTAAATTTTGGAATAAATATCTTGGAAATTTATAATTTAACCATTAATAACATACTGACGATTTTTAAAGGAAGGAATACAACTCATCTGAATCACACGTCTCTCCTTACTTGCAGAAAATTAAAGACAAAATTTATGAGATCTAAGTTAACATTCGTAGTCTAAAAACAATTTATTTCCTGTTCAATAAAGGCTTTAAATTCTTAAAGGGCTCACAGTTTCGAGTATAAGTGTGTTCTCAATGTGCTTTGAATTTCTTCATGTACCCTATGTTCCCCTCATACTAGGGATGCATTTTATTAGAGTTTGCTGAGGTCTTAAATGAGTGTGAAGATGCCGCTTAATATTATTAACAATTACAAAAGAAATGACCATCTATAGTTGATATAAATAATGTTATATTGTCCGCATACCATTGGTCTGCCATAGTTTTACTTATTCATTTATCTTTCATTCACTTACTTAAAAATGTTTACTATATGTCAAGTATTGAAGCCATGGGAATATATTCACTGTTTAGTGCCAATTTGTTACTCTTTTATTGATTATTGCTATATTTATCATGGAATATACTTAAACTCTGATTGAAACCAATACAGGACATTAGTCAGACTATGATGTAATAAAGGATTTAAATGTCCAAACATAAGTACACATTTCTGAGTAGATAAAATGTTATTCACGCATATGATAAAAAATTGTTAGATTAAAAAACAAAGGCTTTCGAGGAAGGAATTCAGCTGGAAAAACAAGAAGAAAACGTATAAACATCCCTGAAATTGGCCAG
The DNA here is from genome assembly GCF_000325575.1 of Pteropus alecto. Classification (NCBI taxonomy): domain Eukaryota; kingdom Metazoa; phylum Chordata; class Mammalia; order Chiroptera; family Pteropodidae; genus Pteropus; species Pteropus alecto. The sequence continues at coordinate 12,876,132 of NW_006439192.1, forward strand.
AAATAAACATGATTGCTTTTTGTTGCCCCACGAGCTTTAGGATGAGACCTTAATTCCAGAACCAAGAACACCAGAAATAAAAAAACAAAATAAACTACCACTTTAAAATAAAGGGTGCCATCTAAATATACAGAGAACTCATACAACTCAAAAACAACAACAAAAAAACGACCCAATCAAAAAATGGACAGAAGACCTGAACAGGCACTTCTCTCTAGAGGACATACAAATGGCCAACAAATATTTGAAAAGATGCTCAACATCACTAGCTATTAGGAAAATGCAAATCAAAACCACAATGAGATACCATCTCACACCTGTTAGAATAG
>NW_006439192.1:12876685-12890016 GCF_000325575.1 Pteropus alecto
AGGTATCAGAGATGTTATATACCGCACAGTGTGCAGGTAGGCCTATACTATGAAGCACTGTATAGTCTCCAGTGAATTTTCTAAAGTCGCAGACTTCTCAAGAAGCCAGACATTTGTGTAAGTGAAAAACTTGTTTATAATAATCTGAGTGTAGATCTTTACTTGGATTAATATATAAACACCAAGTAGTTTTACATGGTTGCAATATGCACTGAATTTTCCAGAGGAAAATTGCCATGTAAATTGAGAAAACACAGAATTTAGTTTTGTTCAGAACTTTTGCAAGGATTGCTTGCCATTTTGAAATTCATGTCACTGATGCTGCTTATGACATTGAGTCACAAATACTACACATATGTTTCAGTTTGCTTATGTAACTGTAGTATTCAGTGTTTTATAGATACACATATATACACATATATACATATATGCCTTACTGTTAAAGTGTACAGTTGAAACTTAATTAATAAAATAAAATAAAATAAGGGTGCCATCTATAGAGACAGAAAATAAATTGATCAGTGATTGCACAGGACTGGGAGAGTGGAAGGGTACATGGGTAGTGACTGCTAATGGTAGGATGTTTCTTTCTGAGGTAATAAAAAGGTTCCAAAATTAGACTGTGGTGATGGTTTCAAAACTCTGCATATATACATACTAAGAACCATTAAATTGTAAACCTTAAGTAGGTGAATGTTATGATATTTTGATTATATCTCAATAAGTCTGTTAAAAAAATAGATACTGCCAGAAATTTTTCATAATCCACTGCCATTCAATACATTTTGCAATATAGAAATTAATTTCAGAGCTGTCTCTACTTCCAAAAACGTATTTTTTAAAAGTCATCTATCCCTCTGGATGATCAACTGACTCATATGACATCAGTTTCTTCTTATGTTTGCCACCAAGTATCTTTTAAAGATACGCTATTTTTAATAATTATATTATTTTGACTAATATTACTAAAATTTTGAGGTTTAAATAAAGCATGACTTAATGGCCAATGAATATTAATTTCACTTCTCATTTAATGATGTGTCAAATTCTTAACATTTGCAATGCAGCCTCATTAGGTGTAGTTTTTCTAGGGAATAAAACGCAGTGATGTAGAATAACCTTAGACTAATTATAAACTCAACAGTGTGAAACAGAGCATTCTACATTTCTCAATGATATCCTTTAAGCAATAATGTTGATTTCTTATGGAAATAGATATTCTATTATCAAAAAAACCAGGCAGATTTTAAAAAAAATAATCAGTCTTCTATATATTAAAATAATACGACTTCTTTGAATTTGTTTTTCTTCTCCAATAGGTTTTAAATTTTAAAAATCCTAAGCTACTATTGATTTTAATGGAATACAATCAACATCCTTGTGAAATTCTGCAGTTATTGTGATCAGGCTTATTCTCCAACAAATACTTTCCACGTAGCCTTGTGGAACATGATTTAGGAAATGCTGTTTTAGTCAATACTATTTTATTTAATCCCTTTCTTTCTGTGGTAAAATACATAAATATGCGATCACTATTTTAAATATTTTAAAGTACACAATCTATGTATTTAGTACATTCACAAGGCTTTGCCATCGTCACTATCTAATTCCAGAACATTCTCATCACTCCTAAAGGAAACTGTGTGGATCCATCAAGTAGTCGCTCCCCCTCCCAGCAACTACCAATACTCATCTGCTTTATGTCTCTGTGAATTTGCCAATTCTGGATATTGAGTATAAATAGAATATATATGTCCTTTTGTGTTTGGCTTTTTTCACTTAGCATAATTTTTTCAAGATTCATCCATGATGTAGCATGTGTCAGTACTTTCTTTTTATGGCTGTATATTATTTCACTGTACAGATATACCACATTTTGTTCGTCCATTCATGAATTTATCCACCTTTTGGGTATTATTTTGTCAGTTCATTTTGCTTGCTATTATAGAAAATACAGTTGCTATATGATATGTTTCTTTCTCAAATACAAATTAAGAAAGCAAGAATATAATATTTGGAGACAATTTTTTTTCTCTCTAAACACAAAGGATTTTTCTTTCCATTAAAGATCTCATACTTCATATACCATAGATAAAATGCATACCTGAAATTAAGCATGAAACTCACTGCATTTCAAGGATATAATAAAATATCAGGATAGACAGCCAAGAATCTACTTGATATAACAAGTAGGATATCTTGCATATATCTCAAACTTAATATGTCTGAATTATTTATCTCCATCTCCATGTAAAATTTTTGACCTTCTCCATTTCTATAATATGGAATCTCCATTCATCTAGTGACTCATTCCCAAAGGCTAGCAGGCATTGTTAGCACATTCTTCTCTCTCATTACTAATGTAAATTCCATCTTCAAATCCTATGCATTCGATGTGCAAAACAGCTTGAACCCTTCTACTTTTCTTTATTTCTACTTCTATACACTACACCTAGTTACCATCACCTTTTTCTGGACTGTTCCCTCTTGTCTTGACCACCTCAAATTTATTCTCCACCAAAAATATTGAAGAAACTCTCTTAAGAATTTAAATAATGTTACTCCCTTGCCTTACACTCTTTGGAGACTTTTTGTTACCTCTAAAATAAAACTCCAATATTCAACGCAACCGATCGGTCTCTGTTACCTGGGCTCTGATTTGTTCCACAGATTCATCGGATGGCACTCTCATCCTTCCTTATTTCCCCATCAACACTGGCTTTTTGTCAGCATCCTCCCTGCACCACACTGTTCTAGAACATTCCTCAATTGTGTTTTAATTTCCCCATTGTCATCTAATAATTCTTAACTCTTTTAAACCTCTACAGTTATGTCATGTTCTCCAAACCACATTCTAACTCTCCCGGTCAAAATTAAAATGTTCAATGCTTTTCCTTTGAAGTGAACTTAATTAATTTTGTCCTTAACATTTAATGCAGTTTATTAATATATACTTATTTGGCTGTTTGTATAATCTTCCATTCACAAAGTGGACAGTAAGCTCTGGGGCATTTTATTACTAAGAAGAAAATATCCCTCTTTTAAGTAAAATAATCACGTATCACATGAGTATATTATTCTTTGGTCTCTAAAATAATTTACTTAATTAAAATGCTTCGAAAATGTTAGAAGTTAGAAATAATGTTTTCATTAACTTGATTTTACCGCTTGAATTTTATAAAAGAAAATAAAAGGGATACCAAGGTAATGGATTCTGAAAAGCAACAAGCCATAGTTTGTTAGAAAAATAGCGTTCAGTAAAATAAGCCTCTATGTGGGGAAAAAAATCTGAAAGAATGTCAGATTACATGAACGTCAAATTACATGGGTGATAGCAATTAAAACAATTTCAATTTATACTAATCAATTGAGTTTTGGTCAGTAGCTTTGTTTTTTTCTTTTTATCCATTCATTTGTACTTAATTGTCTTTAATATGTCAATTTATGTTAAATAGATTTAAATGCATCTAATTTACCTATCATCGATGCAGTTCAAAACACACAATCATGTCTCCCCATTGGGGAGCATGTCAAGATGTCTACTCACACTTTACCTCTGGGTTTGCCCCTAAAATCATACAAAACCTTTTTTAGCAGTTAATGAAGCAAGCTAGTTGGCTTTCCATCATTGCCTTTCAGGGCACGAAACAAATATGCTGTAGGTGGTAAAGACTGCTATTCTCTCTTTCTTTCTTCTTATGATAAATGAGTTTAACACAGTTTCTTGAAATAAATTCTATCAGAACTGTTTAAATATGCATCAGGCACATTGGTTCTCCTGAAGACACATACCATTCTTTTAAAAGAAGTTAGAGAATTTACAGAAAAGATCAAGAGCTACAGATGGAACAGCTTTCAAACGCCAAGATTCAAAATCTGCCCCCTTTTTGGCAGAACAGAGCTACATATGTTGTGGTGAGGTGATGCTTCTGTGGGGGACAGGAAGATGACTTCTCTATACATGAAAACTGCTTGTAACCTGGCCAAAGAAAATGTGTTTGCACTATGTACAGTAAACCTCTACCAAATCCAGGAACCCTGACTGGGCTGCTTTACCATTAAAACCTCAAAAGAGCTTTTACAAAATCAGTGTATACAAACCAGAAAACAATCATATTGTAGAAAACATATTTTCTCAGAAGAAATATTTTTCATATTTTATTTTTATAGATATTTCATTAAATCAACTATATTTTTATTGAGCCTCATCACATCAAGTATGTGACTATAGTAATAGCTTCAGCCATTGAACAGTAATACATTTGAGTAGTTTCACAATTTTCTTTCTATTTTCTTCATTCGTGGACTGGCCAGAAAGTTTGGGTTTGCTGAAGTGTATTTATCAGACACGGGCTTGGCACTCATGAATTCAGAGTTGTAATACTGATATGGAGTAAATGGTTCACCCTAGAAATCTAATGACTCTAGTAGGTTTCTACCACTGCGAAAAAATATAAATCCTCATGTAAAAGATGACTAAGGTGCCATTTTTTATAGAAAAGCAGATTCAGGAGGATACTACTTATTTTTTTATTTTAGGAATTTAAAAATTATAACATTTAGTTAATGGACAGTATATTTATATTAAACCCTATAACCACGGTAAAAACACAACTAAATCAGAACTCCTATTAAAAATAATATGCTTCATACTTATCTAGAAAGTGGAAGAATTTCTATTTTAATTATCAAGTGATTTTGAATTACTTCTTAATTACAACATGATGGTGCTCAGTATGACAAGTATAATTCTAAGAAAAAGCTTTCACCTGATTAAGCTAAGAAGCATTAATGAAATGCTAAAAAGTGGTTTAAAAAAAGACTTTTTAAAGATAGTGAGTATTGTAGAAAAAAGTAAAAAAGCATTCTAGAAAGAAAGTATCACTGATTTTTTGTGTCACCGATTAGACAGATTATATCTTCTAGGTTTCTTCCAGTGGAAGAATATATAAACATTGTAGAAGATGTCTTAGATGCTATATACTTCAAATAAAGGAAAAAAGGTAGCCTGTTGAAGAGATGCAAGTGGCTATTATACTTCTTGGGGGCTTAGGAGTTGCCAGAACAAATAGGAAACAAAAAAGAAACTAAAAAATTTAGTTCTATACAGTGACTAAACTCAAAGGTGAAAGAGATATAGTGAGGGTAAAATATATATATATTCATAGCAGACAAACTTAATTTGTGACCCAATAAAAGTAGTTTGTGAATTTTATAATTTTTTTATTTCTCAATATACTATACATTTATTACAAAAGTTAGATCTAGATATCTGGGCACCATTTATCATTCTGAACAGAAATATCAGAGTTAAATATAGACATTTATGTGTAATGTAAAGAAGAACCTAAGGTATCATATGAAAGATAGTTTTTAAAAATATTCATTATATTCTTTAATAATAGAATGCTAATTGGAAGATAGTTTACTTACTGGGAGTGTGTAGTATCTTATTTTTAAACAATCTTGACTTCCCAATGAAAGTGTTCAGATGAGTGGTGAGGTGAATTTGGATAAACCACACAATCTTTCTAAACCTCAACTAGAAAATAGGGGATAATTTTCCTTACCTTGTAGGGTCAAATGAGATAAGACACAAAAACCTTTCTTGGAGTGTTTAACTGAATTAAATTAAACAGAAAGGCCAGCCTGGGTTTGAAGTTGGGAGAGAATGATCAAACAGACTAGCAACTAGGTTCTGTAAGAAGTAAAAAGGAGTTCATGGTTAAAAGTGAATGAAAACTTATCCCTATTGCCTTTCTGTACTTTCGGGGTTCATCCATAGTCAGTGACTCAAACAACACAGAATGAGGTCTCAGTCAGGTATGGGGAGCCCATGGCTGCATGTTGGCCAATTTTTAGATCATTAGATTGTAGGAGGGGCCAAGACTTGAAGGTCTACCATTACCAAATTATATATTCCCACATACTATATCTTAATTTGTCGTTGGACATAAAGAAAGTTTGGTCATGGACCACCACACTTACAGTTAATGCTAAACCTGCCTGCTAACTATTTTCGTTCTGCCGTATTTTATACTTTTAGTGTTTCTTCCAGTGTAAAATTTAATGTCCAGAGAATACTAAACTTATATTTTAAAAGTTAAAGAAAATCACATAGTCTCATTAGACTGCAGTCTCATCAAATGGCTGAATTTTATTTCTGACATTCTGCTGGAATATTCAAGAATAATGGCATGGTAAATGTTATAATTATTTTAGCACCTTTGGCCTATTACCTTGACTTTTAGGTATTGTGAAAGAGATACCCAGATTATCTCGACAGCCCTATTGCCCCCAGTCTTGCCTACCTTTAATTTCGTGGCTCTGAATCTTAACTCTGCAGCTAAAGTGACATTTTCAAAATGCCAACTTTAACAGATCACTTATGCTATGAAAACATTTTCTAAGAGGTTTTCCATGCCTCAGAAAGAATTTCAAGCTTCCTAGAATGGCTTATAAAGTCCAGTCCAGTTGGTACTTTCTCAGCTCTGCAATCTTGTCTCTCAGACTTCCTTCTTCACACTCTGTGCTCTCGTAATATTCAATTACTTTAAGTTTCCTTTCTTCAGGATTTTACATGTGCTATATTTGTGCTAAGAAAACCTTCCCCTACAGAATTTTCCTATGTGGGTCCTGTCTCTGAAGACTGAGTTTTGGCATCCCCACCAAGCCCTAATCCTTCTCACCTCATCTGTGACCTCACTCCACATTTCTGCCCTGCTGCACTTTTATTACCTCTCTTTCTACTAGTTCCTTAGCCATAATAGCCATACATGCTCAGAGATTACCTATTTAGATTGTTTTTAATCTCTATGCATAGCTTTTCCAAAAGTTACCATCGATAATAACCTGATTTGTCCATAATAACTCCATCCATGGAACCTCCCTTATTCACCAGTACCAAGAACTGCTTCTTGTACCTTCTGAAGAGTGAAATGGATGGCAAGGAAAGTCAAAAAGATGTAAAAATGCTTCCTAAAAATATTGAAATTTTTATCTAGATATATATCTAGAAGTTAGCTCTCCCAAATACAAAATTTTTTTGTTTGCTCTTGTGTATGTGTTTTAAGAACTATTTTATCTATTCTAGCTTTTATCACCTTAATTATGGCTATCTTCTCCCAACTTCTGCTTCTTTTACTCCTCCTGTTCATTCCCAACCCTGCAACCAATACATATAATTTACACATATTCAAAAATTCGAATTGAATTTTGTCATTCTCATTGCTTAAGTTTTTCCAATGCCTTAAATGTTTTCATTTTTAGTTTTTATAAATTTTCATAACCACCATAGCTGATGTTTGTAAGACATAAAACAGAATAAAAACCTGGAAAAACCAAATAAAAGTACAAATTCAAATAAAAAGAAAATACAATGCCTGTGATTACATCGCAACTGTACAAATAAGTCATTTGTTTATTCACTAATTCAGAAATGTTTATTACTGCTATTATGTACCTGTTGTGGAGCTAGGAACTGTATGTACAATAGTAAACAAGGCAGACAAGGTCCCTGCCCTTATTGTTTTGAATAAATGAAATGGTTTTACCTTGACATAATCTAATCAATTCTACTGACTCAGAGCCTCAGTAAAAACTTTACATTTCTTGCTTTAAAATTTTAAGTTAATTTTGTTTACCATCATTAATTTGAGTTAATTTTTATTGATGTGAGAGGCCACCAGACTGATTTCAGATTCTTGCATCTGTCCTACTCTCCTGTGCATTACTAGGAATTGCCTCTTATTATTTTTCTGTTTACTACACGTTTGTTGTTCTTCCCAGGTCAACCACAGAGGAAGGAAAAGGGTATCTTCCTCATGAAAGTTTTCCACACACTTTCTTGGGTCTGTAGACACGAACCCTTCATATGGGGCCCGCATATATGTCAATGGCAACTTATTACCAGTTAATTCAAGTAGGACACTGCTCTTGTACTTAGCCACAGTAAATGCCAGTTTTTAATTGGGAAGAGAGGGAGGAATGCTGAGTGAAAGCCAGTTTGAAAGAGCCTTTGGTTGAAAGAGAAGCATCAAGAAAGGCTAAAGGCCTGAAAAGCAATGAGAAAATAATGTCTTGTGCTTACAATAGTATATCAGTGGCAGAGAGTACTATTGTAGTCTATTTCACCAGTGTTTCACCCAGAAATGTCACAAGTAGATTGCAGAGCAACAAACTTGACCCTGTCCCAATCTGAATCGTCCTGTTTAGACTGGCTAGCCTGCCTTCCTGTCATTGTGCTGAGTTTTGAGACTCAGGCCCTCCTAACTGACTTCTGTCCACTTCCTCTGGGGGAAAGAGGAAAAAGAAAAACCAAAGTAAGATAAAAGGAAGAGAAATCACGCAGAACAAACTCTAGTCTCACTTCTTTCATTCTCTTGGGGTTAGCATCCATCTTCTTATCTCTATTTATTACAGTCATCTGTAGATATCCGTACTAATGTTTCTACTTACCTACTTGTTAGATACTGAAAAAGAAGGAAAGAGAGATAAAGAGAAAAAGATGTTTATCATATAGGAGAAAGCATAAATGTCTAGTATTTAGAAATCGCATAGAAGCAGGGAAAGTCCAAATATAAAGTAATATGCTTATACATGGAGGCATCTTGAATTTCCCTGAACTCCTTTAGTCAATAATTCATCCTAGGTCTTGGCTAGGGAACTGGAATAAATCAACATACTAAAATCTCTTTATGATTATTTAATTAACCAATAACCTTACATTTGTATATCTTCGTTTGAAAAGTCCTCTTCCAATGACCTTTTGCAGGAGATTACATATATCCTTTGAACATTCTCTATCAGCTCACATAACCAAAGTTTTACCAGCTGTCTTACATATTGAAAAACAGTTGAATTGGTTTTCAGGAGATCAATTTTCTATGTTCAAGACTTATTAACCACTACCATCATTATACCATGTCAAGATATAAGAACAGCGCATGCCTTTCGGGATTCGGTAGAAGAAATCTTTCTCATATATTCCTTAAATAGAACAAATGCCTTGCACTGAAATTATTACCAGACTCAATACTGCATCTTTACAGTAAATATCGAAAATAGGAGAGCCTGTTCAGCATAGACTGGTTGCAAATTGAAAAAGAAACAAAACCTCAACATTCAAATTTAAAGAAATGTTTTTATCTGATATAAAAATGGATATCTCTCAAAGTAAATACTGACTTTGTATTTATCAAATTATCTTTTAAAATAATAGTAAAACTAATATTAAATAATATTAATTTGATAGAAAATGCCCTATGCATACTATGGCACCTGTGAGAAAAATTAATGACATTGTATTTTGGATTCCTTAGAGAACACAACTGAAACCACAATTATATGTTAATGAATTGAATAGGAAAAGAAACTCTGATTGGTTATCACTGTGTATTGTTGGACTTAATCTCTATACCTCAAAGTCCTGCAGTTTCCATAGTAACACAGCAATAGCTAGTGTTAAAGCAACAGTCATCTGCAGACAAAGGCCTGCCTGAGCTTTCATTTCAGTCCACCAAAATCTGGAGAATAAAGCCTTTATCTTTAAAAATAGAAAAGAAAATTTACTAAATGTCAAAAAAATATACTAAATGTCAAAAGCAAAATGATATACAATTTCATAAAAATCTTTAAAAATAAATCCTTCAATATAAGTCAATTGGAATGGAGCAAGTAAAATGTCCTTAATAATTTCTCTAATCCACATATCAAAGTAATGAAAACCTCTATCAAGTTTGTTGCTCAATATAGTTTGAATTTTATCAGAAGATCTGAAAATTCCAGTTGTCTAATGTCCAAAACGGACAATTAAGTTTCGTAGACCAGAGTTCTATTAGTTTGGATGCCTGCTTAGTAAAAGTATGATCCCATTAATGTACATGAAGTCAATGAGGAGTAAATTTGCATTTGAGTTTATCTTTTGTTTCTTCTACTGTACCAAAAGGCCCTAAAAGGTCAGCAATTAACTAGTGGGCTAATAACACAGTATCTGATATAACTCATCCTAGTAATTATTTTAAAGTATTAATAAGCTTATTCATTTTTTTCATATAAAATCTAAATGCTTCAAATAGTATGTCATTAGACTCCCCTCCCTACTCACTCTATAATACTAAAAACTGAGTACTTAAAATATATGTTCACAAAATAGGGACATCAACATAGTCAAAAAAATAAAGCCAATCTAATTAACTAAAAAAAATTTTTTCCATATTTTATTTTGGCATGGAATGCAACAATCAGGAGTCCCAAAGAGCAACTGAAAACAATTAAGTACTAAACTTTTTAGATAAAACAATTTAAGTCATGAGTTAACTTCACAGATATTTTATACAATCAAGAATATTATAAATAAGGATAAGATCCTTGTAACAACTGAACAACAGAGCAAAAAATACTTGTCAGTATTTTTGGATCATTAAACTACAATCGGTCTGTAAAAAAAAAAAATCATGACTGTGATAAAGGGTGTTTTTAAGAGGAAAAGACTGACAAATCACTAAAAACAGATATGTAAAAAAGTTATTTTCTATTTCCGAATTTACAAACAGATGATATATGGAAAATACATTCTCTAACACTTAATAATATGTTAAACTTTATTTATTCATTTGTTTTAAGAACTCTACAAAATAGTTTTTGTTTTTTCAGTTAATCAAAGGATCCCAATATTGTGACCAAACCACATTTCAGCATGGATAGAAAATAAAACTAAGATATAAGGGGAGAAGATTTATGTAGTGCTAACATTTCTATTGTCGATCTTGTACGTGAGGGTGTAAAATTCACCAAGGCTGAGGAGGCTCACACTCACATCCTTTTTAATATTTGGCTGCAACCTTTGGAAGTATTTATAGTTGGTATAGAACTCTGCAAAGCCATATAAAAGTGGTAACACCAAAATACCTGCAGTCGAGAGAAATCTCTCTATGTCAAACAATATTAACTTCAGAAAGTTTCAAAAAGTTGAGGCATCTCGACACAATCATGTATAAAACACATATCTGAGGGGGGACCCCAGATATATTGTAGCCACTGAAGGATACAAATGGGAAAATACAAAGTCTTTTCTCTGTTTTTAAGATTTCTACTTAAAAATCAATATAAAACAACAAACACTTCTATACTGCTGTTCCTCCAAAGTCATGTCCAAAAAAGGGAAAGTGAGGACTCTCGTGTCCAGCATATACATTCAGGATTTTACTAACATGTTTAGAAAAGTCCATTAACCCAAATGGTGTTTCAGCTTGCTAGTAATCTTTAATTATTTCCCACCCACTACCAAATATTTTGCATTTCAAAATAAGTGGAAAATATTTGACACTCTGCATAGGAAAAAAAAATGACAGTTTCCTTCCCAAATACCTTGTATTTATAGTCTTTTAAAGGACATATAAGGGACTGTCTACTGAATTTCTAAACAATTAAAAGAGAAAAATCAGGAAATTTTCTGGTGATATAAAAAGTATACAAATTATTATAAAGCAAGTCATATGTAAAATATACACCAAAACATAATCTATTATCTTCAGAAAAATCAATTAAAAGTTTAGAAAAAGAAAACTTTTTTTTTTACTACTTTGGATCAACATGTTGTGAAAAACTAAGTTATAAATTTATAAATCAGCCATCAAGATGGAAGTATAAAAAGAGAAGTTATATTTTATTCTGTATAGACTGACAGTAGACCAATACACTAAGAGAAAAGCTTGAGAAGAAAGTAAAAATATCAAGACACTAATCAATTGATACTAAGTTCAAGGAAATCTTCAGATTATAAAAATGCAAGGACACAATATACTTGACATCTCTATTACTTTGTGGTGTGAGAATTATCATAAAAATTGCAAGAAGTAAAAACAAACGACTTTTTACAGGGAAAATAAATGATATAACACTGATGAGAAAAGGCTTTTTCAAAAAGATCTACAGCAAGAACCTTAATAAAACTTTCTTAGATAAAATTTTCAATTCAATATTATACTAAGCATTATACTAAGTGTCTATTTTAAAAGTGTCCTATTTTGAACTGACTTACCCCCTGTGTTAAGTCAATTTATATGTAAATTCTATGGAGAATTAGGTTAATGTGCCTTTTTCATGTAACTGACAGTAAGAGCAAATGCATCTTGCCTCTTGGCTTCCAAACAAAGACCTAGCCAACCTTGATGTGAGGAAGGCAATCTGGAAGAAGTAAGAGAAACTCAGACTCTGAAAGAGCAAACTGTACTGATTCATGATGTCAAAACTTGATCTGCTGCCAAAAAAGTCAGGTGTGTAAGGGAACTCTGAGCATCTTTTAACTTATTTGGTCTCTAATATATTCAAACACAGATCTTGGAAGCACAACAGGGTTTGCAACAACTAAGAAGCTGCCCTGGGAAATCAATTTATGAATAGGGGAAACAAGAATCCCCACAGAAATAATATTTAGTTTTATTGCTTATTTAATTTCCTAACAAAGTATTCTTTTCCCTATTGAAGGTTACCCTTCAGTTTCACATTTACATATTATGTATCCACCTCTCGCTGTGATTTTTAAATCCTCAAACATATTTTAATATATACAAAAGAATAGGTACTTAATATAAGTGGAGGTCCTGGGAAAGAGAGAAAATATGAGTATATGCATTGAAATGATGAATCCAGTAGTGATAAAAGTCTGCAAACCACGTTTCCAAGGCCTCTTCATCCAGTTCAAATTCTAACAGTAAGCCTCCTTTAGATAAATTCTAAAAACGAAGAAACAAAGGTTATATATATATTTTAATAACAACATTTATAAATTCCTAATATAATTTTAAATTTTCTAAATAGCTATGGATGTGATATGGGACATCACCTGTAAAATTCTTAATCTTTTAGCAGGAAATGATATGGGACATCTCTTAATTTTTTTTTAGTAAACCTAGTTAAGTTTTATTTCCCCTTTTTTGGGGGAGGGAAGGCCCTCTCCCCCAAATCCAGATAATGACCCTGAGGCAGGGGAAAGGCTCTCTCCCCCAAATCCAGATAATGACCCTGAAACTGATAACTCAGGTTGGCTTTTGATAAAGATCATTGATTGGACCATCACATGGGAATGGCCTCAGGCCAGGCAGGGTCCTTAGAGTTTGAGAGGGGAGGGGACTTTAGGCCAAAGGTTTTTTTATCCTTTAAGAAATATATTAACCAAGCTTGTTTTTCATTACTTGCTTAATAGGCAAATCAATAATAGAAATTAATAGATATGTGATTTAAATAGCAAATTTGTATTTTCTTTTCTTTGGCTAGGGACTAAGGCGGCACTTCAGTAGGAAACCCAAGACACCACCCTGACTAAGGCATAA
>NW_006439192.1:12890084-12906588 GCF_000325575.1 Pteropus alecto
CATCAGGAAGCAGATACAGGAGACCTCCTGTTCATCAACATCCATACTAATAATAAGGGCTCTCAGAAAAAGCGATAGGCAGGAAAGTTAGGGGATTTCAGGTCCATCTGCAAAGACATTGAAGTCATCTTGTACTAGAAGGGGTCCATCCTAGCCTGCCTACCATTAAGCAAGCCAGAAGGCATTTTGGGGCTAAAAGTAACTCATACCAGGAAACAAGTAGGCAGAAAATTGGGTACCAGTTTTAGCCAGTCACTCGCACAGGTGCAATGAAGATGCCAATGACCTTCAACTCATCTAAGCTTCATTATACCATCATTATAATATGATGCATATGCCCAGAAGTTCATTAATATCATTATAACAGACTGAATTCTGGGAACGATGATGTGAACATGTGCAGAAAGCAAATGATGAGTTACCGAGTCCTGTCAATATTAACAGTCAATCAAGGAAGCACACTCCTCTAAGAAAAGTGACCACCCACAGCAAATAGGGATAAAAACCCCGAAGGCTTTGTCACCAGGCCTTTTAAGCCATGTTTCTCTTCCTCGGGCCTGCTTCCACATCTGGAAGTGTATTCTCCTTTCTAATAAAACTTTTCTTTTCTGCTGTATTTCAGTGTCTTGCTCAGTTCTTTGTTTGAGACATCAAGAACATGGACAATGTGCCGGGAGAGGATCCCCGCTCTACGGTAACAGATGTATGGGTAGGGGAAGACAGTAGCAGGGAGAAGTAAATGCAAGATAGAGAGGCAAACTGTTGTTACCAAAAATAAAAAAAAAAAAAAAGACTTTGTAGGTAAATAGGCTTGGGTTTGAATTCCAGTTCTGGCAAATTATCAGCTTAATCTAGTAAGACAAGATTCAATAATTGGCCAAATATATTAGCTAGAGATCATAAAGATCATAGGTTTTATTTGTTTTATTATCATATAGCACTCAGCCTTTTAGAGCCTCTGCAAATGGGTTCAATATTACTTAATACTAAATATATAATAAATAAAATTACGTATCTTAGTCCCTATCGTATGGACACTCAATAAATTATATAAAGAATGTGTCTTTATCAATTTATCCTACACATGAAATTATTTCTCTATGTAACATGCAATTGTGAGAGAAGGAAGATTCTCTTCTTTATTAACTCAATACAAAAATTTATAACATAAATTTTCTCAACAAGATTCCATAAGTGAGTGTCATATCTATTTGTCTTGTAAGTTATAGGGTTAGTTTCATAGTTTACTATTAGTTACACAGGCAATTTTTAATTAGAGAATATCAAAACATTGTAAATCTTAAGTATAATTAATTTTCTAACAGTATATTAAATTAGCAAAAATAAATATGTTAAACTATAATCTGTTAAAAAAGAGATAAGAGGTCCAAAATGAGTCACTTGTGATAAGCCCCACATTAGGAAATCAAAACTTAATACCTAACCCAACTGCAGTTCCATCCTCTCCTAGGAATCTAACCTTTATCCATCAATCAGGAATTACCTGGTTAGCACTAGTGAGGTAATCCACCACTAGACCCTTCCACCGCCCCCCCACCCCCATAGAAAGATGACTTTGCCTGGAATAATGCACTCTTTGCTAGAAACTTCCTTTACCCACCTCCTTCTGCCTATAAAAGCCTTTTATTATGTACAGCTCTTCAGAGATGACATACTGTCCGATTCATAAATCATTGAATAAAGCCAATAAAATCTTAAACTTTGTTTTTTAATAAATCTTAAGCCTTCTATTCAATGTTATTAGAATTCAATATTGTGTTCAAAATATTACCTATAGATGATGAAGACTACAGGAGTTATTCAATTTTTTTAAGAGAAAAATAGATATTCTGACATAGAGACACCAAAGAATAAGTAACGAAACTTTCTTTTTTTCAAGTTCTTCACATTATACCAGAGCGCTTATCCTTCCTTTATACACTTTACATATCAACTAGAACTACCCCAAAAAGGACAGTTGACATTTAAAAGAATGTCTTTAATTAATGTCTTTGGTATTTATAGAGCAGCAATCATGCCAACTACTTCCTTTAGCATTTACTTATTTATCTCTCATGTATTTCGTAGCATAATGCAGCAAAGATTTGCATCTAACTTGCTTACCTTACAATGCTTCCCAATCCCAGCTCTAACCTTGATTCACAAATGTCAGAGCATAACTAGAGAACTAGCACAGCAGATGCCCTGGAATCCTGTTCTCCTTTGGGATTAAAGTACCCTGGGAGAAACTTACCCCAAAGTAGTGTGTAGCATTTAATCTAGGCTATCAATATTCCACTGATCATAAAAGACTTGGGTTAATATTTAAAATTCAAGTGTGACATCTGTCACTGACATTTATTCAAAAGTCCAGTTCTACTGTGTTTCTCCAAATAAATATTTAAGATGATGACAGAGTAGAAGAAAATCAAACACCATAGAGATTTCCTTATTAAAGGAAATTCTCAATTTTTTTCCACTTAATATGACATAGGTGACTATAGTTACCGAAGATTTTTCATTAATAATATATATACTTTATATATAACATAATTATATGTAACAATACATCATTTATTACATTACATTATATATATAATATAAATATCATATATTAATAAAATATAAAATACTATACAATTATGCCTATAATTATAATATACATATTGTTACATTAATTATACAATTGGAATAGAATTGACTAAATGTTTAAAAATTTGTCTTTTAACAGTAGGTAATTGTGGTAAAATATGTCTTATAAAAAGATATTCCAGCAAGAAAAAATAATAGTTACTAGTAAGCTATCAAGTTCTCATAAATATCTGTGAAAATGATGAGTTGTTTCACACTATCTGTATTGGCCTCGTCCACTCTATCTCTGTAAACACTGCTGTTTCATCAAAGTTGATGTAATCGTGGTGATCATTTGCCGTTTAATTCTGTAATTCCCTTACCTATAAAATATTTTAAAACTATCATGCATATAGAGAATGATTTCTATTTTGTTTCTGTTTTATAATGTATATTGGATACCCTCCCAAGTCACTCTGTAGATCTATTGCATACTTTCAAAAGCACAGTATATTTTACACTAGAGCTTAGGATATTGGATAACAAATTGATGGTTTCCAGCTCAGATGGCGCATTTTATGTGGAGACTTTTCCATTAAACAGAATTAAAATTAACAACTGTGTTTTTTTTACCCCATTTGGCAACAAATATACCAGTCTGGCAGTAATGTGATCATGCTACTTAACAGGCTGGTACTACATGTAGTCTTATCTTAGTAAGGGTAAACTTGTCAAAAGGAAATAAGGGGAAAATATGAGTTCAAAATTAACATACTTACTAAAAGAATGACTCCTCTCAAAGAAGATAATACATTTGTATTTATTTTGAAGAAAAACTGCAATAATAATAATTCAGAGGTGGCAGTATGCTCAATGGAAAGAACAGTTTGAAGTTAGAAAAAACAGAATCTTAATCCATGCTCTAACTTCTGATAGATTACCTGTATGAGCTTCAGATTCTTACCCTGCCAAAGTGAGTACATATGTTCAAGAGCACAGCTTTCTGTCACTCTTTTACATCCCAAGTGTTTGGCAGAGAGTATACACAACAAATATCTCTTGAACAAATGAGTAGCTAGCATCAGCTATGGTAAGAATTAAACAATATAGTGTATATACAAATGTAACATTCAACACATGCATATTCAAGTCTATGTTTGTTTTTACAGTTTTTACTTAATAATTTGGTATTTCTCAATGAAAATAAAACTTACCTAAAAATTATCTTAAAGTTTATGACAATTTCAATATCTTCAACACAAATTAGCTAATATTTTCTGAATAATACTTATAGAATATATGATACTACAAAGCTGTAGAGAAGCAAGAAAACCAATTTCAAAACTAGTCCCGATATGTTCCCTACCACTAAAATAAGTGAATTTTTAATCACCTATCTAACATAGTGTTATATTTTATTGGACAGCTATAGGTACCTTTCTATGGTATGACTAAACCAAAGCTTTGGTTCTAATTCTCAAACTAGTCAAGTTGAATGATAACACATATACAAAAGACCAGTTCATGGTGAAAGAATTTATGAACCTTAGAAAGTAAATGTTCAATCAGTTAGAAGGGCAAGATGTTCAGAGACACAGGAAATGAAATATATAGTTCATCCCCAGAAACATGAAATAGCTCAGAGCTGTATAAAAGCAGCCTATAAATGAAGCAAAGAGCCACGATCACAGTAATAAATTAAAAAATAATAATAAAACAAAAATGACAATCATTACATTAATTAATTTATTTTTAATAACACCACTCAAATAACACCCACAGTGGGAAAATACTATTAGATATAATTAATTACATAAGCACATAAATTTTTCTATTAGTGATCCAAGTGGCAACAAGAAAGCCAAGCAGTCTGTTTGGATGCCCTGGAGAAATGAAGAGAAGGATGGGAAGTAGGGGTCACAGCCCCTCTGTTGTGTTGACAAAAAGAGTTACGAAGCCGGAACAGGAAGCACATTTCAAATATCGTTAATGACTTTTTAATTTCTAAATCTGAAACTACTACAGTTGTAACTTCATCCCTGTCAAGTTTCCTAAAACTCCCTCCTTTTTGAACCTCTACTTCATCACACTAATTTTCACTAAAAATGAGTATTCGCTGAACTCTGTCCCTAACTCAAATTCCCTTTCTTTTTATTTCTGATATCCCCAACCTAAAACTTTAATTATTGTCTCTGTGGAGATTTTTCAAATTTCTTCATTCACAGTCTTGATCTTTCACCTGAAAGTCACTTTCACATTTCTAAATGCTTTGGACTTTCCACACATGGTAGAACACAGTTCTCTGGATGCATCTCCAGTGCAAAGTTCTTGCCTAAATCAAACTCACCTTTTAACTTACAATGAAATGACAGGCCCATCATTCTGGTCCTTCCCTTTGTTATTCTCTCTACATCAAATGGGTCATCTATCAAGTTCTGCCAGCGCTATTAGCCAATCTCATCACATCCTTATCATTCCATTAACATTTTTATTCTAAAATGGGTATGGAGATAGCTACAATCATTTTCTTACTGACCTCAAATCTCCTTTCCAGTATATACTTCTGCTGTTTAGAGTCTAAAACAGCAGGGCTAAAATCTTCCATCATCTGGCCCTAATTTTATTTCAGAGACCATTCTTTCATATACCCTGGGATAACATAGAGAACATTGTGAGTTTTTCAAATTCTTTTTCCTTAGTCAACCTGGGCTTTTGCTAAGACTGTTTCTCTTTATGGAATATTATCTCACCCATTTTCATCTTTCAAAATCTTAACCATCCTTAAAGGTTCACACACACAAAAAAATCACCTATACCTGGAAATTTCCCGAAATCCCAACTGAAAGAATGCTAAGAAAATCATAGCCAGTCTTGTAAGGTAAAAGTTCACATTTATGTATCCCTCCTCTAAGTCATGTGTTCTCTGAAGACAGAAAAAATGCTTTATCATTGTATTCGTGATGATCCTTTGCTAAATAATATAGCAAATTAATAAAAATCAGTGCAGTTATATTCTTCAGTCTATATAAAGTCACTACACTTGATTAACCAGTAAAAGAACAAGCAAAACGATGAAAAGTACTTTATTATCCCAGAATATTTGCAATTATGAAAATCATAGACAAGTTGTATAAATTACATTATCCATTTTAATAATTTATACTTCATACTTACTATAAATTATATTATTTGCATATACTTTAAGATATCGAGTTGATTAATAAATAATTTTCAAAGGTAAGTACTAAAAATAATTGTTATTCTCATTTCTTCTTTTAATATATGGTGTTATCATCTGAACTACTAAAATACTATTTACATCAGAATAGATGGTTCAATGACCATCATTATAAAATATACATTTAATACACTGAGTAAAATCAATGCATAATTGGTAATACCAATGTTCTCAATAAACATTTGAAAAACTGTACTATCTTAAATTATCAGCAACAACGAAACAAAACTCAGAAAAAACAATACTAATTCTAAATTATTTTCAAAACTTTCCTAATTTAAAAAGTTTATTTGATTTGTGTCTTTGTTTTACTTATTAAAATGAAGATTGCTTTAAATTAATTTTGTTTCCTTACTAAGTAATGTTTTTGTTTTCTTTTGCTATCATAATAATAGTTCTAAATATAAAAATAAAATATTAAATAATCAGGCACTGCCCTGACATTCCCATTTTCATCTGCATAAGAAACTTAACTCAGAAGTATAATTTGTTTTAGATTAAGTTATATTAATTTCGTCAGTGAAAATTTCTTTAAGAATTGAGAAAAGAATTGAATAATTGTGAATTATTCAAGGTAGGTGTTGGATATATCTCTATTTTCATCAGAAATTTAAAAAAAAAAACTTTCTGACTTCAATATTCCATAAATTAAATTCCTAACGAAATTTAGTACTTGCTGAAGAAGAACAAGTGGTTATGGATAAAATTTTGTGAGCTATCTATTTTAAATATGTTTTATACTTTAACTGGTAAATAGATTATATTGGGAATTAGGTAAGTTGCTAAGGTCCTTCATTTTATCACATTATACCATAGCATTTAGAGACAAAAATATTAAATGATTATAAAAATAAATTTTGTGACTAAACTTTCAAATCTGAGGAGAAAAATCAGGATTAATCTAGAGAGGTTCGAATTCGTTCTATGAGTGGCATCATATTTGCATAGCCTCAGAGGATATCTCTAAAAGATTTATTAATAGAGGTGATGGCTTTAACATGTTCACAAATTTTTTTGTATCACTTCCCATAGGAGGTGAAACTTAAGTGGAGCTCCTCAAGTATGGGATGGACTTAATGACTTACTTCTAACAAATACAGTATGAAAAAGGAAAAATAGTGACATTATAGTGGAGTACCTGGCAGATGGTACCTTAATCAAGTGACTAATGGTAACATCACTGCTGTGATTTGTCTCTCAAAATCCATAACCCAGGCCAATCATGAGAAAACATCAGAAAAACAAAAAATGAGAGAAATTCTTCAAAACCCTTTACCAGTACTGTTCAAAAGTGTCAAGGTCATTCAGAATAAGGAAAGATGGAGAAACTGTCAGACACTGGAAGAAACTAAGGAACTACGATTATAGGAAAGTTGGTTTCCTGGATTGGATCCTAGAACATTAAATGACATTTGTGAATAACATTTAAAAATCAAAATAAAGTCTGTAGTTAATTAGATAGTATGGTATCAATGTTAACTTCTAAGTTTTGATAGATGTACTATGGTTATGTAAGCATTAGGAGAAGCTGGGTGAAGTTACATTAGAAGTGCTTTTAGTAAACTTAAAATGACTTTAAAATTAAACTAGTGAAGAAAAAATTAACTCCATAAATTAACAAAATAATCAATGTGAAATCTAGTAACCTAGGCAAAAACAAAGTATATCATTATAACCTTTATTGTCATTACCTTCATGAATGGAATTGCTAGAGGTAAGGCAGTAATAGATTGTGACTAAGAGTATAGACTCTGGGAGCAAATTCCCAAGTTTGAGTTCTGGATGCTGCATTAACACTATAAAATTCACTTGCCAGCCTCTCCTTGAATCCATCTCCTCATTTCTAAAATAAGAAAAATAATAATATCTACATGAGTGGTCAAAGATGGCCATGCTTGGTTCATTCCTTTCTCGTTATGCATGCTGCCTCTCACACTGAAAAGTGGGACTAACTTCCCTCCCCTTGAATCTGTGCTAGCTTTAGTGACTTGCCCTCACATATACAATGTGGCAAGAAGTTCTCAGATTTCTGAGGCTACGTCATAAAAATTCCTGTGACTATTGCCTGAGTCTCTAAGAGCACTTGCTCTTGAGATACTGCCTCTCAGAATCCGGCTGCCATGCTGACACATCCACAATCAAATGCAGAGGCCACACATACATGTACTGGCTCAGTCTCAATTGAGCTGACAGCAAACAGCCAGCATTGACTGAGCCCTCTTGGAGATTCCAGCCCAATCAAGACCTCAGATGACTGAAGATATCCCCATTTCTTGCAGCCAATACCACATGGAGCAGAAGAATGAATCAGACAACCCGCCTAACTGTGAGAGAAAAAATACTTGTCTTAAACCACTAGCTCTGTGGGTAGTTTGCTATGCTTCATACTTTCTACAGCTGTTTGGAGAATAAAATGAGTTAAGTGCACTATATGAATTTTAACTATTATTATCATTATTATTCTCATGTCTACCACAACTCCCTTAAAAGTGTACTCAAATTGATTATTCATCTAATTCACCCTCTCTTATGTAGAACTAAAAAAGCAATTCTTTTTTAGCACTCCCATTCATTCAACTCATACACTGTCAATAAATTTCACAGAGACCATTCATATGACACCACTAAAAGAAATATACCAGAAATTAATTCAGAGTTGGAAAAATGCACAACAGATAAATTAGCATTGTAAATAAAGACTAATAAGATTAACCCACTCATAATTTAGATCGATTCGACAACTAGGTACTGAACACCTGCCACAAGTCAGTCACTGTGCTGGGTGCAGGGGACACAGTGAAGAACAAGATGGATGCGGTCCTCTCTTTGTGGAGTCTGCAGACTCAGTCAAGCGAGAAGTACAGAAAATTACACAAGTAATTAGAGTACAATTTATATTCTGATACAAAAAGAGCAAGATATGAGAAAGCACAGCATTAACCTGTGGTTTCCAACCTGTGACCCCACACATCTCACAGACACTGTTGGACTGCTATTATTAAGATAACTATTTAATAGATAATAGTGCTAGGTATTTCTTTTGGCCTAGAGACAACGCGTGTCATCAATTTTTCCTCACCCTGTTCCCTTGAATGCTTTCAAAACGTAGCCTTTATCTTGGTTTAACCTGTATCACCACCAACCGTTTAGTCTCTTAACCTCCTGCTCCTCCTGCACAAAACTTCCACATTTATTCCACCACAACTGTGCTTTCTTCTAATATAAGAAAATATAAGACTAAATGCAAAATAAAAGAGACTTAAATAAACTTCATTTTTTATGTTCAAGAAGCATATCACTTTATTATTAAACAGAGACAGAAAAAAAAAAAAATCTGTGGTCATCTTTAAAAGTGTTTACTAACCTTACCAGCCACTCTGGATTTTAGCATGTCCCACAACTAGCCTCCCTCTATCAGTTGCCCAACAGCTTATAATTTGAAGGTTTTTCCCTTTTGTTTTCTATTTCTTCTTCTATTCTGATTTTTTGCTTTGAAATAAATGCACATTCAAATCCTTGCCGTATCAAAGACCAAACAATACACAACATAACAAGCCACTCATAAGATGTGACATATAGTATTAAAATACTATATCTTAAAGCTTTAATATTTAATGTGGTATGGGCTACAGAGAAAAACAGCAGAAAATATTTACTCAAAGATTTAACTGATACTGCTTTCACCAAAGTTACCCTTTACCTTACTATCTTACTTGTCTTTTTTGAGAGTGTGATACTGTTGACCACTTCTTCCTATGGGACATCTCTTCCTTCAAGAACACAACACGTTCTTTCTGGCAACTTAACATTCTCTGCTATTTTTACCTTCTTTCTATATTGTTTTCTTTAAATCTCTATTCAGGGTCCTTATTCATGTCTTCAAACACTTTTAGGTTGATTTAATCAAAATTGATATCAATAATGACATACTTGTTGATAACTTAAAAGCACAGAATTCCAATGCAGATTTCTCTCCCAAATTATGAACCCATGCATCGAATGGACATCACTCTTCAGTCAAATTTAACCTATGCAAGATATAATTTTCTGTGAAAAATCTTTTCTTTTTGCTCTTACTGCTGAAGGAAGGATATTCATAAACAATATAAAGTATCATTTTTAAACTTTTTATCCACTAGAATATACGCTCCAGGAAGACGAAGACATGCTGTCTTTGTGTGTTTTTAACTGCTATATCCCAAGCAACTTATTTAGAGTTAGCACAAAGTAGGTAGGTGCTCATTTATATTTGTTAAATGATAAATGAGTTAATCAATCAATCCAATAAAGAATTTTAGAATATCATAAATATTCATTATGAAGTTTTAACTTACAAAATATCACTCCTGTCCATTGTTTTATCATTTTCCCCCATTTTTTCCTATGCACACTCATCTCATCTTTCATTTTAGCTTTCATTTTCCTTGTGCCATCTTCTCCATCTGCCCCTCTTTCTCTACCCACTGTTTTTGTTCCTTTGTAAATATTCATTAACAGTATTAACCTAGTCAAAGCAAGGAGGAGGGGCAGAGGGAGGATGTATCTGAATAGGGAAGAAAAAGACAGAGAAGAGACTTAAAAACAAAGGAAGATGAGAAAGGTCTGAGGACAGACTGCAAAGAGGAAACAAAGGGGAATGAAAACAAAGATTTTCAACTAGTATATCAGAAAAATAAAAGAGCGAGAGACACATGTATTTTAAATCCTGAAATAAAGGAAAACAGGCAACTTCTTCTCAAAGATATATTTTTAAATTGGTGAGATATATTCAGTTCATGTTCATTAACAGAAATAACAGAAATATAAAAAAACATACAAACGACTGATTTTTTAAATGTAACATTTTTGAGTCCCAATACTTGAAAAGCTTTAACCAAAGCACCATGAAAGTAATATAAGAAAGACAAAATCTTGTCTTCAAAGTTAGAAAATTTAATGAAAGCCAGTTGTAAAACAAACTGAAGCTAGATTTTATTAATGTTAATCATTTTCATAGCAGAAAAGAGAAATTTTACATAAGCATTTATAATGTTACAGCATAATTTCAAAAGTCAATTTTGTTTTTTAGAGTTGATTTTTAAATATCAGCCAATGATGGGTAAATATTTAACACTGTCCATCGTTCAACAATTATAGTGAAAAAATCAAATATTTAAATATAGTGAAAATATTAATATGGCTATCTCAAAATTAAGAACAGAATATTAATACATAAAGTAATAAATTAAAGTCAATTGCTCCAGACAAGGAACTATAACAAAGAAAAAAATGAAGAATATCAAAATAAATCTCATTGTACCAACAGCGTTGCACTAAATGGACATCTCATGGATCTAGGAAGTCATGCTGTTAGAAGGCATCAATGTGTTATAAAGAGCCTGCATTTGAATGAGGCCAGCAAGATTTTAGGCCTAGTTCTATCACTAATTAGTTCCTTAATCCTATCCAGTTAATATTCTTTTATAGAATGAAGATGATCTATAACATCTCTTCCTTTCAAAAATGTCATGATGGATACATATTTTAAATTTATTTCAACAATAGATTTTTGAAAGTATATTGACCTATTTAAGATTATTTTTATAGCTGCTATTTATATTTTGTTTATTGATTAATCAAAGTCTCCTTATTTGAATTTTCATACAAGCATACAAATAAAAAAATCAAATTAAAATATGCCATCTTCATTTACCTCACATACTGATGGTCTTGGCACCTAAACTGAACTTCAATAACAGTAAATCTGCTATGTCCATTTTATTTTGTCTTTATTATTTTATTAGCCTGGAAAAGCAGCTAATTAAAAAAAGAAACTTGCTAGATAGCTTGAAGTATCGGAAATAAAAAGAAAAGAAAACAAAAACCAAAATGGCAAAAACTATAAAGTGTCTTACAATTATAATAACCTACTTTCATTTACTACATGCAAATTTTGCCTTAAGTTACTAGTTATATACAAGACAAAGGAATGAAGTCGAAATATAGAAGAAGAAATATATTAGTGAGTCATACCATCAGTCTTTCTCCAACGCTCTGTCTTGTTAGTAATTTATCTTTTCACCATCTTCCTGGTCCCTAAATTTGGCTATGGAGATACTGGCCAACAAAGGCAGTGCCTCTATGCCAATATGCCAATCTATGCCATCTGCATATGTCATCTGCCATAAGCTTCACAGAATGGTTTAAAGGGGAAAGAACTAAATGGAAATTACCATTTATAGCAACTATATTTGTTCCAAGAAATATCAGCATTTTCTCTAAAAGAGTATTTAATATTTTAGGATTATTTCAACCTTTTCTTATTAAAATCCAAATGAAATAAAAAAACATGTTTGGTAATCATTTAAGTAAATTTTTAAACATCTAGTTTTTGTTAGGTTATGTTTATCTTATTAATAATACATAAACAAATATAAAAGTAAATTCAAGGCAATTCTTCGAGATTTCTGTCAATTTTGCCATTGTCTAGACAGTTTTCTATTCCCCATCTAGTTAACATCTTCTGAGAAGCAGTTTCACCATTTCTGAACATGTTTAATCGACCACTATGGTTGTCATGCCAACCAACACAGAATTCTGAGCTTACATGGGGCATTTCAATACAGTGACCCAATTACAATCTGTCAACAAATTCACCAGCAAAATAAAGGGACTAACACATTAATAAGATTTATTTCCTGAGACTGAACTATAGAGATGTTTGCAATAAAATTGTTATCACGTTTTAAAATAATCAGACCGTTGTAATTTTCACAAACATGATACTTTTAATGCTTTGCCTTAGTTATTGACTTTATGGGTTGTTTTTTTTTTTTAAATCAAAAATGCCTGTAGTCAATATATATTTAGCTTCTCTTTTACTACAAAAGCAAATTCCACTGGGACATGGCATAAAAATACCACATTCTCCAAATTGGAAATCACTAAATAGAAAAATTATCTCAATTCTGTGTTATAAAATGAAAATTTATGAAGGCACGAGTTAAGTTGTATGATCTTGTTAATTATTGCTTAAGGAAATCTTTAGTTCAAAGGAGGAACAACAAATGCTACGGATTTGAGGAATTTGCAACATGGTGAATTGAAGTCAGCTATTAATTACAAAAAAAGATATGTTGTTCTTTCTTGTAGAGGAAAAAAAGGCTAGCAGAGATGCCAGCACTGGGTTGGAAGAAATGCTTAGACTAATCTTTTAGATATATAACATATAAAATGTTTTATTTTCATCTTGACCATTTCTTTACTTTATTTATGATAATTTGCTTTTGTTATGTTAAGTGTGTGTGTGTGTGGTGTGTGTGTGTGTGTGTGCACATGCGCACACATAAGTTTGGAAGAAAGAGAATAAATGAGTAAAATATAAATAATCTTATTTTCTTCTATGTGTTTTGACTAGAGATTCCATTGTAATATCATTCTATGTGTAGCTTCTATCTGCTAGCTAATAGAATTTTAATGCTCAAATGAGTTTATTTTATAAATAACATGAGATGACAGATGAGCTTATTTTATAAAAAAAGTAAAGATAAATAAAATATATAAATAGAAACGATATTCTAGTTCTAGTAAGATAAGAATGTAATAATGTTCTTATATAACTATTGCAAATATTGGCTTTAAAGGGCATGTTTAAATTAATAGCAGAATAGATATGAAACTCTCATGCATTTCCTTAACATTGCAAATAGGAAAATTAAGGTCATGATGGTTTTAAATGATTTGCCATGTGTCACCCAGCCAAATAGTGGTAGCCACAGCATTTGGAGCTCTTGATTATTTCACATAAATTTGTAAAGTTCTTGGGTATATTGTTATAAACGTTCTTATAAAGGCAGACTAATTCTTAAAAGACTAACTTTACATGTTTTAAGTTTAACTCAGGAATTGATTGTCATCATCTTAATCTGTGTAAGACAGAAGAGCACCAATGATCTCTTACCTAATGGAGACTGCTCATACTATGATTATACTAAAATGAGAGCCCTGGTCTAAAACACTCTTAAAAGTATGCTTAAAAATAAAAAGTCAGACTAACAAATAATTAAAGGAAGAAAGTAACCAAAAAAAAAAAAAAAGGAGTCATTTTATATATCCTTTAATGCACTTGGGAAATACACTTTTTCATTTAAAATAATCTAGAAAATGAAAAATGGCATTATCTTTTAAAATAACAACTAAGTTTACTTTGAGTATAGCAGTTGACAATTACAACTGATAAATGTGAGTAAATCTGGGGTATTAAATTCCATTTTACTTACTTAATTTTTAAACAACTAAAAAGAATTTATTTTTTGCTAAATATCTAAGAATTATTAATTTTTATCTTGGAATTTAACTTCTAATTGCTTAATATCTAATCAAAAAACATCTGCATATTTCAAGAAAAAAACTGAAATCAAAACGAAAGCATATTCAGTATTTTCATTTTATTACATTAATGTCTCTACTTTTTAATTTTTAAATTATAATATTTAAAATGTAAAACAATATATGAGCAATTATAAACAATGTAATATAATGTCTGTACTTATAAACAGTACTATGTAGGGTTTTAAATGTTTTTCATTCAACATTACATTTTACAGTGTTATCTATGCTGATATATTCTTTAACTAACTAACTTGGGAAATTATATACAATAACTTAAAGGAGGGCTCATGTAGTCATTCAATATTTATTGAGTATCAATTGTTACACCATTGTACTCAAAACTTTGGATTCGAAATTAATAATTCTTGGATTTTATTCTAAAAGGAAAGTCTAGGAAGAAAAAAAACAAGTATAAGTAATTGATAACTCAATGAACTGGACCTTGAAGTTCACAGCTCACGATGAATGTGGAAGTCTGGGAAAACTTCCCTGATGAGACATTGGTCGATCTGTGGCCCAGATGATGAATGTGATGAGCAGGTAAGAAAGAGGATAAAGGAGGAAATTTGTATGGGCCAGTACACATCATAAGAGAGCATGCCATGCTGACAGAAGAAGGCTTTCTATATTGTGTGAGTGAGAAGTTGGCAAGTAAGACAAGAGAGTTTGCTTTGCCCACTTGTAAAGAGTCTGATATGCCAAAACGAGAATAATAGATTTAGTCTTACAGGGAGTAAAAACAATAAAAGCCTTTAAGCCACAGAATTCATGAATATATTTACTTTGAGGAAAATAACTCAAATTAAAGTAAGTAGATATTGGATGAAAAGGAACATTGTGAAGACAATTGCAGTGGCTTAAGGCAAAAACTGACTAAGAGTAAGATGAAGATGAGAAGCCAGAATTAGGAGACATTTCTGAGGTAGAAGCATATGATGACCAATTAGATATAGATAAAAATGTGAAAGACATTAATAATGATCCCTAGGCTTTCAGGTTTGGACACAACATGTATAAATGGTGAAAGAAGTGATGGAAGTCAAGAACAAAGGATATAGAGTAGATTCAGCAATAAATGGATTAATTCCATTTTGGACAAGTTACATTTGAAGTACCTATGGATATCTGTGGTAGGCAGCCTCTCAGATGGTACTCAGTGATCCTTACCCACAGCACTCATGCCTTTCTGAAATCTCTTCCACTTGAGAAAGTGCTATATTTATCGACTTGCTTCAAATAAATAGAATATGGCCGAAGTGATGGAATTTTGTTTCCAAGATTACATTAAAAAAGCCCTATAGCTTCTATCTTGTATGCTCTCTCCTAATCTCTCTTAGGTCCTTTGTCCAGGAGAAGTCAGCCGCCAAGTCATGAAGCAACCCTGTGGTAAGTAACTTAGGCCTGCCAACAGGGACCGTGTGAGCAAACTACCACACAGATTCACTCCCATGAGCTGAGCATTCAGATGAGACTGTAGCCATGGCCAACGGCTTGACTGCAATCCTGTCACTTTCTAACATATCACTCTATTTTTCTCATAAGCATATCACTGATATTTTTATATTTGTCTATTTCCTTATGTGTGGATAGTATCTTAGTTGTAGTCTGTCTCCATTTCCACATCAAAAGCTCAAAAATCAGGTCTGCCTTGTTCAGTGACACTACAAAAAGTGGCTGGCACATAGTCATTCTGAAATAATTATCTATGTATAATCATAAAAAATTTGCAGATATGAGATGGCTTTTAGCATGAAAAGGGAGGCAATATAACATAATGAATGAAAATACTAATATTTCTAAAAAATTAATAAAAATCCATTAGATCATCTGCAGCTTACCAAGAAGCACCAATCATTTAGATGATTTATAAACACTGTCTCGTTTAATAATACATCAATTTTGACATATAGATATTCTTTTTCTTATTTTATAAATAATAAAATTAAGTCTCTTGATCAGAAGTAAGGTTATCATACCTATAATATGGCCGAGATATGGCAGGGTTAGGATCCAACTGTACGTATGAATGGTTCTGGTTATTTCTACCACTTTCTCTCTGGCATTTTAGGGTTTTTCATTACAAATACATAAAAGCTAGAATATGAGCCATTTGCCCCATTAACAAACTTTGCATGTTGTTTTACCAACTAAAGACCATAATTCAGCAGTAATATTTACCACTGGGAATTCTGGAAAAAGCAGTGAGTTACGATTCCTAGGACAGTACTGAGTGGAAGACACGGTCTTCAAGTTCTTTCATCTGCACAAGCTGGTTGCTTGTTTGTTTTTGAGCTAATGAACACATAACAAGTTCCCACAGGTACT
>NW_006439192.1:12906600-12928292 GCF_000325575.1 Pteropus alecto
TCCCTAGAGTATATACTTAACTCATTTTGAAAGTTGTTCTGATCCCAAACAATATTTTCAAGAATGTCTGTAAAGCCCTGAACTGTGTTTTGGGTGTGTTAAGCCAACATTTTCATTTTTCATAGTAAAATAATTGCTTCAAAGTCTTAAAGTTTCTCTTCTCTGGAAAAATTAAATAATTTGACATGATATTCCACCCCAGTGTGTGAAAAACTATCAGTTATTTTGTATCTTAATAGTATATATAGATTTAAATGGAGAAATGCAAAAAAACAAATAATTGTTTATAACAGGCTAATAATTGGGATCTCAACAATATTGACAACCAACTATTTTAACTACATAGAGCTGGTCCTCATTGGATCTTTCATGATCTCTGACTTACAATTTCTTTATTTATTATGTTTGTTAATTAGCTAATAAGGTTGACAATGGTATTAATACCAGTAACAGTTCATTACAATCAAGTGCAACATTCAATCAATGTTTAAAACCTCCCCACAAATAACTGAACTCCCATGTAAACTAAATATATAACTGTCTTATTGCTATATGCTTAACATTTTCAGTAACTATACGTTTATCTCAATCAATTCCCTCCCCCACCATCGTCCCATGATTACACTTCCTATATCTATGGAATAATCCAGAAGGAAGCTTGTACAGTTAGCCCTCCACATCCATTGGTCTGCGTCTGTGGACTCAACTATCAGCTGATCAGAAAAAAAAAACATTGAGTTGTTGCTGATGTGATATAGTTAGGCCTATTATGGTTGTGTCTGTACTGAACATGTACAGACTTTTTTTTGTCACATATCCTAAACAATGCAGTATAACAACTATTTACACAGCATTTACATTATATTAGGTTTTATAAGTAATCTAGAGATGATTTAATGTACAGGGGAGGATGTGTGCAGGCTATGTGCAAATATTATACCATTTCATATATAGGACTTGAGCATCCACAGATTTTGGTATCCCAGGGGAACCAATCCCCTGTGGCTACTGAGGGACGACTACATATCTTTGTGTATTCACAACACTTTTTGAAGTCATCAAGAGTTTATGCACATGATCATAGATTTCAAAAATTCTTTTGATTTTCAAAAGCAAAGGTTTTGAGTTATTATACAGAAAGTTCTCGCTTTAAATGATTACCATCTCTGACTGTGTTTCACTCTCAGGATTTGAGATTTCAAATGCATAGTATCTTTATTTTGATATGCAAATTATAAATCTCGGTTGGGAAATTCACCATGAGTTTTACTTTACCTGGTGGCAATAACCTACCAGACCAGTGATTCTCTATGTGTGATCCTAGGATTAACAACTATACCTCTTGGGAAAGTGTTTGAAATGCAAGTTCTTGGACCCCCTACCCCAGAATTAGTGAATCAGAAACTTGAGGTAGGGGGAAGAGGGGCAGCAATCTACATTTTAACACACCCTAAAATAGGTGATACTCAAATAAACTAAAGTTGAGAACAATTCTATTAGACTATGGTGTTGCTACACGCTTGTGTAATTTATAAAGATGTGTTTATCCCAAAGGCACAAAATAGCACATCTATTGCAAAGTACAGTTAATAATCATTCTTTTCATATAAGCCATCCATTTCTAATAATTTAAGACAAAATCATCACCTTATCTCTAGCAAAGGCTGTTGCCGTACGATTGAAAAATTTTTAAGGAAGCTCAGTTGTTTAAACTTGACATGAAGAATATCTTTAAGTCTAATTTCCTAATAGTGCTCAATTCACCTATTTTAAGGCAAATACAACACTATTTATGACATTTGTCATCCACTTGTACAGGGTGATAAACACCTCCTTTGCAGTGCCACCACGTCTAATTAGCAAAACAGAAGCTCTTGGTTATGAAACCAAGAAAACTTGAGGAGCACAGCTTGAGTTTAACAAGGAGCCTTGTAGTGAGTCTGCCATCTTCCTTGCAAATTCACCAAACATCATCTTAACAAAATAGAAAAGCAACATGAAAACTCTTTAAATTTTTTTTTTTTTTTTGGTGTGTGTGTGGGAGGAACTTACCAACTCTTTTATTGACAGTCACAGGTAGATAAATTTGGTTTTTGCTTCCTCTCAAATGTGTCATTTCCTTTAACCTCTTCAACCTGAGTCGTCTTTCTCACAGCAAATGTAGCGCACGGTTGAAATGTAAGGAGTTTTCCTTTCTTTGTGGCCTACATTTTCTCCTTAGAAAACAATGGATTTCCTCGGGAAAGCAATTTTACCAAGGGAAATAAAAAATGCATTTTTTACACTACTCTAAAAATGTATTCAATTCTTGTTTGGCAAATCCTCAGCTGTATTGCACATAAAAGCAAATGAAGGAAATTGGAAACTCTTGCCTGAGGCGACGACTTATGAGCAGAGGGTTCGAAGATTTCAATAGCCTGATGCATAGCAATATTTCTTTTTTTTTCTTTTTTCTTTTTCATTTTGCAAAATGGGAAACAATATTATTCTTTCCCAGCCATGCCCTCTAAGTAGCCCTACCAGTCTTGTTCCTGCCCCAGGATGTCTTAGGCGGAACCCACACATCTCTCTCCTCAGCATCCAGGGAGCTCCAGCCAGCTCTCTCCTCTGGACTCAGACAGGCATCAATCCTTTTCTGAAACATAAATCATTTTTGTTTTGGCCAAAACATATATCCATTTCCTTAATTTCTGACTCTGAACCACTGTCTTTTCTGGGCGGTAGCATTCAATGACCTCTTCCGAAATAACAGACACAAAGCTGATAATCCTTGTTCTCCTCTCACCCTATGAAGGGCTAGAAATTTCCACAAATTCAAGAATCAACTGAAGAGTTTTGGAATCTCAACTTATAATAAAGACTGCTGTGAATGCAACAAAGTAAAAGCATAAAGGGCACAGAGATACAACATTTTTAAATACAAAATACAAATTTAAATACTGTAGTGAGGGAGAGGGCTGAAGTACAACAGACATGTCCAAAGACTTCTGTTTAAAGTTACTCTGAAAATACAACTTATTTTCAAAAATAAACAAAAAAACTCTTACTCAAAAAGCATAATGAAAAATCCTTTTGAGAAAGATATAATTCAGATATATTTTCAAGTTTAGATCTTTTTATCATTCAACTTTGTTATAGTCTCTTAGGTCAGATAGATTTTAGATAAAAAACTTTAAAGAAATTGAAAAATTTTTTGTTTCAAATAATATGATCCTGAAAGGATTTTTAAAAGGATTTCTAAGTGGTCAGGAAATCATTAAATAATTTCAATAGCTGTGTAATTTGTGGTAGATGGTTAAACATTGTCACGGAGATTAAAGAGGAATCTCATTTGGATTTTACAAAATGGAAACATAAATAGCTGAAAATATATACAAAGTATAAAAAATAAAATTACACATGTACCAAAATCTGGGTTAGAGAAATAAATTGCTTTGTATAATCAATGTATTGTAGCCACATGTATGTTAAGTCTTTTTTTTCATAATATGTCATATCAATTGCACCGAATGGAAATCATCTAAATTATAATGGGACTCTTCACCCTCTGGGCCAAAACTGGTCTGAAACAATTTAGTCCATCCTGTAGCAAAATCAGGTACATGCAATTCTTTCTCATCCATTCCTACTTTTTTCACACACCCACATTTAAAAATTCACCAGTAAAACTTCGCATCCACGTAAAATAAAGGGCACTTCATTGTCCTCCAGCGTTGTCCTGCATGACTGTCCATTCTAAAGCCTAAATTATTGCTCCATCATATTTCTAAAACATAGATCATAAGACCCTTTCAATGAATGCTTCTCTTTCTTGCACAATAAACCTTCAAAGTAACCAGAGATAATAACAATTCAAGTTAATGTCTGGGTTCCATTCAATATTAAAATGGTATGTAATCATTTGTCCCTCAAGGATCACAAGCAGATTTGTAAACTTATCTTAGATGATATAAAAAAGAACCACTCGTGACAGAGTGGCATTGTCAGCTTGTGGGAGATGAGATTCCACTGAGTCATGGCACATGTATGGAAAACGATTTTTAGAGTATTATTTTATCCAGGGGAAAATAGAGCAGATATTCCACTCTCTAGATGAAAAGACATGCTGTTTACCCTTAGACAGGCAGAGTAAGTCACAGACACTAATTCAGTGTAATGTTTAACAAGTACACAAAGTACCAAAGACATGCAACTTCAAAAATGAAAACAATGTTAGCTTTGTCATTATATATGAAGGTATCAAACAACAAAGTCTCTAAACATGTTGCTAATTTTTGCTAAAAGGGAAAATAACACAGCAAATTAATGAGCTCACAAAGATCTTGAAGAATGTTTAAACTTACTATACTTCATGTAAATGTAATATGAAAATCTTAATCATGCCATATATTATCTATTTTCTACATAAGAATAATGAACACATTAAAAATTTTCAAAAATGTAGCACACTTATAGTATACATTAAAGTGCCATTTTTTGTTGATCAAAATTGTCTAATATTAGTGCTTTGATAGAGTTTAACCTAATACATCTATAATATAGTAAAATAAGTCACAAATCACCCAATAGACATTAAAAAAAATCTTTTAATACCTAAAGGCTGAAGAGAAATGTACATATGTCAATAAATAAGAAGAGATGTGCCCGGAATCTGATACAGATGGAATATAGTGCTCAGTAGATCTGATATTTTTTAAAAGAGCATATCAGATGAAAAAATATACACTCTATATTTTTAATATTTTTAAAATTATGTATTGCTTGGTGGGACAGAGATATGGGGAGTCCACTTGCTTGAAGAGACTGCAGCACCTTTAGGTTATAACGGTGCTGCTTTTGCATCATTGCATTATTGCTTTTGCATCATTGCATTATTTGAAAGAAAATAAAGTACTAGAGTTGAGGCCAGAGATTGTAATGATGATGTAACTGTGAATGTGACATAAACTTTCCTTCCGAATATACCAGAAACAAGTAAAACTATTTTTAATATTCATATACAAATGGTAGCCACACAGAATATGCTGATGTTGGTACCAAATATCACGATGAAAGAACCATACATGTCATATATTAATAGTTCCTTTCAGTCTTGTGGTGTAGAGATCAATGTCAGTAACAAGTGTTTGCCATCTCTATGAGGATTAAATTTTTATCTAGTGTTACAATAAATCACTGTATAAAAATAACAAATAAATAAATAAATAAAAGCTTTTCTCAAGATTATACTTTTTGACTGGGCCATATAACTGGCATAAAAAACATGATATTATTTTAGATGTTTCGGAAAAACTCACTCTCAATCTTACCAAATAATGGTATCACATGTTTATCTCAAAGCATAAATTAATGTTTAGTATAGCAAAAAATTAGTACAACAAACTGCAAGGTGATGTGTAGACCAAATATTCCACAAATACCACTGACTAGAGCTTAAATGTCCTGTTTTCAGACTGTACCTTGTTTACAACCACAATATCGGGCAACTGTTAAAGACTATATACTGATAAAACTATGAAAACTGAAAGCATAAAGGAAGGTAAAAAGAAATTTGTTACTCATTGCATGCTATTCTTTGAATTTATGATCTTAAAAATTGAAAGACAAGATAGGTAGATAGGTAGATATGAGCCGGAGGAAGATGGACCATAAAGGATTAATGAGGCCTCAAGCCCCGCTCAGCAAAAGAATGTACAGGATGTTGTAATTAAACATATATCCAAACTAAATAGACAGGCAAGGTACCTGGGTGCCTGGGGGTGCCTGGCGCTTTCCTCACGCCCCTGACCCCCACTCTCCTGTGGTTCGTTAACTGCAGATGAGCATTATATGACCTTATTCTTGAGTGCTCAAGTGGTATGGGCAAAATTAGTTAACTGAGCATGCACCTACCCTCAAAGTCCCCATGGTGCAGGGGTTTTAACACACACTCTGCATACCCGGGTCAGGAGTGAGAGGTTCAGAGGGAGGAGCTAGGAATTCGTGTCATTCCAGGTAGGAATGACAGAAGAAGAACAAAGAAACCCTATGGCCCATATAAATCAGATCCTCAATTTTTCAGCACACTCGATTATCTATCAATCTGCCCACTTGGACTTTCTCTCAAGTGTGCTTTACTTTGCTTTACTTAGTAAAATTGCTTCTATTTGTTACTCTTTGCCTGCTCTTTCTTATCAAAACGTGGGACCTCCACGCAAATCTTTCGGGACTCACAAAACACAGCCATGACTAGACGCAGGTAACACAAAGCAGGTAACACAACTAGATGTAGCCTCTGAATGGCCTTGTCTCATTAAATTATCCTCAATAATTTTAAACTATTATTTCTCCTGCAATTTTGTTTTCTTTGAACACTTACTAATGAACACAGTGAGCCCAGCGTCAGCAAATTTATAAACCACTATGCTACATTTTATCAGCATCTTATAAAATGTTACAAGACATAACTTCACAAGTTTCAGTAACCATCTACTAAACCTGACAGTTCAATGTATTTCACTCAATTGTTAAAATTGTAATATGAAAAATATGTGGGCACTTTAGTAATAACAACAAATATCGATTCATTTTTGTTAGGTAGGTAGTTAGACATAAGTGACAAAGGAACAAAGGAATGGAAGCCTAGCCCAGAGACAGCCCAGAGACCGCCCAAAGAATATTCCATTGGTAGTAGAATTATGAGTAAGCACATGCGCACTAGGCCAAGTGTTATATAGCAGTCCAGTGTCAATCAAAATGACCTCACTTGTCAATCACTTAGGAATGCCTTTGTAACCACCTATGAGGCCCTAACATAATACAGACCTTCCTTGCATGGTAACCTGTATAGTTACAGTCCTCTTTGCTGAGAATCTACTCCTCTCTTAGAGTGTACTCTATCTTTTATCTTTTCACCTCCTAAATTCCACAGGGCTACAGCCTTCTTTAGTGTGGCCTATCTCCTTCTAAACTGTACTTTCAATAAATTTTACTTCTTCTAAATCTCGCTGACCTGTAATTCTTTACTGCTTTGGTGGGGAACAACCAAGGAAAAATTCAAATTGCACTTCTGCATTGTTACCCCCCATCCATGCCGCTGGGACAATGCCAGAATTCAGAGCACCCCAACAGTAACATTTTCATGAACGCTGCTATCAAACAACTGAATGTATTTCAGGTCTAAAAATAAAAAGAAATATTTTAAATTCAAATCTAATGGCATAAAATGGAATAAGGGCATCATTTTTCCAAGCTAGGCTTAGCTGCTCTATGAGATCCACCTTTATTTAAAAAAAGGTTTTCCATCAGTCCTTTAGCCTATATGGTGGACCTCATCTTTTTCCTCTTCCTCTTCATCCTTCTCTTTCTTTCCCTCCATCATCATTATCATCATCATCAGACATGAATAAGACTGTACTCACAGCACTTTGCAGGTTGGGTTCAAGAACTAAAGATAAAATCCATAGCCGTAAGACACTTATACTTTGAAAAGGGAGATGGGACATAACATAAACATTAAAAACTAAACAATAAGAAGTGCTATTTATTAAGTGCTAAATAAACATTTAAAAAATATTTTACAACAATTCAAAAAAGTGATTAACCCCTTAGCATTCTTTAATTTTTCATTCTGACTCTCTGCCTCAAAGAAATTTGCTTATTTTTTAAAATGTCACAATGTGTTATGATGAGTGGAAAGGAGACATGGGAAGGAATCAGAATTTTCTAAACTCCTACTATGTTGCAGATATTATAAGCCCTTTCACCTACTCTCTATTTCAGCTAATACATTAAATCCACCAAACTCAAAGATAATGATACAGAAAACTAAATTTTAAAAATGGATTTTGAGAAAAATTAAAATTGAATAATGCAGATTAAGTTATACAGAGAGTGAGTTAAAGTGTAGGAAAAGAGCCAGTGCGCAGCGAATTATCTGATCTGGGAACCCACAAGTTAACTGGCCACTCACTATGACAGCAGACTACAAAAACTGCTGGCTTTCCTATGTGTTTAAGGTTTATGAAGAACATACGAGTGTATGGTTTCTGAATTCTAGATCTTAAGACTTAATTACAACTTTCTTTGTGGGCGGTTGAGCAAAGAGATTTAAGTATTTTAAGTTCAATTATTCTATGAAAAGCATTCAAGGTGATCTTTTACTGTAAAAGAATGAGATTTTAAAACATTTGATTTAAAACTATCATAAAATCTCTGAAGTATAACAAACCATTAAACAAATCTGGGTTTGGTAATATATGGGCACTACTTCAGAGAGTCAAAACTCTTCAAAGTTTAAGGCTAGTTTTAATGGACAACCCATATTCATGTCATATCTAAGAGTTCCATTACTCACATTATGTTCAAACCTATATTTTTAAAATTATTTCTAATTGCAAAATATTTAAAGGTATTTTGTCAAAAATCAATATAATTCTTTACCACTGCTGAAAAATAAATTTTGAGGTATAGAACTACAAAATTTGAATTTGAATGTTATTATTATGGGAAAAAATGATTTCTAACTAGACACATTTTTTTTCTCAGAACTGAAATGAAGACTATCTCGTTTCATTAAGTTAAAATCCTCTTTGTTCTCCAGATAACGTGTGTGAGATTTTCTTCTAGTTCCCTGTAGAGCTGAATTTAAACTAAATAGCGATTGAACTAAATAGTGTGTCCATAAAGTTAAAGAACATTTGAAATTGATAAGAAAACTATAATCAATATTTACTCATTAATATTAACATATATTCACACTACTCAATATGAAATGCTTAAGACAGTGCCCAGATTATTAAATATTAGCTATATTTACTATTTTTCCATAAAAACAAATCATGTTTGTAAAGGCAGTTAGCTATATTTCAGATATGCAATCACTAAATCGAAGTGCAAAATTGATACGGTATAGACCATTAAAAATGAAAAACAGACATTCACTAATACAAGAAAAGTGGTATGGAAAGGTATCTCAAAAACTTAAAAGAAACGGCTAAGTTTTAGGGGAAAGAGATTTAACCAACTACTATTTTTCATTTGAATTATTTACTAGAACTTTTTCTCATCAAATAACAATAAAAGAATATAACCAGTTATAACTTTTTTCTTCTACATTTTGTTTTATTAAGAAAGAAATGCTAATTCATCATTCAAAGAACCCTTCTAATGGGGGAAGTAAATTGCATTAAAACAAGAGAGAAAGTATTCACCAAAACATTGAAATTTCTATAATTAATTATAGACATTTATAATTAATTAGTGGAAAATGATAATTAGCAAAAAATTTTAATTGCTTCACTTTTACTTGAGAATAAGGAAAAAGCATGCATGCTCCATAAAAGGAGGAAATGTGAACAGTATGTTGTATGTTTCTATCATCATTCTCAGGGACAGATTCCACCAAATTGTTCTCTTGTAGAGGTAGATATACTAAAAGATTACCATTTCTCACTTACAGAAATGTAAGCCCAAAATCATTAAGCCATTTAAACAATGTGCCAAATGTCTTTCTTTCCTTTGAAAATCATTCTGATTATACACAGCAGTAATGTTCCTTTGTGTTGCTATATCTTAGTACTTTAGGAACACACATCATTTAATAGCCAACAGCTATCCTTCCTTTTTCCTCTGATCTCAGATTTTCTCACGTTGTAACTTAATTCTCCAGTGAACTCTATAAACAGACTCCAATAAGCTACTGACTTTCATCTGTGACCAAAGTTAAATTTCTCACTCACAATTTCAGAGAAACAAATCAGTTATCTTCTGTTTTTCTTTCCTTTTATTTTCACAGACAAAGAAGGAAGTTTCTTTCAGATTAAGAATATGCAAGACAATGGTCACAACTTGAATAGAGAACACTTGGGAAAACATGTATTATTTTTATAATGTCAGCTAATCCACAGCTGTGCCACCTGTTAGTATGGATGCTATCCAAAAGGATTTTGAAACTAAGCCAGGCAGTCTGCCTTCAATGTATGAAAAAGAAAATTGTCAAAAATATCGTGTGGAGGGAGGGTGTTTGTACATGTAGAGGATAATGGAGGCCAACATATACAAACTAGAAGTCGTTTCCTGCATTCTATGAATCCTATATGCACCTTGCCTTTTGGATTAATTAAAGAATAATTAACTTCTAAAAACCATTTTTGAAGTCAACACTCTAAGTACATTCTGTATCGATATCTCAATCTACTACAATGAACTTCTTAGTCTCCTTAAATGTTTAAGTTTCAGTACAAGGAATTAATGAAGCAACTATATCAGGCACTTTTAATCTAAAAAGTAAATACATTCATTTTAATGATACTGTAGAAAAAATCTACATATATCCTTTATCCTAATAAGATGGTTGAACTTGTGTTATTGAGCATTTTGGATCTCTGAGACAAATAACACCAACGTTATAAAAAACATAATTAGCAACTGGTCCAATGAAAATATAAAAAGACAAAATTCTAAAACATTATATATAACCTGAGCAATGTAGAAGTTCTGTGAATTTCTATTAAATTTTATGAAAAATACATCTAATTTTTCTCACTGACAGGTGTTTTAGAACTACATTGGATAACAACATAAAGTTAATTACTTAGACTCCAGCATTAAATACTAGTAAAAACACAGCTGTCAAATTATGAGACTGATTTCTCCTAAACGCTTTATAAAATCTAAACTCTGTTTCTTCTAGTTTTGTTATGCAAATGCTGAGATGGTAACTAACAATAACTGTTGAGATAAAATGTGTCTACTTGGAGCTGGACAAACAAGACAAGTTCCCTTTTTCATGAATCTGCAAGAAGCTAACCTCCAAGAAACACAGGGAGGCTAATTAATTCTTCCATTTCAATGATCGTTCAAAG
The DNA here is from genome assembly GCF_000325575.1 of Pteropus alecto. Lineage (NCBI taxonomy): Eukaryota > Metazoa > Chordata > Mammalia > Chiroptera > Pteropodidae > Pteropus > Pteropus alecto. Next base: position 12,917,445 of record NW_006439192.1, read on the forward strand.
GTTTTTAATGTTGTCATTTTGCTAGCCACTGGTCTATGAATTTCAATGGCATACTATTAAAGATTCTAATTCTGTTAATGAAGCAGACACTTTAACTCATTCTGGTTCTTTAATTTCTTTGCAATGGTTCTCAAAATATTTCATTATCAATACTTACTTACTTGTAGGTCATGGCTTTAATGTGAACCAATTATTCAAATTTGGAATCGCCTAGAATGTGTTAAAGAGTGGTGTCAAGGCAAGATTTAAGGACACAATGAATATACGTTTGGTTCAGCTGCCACTTAGCCCGTTAAACTTGGGGCAAAGTTCTTAACATTAAGCCTCTTTACATAAAATTCCTAAAAGAATCTGGACATTTAGAGGTCTTTTGATTGCAAAGAACAGAGATTCATTCAGATTAGCTGGGGGATGGAGAGCACAGTCACTGTAAAAATATATGGAGGAATAAGGAGCCCCTGAAGGCACATTAAGAATAATCTTTTCTAATTCTCAAGAGAGAAGTCCCATTGAGCCACCTAGGGATTGCCTATCCTTGATAAAGTTGTCCACATCCAGCCAAAAAAGCCAGAGTTGATGATAAAGAGTACAGCCATAAATTACAGAGCATGGCTGATTAGTGTAGTAGAAGTGTGTGGCTGAAGCATAGCCACTTAGAAGGGGGTGTGGCAGGCAACCCATTATTGACATGTAGTGCAGTGCAGGGTGTGGTTAAAAGTCAGATTCTGACCTCAGTCTGACAGTATGGAATCCTGGCCCTACTGCTTGCTACTACGCGACTTTGGTCAAGTAAATTAACCTATTTGATTTTTAGTTTCCTCAGTATTAGTACCACTTAAGGTCATTGTGAAAAGTCAATGAGTTAATTTATGTAAAGTCCTTAGGGCACTGTCTGGCACCGAAATCACTAGGCAATTTAGGTTGACCAATATCATCTAGTGTCATAGAGCCAATGCTACCTCCTTTTTAATTTATTATAGGGATGATGTCTGCCCAAGTAAGAGCTAGGCTCCAAAGTCATCTTTCAAGGCAAGAATAACCCTAGTCAAAAAAAAAAAAAAAAATTCAAAAAGACTTTGTCAGCCCATAAATATGAAATATATGCTTTTGTAAATAGACTCCTTTATAGTGATATGTGTGTATAAGAGGAAAGGACATTATATAAATGTATAATGTAAAATGTAAAGTACATAATTATAAGCAGACATTCAAATATAAGTATACCGTATTATCAGTTATGAGATAGATAAACATTAAGATTGAATGTCTTTTCCTCTAGATATTCTTGCTGGTTTTAATAAGTTAAGGATATGCTGACATGACGCATATGTTAGTGGTGTTGGGCTAAGGATGAATGGCCATATGATGGATGTTGAAATAACGAAGCTGGGCTCTGTTCACACCAAGTTTGATCTTCCACTTCTTGTAGTGACCCAGTCCCTGGAGAGTCACCAAAGATTGCTTCTCTTGGGGAATGAGAGACCAGGCTTCGGTGTGGGAGAGGAAGTCAGTGGTTGACTCTGTTCAGTTTAAGAGGTTGACAGCATAGATTAGTATGCTGCTAATTATACCAGAAAAACATGATGAATAACACCATGGCTGTTATCTTTGGAGCTGATCAAACATTTCTGTACATAACATGTAATTTTGAGGCTTATTTCATATGATGTTCATGTTCAGAAATTAAGTCAATAAGGTTTCTGACTATTTGGAACAGTTTAGGCAATTTATGAAGATTCCGACTTGCTAACATTTCCTGTGCATTGTTATTTTCCTTTTATATGATTTTACCACATCTTCTAATCATTGATTCATCAACCTTCCTCTGTGACTGCCTCCTAATTCAGTAATGCATTCACTGAAGTTTCTACAAAGTAATGGTCATGCATCTTTGTAAAAATCTCTTCATGCACTTAGCTGACTGAACTCCTCTATAGTAACTGAAGCCCTTGTCATGATTTGGTGAATATACATCTCAATTGTTGAAGACAGTGATGCTAGGTTTATGCTAGTTGGATGTAAGGGCCCAGCTCTAGACAGCCTCTTTTCTTTTTTCTCCCCCTCTAATACCAGAACACTGTTGCTTTGGTCGAAAACAAAATAAAGTAATTGGCTTTCATTTAAAGACCATGTATTACCAGAAATGCATGTTTCTTAAAGCACCAGACTGCCACTCAGCACAACGAGATCCTCACCTGTGGAGAGTGTGGCAAAAATGAATGGAGAAACAGGTTAATAACCCCATTTCAGTGTCAGACCGAGGCGTGGACTCATTGAGCAGATTGGTGAGGAAGTCACTCACACTTTTAAATTATTCTCTCTACCAGGATGAACACATATAGTTGAATTAAGGTAAGCGTTAGGACTGCTTTCAACTGGCTTTTAGGGAAGGGAAATCTCATTAAGACATATTTCTTATGAACAATCTTTTGAAGTCCTTAAACATATTATTTTTTTCAAATATGTTTATAAAACCACCAGCTTCCATTTTACGTTCTAGTTGAAATTAAATAGTGACATGGGTAAATATCAACATGAATTTAAGTCCCTCTAATTCGTAACAGGGAAGAATAGGTTTAAATTGCATAAAGGACCAGGAAAACATCTTTAAAATGGAAGAAAATTCTGTGATATCTGAATTATCATTTAAGAAAATCCTATGCAACATAAGAAAAACAGGGTAAGAGCTAATGCAAAGTGCTGCTTTCCTTTAAAGAAGATGGATCATTAAATCTGTCCACTTAAACTCTTGAAAAACCTCTAATGATTTTACCTGCTTGTCAAGTAGCTCCTTCAACTTCAATCCCATAAATTGCACATTGTTCTTCAACCCCTGAACATGTAGAAAGAGCATTTGTATTCAAATACAACTTTCTAACAACAAACTTATATAGAAAAAAATGTCACAGACATAGTTGAGAGGAATAGAAGGCCAAGAATGAAGAAAATTATAATGTCTTCTTTTCAATTACAAAAAAAGAGCTTAATCATAGAAACTTTAGCTATATATCTTTCTGTACTTATGAACCATTAAACAACTTTTAATTTTCAAAACATTATTTTCTACTCCTATTCCTGATTTAAGTATTTACATCTCGATGTTAAAAAGAACCCACTGGAACAGAATCTTCCCCATCACACAACTGCTGCCCCTACCCTCATGATTTTCAATGTTATCTGAGAAAAAAACATCACAACTAATTACATCATTTTCCTTCATTCCTGCATCTACTAAGGCTTGGGCAGACATATTCGACCTGTTACCACAATCCATGATTTATCTCAAAGGTTTTATTTAGTGTAATAAATATCATTTCTCTATTTAAAATGATCAGTTTTCTTTTCTTAAACAGGTTGACTAGCGAAGAAGCAGTCTCATTATATGCTACAAAAAAAAAACCATATTAAAATAAAGTATTTTATTCCCAAAGCAAAACATTCAGCTGAGGTACCTTTTAATGATGGAAATTACCATGAAAATTTGTCATTTCAAATCATAGATGAACACTTAAGGTTTTTGTTCACATAATAAAGGTAGTTGAGTCTGTCTTTTACTTTAAAAATAGATTACACGATATTTCTGTAGATTATGAGTTTCTATTACAGGTTATCATTAACAAGTGGGCTAACGACCACAATTTAGACATTGGCTTATTTATTATCTCCTTCTATTGCTCATATAAAACCTTTACATATTTAATGCTCTTTGATTATACGTGTGTGTGTGTGTGTGTGTGTGTGAGTGTGTGTATTAGGAGACCAAGCAAAGACAAATGGCTCAAAATAATGAAAAAAACTAAACCATGTTTCCAAACTACCTATTTTATCATGTAAAATATAGTTTTCTAAAATAATGCATTTATATACATTCAAAATCAAATTTGGTAGCTGAATCTTCTCAATGCTACTCTTAAATATTACCTATGTTACTGTTTCATCCTAAGAACACAAGAGCATTTTCTGTAACATTACATAAGCCTGACAGCAGACATGAGAGACAACGATGCCGATTCTGGGGTGAAAGCTACAGTTCCCTTCAAAGCCACCACTTGACACACACATAGACATTGTAGTGTTTGAATCATTTGAAATTGCTAATATTTGGCCATTTTTCACCTACAAAAATGACAATTTCACTTTAACTTATACAGCCAGATATACCTACACAGACTTAAAATTCATCGGAAAATATCCTTGATGTGTATTATTCAGAAGTTGATTACATACGGTCAACTCTACAGAAAGGAAAACCTTAACGTCAGTACACACTCTGAAAACTGATGAACCTTTGCTCCATCTGTATCAAATCTAAACTGCATCCATGCCCCCCCTCCTCCCGAAAAAAGGTTTTTTAAAAGGTGCCCCAACCAAAATGTAATAAATATATTCTCAGTCTTTGTTCTATCAGATGTCCATTTAAACGTATCGATAATGGTTACATCATCAGATTTTTAACTATGGCTAGCTCCAAATATTGCCTTTGTGGCTCACACCAGGAATCCTTTGACCCAGCTCGACAAGTGTAAAAACATGAAATAAATTAAGGTTAACGAAGGCTGGTCTAAGAAATAGTTCGCAGCAATACCACGATGCTCGCATCACTAACACCCGACTTGTATCTGAAGGATTTGCAAATAATGACAACATTCATGCCAGACATTACTGCAAGTGAGGAACGGGCGAAAGGAGAAACAAAAAATGCCTTCCAAGAGAGAAACATTCATTAGCCTTACTGGCAAGTGTCTAAAGCAAACAAGGAAACTGCAAAATAATTACTCAGCTACAAATAAACCCTTTTTAGCACAGTACCTTTTTGTGTCTGTCCCTCTTCCATATTCTCTTCCATGGCTACCTTTCTTCAGTAGAATCTGGTACACGGAATTAATCAAAAGCTCAATTAGAAGCTGGAAAAACTGGTGATTTTTTTTTTTTCCCTGAGAGTCTCCAACAGCAGTGGCTTGGGCAAGTCCTCAGAGCTTAGCTAAGGCTCCCTCGCGCCTCTTGTTTGCTTGGAGACAGGCTGTCAAGTGTAATTTCATTCAAATTACTCTTCCGTGAAGATTATCAATTTTTCTTCTCAAAGCTGCCCATTGTGTACCACTGTAAGCAGGTATTCAAGCCAACAGCCTGAGAATTTTGGGGGGAAATCTGGTCTGAGTCCTAGTAGCAAAGACTCCAATGATTCGCAAGCCTTGCTCTGCATTTAAAATGGGGAAAAGAAATTGAGGTTTGTATGGAAATCTGGATTTTAAATTGGAAACAGGCTGGGCTGTGAACAGATGGAGGGGTGTCCTCCTAAGATGAAGCAGACCACCACCCCAGAATTCCCCCCTTCACCACCAGAGTGGGAAAGCCCAGATTCCTGTCGCTTCTTTATGCTGCAGCAGTGGCTTCTCACCCAGTCAGATACCTTGCAAAAATGCGTTTTCCTTTTTTCTCCTAAGTATCTAGTTAATTTGATTTAAAAGTGCCAAAATTGAATGCAATTATACCACTTCAGAGTTTATCTGTACAAGGTTATTATTAAGGGAGGATTTATAAGCCCAGACCTTTCAGATTTAAAAAGATATAGAAGTATGTGATTTCCGAAATAATGAATATACACCTTTAAGTCCGAAAGATATGTTTTAAGTAATTATTTTTCTTCAATGCCATGAGACTCTTAAAGAAAAGGTAAAAAACACTGAAATTGAATAAAAAAGTCTATTGATGTCTTTGTAATTTATTGTTCCTTTAGCCCACCAAAACTGCTGATTTTAAATGGGAATCTCTTGGAAGAGAATTGTTTCAAGGGTCATTACTGGGGAATGAGAAGGAAGAAATTCTAGGTAAGTAACAACGGGCTAAGCAATTTATAATAGGAGTCTGCAGTCTGATTTGGAATGCAAATCCCAATGCTGCAGTCTGGCAAGAAATTAGCATTTGTACTTCAGCCGCCAGAGTGACAGGGCACAACCCGAGTGTCTCAATACTTCACAAAAGGTATAGTAAGAAAACAAACAGTATCTCTTTCAAGGGGAAATAAACCTTTACTAGATTCTAAAGGAAGAAGAAACCCTGTCCCTGTCTCCATCTCTAAGCAAGTGCACACACACACACACACACATACACAACTGTATTCTTTACCTTTAAAAATAAAATCACACCGTAATTATCCACAGTACATGTTCTTGTATTACAGCATATTTCATGTACATTTTTAAAAGTGGGTCAGTAACATGGTACACACCACCCTTTACAAAATCATTACAAAAGCAACTATTTAGAAGAAAGAGTTCTTATACAACATTCCACTTTCTCATGATTTCTCAAAAAAATGCTTTCTTAATTCTATAATCATTTGCAGTTGTTTTTTTTCTCTTCAAATGAATTTAACCCATAGGTAAATATAATTCAAATAATTGAAAAAAAAAACTACGTCTTCTGATTATATTCTAATCTGTATTCAGGGGCTAGTGAGAGGGCTGCTTGCTCAGGGCAGAAATTGAGATTAGGAAGCCACAGAGAAATCAAAGAGCCAAGACATACAGCATCTCTGCTTCCATTCACCCAGGCTGACATAACCTGGCATATCGTCCAAATAGAAAGGCTCATCATTCACATATTTTTCATTCATTTTATACCACAGAAATCATCAGGGAAACAAACCATTAATAGTAAAAGCAGTAGAAATAATGCCTTTAAATTCTAGAGCAGCTTACAGTCCACAAAATATATTTATATGCATTAACCCATTTGTATAACAAATAGAGAATGTGCTATTTTTCCCCCATTTTATGCTGGAAAAACTGAGACTTTGGGGACGTGGTTCCATAGTATAGCAGTTAGCATGTTTGTCTTACATGCAGAAGGTCCTGGGTTCGTGCCCTAGTGGAGCCATGGTCCATGGTCTACAGCCATGCCACCTTGAACAAGCCCGATGTCTGATCTTGGAAGCTAAGTAGGGTCGGGTCTGGTTAGTACTTGGATGGGAGACCACCTAGGAAGACTAGGTGCTGTAGGCATAAATAATAATAGTCAAAAACAAAAAACAAAAAAAACCCTGAGACTTTGGGAGACCCAGCGATAGGACCAGCAAATGACCAAGTAAGTCTTAGAACCCAGGCCTCGTCTAAAGCTCTGAGCATGGCGCTGCTTCCCTGATTGCTCTATTCCTCATTATGAGTGTCTTCAAAAGTCAGCTTCAGCCCATGGCTTTCTTTTTCACCATGCACATAAAGGGAAGGAGTAAAAGGAAAATGAAAGGGAAACAAAAAGTATATTCATTGAGCAAGATAAATGGAAAAGGAATATGACTTCTTTTCCTTCTGGAAACTGCAGCGCATCAACTTTTTGTCTAAAATAGACTCTTCCACACAAAAATTGTTTTACCAAAAGAAGACAATAGTAACTTATACCGATTTTTTGACCGTAAAAAGAACTATTTCAAATCCAAGCTAAATAAACTCATGAAGAAACATGTATGCACAGCTTCCTTATGGCAATCACCTATCAGTGAGCAGGTTCATTTTTTTTTTATTGTGGTAAAATACACACAATATAAAATGTGCCATTTTAGTCCTGTGTATGTGTACAGTCCTGTGGCACTAAGTACATTCATTCATATTGTGCTGCAACCGTCACCACCATTCATCTCCAGAACTTTTTATCCTCTCAAACAGAAACTGTCTCCATGAAACGTAAATTCCCCTTTTCCTTCTTCCTGTTTGAGGACGGTCAAGTTGCTCTGGCTGATTATTGTTTCTGGAATTGTTTTTTAACCTCTTGATTTCATTTAAGCTAAAATATCTTTTTGAACAACCAAGTATCTGAAAACTAGTTAGAAAAGAAAAATGGTTGACATCATTGTAGATTAACTTTATGAATTCCAAAATATATTATATGACCCTTAGGAACTGGCAATGCTTTTTTCTAGATCTTTAAAACCTATAAGTTAAGATGATGAGATGACTCACTTAGTATTCTTTTCATTATATCACTTTATATTTACCCCATTCTATTTTTAGTCATCTATTTAAATATATGATATGAGTTCAATTGGTAGTTTTAAAATATAATAATAAATGTTAATTACATTTTCCCTTTTAAAAATTGTCTAAGGTATATTTATAATATATATTCCTTTCTTCCTCTGTTAGCTAGAAGATACATTACTCACGAAATCTAAACCCACTGTAAGTCCTTCTCATTTCTCCTAATTCACGTTAATTTGGAGCTGGCTCTTTATAAACATCTTATCTTTATAAACATTTTATTATATTAACCAAGAAAATATGTACATATTCCTGTAATATATAATTAGTCATCTTTGTGATTCAATGTTCAAAATACAGTCAAGTAAACAGAGTTGCAGATTAAACAGGCAAGTTGATGATCTCAAATACAGCACCAGCTGTAAGAAATGGAAAAAAATGATCAAGGTTCTTAGGTTAGACGTAAAATAAAGGACATGTGGAAAGACGATTACATGAACCAATTATAGTACACAGGACAAAGAGACATGACCACTGTTTGAAACTTTTTTTCTCTCAAATGTTTCAGACACATTCAACACTATCTTGAGAATAAAATGTCTTAGTTGATTTCTTCCCACATTTTGACAAAGAAAAAGAACATTCTTTTCTGCTGATTTGAACTCTATGTAAGAAATTGACTTCTATAAAATTTTCTCAAAGAGATACCACAAACATTTGAATGTTTTAAATACATTATAAAAGTAGTTTAACATTCTTCAGAATTGTATACTTGTATAATGCAATCAATCGATTCACAGAATGACCATGTTCCTTAAAAGTCTTTGCTGAACTGAAGTATCATTGCCGCCACTTCCTTTCATTCTTTTATTGTACAAATGTTTATTTAGCATTCTTATAGACATAGGAACTTGCTGTAGGCAAGAGAGGTAATCTCTTCCCTAATGATGTTTACAGCCTAATAGCACAAGACAGGTCAAAAATCTCAATGCTATGTGATAAGTGATAACTAATAAGGATAGAAAAGTACAGGGTGCTACATGAGCCTAAAGCAAGGATACCTAACCAATTTTTCAGTTTTGATAGTTGAAGTTTTCTTGCTTTTCTAGAAGGTATAACTTAATATAGCTTTAGAGGGCAAAGCAAATTTTTCAAGGTGACATGGCTGGTAAATGAAAGGATTGGGATTTGAATTTTGGTCTTTCTAAACTCACCCTCCATAAAAAAGAAAGTCGTTCAGTACTTAATTAGCACAGTTAGAAGACTTTCATAGTAGTGGTTCCTCATTTGGACTAAATCTTAGTGTTACATTAATGACAATGGACACTATTTATATCTCAGCTGAAGGATGAGTTTATTTGTTGTTGTTGTTCCATTTATTTGACCAAAGTTTAACAATTCAGACATCTCAGTTAAGCTAACATTACATATCACACTGGATATTGCAAATGACAAGCTTGTAAAAATAAATAAGAACAGAGAGTAAGAGATGGAAACAGAGGAGGGAGAGGGAGAGAGAAAGAGAGAGAGAGAGAGACTAAAAGTGATGCTGGGGAAGGGAGGGAGGAAAAAATAACAGGCAAAGCTGCAGCCTGTCAGAAGTTCTGAGTTTTAAAATATTGATTTTTAAGTCTTGCTTTCAATGTTCCTGCAGACACAGATGATGGAAAAAAAATCCTCTAAAAAAGCTGATTGCACAACATGGTAAACAGAGAAATGATGAAGAAAAATAAAATTCAAGTCTTTTCAGCTTTATAATAAGCATGTCGGTCTTTTTTGCTTGTACATTCGATTGTAAGTCCCCTTGTGGATGAGAAAATATATGAAACTCTACTCTTACATTTCCAGAGATCATCTTAGGTAACCTAGGAATTCTTATCTCAGAGAGGGGAACTACTCACAAACTTGACAACATTGCTCACTCATTCTTCAAAATGCCCTCTACCGAGACTTCTGAACTAATCACTTCACAGCAGGAGGCGGGCGGGGGGAGGGTTGAGTAAAAGGCCTCTCCCCAGGAGCAATCAGATAAAAGGCACTTCCTTTTCTACTTGTAAGACGGTTGTGTAATTTTATGCATAGTTCCTTTTCTTGTGAGCTGGATATCTGAAGATATTTTGGGAGTTTGTCAGTCTTGATAAGGAGACTTTTGATTGTGATCTCTTTCCATTAATTAAGGACTGTACTCATGCTCAAGTCCTGCATGTGCCAGAAAAAGCCAGAAAACTTGCTTCCGAGAAAGTTTTGTTGGCAATAACATTTGGTCTATTTGGATGACAGACTGAGGCTCCAGAACTGTTGACACACTGAAGTCATTAAATGACACACATAACCTGCATCCTAATAGATGCTGTGTTCCATGTGCACACTGTTAAGTTCAAATGAACCTTGGAGAACACCACTTGGCGCCAATGTGCTTGCACAGCAGTCACAAAATCCATCAATTTGCAACTGTTCTTTATGGTTTTCTGCAGTATGCACAAGTCACCAATAAACACTCCACTGCAGTTATCCTGGATGAAATACAAAGCTGTTTTTAGGATTTGATATTGCAAATGTTAAGGGAGAACTGATTTATATTCTCCCTCCATCCCACTGCCTGAATTTCAAAATCATTTGTCTACATCTCCTATTTGCAAAGTACCATACATTTTTTATTTTTACTATTTCAATATGAATGAAATTTCAATATATATTTCCTTGGCCTACGCTTGAGAGCAGAAATCATAAGTTGCATTTGTTTCTCCCTCACTCACTGTTCATGAGGTGACACTAAGGACAGACCTGTTTTGAAATGTCCAGCTTTCTAGGGACCATGTCTAACTCTTTTTTTCAATAATACTTAACAAATAGTTGCATGGCATCCCCTGTATGC
>NW_006439192.1:12928325-12940441 GCF_000325575.1 Pteropus alecto
TTTTTTATCTTACTGATTATTTGCAAGCCTGGAAATAAGTGGTATTCCCATTTCATAGGTGATAAGACTGAGACTTCAATGAGCAAATAATTGACGCAAGTTCCACAGCTATAACAAAGCAAAATTTGAACATAAGATCTCTCAAAACTTCATTGTTCCCATTCCATTAAATGACTCAATAAAGGTAAACAAGTGTTTACTAATCGATTCCTGCCATAAGTATATAAAAATATATTTAAAAGTTGCCTCTGTTTAACAGTCAACACCTGCAGCTAAATGAGTATATTTTTTAAATCTCTATGTATATTTTCTAAGTATCTCTTATTGTGTATCCCGTGCAAATCCTGACCATACAGAATTGTTGAAATAAATTACATTATAAATTTAAAATAAATTTAAATTTGAAAACCATCTTAAAATACAAGATGTCCAAGGGAATCTTACCCAGGGATAGTTTTTCATTCATTAGTTCATCAACTATATATTAAGTGCTACCATCTTCCAAATACAAATCTAACTTCCGAGGCAAGTTCAATGGAAACATATACTAGGCCCCTGTTCTCATGGCATTTCTAAATAAACAAATATATTTAAAAAGCGATACCAGGTTCTGATATGTGCAATGATGAAAATAAATCAGGGCAATACACTAAAGAGTGTTCAAGGGACTCCTTTAGTTTGTGTTGTCAATAAACATACCTACAGTAATAAATGTATATCTAAAAACCTCTAGTATGAAATGGTCATCAATAGAAGTTTATTTTTTATTACATAGGAAGGAAACCAATGAAAAAGAGGCTTAAGCAATCAGCAGTGGTGATAAATATGGTTTTCTGTCCAAATAAGATCTTTTGTAATTGTTTTGATGTGGTACAACATAACATTTTTAAGTGAAATATTTTCAAGTCAAAATGAAATCAAGGCTGTAGTTTTCAAAAAGGGTCTTGCTGTATTCGATCTCAAAAATCATTTGTCATCAATCTCTATCCTGAGGTTTAGAACACCCCAAAATATTACCTAATGCATAAATCCATTCTCATTCTGTCTGTCTGTCTGTCTGTCTCTCTCTCTGTTCTAGAGTAGAATCAGGATTGACACACAAGTCTGTGTGATTCCAAAGATATCACACTTTCCATTATAAAATATTGCTTTTTAAATATACTTGTCAGGTGGCCATTCTGCATTTCTGAGTAGTTAATATAGCAGTTTCAACATTATGTTGACTTCTGATTACATTCACTCAAGGAGGTAGCTATTGACATATATAAAACCAAAACAATATATGAAACTGGATGGTAGAAGCAGGTGGTAGCAACCAGCCTTCTCTGGATAGTCTAGAGAGGAAGGAATGCAAAAATGTCCAATTTGTTCAGTAAAATCTAAAACACCTACTTTAAGTCAACAAAAACAAATTTCCCAAGTCTCAAAAAAACAGAGCTTACTGAGTCTCTTATTAATGAACTTATGTTATAACTACCATGTCCATGTATGTCAAATCAGGCAGTATAATAAAAGGGGGAGTACACTAGTCTTTAGGCAAGAATGAGTTCTTATGGTGATTTACTTCTTTATTAATGAGCATTCTGTCAGGTACTCTGCTATGTGCTAAAATGTACTAGCCCATTGTATGACTTTGAGAAATCATATGATACAAATACAAAATGAGTTTATTAATATTTGCCCTGCTGACTTCCTAAGGTGATTGCACAAAGTGTCAGATACTGTACTAAGGATTTTAGAGACACCATCTCATTTTATCCCTCTAATAACTTCATGAGATAGGTAGGCTTCATTAATGAAAGCCATTTGGCAGATGAGAGAAATAAGGCTCCAGATGAAAGCAGTTCTTTGAAAACTATAAAATGCTATACAAAAATGATGTAATGTTATAATTAAATGGGAAAACATAGATCATGCTGTATGAAAAATATTGTCCACCAGAGCTCCTCTACAAAATGCAATTTGACAGTAGCACATTAGTCCACCTGACCAAATTCAAAACAATGATAAGAAGCACTCAGCCAGGGCTTATTATGTGCCAGTCACAGTTCTTAGCATTTTTGTCCATACTTTTACTCAGTAATGTTCAAAAATAACCCTATGAGTTATACACCACTATTATCTCCATTTTACAGATGTGGAAACAGAAGGAGAGAAAGAACTAGTCAGCTGTACCAGGGAACAGCTAGTAAATGACGGAGCTGGGATTAGAGACCAGGCAGTCTGGTTCTTCAACCTGTGCTCTTAATTATAACACTAAACTCTTTTTGTGAAGTAGATTGTAAGGGTGCAAACCAATTAGCTATGTATTCGAAAGGCTCAGGAAACAAATAGCTGTATTATTTTTCCTCACGTAGCAGCCTTTTGGCCATTCTCTGGGCTCAGTGAGGTCAGCATGATGTATGGTAGGAACTTGGGTTTAGCAATCGGTTTCAAATGGCAGCTCTGCCAGCTCTGTACATCCTCATGACCTCTTTATGGTTCTGTTTCTCATTTGTAAACTAAGAAAAAGAAAGCCTATTCATCAGGGATTTTGCAGGATCAAGAGCATTCAGCACAAATCTTGGCATAGGCACAGTTGGCACTCAATAAGTATTAGACTCCTTTCTCCGATCTCAAATGTGACATCAGTTTAAATAGTTTACTCTCCCATAAACTACATAGGAAAAGGTAAGAGAAAGACCTCAGGTCATGAAATGTTAGCTTTTAAGTTAACTATATATTACCTTGAGTCGTAAGGTAATCTGCTTTGTGAAAAATAATGTTATCTTGAGTATCTATAAATAGGATTTTTTTTCTCCCCAAACCATGTGTATCTATTTTCTCAGGGGTCAGTATATTCCATTTGATAGATTGGTAGGTTGATCCGTTTTAGCAATTCTTGGGTCAATTTTGTACTTGCTCATGCCACAGGTCTGACTAAACAAATCTGATCACAAAATAGACCTGTCTTGTAACTGTTATTGGGCAGGGTAGAAAGCATGGTAGCTACAGCTTGCTAATAAGCCACACTGAAATATCTGAGAGCATGGAAGCTTTTCAGATTATAAACTGTGTCCAAGGCTTAGTAAAGGGCATAATTTTGACATGTCATGTGTTTAAACTTTGGAAGCTTCCATGACCTCATTTTAAAATTTTAAGTGTTCCTGAGTAGAAAAAACTAGGCAAGATTGTCACCTTGCTTTGTGGCTATGTTGTTTCAGGACAATGGTTATTCTTTGCAAAGTGGTTCTGTTGTTTACAAACATAATATCTATTTTTGTGAGGGGATTTTCCATATTACAAAGGCTCTTTGAATCCCTCATGCCAAGTTTTTAATTAAATTAGCTTAAGTGCTACCAAAATATATAGTTTTGTGGTCTCATTATATTTCTGAACCCCAATCTGTGGATGGTGTTAGAGATATATCTATCTACCTATCCATAGAGATATACATCATTCTGAGTCTTTAAAATATGCTAAGCTAAAAACAATTACAAATATAGTGATTATAAAAGAAATTACAGGACCCATAGAGCTTATGGATTATCACATAATTAGGAATTTTAAGAAAGTACTTTAAATTGTTCTTGTGCAGTCAGTATTTACAAGGTAAATTTCAATGGTATTAAACTTTATCTTTTAATAATGCAATATACAGTTTGTATATGTAGAAACAGTGCAACATGATATTTATTATTTAGTGCTGGCATTAAAAATATTATTAAATTTTTTTTGAATGTTAAGAATGTTAAACTTTTTATAGATCTAAAATAAATCAAAAACAAATTTGATGTATTTCAGTAATAAAGCATAACCATATCAAGAAGAGGGAAAAGTTTCAAGTTGAAAGATCATTTAATAGCAGAATATATGATGGTCATTTTAGGGCAGAATATATGGTGGAAAATAGAGCTAATGAGGTTGTGTTGGGGAAAAGGTAACAGAAAATACTAAAGCAAATATTAAAATTGGTGAAAGAGCAAAGTGAACAGTATAGTTGGATGCCAAATGAAAAAAGTGTTTTAAATTACTATTTCATCTACAAAGCTACTAGTTGAGGGTTTTTAGCATGTAGAAACTTCAACAACTTTATTTCAGAAAAATTGCCAGGATGTACCCTTTTGCAGTAGACGTAAAATAAGAACCTAGCCATTATTCTTGGTGCATATATAAAGTTACTGTAAAACTAAGTGCAGAAACCATGAACAAGGTAGATTTAGACTGGACTGGACTGGGATGGTACCTTAAATTGTTTTGCTTAAAATATATTAATTTAAACACTGAACACTAAATGATCAACTTCTCGTAATTACCACGATCTGAGCAATGGAAGGTCAGATTAAGCCCAGTGTCTGTTCATGGCATTTGGCCCTGCATGAAGTGGACGTCCATTTTCTGGAGGCAAAAACAGACAGACTGCCATCGGAAGGGAGGAAGGGAGAAAAGGAAGAAGGGAGGAAGGGAGGAAGGGAGAGGTAATAGAAATGAGAATGAGAAGGGAGAGGTGGCGGCATGAGGGTCAAAAAGATCTATAGTTAGTCAGTGAGGGTTAAGCTGTCTTTTATTTTTATTGATCCTTAAACATTCAGTGAAATTGTGTTAAATACCACAGTCTGATCTTAGCTGAACTTTAGATTTAAAGGTGGGCATATTCGCTATATCACATTCGTTATACACACACGTGTGTGTATATATTTTTATATATGCAGATGCTATGCATAACTTTTATGATACATTATAGCTATGTAGCCCAGAGTGTATATAATAATGTAATGGTAATAACAATAACAATGATGATGATGATGATGATTCTCATATAAACCCTTTTGATGTGCCGGGCGCTGTTCTAAAACCATCACATATATTATCCCATTTAATCTTCACAACAACTTTATGAGGTATTATTATCATCCTCATTGCACAGATATTGAAACTGAGGCACAAAGGATTTAAGTGATTTTACTAAGATCTCACAACTAGGGAGTGTGAGAGTTGAGATTCAAAGCAAGTGGTCTGTCTGCATAGTCCATACCCTTCCTCCTTTTAGAAGAAATAGCATATCCATAAAGCAGAGGGCTCTTATATTTGGAATCCATGCACACCACCATTCTGCGCTTACTTATTTTCCTTATTGTATTTTTTCAGCTTCACATGCAGTCTCCATTATTTCTGATTTTTTCCTCCATTGATTTGTAGACTTATATTTCCTGACTTCTTTCTGTCTGTAATCCCATTCGTGTCCTAGGCTAACTGGGCTAAGAAAAAAAGTAGGCTTAACACCTTCACATTTAGTTTGGCGATTTTTACTCATCCTCTGAACTGGAAAAGGAATCCAAATAGCCAAGATCATTTGATTCCCTATCTCACTTATTTATCTAGTTTTTAAAAATGTGTATGAGAATTCCTTCATATTGGAAATAACATAGCATCTATTTCTACTTGCCCTTTTCTTGTCAACCAGTAATTAAGGCTGGAGCTTTATCAGACACATAGAGTGGTTGAAAGAAATGCCCTTTATTTAATTACTGTGAATCCCTGTAGAGCTACACTCTGGATAAATTATACCCACTAGATAGAAACAAAATAATATTTGAATCTAATAGATTGCTTACTTAAGCCTGAAGACACCAAAAAAGAACAAGAATAAAATATTAGTCAAAACTGAAGGTGCCTTTGAATAGCTGCTCTATTTATTGTAACATTACCTCCTCTGGCACTTCTTTTTTTTTTTTAAACAAAAGCTCAAAGCACCAGGCTTACATTCCCAGAGTCTAAATTACTTTATGACTGGTTGTAGAGAGTAATTTATTTTGAACAGACCAATGCCCCAGTGAATCAAATACAAATTCCTCAACATGAAATTGAAAATATTCCACTGATGGGCTCTATGTCAGGAACATAACCTCTTTCTCTGTTTTGCAAAGCAATCCATGTATTAATTAGATTAATTGACAGGCTTCCCTCACCTCTCTCCATCCCCTAGAAGGTTCCCTGCAATTTGGTTTCCATTCACCTCATTTTTTCAATATTGCTCTCAAAAGTCATGAATGGAACTTTCGATTTCCGAATTTAAGAGCCAATTTACCATCTTAATTCTAGATGACACTCAACAATGAAATTACTTCACTGACACTAGACATAGATTTGTCTAGATCAGCACTCCCTCCGTCTTTCTTCTATTGTCAATTCTGTCTCCATTTTTCGTTTTTTTTTCATTTCTTTCTTACAATTCTGGCTCTCTAATTCAGCAACTCATTTAGTAACAAGCAAACAAGCAAAAAAACATTATTCTTTGGCTGACCGACTCTAGAAATATTTTTAATCTTGACCTCTCACAAGTATTTGAGATTTAAACCTTAATCCCAACTAAATAAGAAGATAATGTTTTTGTTTTTTAAATAAATTATCTTCTAGTAAAAGGGAAGCTTAATATTATTTTTTCTTTATAAATACATGGAGAATAAAACAAAATGGTGTAGTAAATAATGTAACAAATACTCTGGCTTTTCTAAGGATTTTGTATCAGGACAACATATTATTATAATAATTATAATTAATAATATTAATATTAATGTTACTTCATTTCAAAATTATTAGTATAGTTTTTATATAACAGAAATTGTGCTAGTTACTAACACACAGAAATTAATAAAGCATATCTGCCTTCCAAGAACTTAGTCAGCTTAGGATCTGGCAGAAGGAACCAAAGACAGCTGGAACAACTGGAAGGAAACATTAACTTGGGTATTATTTTATTTTCCTCCAAAATTTTAACATATGTGAAAGAAACTAGATGATTTTATATACTGATCTCCATTTGCCAACCTCCAAAATTGATACAAACATTCTTTTATTTATCAACATATAAACCTTATGTTTACCTGGTGTATTATTCAAGGCTTTTTTGGTGCAAGAGATAGAAAGCCAACTTCGACAAGCTTAAATCAAAGGGGAGTTTCAAAAATTCATCCACAAAGTGGACAGGTCTTGACAGGGGAGCGTCTGGGTCACAGAATGCCTGCCTGCACCCAAAAAGATGTGAGGGAGAGTTTCTTGCCTCTACTATTTCTGCTATGTGACACAAAAAAAAACTTTCTCTGCAGAAAGAAACATGGCTGACGACAGTGCATAGCCTCAACATTCGTGCCTTAAAGCAACACCAGAGGGAAGGATTATTCCCATTGCTGGGAGAATTTACTGGGAGAATCATTTCCCCATAAATATGCAAAGGTTCTGTTCCCAGAAGACAAGAGGAGGTGGGCAGGCAATGATAAATGTCTTATCTGGATAGGCTTTTAACAAAAGGGGAAAATATCATCAGCAAGAATGGATAAAGATTCCTAGGGAAGAGATTAAAGAAAGAAGACAAAATGAGTAAGAATGTGAGCCATTGAAAAAGGCAGAGAGTTGGTAGCAAAAACTACATAAAGTAATTTTTGAAAACAAGACAGTGTGTCAAGCAGATCTACTGAGCCCTTCACAGCCTCTACTCCTCACTAACCACCACAGAACTCTATGTAAGCGGAATACTTATAGACCATTGTAGAATCACATTAATATTGATAACTTAAAATTTTTAATTAGTATTAAGAAAATATCTAGTGTGAGGCACTCTGCTAAGGACTACAAAGAATTTAAAAAAAAAAAATGTTGCTAATAGATTCCAACCTCAAAATCCTAATTCAGTTGGATATGTTCCCTCCTGTCATTAAGCACCATTAGACTGGTATCAAAAAGAAACCATCAGAGACAGAGAGAGAAAAGAGTAGATCAGCTCACCTCAGAGAAGATCAAAGAAGAGGGAACATTTTCAGTGAACTTCAAAATTTCTACTAGTGTGTGAGATCACACTGGCATTCTCAGCATCATACAGAAAACTAAGTAAATAGTCAATGTGGCACAGAGGTAAACAAGACCAGAGCACGCACAGGCCTAGTATACTGTTCCAGCATGGAGATCTAAACCAAATTAGACATATGCTTGATTGCAGTCCTAGACAGCATATTGCTCGTTTCTTCTACTTATCTTTGCTGGTGTTTGGGCTCCATTAGCTTTCTGAAGATGTGCAGTGTGAAAGCGAAATGCAGACTCAATATGATGCTGGTGTATTTGTTTTGTTTTAAGTCTCTTTATCACATCGTTAATCCAGCTCATAAAGCAATCTTGAATCTTTCATGCTTATTTCTCCCTAGCCAACAGATTTTTTGGGGGGGCGGGGGAGGGCAGCAAGGCAAGATATGAACATGCAAACAGATAAATATTTTTAGTTAAGTCCAATTCAGCTTTACATTGTTGCCAGTAGAGAAACTCAGATATTTTATTTTCCCATTTAAGAATAAGAACATTAAGGAACAGAGAACTTAAGCAGTATGCCCCGCGAGCAGAATGAGTCACAGTAGAAACTGTGATTCATTGTAACCATACGAATTTTTTTCCCCAACCACCAGCCTCAAATCATTTTTGGTCCCTAGTGGGCACCTCAGATCAGCAATACCCAGCACATAAAACCAACCAACAGTGGCCAAGTCTGAGCGAGAAGAGAGCAGAGATAAAAATCACCCTTACTAAGCCCTTACTTGGGCCAGGAAGATTTAGGACACCGTTTCTTGAATTATAAATGAAGAAACTGGGCTAGAAGTCTCCCAGATACTTCCAAAGAAATGCTGTAATGCTAAGTCTCTGAGCTAGTGTGTTTTAGAAAAAGCCAGTTCTACTGGGCGCTGTGTAGCTATGGTGCTAGGTAAATGAGACTGACGCCCACAGCAACTTCAGAGGGAAGTGGATACTTAATGCTGCCAAAGTGGTTGTTGACTACCCAACCGAGAGAGATGTGTTAAGATTTATTCCACTATTTATTTGTCAGGCCTTTAATCTGAAAATGATGGCCTGGCTTTCACAAAGCAAAGCGAAATCTGCTATAGAATGTCCCCACGCCTCCATTCTGGCTCCCAGCCCAGGAGGGGAGGGAGAAGTATAGGCTTTAGCAAAAGGACAAGTACTCCACCGTCCCTTAGAATTGTTCGACTGTATTTTTTAGTTTGTTTTATTCTTGGCTTGTTGGTTTGCTCGAGTGGTTACGAAAATCTTTAAAAAGTGAGAAATCCTCCTACTCAAGGATGTTGTTTGCCAGCACAGTCACAACTGAGGTTTGCATCTCTCACCTTTGCACATTTTTCCCCTTCCTGACTCTTTTTGCATTGAATGCGTACTGTAAACTCATATGGCTGCATACGTACACAAGTCTCCATTACATGTCTAATCCTGAATGGAAGAGATTAAACTCTCAGCACCCTCTCACCTGTGCACTTTTCCCTTAAATAGGTTTTTTTTTAAAAGAAAAAAAAAAAAAACTAGAAGTTTACACTGACAAGTCAGAACTGAGAGATCCTGAATCATAAAAATAATCATTATAATAAATATTAGGATTATTACTACCATCATTACTATTATAAAACAAAAGCACATCCCTTCTTCATTTTATTGAAGCTGTAATGCATCTTTTGCATCACATATCTCCCACAAAGAAAGGAAAGAATAAAGAAGCATAAAGGTCATTTGGTTGAGTATGTCAATTTCACTCTTTTCCTCATCCCTAAAAACTCCAAACTGAGACAGAGGCCCCAGGACTGGGTCACATGACACCTGCTCTCTCCACTGGTGTGGCACTGTTCTTCCTTTCCCTTCCCTGTCTCTTGGGTCTGCAGAATCCCATCACATGTTCATGTTGGCATTGAGAAGACAGTGCTGTAAAACTGTATCTTGTTTTCTTGAGTGTTTGTTACAAATTGCCAATTCCTGGGAGCTCTGGGATGCCCAGGAGAACTACTTCTCCCATGTCCCTTCATCTTGGAATACCACTGCTATAGTGTTTCCCCTTAGGAACATATGAATAAGTAAATCGCACATGAAAATATCATTGACTGGAACCCATTTAAATGATTAGGAAACATAAATTTTATCACACAATGAACATGCACTTACTTTTATTAACTTGTGGAACGTTCTTGGAAATAGCTGACTCCCTGCAAGAATACAGTGTCTTGGGGAACCAGAGATCATCTTCTAAACCTGGCTTTGTATCTGAATCACCTGAGAAGCCTTTAGGAAAAAATGGGTCCCAGAACTTACTCTATACCTACTGAACCAGAAAATCTGGGGATGAATCTCAGTGTTGCTTCTGAACACAATCCAATGTACAAAAATATATTTAAAATTAATAACCTTCTATGTCCTTCTCCATTCCCAATTTCCCCTATTCTTCCAAGAGGACCGATGTTAACACCTAGTGTGTACCTATATTTCAACTCCTTGCAACATGTCCACTGAAATACACACAGACACCTAAGAATATATAAAGGAGTTATATTTGGGTGTATTTAAAAAATAGGGTCTGCAGAACATTTGCTAAGTAGAAAAGTGTTGATATATAAAAATATTATGAAATACAGTTGCTGTTTTATCCTATCCTTATAACAAAGAGAGAAAGATACATCGATGTAGAAAGTATTAATAGAAAATAAATATTAACAGAAATAGATGTATATAATAAGATTATGAATTTATTTCTCTTCCTTCTATTTACGTTTTCTAATTTTTCTACAATTATTGCTTCTGTTATAAGAAATCATTTTTAATTTTATTAACTTTCCAAAATTATTTAGTTACAACTAAATGTCCAAATTTTTTTACCCCTAGAATACCATTTCTACATAATATGAATATTATTTAGGGTAAACTCATTGTCGTAACAAATAGATCCCTAAATGTAAAAATGTAAAATGACTCAGTTGTCACAAAAGCATATTTCTTGCTTGTGTTACAGAGCTAGCTAAGTGGAACGTATGGTAGAACCATCTTCCTACAAGTAGTAATTCAGAGAATGAGGTTGACATTAGCCCTGCCATTTTTTTACATGTGGTTTTTATTGTTTCCTTGGGAGTTGTCTCCTATCCAAAAGTCAGAAAGACAAAATAGCAGAAAGGTCTCAAACACGGGAAGCTTCTATGGGTCTGGCCTGGAAGAGATGCCCTTGAGTCCACTGACATTTCATTGACTAGAACACTGTCACAAGCTCGACCTACCTATAAGGGGGACTAGGAAGTATGTCCTGCTAGGCAGCCACTTCCTGGCAAGAGCTCCATGTTTTAAAGGGGGAACATACATACATCTTTGGCAAAGAGATCATTTTCTCTGCCACATCATGCTCTAATCACACCAATTTTATTGATATTCCCTGACACTCCATGCCCTCTGTGCCTTTACTCACAGTCTTCTCTCAACCTGGACTACACTTCTCTAGGTACGAAAAGCCTACTTGTTCTTCTAGCTAAGTTCCATTTTCTTCTGCTCCACAGTATTCATTCCTTTAGTTTATTATTTCATTCACCTAATATTTTTTTGAGGTCCACTGTAAGGCAGAAAGTCTTTCCAGCAATAAGGAGCGAAGACTAAACAAAAAAGACAAAACCTTGAAACTCTTGGTATAGAAGTCAAAAGATGAACAGGAAAAAATTAGTAAATAAATCATATTGTAGGATATATAGTAGTAAGTTCTAAGGAGATGGACATAAAAAAATAAGAGAGAAATATGAAATTTCCAGAATAATGTGTTGAATTTTTAGACAGGCTGACTGGGAAAGGGAGCATTGAGAACATGAGTTTAAGTGAAGACTTTGAAAAAAGGGCAAGAGCTAGTCTTACTTGGAAGGATTCTAGGCAGAGAAAAAAGTGCAAAGGTCTTAAATCAAGAGTGTGGTTGAACATGCTCCAATGACAGCATGGATGACAGCGTAGCTGAAGCACAGTGGATAAAAGAAAGGATAGGTTGTGATGTCAGAAAGACAGTGGGGCAGGGCATATCATCCGGGGCTTTGTAGATCATTTAAGTATTTTGGCTTTTATTAAGAATGAGTTTAGAGCTATTAGAGAATTTTAAACTGAAGAATGATATGATCTTATTTACTTTAAACAGGATCAATAGGTGTGGTAAAAAGAATATGTTAATTCACATAACAATAGGACCCTGAGATAGAGAGATTATCCTGGAATACCTGGATGGGTGGGTCCAATGTAATCACAAGGGCTCTACAAGAGGAAGACAAGAGTATCAAAGTCATAGAAGATGTGACAATAGA
>NW_006439192.1:12940453-12946661 GCF_000325575.1 Pteropus alecto
GAAAGAGACAAACACATGCACATATATGCACATACATGAGGGAGGAGGGATGTTACACTGCTGGCTTTGAAGATGAAGAAAGGTGCCATGAGCCAAGGAAAGCAGGTAACCTCTTGAAAGTGGAACAAGCAAAGGAATAGATTCTCTCCTAAAGACTGCAGAAGGAACCTCCCAGCTGACATCTAGATTTTAGCCCAGTGAAACCCATTTCAGACTTCTAACTACCCTCACTGTGAGATAATAAATTTGTATTGTTTTAAGCTACCAAGCTCGTGGTAATCTGTTACAGCAGCAATAGGAAGCTAATACATCAGGCTGCCTGTTGAGAATAGATTACAAGAAGCAAGAGCAAAAGCAGGTTGACCCATGAGAGGACAACTGAGGTAACCAGGAGACATAGAGGATGACCAATCAAACCAAGAGAGTACCTTTGGGTTACTGAGAAATGGTCAAATTCTGGAAATATTTAGAAGGTAATACTGACAGAATTTTCTAAGAACTTGTTGTGAAGGGTGTGAGAAAGAGGAGTTACAGACACTGGAGTTTTCAGCCTGAAATGAAAGGGAGTTGCTATCCAATGAAATGGGGCAGGAGGAGAGTGTTTGGGGAAGTCAGAACCAAGAATTCCTCTTCTGTTACATACAGTACTTGGTTATTTTTCTCTAGCATTTATTATATAGTCATTTTTGTCTATGTCTGTCTTGGAAGCTAGATGATAAGCACTGGAGTCTCTACTATGCATTTTCAACTTGGTTAGATAGAAAACTATGCAAAAGTCAAAGATGGCTATTCAACCTATGACCAACACACAATGATGGAACAACTTCTGCAAGTAAATCCTACTCTTAAATAGAAGATTATGTGCACTTTGAGACCAAAAACTAGATTCCCATATTCTTTGATTCCACAAAGCACCTAGCATAGCACCTTGCAAAGAAGAGCTAGCTATTCAATGGGTGTTGGTTAAACCACACACGCACTCTTCTAATAGTGACTTATCATGAATAAATGATCGGTTGCATTTGTGTTTTTCAAGATAAGGGGTTGAGAGAAAAAGTAAAGCAATTCTTTACCTACTTATGACAATTTACCATTGAATTTGAAATTATTCCATTTCTCCCAGAGAAAAATAGAAATAAACATCGTATTATCATTCAAGCTTTAGACAGTAAGGTTGTTTGAACTTGAAATGTACCATGAATTGCAGATACATTCATACATACCTAGCCCAAAGACTGCTGTGATTTGTGAAATGTGTCTCCCTTAAGTGTTTGAGGAAGTACCTCTCTGGAAGTCGACTCGTGGATGCAACTGTCTCCCACAGAGATCTACGTGGCATTCCATAGGCATCTTTCCAAAACTGAACTGTGTCTGTTCTCCCTTCACCTAAAGTACCCCCCCCAACCCTGAAAAAATCTGGTCTTCATAATGTTCTTTATCTCTTGATGAAAACTCACATTTCCATTTGCTCAAGAAAAATAAAAATAAAAATAAATCACACTTGCTCACATGAAATGCTACTGCCCTAAATAAGGAAGTTGCAACTTCATTTTCTGTCCATGGCACTAAACGCCGGTTCCCTGCAACAGACCCAGCAATCTATTCCAAGGAAGCAGGGCTGATTATAAATAGATATAAACTCAGTTACTACATCCCCATTCACATTTAGTCTGTTACTCTTTCCTGTCCATTAGGTAAACTTTATGTGAGTAAAAGATATGGTGTTTCTAAGAGTAAATTGTGAATCTATATATGATACTAGGTCTATCTTCAGGAATGAGTCAAAATAAACAGCTGTTCGAGGCACCATTTTCCACTATTCTTTTATCTTAATGTTGCTAGTATATTTTACTTAAGGTTATTCAAGATAAAGTAAAAGTTAACAGGATCCTTAAAAGGCTAGACTTTTAAATAGATGGTATTAGTGTGAGGTAGCCATTTTGAAAGAGAAGTTCAATT
This sequence comes from Pteropus alecto, assembly GCF_000325575.1. Lineage (NCBI taxonomy): Eukaryota > Metazoa > Chordata > Mammalia > Chiroptera > Pteropodidae > Pteropus > Pteropus alecto. Next base: position 12,942,413 of record NW_006439192.1, read on the forward strand.
CACATCTCATGGCATACACGAGAATAAACTCCAAATGAATCAGAAGAAAACCAATAAAATCAAACAAGTGTTAGAAGAAAACATGTTAGCTGAATTCCTTTGTAATATGGGTAAGGGAATAGAATTCTAACTATGACTAATATTCCAGATGCAATAAAAGAAAAATATTCTACCATGTTACAATGAAAAAGAAACTGCATGAAAAATAAGCAAAACAAAACTTAAATGATAAACTAGAAGAAAACCATTTTAACTTCATCAAAATTAAAGACATTCGCTTTTGAAAGACACTGTTAATAAAAAGTAAAGGCAAGTCACAGAACAATGCTTGTATTTGAAAATGAAATTGTGTCCAGAATGCATAAGAAACTCTTTCAATTCAAAATTAAGAAAACAAACATAATGATTAAAAAGTAAATTAATAAATGAGCAAATGGTTTGAACAGAAATAGGCACTCCACCAAAATAGTAGATACATCTAAACATTTTCACTGTAGGAATGGAGCAGGCTTGAACATCAGTTTTCTAGTAACGTACATAATAGTTTGAAATTATTAATCATTGTTGATTCCCATTTAACTTGTTCATTTATTCTAACTCCAAGAAGTTTCTTCATGTCTTTGCTATCATCAAAGGATATATACCTTTGTCTGAATAAGTTAGAGAGGATCCTAACTAATAATACTCAATCTTTAAGAATGGAACTTAAAATTATAATTCCTAAATAGAGGAAGCATTATAAATCATGTTTAAATTAAACTATCTTAATGAAATTCTTATATATGTAAAGTAATAATGTTCTTTAGGCTGATTCATCAAAAAGAAATAAATGATCACCTCCAGTACAACAGGGAGGACATTTTGTTAGATTTGGTGACAGATATTAGAAAACAACTACAGGTACAACTCACTCAAGAAAATAACGAAATTTTTTCTCAAAAGGAACAATAAATCTAACCCATAATAAATCTCTAGAACATAGAAAAATGCTTTGTTTGAAAATGTAAAAATTAAAAAAATTTAGAATCATTTCTATCTTTAAAACATCTACTTAGTGAATTAGGAAATGAGGAAGTATCTGGCCATTTTAAATGAATTTTCTCCATTATTTGTTACTTCAATAAAAATGCAGTGAATCTTTTCACATATGGAAGGTAGAGAATAAACTACTAAAAAAATAAGTATATATAATTTCCAAGTTTTATAAGCATTAACAAGGAAGTAGAATATTAGGTATTGTGACACAGAAAATATTGACAATTCAATGGCAATCCAGAGGCAGCAAAGGTTTGCTGAATTTGAAGAAGGAATGGGAGAATGGTAAAGAATGATGAAAATAATAGCAGAAGCAACATTAATGAAACACTTACTTGGCTCAAATTACTGTTCTAAGTACCCTACATATATTAAAACATTTAATTGTCATAATAACTGTTATTAATCCCATTTTATGGATAAAGAAACTGAGGGATAGTTGAAATAATTTGCCAATGCCACACAGCTAGTTAGTGGCAGAACCTAGATTCAAACCCAACAAATCTCTCTGTCCTAATGATTTCTAGAAGTAGCTACTGAGTAGTGAAGGAACATAAAGGCCAAGATTAGAAATTTGAATAAACATGAGTAGTTAGATAATTCTGTTCATGTTTCAAATTTTTTTCCTATATAAATCATACTTATACAACTAATAATGTGAGTGTGATATATATTCTGTCTTATTTTTTACATACTTTTTAAAAGCTTGAAATTGGAATTGAATCCTGTTTTTGTTTTTCATTCTCATTATTATTATTTTTTTTAAATCCTACTTTTTAGGGCCAAGAGATGAACATCTACATATAATGTACACTCTTGGAAAATCTAACCCTCCACCCCATAGATTTTTTTTTAAAATTGTATTAGTAAAAACATTGAAAAATGGTAGATTTGTGTTTTATTTAAAGGCTAAGGATGCTTGTCCAAAACCAACTTAAAATGATAGGGAATCTATAAAAAGCAAAGCAGAGCAGATAAACCTACTTGAAAATCTTATTTCCATGACAACAGAAACAGAGCATTAAAGGGCCAGCAAACCTCTGCAATGCGTCATTGTCGACAACTGAATCATCTAAAATACTTTCAAGAGAAGGAATAATCTTTCATATACATGCTCAATTATTACTATATATGAACATATGAAAACATGCTAGCCTTTTTTTAAAACAGAGAGATAAAAAATTGATGTCTTTAATAGCCATACACAGATTAAAAAGTTTTCTACTGATTCTAAAAAATGCAGAAATAAAATGCATGATGTAAACTCACATTGCATACAAAATACGAGTTTTGTAGTTTCCATATTTATCAGTCAAGTTACCATTTTAAAAAATACTCGGCTAATTTTATTTCTTCTAGAAATTAGAATTTAGTTCTTTTCGGTTTTGCACACATAAAACATTTGATAAAATTCTGGAAAAAAACAGCTTTGTTACTCTAAGATAATAGCAATATTTTGTAAAGATTTCTTTTTGGGAATAATGTTCCTGAGGTTTCCTAAATCTAAAAGATTCTCCAAAGGCAAATTAAGCATTAAATTGTGTAAAATAATTAAAATTCTAAACACTGTTTAAAAGCAGATAGATAGATAGATAGATAGATAGATAGATAGATAGATAGATAGATAGACAGACAGACAGACAGACAGACAGAGATAGAGGTATATTACGTTATAGATTTTAAAGGCAGCTGTGATTGAGTTTGGTCTTCACGGTAACCCAGTATGAATTGGAAAGAGCAGATACTCTTATCAACTTTTTTTTCATTGATGAAGTATTTTATGTTCACCAACATTACATACTAAGGGGCCATAAAAAGAATAAACATATCTATATGAGAAGATGGATATTAGCTGAACCTACTGTGGTAATCATTTCACAACATATGTAGAATAAGCCATCATGCTGTATGACTTAAACATATACAGTGATGTCTGTCAATTATATCTCAATAAAATTGGAGGAAAAAAGAATAAACAGTTCTTTATATTTCTATGCTGTTTTTTCTATTATGATACTACATCCCACACTTAATTTAAAATATTAAGAATTGTCATTATAGTTTAATTATATCTTAATAGGAATGTGAATTATTAGTTTATGCAAAATAAAAAAAAAGATTTTCCCAATTCCCAATTTTTGCTTACTTAACTATAATATAAAAATGCTAATTTTTAAAATGATGCAAAATTTGTCTTCGATTTGAAGTTTATTGAAGTTATTACCTATGTGCCTATTCTTTATATCACTTACAGATATACATCTCAAACTTTAAGTAGGAAATCTCTCATCTCTAATTCTATGGAATAAACAAGTCAATCTTTCTCTACGCATGAATGCTAGGAAAAATATTTGCATGCCAAAAGTGATATGCAAAATTTCCTAGATGAAAAACCATGTAATAAAATATAGAGCATAAAAGAGATTTCACCTAAAAGCAGAGAATAATTAACAAACAACAACTTTGGTTTCTCCAATATAAATGTCTCTCCTTTCATCATTTGTACTTTTTTCTGCCACAGAAAGTGCTAAAGCTGCATCTGGAACCCAACTGAAGAGGCCCCCTCTCCAGAAACTAGAAGGATGAGTTAGAAAGCCCAATGGATGGAACTATCTCATTTGTAATCCTAATTCTGTCACTGGAATGCTAAGTGACCCTCACAAATTTCCTTAACCTTGCTGAGTCTGTTTCAACAACTTTTTTTTTTTTTTTTTTTTAAATTCAAGGCTATGGCAGATAAGTGAGACACAGATCCTACTTTCAAAAAGCTGGGATCCAGGTCAGCTTCATGCACAGACAACAGTGGAGCCACATGCGACCCAGGGCTCAGAAGAGCCCAGCACTTGGTTTAACACTCTGCTGTAGGTATTCTAGAAATTATTTTGTTTCGAATTTAACTTTTTTATTTTGAGATAATTATAGGTTCACATACAGTTGTAAGAAATACTACAGAAAGTTCCTGTGTATCCTTTAACCAGTTTTTCCCAATAGGAACATCTTATAAAACTATCATATCAATTCCAGGTAGACATGATATGTTGGGAGCCAAAACTAAGAACAAAGAATCTTGTGACTAGGCGAGGCCTTATCTGCATCCTGCATCTTGTTAGCCCCCTAGCAGTCAGCCCAGCCCAGAGTTACAGTTCCCTCCTTCACTCCCACTCCCTCTAACCCTTACCACTCCTCACCCCACCAGCTAAGAACCAATGCGCCT
>NW_006439192.1:12946778-12952297 GCF_000325575.1 Pteropus alecto
TTCTCCCTCCCATGTTTTCTTCAAGGTACGGTCCTCCTCGGGTTCTACGCAATAACTAGGTCCTGCGGGTCGGGACAATGATACATTCTGGAGAAAAGGGAATAAACTGAAGCTAATTTTTATTTTTAAGCTTAACAGTTTCTTGTGAAGGTCATTTTAAAAAACAAAGTTAAAGACAATCTGAGAAAAAAATTGCACAGAATACACTCATTAAATAAGTATGGTGATTTAATCAAAATAAGGGAACTATGTTCTCTTCTGCAACTCCAGAAATAAGTTGTTTGTCCTCAAGGTTCCTATATTTCTAAGAAGGGTGAACATCTTGTCAATAAAAACTGTCTCTTAATCATGTAAATCTATAGTAACCATCCAGTTTTTCTATTCTTTCCAGTAAGTCAGTTTTAGTCTTCAAACTGTGCTTTTTCCTCTTAAACATTTGACGCTAGAAATTTAATGGGATTTAGTGGTCCTTCTTTGTAAGACTTTGTGATGAGAAAGGCACAGCTGTCTGATTCAGGTAGGCACGAGGTGGTAAAGGCTGAAGATCTTCTGTTTTGATGACTTTTCTGCATTTATCTTCTAATTTTCTACTATCCTCTAGACGTCGTCTGTGAGGCTGTACTCAGTAAAATTTTCTGCAACATGCGACTGTCTCTCCAGCCTTTGCTCTGGCTCCACGGTGGACTCTGCAAGTCACAGTCCCTGGATACCGGTCCACGCCCAAGCCATTCATTCCTAAGAGCTCTGACCACACTGCAACCTTTTCATTTTGCACTGAGGTATGCCAATTATATATCGTCCGTGCTTTGCGGGACGATGGCAGGTATTCTAGAAATTATTTTGTTTCAAATTTAACTTTTTTATTTTGAGATAATTGTAAATTCACATACAGTTGTAAGAAATACTACAGAATGTTCCTGTGTATCCTTTAACCAGTTTTTCCCAATAGGAACATCTTATAAAACTATCATATCAATTACAGGTAGACATACAGGTAGACATGATACATTCTGGAGAAAAGGGAATAAGCTGAAGCTAATTTTTATTTTTAAGCTTAACAATTTCTTGTGAAGGTCATTTTAAAAAACAAAGTTAAAGACAATCTGAGAAAAAAATTGCACAGAATACACTCATTAAATAAGTATGGTGATTTAATCAAAATAAGGGAACTATGTTCTCTTCTGCAACTCCAGAAATAAGTTGTTTGTCCTCAAGGTTCCTATATTTCTAAAAAGGGTGAACATCTTGTCAATAAAAACTGTCTCTTAATCATGTAAATCTATAGTAACCATCCAGTTTTTCTATTCTTTCCAGTAAGTCAGTTTTAGTCTTCAAACTGTGCTTTTTCCTCTTAAACATTTGACGCTAGAAATTTAATGGGATTTAGTGGTCCTTCTTTGTAAGACTTTGTGATGAGAAAGGCACAGCTGTCTGATTCAGGTAGGCACGAGGTGGTAAAGGCTGAAGATCTTCTGTTTTGATGACTTTTCTGCATTTATCTTCTAATTTTCTACTATCCTCTAGACGTCGTCTGTGAGGCTGTACTCAGTAAAATTTTCTGCAACATGCGACTGTCTCTCCAGCCTTTGCTCTGGCTCCACGGTGGACTCTGCAAGTCACAGTCCCTGGATACCGGTCCACGCCCAAGCCATTCATTCCTAAGAGCTCTGACCACACTGCAACCTTTTCGTTTTGCACTGAGGTATGCCAATCCGTGCTTTGCAGGACAAAGGCTTAGAGGCAATTTCATCTGTAAAGGTGCCAAAGACTTGTAGCTTGATCAAACTTTAGACAGGTTCCTCTGAGCCCTCTTTTCAACTAGGCTTCATAATTGTGCCCTGTCCTTGACCTGCTTAGCCCAGTATTAGGAAAAGTCCTGCTAAGTCTGTTTAAAGAGAATCCTCACTCATAGTATCTGATCACACTTGATATTTGATCAAGTTCTTCATCCCTTGCCTGTGATGTATAAATCTTTGGCCTACTTTAGTAAGAATTCTTAGGCCAGTTTAGCAAGAATCTCCTACCCTTATGTCTCCTCTTAAGTAATTTGTCATCCACTGACCCTTTCATTCTATCCCTTACCTACAGATCCCCAGCTGTCTTTTATTATATTTGCACTTAAACTCAATCCCTCTCCTCTACTGCAACCGTCTTTGTCGGGAGCCTTAAGCCTGCAACTGCTGGCACACAGATTAATTTTTGTTTAACATGACAAATATATAATTATATGAGTCTAAATCTTGCTCAACTCAAACACAAAGGTCATGGGTCTCCTAAGGTTAGTAGGGAATAAAGCCAGTCTTTTAAAATCCTCCCACTACAAAGCTGAGTCATCTCAAACCTGCGTACCTTCTGTCAACATTACTTTTATTCAAAAGGCAACAGTTTCGCCCTTCACTGTAAAAAACCAAAAATCTAATATGTCCTTCAATTTCTATGTCTTATTTTGGTCTTGTCTTGATTTGTCCATTTTAGGTCTCAATGAAAATAATTTTCTTGTATCTACACAGATTGCTGATGTTCATTGTCACTCATAAACCTATTTAGACTCTTTAAAATCCAATCTTATTAGAACTCAAGAAGATTTCTGTGATCATTGTTCACGATTGTCCGTGATCATTCAGATCACGAAATGGTGGTTAGAGAGGTCTTGTAGCTTACACAAGAGTCAAGTTATCTCAATTTAACTAATGATTCATTAAATTCCTCTTGATTTTCTTTTAAATATTTATGTTTGAGTTTTTTTTTTCTTTTAATCACTGTCAAGCTTCTGTAAGTATCTCTTGGGCTCAGTTTATTTTTTATTATTTTAATTTATCTTTTATTGAATTTATATTTTTGAATTTTCTCTATTCATTGCTCTTTCTTATAAAGATATAGGTTAAAATTATCTTAAGCTCTTTCATCTTTTCTAGAGAAAGAGGTCTTATTATGTATTATATACTACTTGTTTGCTCTTACTCTAAACAGCTTAATTCAGTTCTCTTCTTTTTCTATAGTCAATTAACACCTTTAATAGTACTAGTACCTTAAATTATTTCTTTATAGTCAATTAAGACACCAAAAAAGAAACAGGTAATTTTTTGAAACAGAAGTCAATTAAGAACATTTTCTTAGTTAATTGCCAAAAATATGGGTATGTCCTTAAAATGCTCTTTCCTAGTGGTGGGTCTGTGCAGATGAGATACAGGATTTCATTTTCAGGGCTCCTCAGCAAAGAATGAGTAATTACAATAAACATGTGAGTTCTTATTGCAGAGGAGCACATGCTCTACATTACTAATTTCTAATGTGAACATTTTACTTACAGAGTAGGTAATGATATTACCAGTTTACCTCAATGTTTTACCAACAGACATAGATTCCAATAATAAATCATTTAAAATTCCTGAATAAATTAGTAACTTATCATTTACACTAAACGTTCACCTAACAATGTAATCATCCATCTGTGCACAGTTACCCTTCTACTTATAAACTCATATTCACCACTGAGTTAAACTACAATTAAATCTCCTCAAAACCAGGAACGTGGATCTAAATATGTAGGTTCCAGTTCAGATTACTCTCTCCCTTTCTCTCAGCTAGTCTGGTGATAATTCCTTTTCTTGAAATATCTATAATAATTTAGACCTTTCTATTCTCACAATTTTCACTTTTAGCAATGTTTACCTGGATCATTGCAGTGACATCCCAAATAATTTATATGGTTCAAAAACTCCCCTTTCTCATATTGTCAGGACAATCATAGAAGAGATTTTATCACATTATTACTATTATAAAACACTTTGACTTTCTCTCCATAATTTAAATGATTGAATTCATAAACCTGGCTCTGAGCTACCTGTCTACTGGGTATTGCACTGCACCCTTTCTTATTCTTAATAGTAGGGACAAATCAAATAATTTGCTGTCCCCAAAATACACGCCATATGTGTTCAAGTTCTTCTCCACTGCCCTTCCTTTCACTTTACTTTTCTAAATATTCACCAACCTCAAGTTCACAGCTCCCTTCCTACATGAAATATTTACTGAAGCAAGTACTGCAACAGACTGAACGTCTGTGTGTGTGCCCCTAAAATCCATATGTTCAAACCTAACCCTCCTGGTGACAGTGTTAGGAGGTAGGGCCTTTCAGACATTATTAGTCACGAGGAGGAAGCCTCAAGAGTAGGATTAGTGTGCTTATGAAAGAGACTCCAGAGAGCGTTCTGCTTTCCAGGAAGCAGTCTCTCACCAGGCACTGAATCTACTGAGACCATGACCTTGGACTTCCAGCCTCCGGAACTGTGGGAAATGGATATTTGCTGTTTAAGCCAGTCTGTGGTCATTTGTTAAAGTGGCCTGAACAAATTAAGACAGTACTCTTTTCAAATTTAAATTATTCCATAACTATCTCTGCTCTCAAATTTTATTTTGTCAGTTATTCCAGCTTACCCTATAGTTAACAGAAAAGAAACTATTATTTCAATAATTCCCAAATTTTTGTGCATCCCGAACCTTTTTGATAATGTGATAAAAGCTTTGGACCTTCTACCTCATCCTCCTATAGATAAATAGATGAAAAACTTCCAAGTATCGTGTACTTGGAAAATGATTTAGTTGGTATTTAAATAATCCAGATTATTTAAATCATTTTTTTTCTAAAAAGACCACATAGCAAATAATCGGTTACTATATTCATAACTTTTAATGTTCAGGAAATATGATTTTTTCTTAGTGATTAAAGAAATGGGTGTGTTGAAGCATAAAGTCTCCTATTCCATTTGACTGATTCTCTATAATGTAAGATAATTCAGAAACTCGTATAATAGGATATTACATAAAGTATCAAGAAATCAAGGTGCAGAATATTAAATTCAAGTAATCTCACACATGTAGCAACTATATTACTTTAATATTAATATATAAAGTTTCTACATGCTTATTCAATCTCATAACTATAAGATGAGTGCCTCGATGTGACAACCAAAATACAAAAGAATGAAGGTGAGTTCAACGCATTTTGATTTACATAGCTTCATTCTGAGCTCAAAAACAAACAATATTTTTGGAATATTTTTGTTGCCAATAAAAACTGTATAAGTAAAAGACAGCAATCAATGAACTTCCCTTTTTAGTTTGAAAGCATCCTAGCACAGACAGAAAAAGACACAATGCAGATAGTTACTAAACCAAAATAGTAAGTCAGTGTAGAAGTAGGAGGCATTTTGGCCTAATAAAGAAAAAAAAATAGAACACTCTGTCTAATACACATTCTAATAAATGAACTCAAGAATACTTCACTGCAATATTGTTTCATTAGAAACCACCCACTGGATGGCCCTCCTTTCCTTCAATCTAGAAACAAGGTTTCTACATGCACATATGCCCATTAAGGCAAACCCTTTTCCTTAAGAAGCTCAGTAGTTTTCTAACCAAGAACACTATTCTGCAAATGAAATATTAAAATCTTTATTTCTCTCTCAAGATCATATATTTTCATTTCTCTTTTGCCTACCCGCCTCCGCCCCCGCCCC
>NW_006439192.1:12952332-12954147 GCF_000325575.1 Pteropus alecto
GCTCATCTTTAATAGTTGTCAAAACACCAAGGCTATAATCTACTGACTCTAAGCAGCCTCATGCTGAAACAGTGTTTTCTTGAACATTTGCAGTGATGTATAATTTTTTATGAAAGCCTGTTTTGTAGTTGTCTGGCCTTCCTACTTTCAAAGGTAGCGGCCCCTAAAGAAAAGCCTTTCCCACATGAATACATTTCCATTTTTAACCCTGAAAGCTAGTGAATTAAAACTATTTGATGCCTTTGGGACTCATCGAATGAATGAGTTCTTAATTGGAAGGATTTAAATCTTCCTTCTGTTTTAACTTTAAAAACTATCTATCTTACAGTCTGTAAAGTCAAATGTTAACAATAAATTCTAGAGGTTAAGAAGCAAAGTAAGTTGCAACTACAACCTCTAGTAGTCTGAGAACACATTATTAGAGACTAGAGTCAAACATAGCAAGTTTACCTTACACTACCCTTGGTATTTTTTGAAAGTTATCATCCTTCTTAACTTCAATCCTCTTCCATATAAAATGAGAATATGTTCCAAAAATTTTAGGAGATAATATATACAATGCTCTTGGTACTTGCTTCTAGTACACACAATAAATACTGTTATTTATTAACTTATAAACATAAAACTTAATAAATATTATTATTGTTGTTATTATTAAGCTAAGGAGATTTAAAAATAATTTTGGAGCTTTATTTACCTGTGTATAAATTTTGAAAAATCCAAGTAAGAAACTGAGAAGAAAATAAACATACAATTTAGAATCATGTGAGAAAAAATGATAAGCCTTTTAATTTTAATTTTGGATTTTTTTGTTTTTCAACAGATTCATTAACAAGGACATGGTGTTAAACTGTATGAAATATTATTCCTTGATAATTATTTCTATGTATAAAATTTATTAATTTCAAAATTAGTAATTAATTTTATATATGTTTATAGTTTAATGGTATAAAAAACTTTCCTATTTAGAAGTAGAAGGTAGTAAGCACCAACTGACCTGGTAAGAAGTGTGGTAAAGACAGCACACCAAACAGTCATGTGCTGCCTAATTCTCCCAGCCCTTTTTCAATAGGATGAGACTTTGTGATCAATTTTGGCTGACGGTGAACAGAGCACATGTGTGTCACTTCTAAGCAAAAGCCTGAATAACAAACATAAGAAATATAAATGCACTTCCTTTTTTGGTTAATGCAAATTTATAGATGCTGTGTCTTTATTGGCACAGTGCCCTGAGTAACTACATGGGACAGAGTTCCCTAGCGGTCCACATCAGATCTATAGCATCCACACAAAAATAATCCATTGATATGTAAGGCCAGTAAGATTTTTGAGTTAATTTGTTACTGTAACATAATCTAACCTACTCTGATTAATATAGAAATGGTTTTATTGACAAAGAAATGAAAACCATAATGGCATGGCATTTAGCACTATCCCTTGATAATTGTCTTTATCTTTGATATATTCCAAACTCATAACTTTTTTTCATTTAACAAATAGATATTGGAATTTATCTGCAAGCATTTTTCTTTTCCAAAGTTAAGTCATTATTTGTTTAAAAAGAGAAGACAGAACATTTATAATAAAGCAGAACCACAGTGATACATAAGCACAGATACTGTGTTAAATGAATTCTGAGAAAAAAAGTATGAGTCCTACTAGATTTCTGAGAAGAGATGCTACATGGCTTATATCTGGAAGAATGGGTGCATTTGGGCATGTGTGGATGAGCAGATTATGGGAACAGAGCAATGAGTAGTGATCCAGAATGAAGGAAAAGCATGAACAAAATGAAGAATAGAGGAGTGACTTATG
>NW_006439192.1:12954205-12965925 GCF_000325575.1 Pteropus alecto
GAAAGAGTGAAGGATGTAAATAAATCAATAAAAAGTTACCATCCACCCTCATGTATTTCTATTAAAAATAAGAGACAAATCTAAGAAAGTTATTGAGTAAAGATCTAAAGAGAGAGATGGAAACTTTATTCAATGTAAAACAAAACAGCCTTGATGGATTTAATCAGGAGAGGAGCACACTTCTACGCCCTACTTTAGAAATCTTGTGCTATAAAAGGAACAAATGGAGACAAGACAATCAGTAAGAAGTTTATTATAATACCCTGCATGGCACATAACAGAAAACTAAATTAGGATAGCAAGGGACTAACAACTGGAACTGAGGAGAGATGATGAATTGAGACATTTTGTAAGAAATGCAGATTCAAAAAGTCCAGGAAAACAAAAATACGGATATGAGAGACATGGGAAGGGAGGAGGTACAGATGTGAATGATTAAGGAATATCATCAGTATAAAACCAAATAACTTGAGGTGGAATTTTCTTGGACTCCCCAATATCCATCTTTATAATACATTACATGAAATATATATATATATAATATTTGTAAAATGGATATTTCGTATATTTATGTAAAACTAATATCCCTATCACGTAGGTGTTCTTTCTTTCCACATCATACTTTCAACAATTTTTCTTACTAGAAATATTTCTCCTAGGATGCCGTGTATTACTGTGGCCCATTTTCTCCCCCTTCATTTCCTGGAGGCTGCAGTCTCTAACTGAACACATGAACTGAACTCTTGATGTGCAATTCGAGGGCATAATATTCAAGTTACATTGAAGAGGGACAGGTACCTAATCCTCTATTTGGTGTAAGACAGGGATCATGGATGCAGTGGCTTTGGGGTAACGAGGAGGAAACATGAGACCTACTTTCAGACTGCCACAGTTTGCGGCACCTACAGGTGGCAAAAGATGCAAACAAATTGTGATTTGCATGTCCAGTTCGCATATTTGGAAGTTTCATTCACATTCAAGGTTTCATTTGTTTTTCACTTTTAAAATGAGTGTAAATAATTTTCTATTCTGTATTGAGAAATAATTTCCTTCATTATCCTTTAGCTTCCAGCAGTGCCTTAACAAGCAAAAAGGAGGGCAATGGCCACACACAGGGTAGAGCTAGATAGATAAAGGCAGCCTTGGGAAGTGACTGGATATCAAAAGATCAGTTAGAGCAGAAATTTAGAATAAGAAACAGTTACAAGAAAGCAAGCTCTCAGGAGAGGGTGCTGAACTCCCCATAGTACTTGGAATGGGAGTTCTATTCATCTTATTGATGTTAAATAAAAGGATGAGACCAGAAGGTAAAATCTATATTTTTGGCATTTGGTATTATTCTTGGGAAAGAACAGCTAGTCAATCAGTTTGGAATGAATGCATAAATAAGTGGAACTGCATTAGAACTTAGAGGATAAAATATCAAGAGTTAATATAATGAAATAAAAAGGAACTTTTGAAAGACCTATATTAAAAGGTAGTAATGAGAAAAGGGATCCATGAGAAGCCAGGAATAGTTTCAGAGATGGGCGGAGCAACAGGAAGTGTGATGGCACAGAAGCCAAAGGCAATGACAGCGAATAAAGACAGTTTTTAAAAATTTGTGTTCTTTCAGAGTAACCTTTATTCTTGCTCTAATTTGTACTTTTTTAGAGACAACAAAGAAAAAGAAAAACATCCCTTATTGTGTCAAGTTATGTCTTTATTCCAAACCCTTTTGTCTGAAAGTTCATATTAATAATAAGTGTTTCTATGCTCAAATTTGAAAATGCACTTAGATTTATTTTTTTTAAGCTTAAGGATGGAGTGTGGAAAATAATTTCAGAGCACTAATTATCTAACATTTAAGTTTTTCTATTTAATAATCTGGTGCCTTTAAAATATAAAGAAGAAAGTCTTTTTTCTCTCAGAAAAACATGAAGAAAAATCTTGAAGCTTTCATGAAAATGTGGACATACTAATAAAATAAAATTTTTCACATTCTTACTGCAAGGTAGAAATCAGAAAAGATATATAGCCTTATTTAAAACACCAGATAGATTATAAAGAACTATCAAAGTGTTTGGATCAATACTCAATAAACACGGTATCCAAATGGGCCATCCAGTTATTGCTGGCATCACATTTCTTCTCAGATCTAACATCCTCTTCTTCAGAATACATAAATCTGACACAAGTCTGCTTATATAAAAGTATGGCGATAACTGAGTGCTAAAGTTAACTTGCCTTACATTTCTCCATTATTTATAATTTAAGGGAAAATTTTCAAATCATTTTGGTTCAAAGGGATTAAAGCACTTTAAGACTAATTTACCACCTCTATCTTAGATAACTAATCCATATTTACAGCGATTATTTCAACTCAACTCTCAAACATTAAAATGAGGCTTTTTTTTGGCACAATATCAAAATGGATTATTTAATAAAAGTACTCTGGAGGTAAGTTTATCAGAAAGTAGTAACAAAAGAAGCTTTTCTTTTTTCTTTTTCCTTTTTAACCTGGTCTTAACTAAAAACATGAGTTGTAGCTTATCACAATATTAAGGAATTATTAAATAATAGTGCAGCACAAATCAAACAATAATTGGAAAATCAAATAAGTTCTTTTTTTATTTGTTTTTCTTACCTTTGCAAAACCACAGAAACAATGAGATCAAAAACAAAATCAGAAAATCTTCATTGCTCTTTACAAAGAATTAATCTTATTAATTCTTTGTAAAACAGCAGAGTCATTCTATGCTTTTATGTAAGGGGTTATGTTCTAAAGAATTTGAGGAAAAAAAAGACAATACCCAACAAGTATGAGTGTGGAACTTGAGAACTCACATGACTGAGATTTTATTTCTCAGCTGTTCTTCTGTGTGAAGATATTATGATATTAATATCACTCAGTTACCAAAAATAAAAACTTGAAGCCTTCTTAGCATGTTCAAACAATTGTTGTAAGCTTGAACGCTCTTAACTATTTCAATATCAAAGGGCATTTATACAATATATTTTATTAACTGGTCTATTAATTTGAATTGTAGATACCCACTTTACCTTGAAACTAAATGCAAACAGCCAATGGATTTAACAAGCTAATAAGTTAGAAAACAAAGGAACTCCCATAAAAAGGAGAAATAAGATAAAGCACAGAGAATGCATATTTCTGAGTTGGCCAAGTTAACTGAAAATGTTGCTGAACAAAGTTCTGAGGACCTAATTTTGATTATAAAATAAGCACATATTTTGGAAATAAATTTGTGTCAGCACAAGTTAGCAGAAAATAATTATCTACAGGAAAAAGACACTGAGATAATCAATTTCTTAGAAAAAGTTCAAAGACAAACCAATAAGGGAAACAGAAAAAGGAAAGAAAATAAGGATATGAAGATAGTTTGTGTCATCTAGACAAGTGTGTCATCTGGAAATTATATGAAGCCTCTTGAACTTAAAGATGAGTAAAGTCAGACCCTAAGTATCGTAAAGAACTGTTTCTATCTGATACTAAGAGAGTTCAGACAAGTAAAAATCCTAGGACTTAAGTGAGAGCAAGTTCTAATGAATGACTAGTGGGCGGACTATTTCTTCGGGTCAAGATTCAGTAACTAAGACTGGATTTAATCTCATGTTTGAAACAACCAAAGATTGAAAAAAAATTACGTATATGAAAGAATGGCTTTCAAGACAAAGGACATCAGTCAGCAAAAAACAGAGAACCCTGGGATATGGGCTACAAATGAGGTGAGCCCTGGTACTGCCCAGCTGCTGTCCTGAGAGAATGTCCAGGCGTTGGTGCAGGGAGGGGAAACCAGACAGGGTCTGCTGCTCTCCCTGGGTTGAAGAGATTGAACTCATGAGTACAGAGACATAGATGGCAGAGTACCAGAGAGAAGATAGCTGAGCAAACAAAGACAGAGCTCCTGGGATTCACAGAGGGTCTGCCTTGAGTATTTAACAGGGTACTGACCAACAAATACATGGGAGGAAAATACCAAAGATCAGGAAAAGACCACCTGAAAGAACTAGTAGGAACAGCTCCAGTTCCCCACAAAGAGCTGGAAGTGGTGACTGCTCCCACCAGCCAGAGCAGACCATCTCACAATTCTCATGGCACAGTTAAGACTGCTGAGGAGAATCTTGTCTCAGTAATGAAAATAATTTAGACAAAACACTGCTCTGGCCCCAACTAACAAACTGTAAAAGGAAGCCCTGAAAGGATCTAGCTGTTTCCAAAAATTTAACTACATCCTAGAACACGACTCAAGAATATGAAAAATCAATCAATCAATCAATTGATAGATAGATAAATAAATAAATAAAAATTAAATAAAAATAAAAAATAAAAAAAATAAAACCAGAAACTGAGGCTTTGAAAGACCAAGGTACTTGTCCAAGATCCAAGTTGGTAGAAAATGGTCTTTTCTTTATAAAAATGAATGATTCTGTGTAGAGAACAAACAAAAAAGAGAAAGGTGGCACATACACCTAGAGAGAGTCTTTTAATCATTTACAAATCTATCATATGTTTTTATTTTTAAACAAACACTAAGGTAGCACTTACTGTGTGCCAAGCATTGTTTTAAATATTTCACACATTCTGGTTCTTTTAATCCTCCTAACTAAATCTATGATGGAAATGCAATTATTATTCCCATTTTAGGAGAAATTTAGGAATTTAGGAAATTAGAATCTTAGGAAATTTAATAGAGCGACATTAAGAAGTTTACCTCTGGTCACATAGCTAACAGTTTGAGCACTGAGATTTGAACCCGCGCTACCTGGTTCCAGAGACTGTACTCTGAATAACTACTCTACATTAAAAGCTTGTCGCTACTTATTTTCTTTTACTTACAAACTGATTAACAAACTAAATTACGATACTAGTGTAATTAGCATGATTAGTGCTACTATTTCAAAGAGTATACAACACTTTTATGTATGTCATCTTTGTCTTCAAATGTTTATTAGCATTTCTTCAACCAGAGTACAGCATTTAAACTTCACTTTAAAACATCAGGTCTATTTTTTCTTGAAACAAGTCTTAACATTTTCTCAAATTTTCTGTGAACTTATTCACTGCTCAAATATCAAAGAGCAATGCATTACAAAAGAGTTCTTGTGGAAAAAAAAACTTATCCTAATCCTTTTAATTCAAGTTCTCAGGCTACTTTGTTGACACTGAACATTCAACTATCAGGTTTTCCTTTTGTCTGTTTATTCACTCTTTCAATAAAATTTTATTAGGCACCTACTATGTGACAGACAGTATGGTCAATATTGAGTATATAAAGAAAAAAATAATGTACATGGGATTTTTATTTATGCAACTAAAATTCTAAGTTTTAATTTTACATTCTAAATCTCACAATTCTCCCTATGAACTGCCATAACATGATTCTATCTAGAACCCTGAAACACCCTTTTCTAAATATGTAGGAGTCCTGTGTTCACTACATGAGTTCTCTTCTCTTCTAACTACTTGCTCCCATACCTTTTTTCATGCTGAAAACTTGCTCTTTCAGCAGATTATCTCTTCTTTCTTCTGTCTACAGCGATTAAGCTCTAGCTCCCATGGTTAGACAACTCAGAGGGAACCAGTTTCTACCAGTTTGGATCTTGGACAAGTATCTTGGTTTTTCACAGCCTCAGTTTCCTCATATATAAAACGAAGACTGAAAGAATGCTTATTCTAAAAAGTCGTAAGGATGAAATAAATATGCATGCAAGATGCAAAACAGCTGACAAATAAGAAGTGTTCAATAAATGTGAGCTGCTATTATTTTTGACTTGATGTCTGTTAATATGTTTTAGAGCTTATTTAAAACCATTCACTTTCTTTTCTCCATACCTACTGCTTTATTTATTTGTATACTAAAGAGCCTTCTGTTGTTTCCCTACTTTCTCCTTGAGATTTATCTTAATCACTTTACCTTTGCCTTTTACAAAGTTTTAACCAAAATAGTAGAATTTTCACCTTTAAAAGGAAAACTCAATGTTACTAACAAATGTAGTTGCCTTTTCATCCATCTTTGAATGTTTCTCAAGCTCCTTTTTTACTTTGGTCATTATTTTTCTCTCTTTTCCTCATTATCTTTATCGGCAAGTAACCACACCATTCCCTACATCCATCCACATCATTTTTAGCTTTTTCTGCCCTTCTAGCTCAGGATTATCTGTCCTTACGCTTCTTCTGTATAGGATCATTGTATGTTTAGGATCTTGGTGAAAAATGTATAGCATCATGATGTCTCTTTAACCTTAGACCAATACAATGTCTTGTGACCATTTTATATGTGAATATCTGTGGTCTACTCACAAGTTTTGCTATAGAAACAGACCAAAGGTTTTTTGTTTGTTTGTTTGTTTGTTTTTTAATCTAAATATTCCCAAAGAGATCATAGAAAATCTCATTACTAAAGCTCAACTAACACGTGTTTTTGTCCCTGGCATATGCATTCAGAGAAAATGTCTGATGCGTTCCACTGAGATTTACAGTTATGGTTTATAAAACATAATCTCTCAATGATTTTTTTCCTGAATATCTTACGATAAAAGAAACAATGAGACATCTTTTAATCTTTTTGTTCTCTTACCCTCAGAAATTTCACATATTCACTCATTTATCTCTATTGGTTTTTCTTTCTTTCTCTTGGAATTGTTTTAATTAGGCAAACTGATGTGTTAAATCAACATTAAAAATGACTTTTTAAAAAATCTCCTCTCCTCTCATTTTTACAGTGTACAGATGTGCACATTTTTCATGTGTGGGACTTGCAGGCTTCAGTTCGATGCACCAGTGCAATGTCTCTGGCTCCTACTCTGCACTGTGGTGTCTCCCATCCACTCTAGTTTCCACTCCCTCCCTCACTACTCCACTTCAGACTTACACCCTTCTCTACTTCCAAGGACTACCTGAAATGGCTTCAAGAGCTTCTTTGATTTACTTTTCTCTCTCTGATGCATTAGCCGTCTTGAGTTTTGACCAGGAAGCATTAAAATATTCCTGTATAGTAGATATAATGAATTGACAAACAATTGAAGTATATAAAACTGAAGCAAAGAGAAAGACAAAAATATTTCTAAAATTCATATCATAGAACTCTCTCTACTTGGCTTACTTTGAAAAATTGAAGCAGCATTATAAATTTCTTCTATCATAGTGAATATAAGGTTAATTAATATTATTGTCCTTAAAGTTGTTTTACTGTTTAGAGTAGGTAGAGTAAAAATTCTTCAATTCCATTTTAGAAATACAAGGATTAATAACTAAACAATGCCAAAATTTATGTGATACAAGGCACAAAAAGTTAATGCATTTGAAGAAATAAATTAACATGTAGACAGATGGTATAACCTTCCTGTGAAAATAAGATTCTAAAATTTACATTTCTGTGAAACCAAAATGTGATCATCAGAGTTCTCTCTAACAAGTCTTATTAGGATAGATTAAATTTTAGCCCTCTAGGTTTAAAAATGATGCTAATTAACCCTCCTAGAGGGATAAAAAGACATGACATTGTTTACTGAATAAACAGATATCTACTAATTTTATTTAAAGTACCTTAGATCAAAAAAAGGATAAAATATTAAGGTATATCTTTAACTTTTGTTTTTCTGGGTCTATGCATGTGTGTATGTTTTAACTATTTCAATTAAATATATGTATATATGATATATTAATTTTCATATGGGTAATGAAGGGAAATATGTATGCCTTCCTCAGCTTAATGAGTTATCAAGCTTTTTCTTAAAAACAATCATTCATCTAGTATTCACACTTAAATGTAAATATTTATTAAATTTCTCCAGCATTTGTAATTTAGTCTATTGAAAATTTATCCACAAGTCTGTAAAGAAAATTGCCTAGTAAAGAAAAAAGGAATATGATCACCATAAATATTTCATATGAAATATTGTTTAGATTACAATTAAGAACTTAATCATATTTTCTGCTGTTTGCATTTTAAATATATATGTTATCTGCTATTCAGTTATGTTATTATAATTGCCACAATAAGAGAATATATTCTAATAAAAACATGACTGAATTATAAAGCAATTAATTGCAATAAATCATAAATTTGAAAGAACCCTGTTTTTTTCTCATAGATGACTAATAATTATTAATAAATTTAATTTTCCCCCCAAAAAGGCATTTAGTTTTTGTTAATTTTTTTATGTTCTCCCAATATTTCCTATAGAGTTGTAAAGTGAATCTTTAATTTTTCAAGGAAGTAATAAAATGTGACATTATCTTAGTCTGCTTTCTCTGACACACTCAATATGGAAACAGATTCAAATATTTGTAATTCAAAAAGCTCAGTGAACAATTGTGCTTATATTCATAAGGCTTTAGTGTGTCCCAATTATGTTTAATTATCTAACATTTGTTTATACTGTACTCCATTTTCCTACAGACTTTTATTAAGATGTCCAATTTCCATTGTATTTCATTAACAATTATTTACTGAGCACCTGTCATATAACAAAAAAGTAATGAGAGTCCCACACACTCCAGAGAATTACAATTTATAGAAAACTAGAGCAAAATACATGAATCGCTGGTCTAAAAAGTAAAAAAATGACATCTTCCATAAAAGAGGCCTAATAAATTACAAGATAAAAATGGAGCACCACATTCCTTATAGAAGTGGGAATCTGAGGCAATGTGTCTCCATGTCGCCACCAGTCGGTAAAAACTGTGGAATAAAGAGACAGAAGTGACAAGTCTACAAGGTACCACTGATGAACACCCACATCTAATTTGTTAGAGAAACAATATGTTCCAGGAGGAAGACAGAAAACAGGAGGTCAAAGACACCTTAAAAATAGAACCTAAGGCTGTGAAGCCAAAGAAAGGAAGATTTTTCAAGAAAAGACAAATAGTCAACAGTGTTCAGAGAGCTCAATGAGAGTGACAATAGAAAAAGACCTCTGGTGTTGGGACAGATCTCAAGTGACTTGAGAAAACAGTTTCAGGACTGTGGTGTGGAGGAAGAGAAAGGAATAGTTAGTTACAGAAGGAGCAAAGCTAATGGGTATGAATTGAGGTTTTTAAACTTTCACTGAGAAATTGGAGATATTCGATGGTACTTTAAGGAAAGAAAAATATCGATGGCAAGATTTAAAAAAAATAATTTGCAAATGAGGTGAAAATCTTAAAATTCAAGAGGAAAAGAAGACAGCGATAATGAGATTAATGTAAGAAAGGAAGTATACGATGGGATAACAGAAATTTTCAGTAAAATAAGTGGGATTAAAAATAAAGGATCCTAGTTTTGAAATGAGAAATTTGAGAAGAGGAAAACTTATACAGCTCACTTCAACTGCCATTAATCTTTTCAATTAATCCAAGAACATGGTCATCGGCAAAGAATTAGAAGGAAAGTATGCAGGATTACCGAACCATTGGTGTTTCCCCTTCTGTATCCTTTCCTACTTCTTTACAGCACTTTGATTTCCTTGTGTGGCATGACCTATAGCCCCATGTTTGTGAGGGCATTGCAACACGAAATCCAGGTGCCTGCCTCCAATACAAAAGTTAAAGGAGCCAGATCATGCTTTGCACCACTCCAAACAGCCAAGCAGCAGATGTGTGTCCTAAACTAAGCCTTTGAACATCAATGCAAGACTAGAGAAAGGGTAAGGGTACACACTCCCCAGGAGCTCTCCCCTGACCAGTTCTTGTTCAATAACCATTTCCATAGTTCTTACTTCCTGGTTCCCCGAGCTGCCTTCGTCTTGTCTGTTTCAAGGCTGTTTCTCCAGCCTTCCAAACAATTCCAGGAGCTTTTGATATCAAGACAGTAAATTTTATTTGGTTTAACCTATCCATAAGACCATAAGTAGTTGTGATTCTTGCAACAACAGTTCCCCCCACCACCACAACACACACACAAATCTAACTGGCACAGGACTTTGAAGATTGAAGGAGGAGAGAAAGCATTTGCAGTTGTAATCATGGGATAATTAACAGAAAGGTAAAAGAGAATCACCAGTAGCACTGAAAACCTGGTTAAAATTAAAAGACATAAACTTAATTTTATAATGGCCAAGTGCAATGACTTACATGATAATTATTTTCCACACCTTATATTTTTAACAACAAATCATGTGATATATTTTGAAAGTTAGACAGTCAAGATGCTGATTATTAGTAAAGGCACTGTACATTGTGTCCCTAAAAAAGAAACTCTTGCAGGGGGAGGAAAAAAATGGCATAAATGATAGAGGCTCTGTTCATCCCTCTGGCAACCAAATCAAAGTTGTGACGGAAACAAGGAGCAGCAGCAAGGAAAAATCGCCTGGGATCTAGATGAACAAGCCATACAACTAGGGAGAAATCCAAGAAATCACCCTGCAACGGCAGAAGGTAGGATGGGGCAAGGACACGGGGCTGCCTAGTCCCCAGTGGCTGAGATGGAGGCTGCGGCAGCAGCAGACGCCTCTTAAAGGGGCCACATCAGTGAGTGGATTTTTTCAATCACATACCTGCTCACTCTGAGCACCAATGCCCATTCAACTGCATGCAGGGGGCACCAGAGACTTATAGGGAGACATTTTCAGAGTGAGGGCTGAGACGAGATTCGCCCTGTACAGAAGTGCCGGCAATATCCATAGTTACTTGTTGAGCCCTCCCTACTCCCAGTGTGCAGACACAGTGCCGCCATAGCCTAGACATCATCAAACTGGAAAACAGAGGTCACTCCTCCCAGAGGAGTCCCTGAAATCTTGCCTCCCTCAACTTGCAGCCCCACCCAAGCTGCATCCAGGTATATTCTCACTTAGTCAGGTGCCCCTTGCTGAGCAGCGCCTTAGACTCACACTAGTGGCAGCTGGCCTCAGTTTTTAGTGAGGCCTTTTGAGGCAACTACAAGCACAGCCTCTGTGGATTGCTTGCTGAATCTTAACGGGTGGCCCCAGAGGGGCAGAGGCTTGTGCTAAATTTGGCTTTCAGCTGAACCCCTCTCAGGACTGTGCTACTGGACACCTACTTTGCAAATCCACATTAATAAGACTGGGAGACTTAGGAGCTTTGCTTACTAATAGAAACAGACACGGAAAGGCAGCCAAAAGGGAAAGACAAAGAAACCACATGACAGAACAGAACAGAGATCCAGATATAATGGAGTCAAGTAATCTAACAGATGCAGAGTTCAAAACACTGGTTATAAAGATGCTCAATGAACTTTTGGGAAGTGTGGAGAACTCCAACAAAGAAATAAAAATGAAAATGGAAATTATAAAAGGGAACCAGTCTGAAATGAAGAACACATTATCTGAGATGAGAATTATATTAAATGGAATAAATAAAGGAATAAAAAAGTGAAGAAAGAAGAGGATCAAATGCCCTACTTAGAGGGCAGGAAAGCCAATCAGGACATTCATTCAAAATGGCAAGAAAAAAGATGCCAAGACTACAAAAATAATTTAAGGAGGACATGGGACACTATTAAGGCTCCAAATATTCGTCTGATCGGTGTAACTGAAGAAAATCAAGATATTGAACAGCTGTTTGAAGAAATAATGATGGAAACTTCCCTAACCTGGTGAAGGAAAGGGACATAAAACTCCAGGAAGCTCAGAGAATTCCAAAAATCGGGGATCCAAAGAAGTTCATACCAAGACACAGTATAATTAAAATGCCAAAGGTTAAATACAAAGAAAGAACATTAAAAGCAGCAAGAGAAAACAGATAAACAGAAAAACTTATAAGGGAATACACATAAGACTGG
>NW_006439192.1:12966108-12995719 GCF_000325575.1 Pteropus alecto
CCTACATATGAAAAGGATGGAATGGAAAAAGATATTGCTTTGATGAACCTAGAAGATATTTAAGTCAGACAGAGAAAGATAAACACTATATGATTCACTTATATGCAGAATTTAAGGAATAAAAAGAACAAACTAATCAAAAACAGACTCACAAATATAGTGGACAATTTGGTGACGGACAGAGGGAAGGGGGTTTCGGGGGGCTGGGAGAATGGGGTGAAGGGTTAAAGAAGTACAAATTAGTAGCTGATGGATGGTCACAGGGATGGGGAGCACGGCATAGGGAATGGTTTTAGTAATAAACATTGGCTAGGTGGAGGGTCAGGGGAGGGAGGGAGCAATTGGGGAGATCATTTTACTAACTATATAGATGTCTAACCAATGTACTGTACACTTGAAACTAATTAAAATTTTAAAAATAAAATTAAAATTAAAATAAAAAAAGACACCCCTGCATTTGCCAAATAAAAATGCAGAAATATCCAGACATAGTAAAATGATTTATAATACAACAAATTTTCCAGGCTCAGAAACCTGTAAAAAAGCAGTAGATGGTTATTCACTATAATTCCAAGGTCCCTTAAGCCCTTTTAAGAATGAATTCCTCGGAAGCAGAAATATCACTTTGGCTCTCAAGGGCAGACTATATAGAGAATTGCCTATCTGGTACACTGGCCGTTGATGTCTTGTAACGATAATGGAGGAGTAATAAACCTACAAGCAAGTGAAACAAAGAGATACATAACCTAACAGCAAGTGCTGGTTTGATTTCTAATCACCTGCTTGAATAGATAAGTCAGATACCTATTTTGTCTTTTATTATCTCCATCTGTAAATTGAGAATTTTGTCTAGAATTTTCATCCAGCTCAAACCTTCCAGAACCTATGCTGTGATTTCTCTAAGTAATTTGATTCCCATATGGTACACAGATCTAAAAATAGTATTCACGTGGGAAGACACCTAGGAGGAGTGTGGTGACAGTCCCATGAGTCTCAGATAAGCAGTTTCATGAAGGAGCTTCCAATAGATTGCCAGAATATTGACTTTTTTACCAGAATGAGCTATTGAGTAATAATATGACTCATGCAATGGCCAAAGTCATAATTAAAATTCATTAAATAGATTAAATTTAAAGCAATAAGGACGTTTTAAAAACTAAAATTACACTTTGCATTTTCCTAACATATACTGTACTTTATGTCCTCAATTTCTGGAGAACAAATATGCCACTCTATTTTCAGTTTTTACTTCTGTTTGTGGAGGAGATACATTTCTCTCTGAAAGCTGTCTTTTGAGCACCATGGTAACCACATCTTGCAGTGAAGACTGTCCTGTCGGATGCGCAATTTAAGACATTTGCAAATGCCACCTGAGATCACACTACAGAGACCGGAAAGGGTATGCTTACTGTGAAAGTGGAAACGCTGCTTAGTGTTAGCTGCAATGAACCACCGAGAATGGGGATGAGAAATGGGATTCAACCAACACAATCTGTGCCGCTGCTCTGAACAATCCACTTCTCTTTTATCTTTGTTCCTTTTTTTCTGCCCAGCTTCTGCATTAAGTCAGTCTGGGGTTCGCTCCTCACCTAGTTCTCTTCATGGGGGTTAAAGCCCATGTTTCCAAAAGACAGGGGCCAGAAACGCTCAGATGCAACTAAAGAGCAAGAAAGGTAACAGCAACTGGTGACTCTGTCCTGACGAGATTCCGCACAAGCATAGGGTGCCTCAACTTCCAATTCTGGAGGCTCTAGGAGAATTATTAGAGAGAATACACCTTGATGATTGCCTGCCATTAGAGAATGAAAATGAGTGGATGTCCAATAGCAAATCCAGCAAGAAGTGGCATTTGCCCTGAGATGAGTGCAGTCAGCAGGTTTATCTGTTGCCCAGGCCACTGTGCGCATCTCCAGGGAAGTTTTACGTCTGCTTCAGCTACAGGAGAAGGGGCGGGGTACAGTAAATCGGAGTCATTTTAATGTGACAATCAAAATAAGTTACTCTAGATGTAGCAGGACAACAATCTAGCTACAGTATTATATGCTCTTATAACAAGAATTATATATGGTAGACCCTTAAACAACGCAGAGGTTAGTGGCGCCAACCGTCCCACAGTCAAAAATCTGTGTATAACTTTTGGCTGCCCCAAAACCTAACCACTATAAAGCTTTATCAATAACAGTCAATTAACATATTTTATATATCATATATATTATATACTGTATTCTTACAATAAAGTAAGGAGAGAAAAGACAATGTTATTAATAAAAATCATAACAAAGAGAAAATGCATTCACAATATTTATTGAAAAAATCTGCATATAAGTGGACCCATGCAGTTCAAACCCATGTTATTCAAGGATCAACTCTACTTAAAACAAGGACAGCTGTGAATCTTTGTATAGAAACATCAAAATAATGGAAGAAATGGCTTTCTTTTCTCTGCTTAATATTATGTATAAAAAGATGATTTGATTTTGATAAATACTTTTGGGTTAGAAAAGAATGTTATTTATTATTGGATGTTTGAGGAAATAAAATAGTAATGATAATGATAATAATCATTGGTAATACTGAAGCAACCTTTTCTAAACACTCACTATGGCAAGCAATAATCAACATCTAATTTTTACTCAAAAGCATTTCAAAAATACTTATGGGAGAGGTTGAGTTAAAAAATTTACATTTAATTTTTTAGACTAATAGTTTGTTACACATTTATTTATTCATAATTTGTCATTTTAACCAGTAAAATTTAGAAAAGCTATGCCACATTTCATCCATTTCTAGTTAATATAAGGTAAGAGAGACTATGTTTCCATTTTGCCTGACACAGTGTGCTTCTTAATACCTATTATTATTATTTTTAGTGACATAATTTTTCTTTAATATATTTTATGAGGTCTGCTATGTACTTATCAAAATATTTAAAAGTAGCTGAAATAGCTAGTAATTTAATGCACATGTGAGCGTTGAAATTATTTTATGCTACTGGATGGTTACTAAAACTATCAGTAAAGAATGACAAGGATTCAATACTAATATCTTGAATTTATACAATACCTTTTATTTCATGTTAAATAAAAAATGAAAAACTCATCTTTTTTCATATGACTTACCCTCAGAGTTTTGACAAACTTTTAAAATTATTCTTCCACAAAGCTAAGATTGCCATAGAGACCCGGTCTATCATTATTATAATCTTTCAGAGTTTTAATTTTCCATTTATTCATTTCATCCTCTCTTTAAAATTAGATGTTTTACTTAAGTTTTCCTCTTTCATACATTTAAAAAATATTAATATATACACTATGAGCCAAGTGCTATGACAGACACTCTGTAAGGGACAAATAAGGAACAGACTAAAAAGAATTCCCACTCTGGTAGGGAAATAGATTCATAATCAAGACTATTATGACAAGGGTAATAACAGAGATGTGAGGAAGACACAGTGGTTATACAGAGGAAGATTAATCTTCTACTAGGAAAAGCCAAGGAGCTTATCAAACAAGAAAAAACAAGAGAGGTCTTAGAAAAATTGCAGGAATTCACCAAGAAGTCAAAGAGATAAAGAGATTCTAAGCAGAAATTTATATTTTTAAAGCTCTTGAAATTGCAATGACATGACCAAAGATATTAAAAAGACACCTTCAAGTTATTCCAAAGGTACTTAAAAGTTTCCTAATAACTGAATTGGGTATCAAAAATCAGTCTCCTTTTTTTTGAACTGAAATCAGTCTCAATTTCTGCAATAATATTTGCATGTTTTGTACATTTTTTTTAAGGAATAATAGATTTGTCTATAAAGTAAAAGCATGTCATCAAAACGATGTTTCAAAAGTACAACTGTCCAAGAAAAGTAAATTAACTTTGTGTCAACTCAGTGTTAACACCAAATTCATTGAGATATTGCATGAATTGAAAAGCAACTCTAAATTTATCAATAGCAGCAAAGCATTCAATTTTTCTTGTTGATTTTATAGCCAATTTACATAATGCTGTTAATTATAACTGAAATATTTTACACATTGATTCATATTAGAAAAATGTATAAAATTATTATTGATGTAACTATGAAAAATTTCTATTTCAAATAAATTCTCATTATCTAGTTAAATAAAAAATAAGGTTTTCCTTTCCATGGGGTTTCGAATTTAGCTTATTCGTATGCAGTGCAATATTGATGACAAAATGTGAATCATATTGCCATTTTCGTCTCTGATTAATGAATATTTGACAAATATTACTTTTGTTATAAGAAATCTTGAATGGAGTTATAAGAATTGCAAATCTTCATAAAACTCTTCCATGACTCAACCAACAAGCATTGGCAATTCATTGTCATCTACTTCTTTCAACATTTTCATACTCCAGTGATGATTCATATCATTTACATGTATTCTGAAGAGTTTTAACAACCATATTCATGGTTCTTTCACAGAATCTGCTTTAGGAAACTGAGCACAAATATTTTCAAAATGTATCATATAATGGAACAAATCAAGAAGGCAAAGGGCAGTCTCTTGTTTTAAAATCCCAATAAAGCTGATCCTTCTAACACACTTGAAGTACGATTTATTGTTTTTTTTTTTCATATGTAGATGAAGTGCTTCTTTGACATATGTAAAAGATTCAAAAATATCTACTGGTGAATTTAAGTGTCTTTATAAATTTTAAGTCCTTTGAGACAGAATGGTAAAAACAGGCAAAACTAAGTGCTGGTGAAAATACTGAGTAACTGGTAGAAACAGTTTAAATTAAAAAGTTTCGGCTAGATCTGAACGTATCTAATAAAACACATCTGTGAGCAGACCTGGTACTGTCAACTAGGAACTGGCCTGGAGCTTACTTTTTTGTTTCACAACACATGGCCTTTATGTTCTTCTATAGAACATAAGTAATTTCACTGAATATCAATTCGACAAAGTCACTCTGTGACCATCATGGATCAAGACAGAAACAAGACCATTACGAATTCATGTTGAACAAAGGCAAACCAGAATAGGGACAAACCATCCCTTATCTTGGTGAATATGAGTGACTGTTGCTTTCTTACCAACTATGGCTTTAGCCTCATTTTACTTCTCCCTCCTTTTCAGGTAAAACTTACGAAGATAGAAGAATTACTCCTGAATCCTAACGGTGAACATTCAAAGCAAAGTCCCACTTCCTTAAATCCTACCCCAATAGCATAACACAAGTTCAAACCTATCATAAATCCTTTCTAACACACTCTGAGATTTCTCCCACCTCCCTCCATCAATGAAATACACCCAACTTGTTCAAATACAGGAGTGTGCCTGGTGATCTTCAGAGGACATTGACAAATATAAGTAATTAATATAGATACGTACATTAAAAAAAAATCACTCTAGTTTCAGGATAGTGGGGAATAGTTTCAGGATACTTGGGAAAAAGTAAAGGAGAGGCATAGGCGCTGAGAACTTGAACTATATCTTAAAAATTACTTTTCTCTTTTCTCTTTTTAAGAAACATTAAGTATTGAACCAAATTTAGACTGGGAATAGCAGAGTCAGAGACTAGTCTGAAGCTTCAACTCATAATTTCAATCTCATTTGGATAATTACAGTACTAAAAAAAGAATAAAATAAAAAAGGCAAGGCTATGATTCATAATATTCCAAGCTGTGATGCTACAGTACTGCCAAGAGCAGAGAGCAACACACAGAACTGAAATCTTTAGTGTGGCTTTTGCCCGTTGTTATATTGTATGTTGTGTGTGTGCTGCCACTGAGACTGCACAAAATCAGAGGTTCTGGTTATGAAATAGTCTATTGATTTAAAATTACCAAGCATGTAACTTTGCCACCTTTTGGTAGCTGAAGCAAACTACAACTTACACTCAAGAAGAACAAAATGAACAAAATGGCATGCTAATAAGAATCCTCCCCAGTGAGAGGTGATGGCAGCAGGCATCCAGCATTTAAATAATTGAAATCCTTAGGTAGGAATTCAAGGTATTCTCTTATCTTATTCCAATTTACTTTATTAACTTAAAAAAAATAGAACTAGAAAAAACAATGTGCTACTTAATTTTTATCACTTCCCTATTTTTTCTCAGGTCTCAATCATTATTTATATTCTCGTCTCTCTGCTGAATAGGCTTCCCTCTTCTCACATGTTCTGAACTCTATCTGTCCTTCAGTTTGTAATTCATGAACTATTTCATATAACATTCTTGAACAACCCTACTGGAAGTTATGGGCCATTCCTGAGAAATCTCATTGCACTTTATTTTTACTTTTGTTTATTTGTTCATTCTTTCATTCATTAATTCAATAAATATACTTATTCATTTTCTAAGAGACATTAAAGAACTAACAATTAGCCAGGTTAGCTCTTGCATTTTCCTTGATCCCCACAGCTGTTCCTGTTCCCACCCTCACTTGCACATGGCCTTCACCCTAACTGCTCCTTCCCACCCTCTGGACACCACCTGAATTGCCAAAAGGGTGGCAGTGAATGCACAACAATCATCTTCTACCGATTATTTCTGCTGTTAGGTCGATGTCACCTTAAACCCTTTAGCTAAACTTCATTAAAAATTCCATCTTACTTCTGAGCCTTCCCTGCCTGGCATTTTTAAAATAAATGTTTTACCGATGTTCTGCTTGATTTCCTTCCACAGCTTAGATGCCAAGACTCAGTTCAGGACTGGGAATGCTGGTGCTCAGCTGGGGCCCTTCATATGCCAGCCACCCTGTGGATGTCAGAGGACTCCCAGGGCCTGCAGTTGGGCTAGCCACTCCTGACCAGTGCTCTGCTCCCCTCACTTGGAAGCACTGCCTAAGCTTTTATGCTTCCATCTTTATTGTTCTTAGTATAAACCTTTCGTTTCACTACTTAGTGAGACAAAAGGATAAGATGGGCTTGGAGGGCAGTGATGATAGAGCCAAGGTTCAAAGAGTCTCTTGTTTTCAATCAATTGCGTAGTCATTTCAATGAACCTGTGAGTTACTGTCCAGCTTCTTAAACTCTGGCAGAATTTTACCATAGATAATTTTGAACTTCATTGACATGCTACAGGAACTTGAGGTACAAACAAAATAATAATTTTGTGAGATGCCTTAGAAAAAATGAGTTTAAAAAACCTCAAACATTTTATAAGCTGCATTTTTAAAAATTTTTATGATGCGGTCTCTAAATTTAAAATTGCTTCCCTTGAGTATTCTTTAGAAAAAGTAATAAAAACATACAGTATGTAATATCCAAACATTTTTCTCTCTCTCCTAATCCGACTCTGATTAGCTTCCTTCCTGGCCTCCCATGAGTTGACATCTTCCTCCCACTTGATCTCATTCCCTCCTGATCCTCCAGCACCTTCACAGTCCTCCTTAAACACATCATCCTGAGTACATGATATTCTTTCCTAATGTTTTATAATACAGGTGGAAATAATGACCACCTCATCGGTTTTATAGCTTCAAATCTTGGTTTAGTTCAGATTTGCATAATCTAGTTAAAAAATTCTCTAACCCTCCTAAGAAAAGAAAAAAGTTCACTGTTAAGTTCCCTAGGAATTTATAGTCTGAGATACCCTGATATCTATCAATTAACTCATTTCCTTGTGGGACAGATCTGGAGATGCTGAAACTTGTTAAGAAAAAAATGGTGTAAATGTATTTATTAACAAAATGATACCAAATATAATGACCAAAATTTGACCCCAGATGGCTCCAAACTTTACATTATGTTTTTGGGATCTTACTTATCACAACTAATTAGTCAAAAACCTAGTCCTAAAAATAGAGGATGAATGAATGAATGAATGAATGATATCTGATTTCATATATCATTTAACTTCTACCTTCCAAGAATACTCTTCTCTCAATGAAGGTAATAATTTCACAAGTGCCTTATTCACCTTCTTTATTGATGATCTTAAAACTGAGATAATAGGCTCTTTTAACAGCAAACAGCTGTGGGCCACGGCTTGTGCACAACCTGAGGCACTTTTGGTGGTGGGCGACCAGCCCCAACCTGCGCTGCAGCCTTTCTTAGACAACTCTCAGGGGCTGCAGGCCCAAGGAGGGCAGGAGCTGGCCTTGGGACTTTTGCAAGGGGCCCTGGGTACAGTATTGTTGCCAAACCTAAATCTGCATTAACCTGGTAAATGCTAGCCCTACCCTGGTGATTACCTGGGACCTGTCTTACCCAACCCATGTACCCATTGAGTCTCTTTCAGCAGCTGGGTCTTATGGGCAGCTGGCAGGTGGCGCCTGGCCTTGTGGTGCCCCGAGCCTTTTCCTAGCTGTCCTAGGCCTGGAATTGGTGGCAACTGGCCTCAGTTCTCAGTGTGGCCACCCCTATGAGCCTCTAGGTACAGCACAGGCAGTGACCAACTGCAGATAGCTTTGTAGCTCCTACCAGGTACCTCTGGCTGGTCACAGGCAGCAGCTGACCTTGGCCTATAAAGGAGCTCCTCCCAAGAGGCCCCAGAAACAACACATGTGGAGGCCAGCTTCAGACCACAACAGAGCACTACCCTATTACCCCCACAAGCAGCACTCCTAAAGAATCATCAGGCACACAGGCCTGCTGGGGCAATCCCATTCTGTGGAGTCAGCCCCCACAGCTCATATATTGTAGGCGTGGTCAACCCTCATAGTCAGTCTGAGTGTCAATCCCACTCACTGGCATGCCAAAAACAATCAAGACTCAACTATAACAGGAGGGCACACACAACCCATACAAAGGATACTTCTGGAGTACACAGTGCAAGTAATTAGGGAGACTGCACCACTGGGCCATACAGGACACCTACTGCACAAGGTCATCCAATGAAGACTGGGAGATGCAGCAGATCTACCTAATATGAAGAAAGAAACACAGTGAGGCAGCCAAAATTAGAAAACAAAGAAATATGTCCCAAATGAAAGAACAGGAGAAAACTCCAGAAAAAGAACTAAATGAAATGGAGGCAAGCAACCTACCAGATACAGAGTTCAAAACACTAGTTATAAGGATGCCCAAGGAATTAGTGAGAACCTCAACAAAAAGAGAGTAAGCGTTAAAAAAAAAGACATAAAAACCATAAAAAAAAAAAGAACCAGCCACAAATAAAGAATACAATAACTAAAATGAAGAATATACTAGAAGGAATCAATAGCAGATTAGATGAAGGAGGGGATCAAATTAGCAACTTGGAAGATAAGGTAGCTGAAAACACTCAATTGGAACAACAACGAGTATCAAAAAAAGTAAAAATAGTTTATGGGACTTCTGGGAAAACATCAAGCATAACAATATTTGCATCATAGGGTTACCAGAAGGAGAAGAGAAAGACCAAGGAATCAAGAACTTATTTGAAGTAATAATGTCTAAAAATTTGCCTAACTTGGTGACGGAAACACATATACAAGCCCAGGAAAGGCAGAGTCCCAAACAAGATGAAGCCAAAGAGGACCAAACCAAGACACATCCTGATTAAAATGACAAAGGTCAAGACAGAGAATCCTAAAAGCAGCAAGAGAAAAACAACTAATTACTTACAAAGGAGCACCCATAAGACTGCCAGCTGATGTCTCAACGGAAACTTTGCGGGCCAGAAGAGAGTGGCACAAAATATTCAAAGTGATGAAAAGTGATAACCTACAACCAAGACTACTCTACCCAGCAACGGTATCATTTAAAATTGAAGGAGAGATAAAGGGCTTCCCAGACCAAAAAAAAAAAAAAAAAGTTAAAGGAATTTATCAATATCAAGCCAGTATTACAAGATTATTTTTAAAAAGATTTCTCTAAGAAGAAAAGAAAAAGGCAGGGGGGCAGATAATTATGAATAACAAAATGGCAATGTCCATGTGCCTATCAATAAACATTTTAAATGTAAGTGTATTAAATGTTCCAATCAAAAAACATAGGGTAGATGAATGGATAAGGAAATAAGACCCATACACAAGCTGTTTACAAGAGAATTAATTCAGATCAAATGACACACATAGACTAAAATTAAAGGGATGGAAAAAGATATTTCATGCAAATGCAAACAAAAAAACTAGGCAGCAATACTTACACTAGACAAAATAAACTTTGAAAAAAATGCAATGATAAGAGACAACAAAGACATTACATAATGATAAAGAGATCACCCCAACAAGAGTATGTAACCCTAGTAAACAACTATGCATCCAACATAGGAGCACCTAAATATAGAAAGCAAAGATTGACCAACATAAAGGGAGAGGTTGACAGTAATACAGTCAATAATAGGGTACTCTAATACCCTATTGACACCAGTGGTGTCAATAGATCTTTTAGACAGAAAATCAACAAGGAAACAGCAGCCTTAAATGACACACTAAACCAGATAGATTTAATAGACATTTTCAGAGTGTTGCACCCCAAAGCAGCAGAATATACATTCTTTTCAAGTGCACATGGAACATTTTTCAAGACAGACCACATGTAAGGCCACAAAACAAGTCTCAATAAATTTAAGAAGTCTGAAATCATATCAAACGTCTTCTCGGACCACAATGGTATAAAACTAGAAATCAATTACAAGAGAAAAAAAAAAATGAAAAACACATAAACACATGGAGACTAAATAACATGCTGTTTAACAATGAATGAGTTAACAATGAGATCAAGGAAAATAGCAAAAAATACCTTGAGACAAATGAAAATGAAAACATGACCCAAAATCTATGAGCCACAGTGAGAGCAGTCCTAAGAGGGAAATTCGTAGCAATATAGGTCTACCTCAAGAAACAAGAAAAATCTCAAATAAACAATCTAAATTTACACTTAAAGAAACTAGATAAAGAAGAACAAGCAAAGGCCAAAGTGAGTAGAAGGAAAAAAATATTAAAGCTCAGAATGAAAATAAACAAAATAAAGTCTACAAAAATACAAAAGATCACTAAAATCAAGAGCTGGTTCTTTGAAAAGATAAATAAAATTAATAACCTTTCACCAGATTCATCAAGAAAAAGAGAGGATCCAAAGAACAAGCAATTATATGCCAACAAACTGGAAAATTTGGAAGAAATGGATAAATTCCTAGAACCATACAATCTTCCAAGACCGAATTAAGAAGAAACAGAAAATATGAACCAACTGATTACTACTAACAAAATCAAATCAGTAATCAAAAAACTCCCAACAAACCAAAGTCCTGCACTAAATAGCTTCATAGGTGAATTTTACCAAACATTCACAGAAAGAAGAATTAACACCTACTCCAAAATTTCAAAAGGGGGAAAAGCTCTTAAGCACATTGTATGAGGTCAACATTATCCTGATTCCAAAACCAGACAAAGACATTATAAAAAAAAAAAAAAAAATTGTAAGCCGATATCGCTGATGAATATAGATGCAAAAATCCTCAGCAAAATATTAGCAAACCAAATTCAACATTACATTAAAAAGATCATACACCATGATCAAGTTGGATTTATTCCCAGGATGCAAAGTTGGCTCAACATCCACAAATCAGTATATGTGATGCATCACCTCAACAAATTGAAAGATAAAAATCATATGGTCATATCGGTAGATGCTAAAAAAGCATTTGACAAAATCCAGCATTCATTTATGATAAGAACTCTTAGCAAAGTGGGAATAGAGGGAACATACCTCAACATAATAAGGTCATATATGACAAACCCACAGCTAACATCAAACTCAAGAGGGAAAGCTAAAAGCATTTTCCTTAAGATCAGGAACAAGACAAGGATGTCTATTTTAACAACTTTTATTCAACATAGTATTGGAAATCCTAGCCACAGCAATCAGACAAGAAAAAAATAAAAGGCATTCAAATTGGAAAGAAAGATATAAAATTGTCATTATTTGCGGAAGACATGATATTATATTATGTAGAGAGAACCCTACAGATTCCACCAAAAAGCTATAAGAACTGATGAATGAATTCAGTAAAGTAGCAGGATACAAAATTAATATTCAGAAGTTGGTTGCATTTTTATACACCAATAAAGAACTATCAGAAAGTAAAATTAAGAAAATAATCCTATTTACAATTGCATCAAAAAATAAATAAAATAACTAGGAATAAATTTGATGAAAGAGGTAAAAGACCTGTAGTCAAAAATTATAACATTGAAGAAAGAAAAAGAAGAAGATACAAATAAATGGAAGCATATACCGTGTTCATGGATAGGAAGAATTAACATTGATAAAATGTCCACAGTACCCAAAGTAATCTATAGATTCAATGCAATTCCTATCAAAATACCAATAGCATTTTTCACAAAACTAGAGCAAATAATCCTAAAATTTATACGGAACCATGAAAGACCCCAGATAGCCATGACAATTTGAGAAAGAAGGAAAATGTTGGAAGTATCAGGCTATCAGATATCAAACTATACTACAAGCCCATAGAAACCAAAATAACATAGTACTGGCATAAAATCAGACACATAGATCAAGGAAACATAGATAGATCAGAAATAAACTCATGCTTATATGGTCATTTAATCTATAACAAAGGAGGTAAGAATATACGATGGAGGTAAAGAAAGTCTATTCAAAAAATGGTGTTTGGAAAACTGGACAGATATATGCAAAAAAAATGAAACTGGACCACCTTCTTACACCATATACAAGAATAGACTCGAAATGGATTAAAGATTTAAATGTAAGATCCAAAACCACAAAACTTCTAGAAGAAAATACAGGCAGCAAACTCTCTGACATTCATTGCTCTTAGTAATATTTTTCTAATATATCTCCTCAGAAAATGGAAACAAAAGAAAAAAATAAACAAATGGGAATACATCAAATTAAAAAGTTTTTGCACAGCAAAGGAAACCATCAGCAAAATGAAAAGGTATCCTACTGAATGAGATCATATATTTGCCAATGATATATCTGATAAGGGGTTAATATCCAAAATTTATAAAGAACTCATACAACTCCACACAAAAAATAAATAAATAAACAATTTAATTAAAAAATAGGAAGAGGACCTGAATAGGTATTTCTCCTAAGAGAACACACAGATGGTAAATAGACATATGAAAAGTTATTCAACATCACTAATCATCAGAGAAATGTGAATTAAAACCACAATAAGATATCACCTCACACCTGTCAAAATGGCTATCATCAATAAATCAAAAAGCAAGTGTTGGTGAGGATATGGACAAAAGGGAACCCTCATGCACTGTTGGTGGGATTGTAAATTAGTACAGCCTCTAAGGAAAACAGTTTGGAGGTTCCTTAAAATATTAAAAATATAACTACCTTATGACTCAGCAATTCTACTACTGGGTATTTATCCAAAGAAATCCAAAACAATAATTCTAAAAGATGCTATGCACCTTTATATTCACTGCAGCTTTATTTACAATAACCAAGATATGGAAGCAATCTAAGCATCCATCAATAGATGATCAGATAAAGAATTGGTACTTATGTACAATAGAATATTACCTGACCGTAAAAAAAAAAAAAAAAAAAAATATCTTACCATTTGCGATGACATGGATGGACTTGGAGGGTTTTAATCTAAGTGAAATAAGTCACACAGAGACAAATACCATATGATCTCCCTTATACGTGGAATCTAAAGAACAAAATAAAAAATTAAACAGAAACAGACTCATAGATACAGAGGACAAACTAATGGTTGCCAGATGGGAGAGTGTTGAAGGGGCTTTAAGTACAGGGATATAAAGTAAAGCATAGAGAATACAGTCAATAATATTGTAATAACTGTGTATAGTGCTAGTCAGGTACTAGACTTATTGGGGGGAATCACTTCATAAATTATATAAATGCCTAACCACTATGCTGTACACCTGAAATATAAAATATAAAATAAATATAAAGATATAAAATAATATTGAATCTCAATTGTAATTTGAAAAAAAAAACTAGTTGGAAAACAGAAGATGGTATGGCAGAATATCACCATCTCTGATTTATAAGACTTTTGTGAGTCCTTTGAGTCCTTTCACTCAAGAAAAAGGAAAATTTACAGACCAAATTAAATGCTCTCAGATGAAGTGTTTAGATAAATCCAAGAATAGGAAACCATCTATATCCGATCTAAACAAAGATACTTTTGCATCTTGCAAAGAAAAGGACTGCTAGAAGTGGGGGTTCAGAAGTCCAATCTATGTGATTTCTCTGGAGTTTCTGCGGCAGCCCTAGGACCCTGGAGCCACAAGCACCTATACTCTGCCACTGGTAAAGTTCTCTCAATTGACCAAATTCTAATCAGGCTCTTCTAAGTCTTTTTCACCTAGAATTGACTTT
Organism: Pteropus alecto; assembly: GCF_000325575.1. NCBI lineage: Eukaryota > Metazoa > Chordata > Mammalia > Chiroptera > Pteropodidae > Pteropus > Pteropus alecto. Next base: position 12,980,358 of record NW_006439192.1, read on the forward strand.
CAAGCATCTGTGTTCATCTCTGCATTGTTCAGTTTTAGCAAGAATCCTGCCAAGTCAGTTTAGCCATCCTTGAAATCTGATTGGGTTTCTCATGCTCCACACCCGCCAGGTAATGTCTGATTACTTGGCTTGCTTTTAGCTAGAATTCTGTTAGGTTGGTTTAGCCAGAAACCCCCTTGCCCCTGATGTTTCTTCTTACTAATTTCCCATCTGCTGGCCCCACCCTGCTCCTTGTCTGTAAATTCCCACTTCCCAGACTGCATGAAGAGTTGGGCCTAATCTCTCTGCCCCACTGCAAGACCCCATTGCAATTGTTCCCACATGTATTGCCATGGCCTCCCCTCTGAAGAAAGTTTGTCTTACTATACTTTAACAAGTGTCATCAATAATTTTTTCCTTTGACAGATGGTATACTACTTTTTCTTTAACACTTCCTAAATGCACCAGAACATAATCCTCTGAAATCCTGCACCCTGCTTGGAGAGATGCCAGGAGCAAGATGTGGGTCCCAGTTCCTTCTGAGATCCAGAGCTCTCTGTGCCCTTCAAAGCCTAGAGCCTTTCTATAACTATGCAAAGGCCTTCTCACTCCAACTCCTGTCATCATTCCACTCCAGTCATAGACCTGGCATTATTGATAAAGAGTGTACAAAATTCAAAGCGCCATCGACTTCGGGAGACCTCTACTTCTGTTTCCTGCTTTGCAAAAATCCCCCAGTTAAATAAGCACAAAAGAACCTGTTTATCTTCTTGGGTTGGGGGAGCAGAGTGGAATTTGAGGAGAAATCCAAAAATTAATATTTAAGTAAAGCAACTTGCCACTGTATTTACTATTCAAGACCAAATCCGGTATTCGTCAATGAAAAGAGGTTGAAGTTTGACAAGATTTTTGGTTCTTTTTTTTATTATTACCCAGAAATCCTCTTCTGTGAAGTGGCATCTTTCATTTAAATAGTATACCAGGGATAATAATTATATTTACTAAAAAATGTTTAATTTAAGATGATTAATTCAAGCCCTTAAAGAGCTCCCTTGCTTTGTGAATCAGTCAGGGCCCAACATGGAAAACAGAAACCACTCTAAGAATTTAAATTAGAGAAATCCATACAGGGAATAGGTTGTATAGCTGATGGAATAGCTGAAAAGTCAGAGGTCAGTGAGACATTGTAGGGATTAGTAAGAGCTGGAGGCTGATATGGTTCCTAAACCGAAGGGAGGATATAGTGTTCCTGGAGTCCAGGCTTAAATGGCAGGGGCTAGAGCTGCTGGAACAGAAGACACTGCAGTCGGAGAAAGATCATAACTGCACCCAGATTTATTTCACTTATAACTTTTTCTTTGATCCAATCTGTTTTTGCCTAGATGATTGCACTAAGACTCACTTGCTTTTTTCTTGCCCTTATTCTTCCAACTTTGTATGCCTACTCCTTTAACCATTAAGCCTGAGGACATAAGGTTTGGCCAGTGTCAAATCCTTTAAGAATAAAGCCTAAGGTCTATCTATCAGGAGGACAATAAGTTTTGGCGAAACTAAGGATAACATATTGGCTGGGGGCGGGGTTAGCCCCAGGTACATGGAAAGGGAACAGCCCCACCACCACGAAACCAGATGGGGTGACACCATGGCTGATTCCAGAAATGGACATGATGACCAACTACCCCAGCCCCGTTCAATCAATAGTACCCACAACTCCAACTCCCTTAGTTTCCATGACTGAGGATTTTTCCCCTATATAATCTATCTCCTCAAGACACTGGTAGGGGTGCGGGGGCTGGTCTTTGAGAGGTAGCTCACCTGTGTCTCTGTACTTGCAACTCTCTAATATAAACCTTTGCTTTCTTTGCTGCAAAACCTGTATATATCTCATTGGACTTAGACACGTGTAGGCAGATGAACCCCTTTGCTCCAGTAATACTACCCTGGGTTCCTCTAATAAATGTGCTTCTTGCCTAAACTGGGAAAATATGATAGGGTGGCATACTCTGATCTCTTTCACTATATACCCTCTAACATTAAGAAATCTCCTAAAAGGACTGCTCTTCATATTATGCAAGCATGCTAATGTTAGAAAAATGTCAACTTTCAAGCTTACATTAAATTGTGAAAAAGTAATGCCCTTTTGTCTTTTCATCATTAAGAAGAAGATTTTAGTGGAGTCTTACTGAATATGAGCACTTAATTTCTCTCTAAATTGGACTGAAACAGCTGGTGTGGACTGCATTTCCTGGTATCTTTGCTTACAAGAAGCATTTGGGAAGTAGAAAGTAACATTTCTACAGGGACTTCTTTTGGTAATGAAAATTGCAGAATGGTTTCAATAACAGTAAACATTTAAGACCCATTAAGTCATCTTTCTTATTGTGCTTAACACCATCAAATTCAATGAGTGAATCAATGGCCACAGCTGGATGCAAGAAGCATTGAAATTCAAGCAACTATGTCACTGCGTCAGTGCTAACAGCCTAAGAAACAGTGGGTGAAAGATACAGTCGTCACTGAATTTTGATTGTAGATCAGCAGTCAGATTAGAAGAAACTTGATATTTCACAACGATTTGTTAAACATAAGATTCATGATGTCTACAGGGGGGAGAGAGAGCACGTTCTTGAATATTTAGCAGTGAGTGTTTAAAGAGAAATTTATAATTTGTTTTTGGTTTTTGATTTAGTCAAGATAATGCAAACCACAGAATATTTTTATTTTATCAGACAAAGAGATAAAAACTAATCTTAGAAAAAACATCATCAAACTCCAGTGCTCTTATTTTTTCTCCTCATTATTTTTATAGACTGTAACCATGGTGCTATTCAGAAACACAGCTCTGTTCCTTGCATAGCTTCTAAGCTTGCATATCTGCGTATCACCACTTCTGTGATAGCAGCCAAACTCAGACTCTTTTGAAATCTACTTTTACCTTTCTTTATTTTATTTCCTTGTAATTGTATGAACTCAAGTTGATGCTGATGACTTGGGGAGACCATCAAACAGATCTTTTTCTTCTCAGAGTGGTAGGCACAGATGCTGCAATTGACTTAGAAATCTACTCTGATGAGAGACAAATTAAGCTGGGAAATCTCAGCTACAGATGTTAGGAAGAGATCACTGAAATAGATCAAAGTGAAGGGCATTTATGGCATCCTCAAAAGCAAATATTGTCTTCTAGTTTCTGTCAAACTGTAAAATTCCTTTAGCATCATGGCAGAACCACCACGCACAATAAGGACAAATGATCTGTGACCATTTCAGTTTAAATAGCTAGTTTAATGCCTCCTTAAGCTTCATAGGCACACCTTGCTTGCTTCTGAGCCATTACAGATGACAGGCTCAGATGGTGCTTCCAAAGTGATCTGGCTTCTCTGGTTACTGTAGTAACTTTCTGGCTGTCATGCCTCCTCTTCCTGGTTTGTCTTACAGAGCATCTGCCTCTGACCTCCGGTTTTTCTCACTTACATACCACTTGCTACGGTCTGAATGTGTCTCCCCCCAAATTCATATATTGAAATCCTAACCCCCAATACGATAATATTAGGAGGTTTGTTCTTGGTGGGGAATTAAATCATGAGGATAGAGTTCTCATGATTAGAATTAGTGCCCTTATACGAGAGACATCAGAGAGCTAGCTTGCCTCTTCTACCATGTAAGAACACAGTGAGAAGATGGCTGTTAATGAGGACAGGCCTTGTAAGAATGAGGTCTTCGAAAGTCTAATTAAATGTGACTTTCTGTTGAGGAACTTCTAAAATTATGTATGTCATAAAAGTTACTTATGACAGCTAAATGGGCCTTACTTCACTTCCTTAAATCTACAATCTCATCTTAGTAACAGAGTAGGATCCACAGGAAAAAAAAAGAGAGAGATTGTTGCTTCACATTAAGGTTAAATAACAATTGACATTTCACCCAAACATTTCTAAGTTAAAAACAAGTCTTTAAATTTTTTTTGATCATCAAAATAACTCACCCTTAATTACAAGCATCAGTGAAGTTTGCCTAAGCTTTTCCACTGGGCTTCTACTTAACAGTATGCAAGAGGGAATACAAAAAATTAGGCCAGAGTTTTCATCTTAAATAAAAAGATATAGTATATAGATGAGTTTATGACTGCTAATTGCTTACTAAACACACTCTTTTTTTCTCTCAAATTAAGAGAACTCCATTTTAGATTTCGGCACACTACTAAAAGACCACATTCCCCAGCCTATGTTGAAGTTAAATGTGAACTATTAGGTGTAGCTGAGCAAGGGATCCAGTTCAGAATGAAATCCTACTGTTAACCTCTGAACTTTCTTAAATGGATAAGCTCTCTAGCTCTAGGAATTTCCTGTTGTATTTAGATTAAGGAGTGCCATCTATGTAAAGGGCACGCTCCCTTTGGTTCAGATCTTTTCTCAGGTCTAGATCTCTATGGAGGACACGGTGAAGCAAAGAGAGTCTTTCACAGATTCCCCTTTTTGTCTTCTCACATCTGGCCATCTTCAGTCATGAGTTAGAGTCTCATTAAAAGTAAAGCGGGCTTTAAAGGTGACAGCCTGGCTTAGACTCATGGTGTGCTGGCTGGAAAATTACTGCTTGGCTATCACCCGTAGGAACATAGGCTATCGTCCATGGGAACATAGGCTATCACCCATGGGAACATAACATTCTAACAATAAGTTTTCTGCTTCTGTACCCCTGCTTGCACACCTGACCTGTGGGTTGACAGGTAGTGAATAGGAGAAAAATAGACCTTTGTGTTTAAGACAGAATGAGGAATGGGATTTAGGGCTTAAAAACCCTGTACCTCTACATTTCGGGGCTGCTTAATTTGGGGTCTGCTTAATTTGGGGTCTGCGTACCCCTGGCAGACCCACCTGGCTGAATAAAGAGCATGTTTCCTATAACTCACTGATTTCTGGTGGTCCATGTGTCTTTCGGGGGCTGGCGGCTACAACAATGGTATGTGCATATGAGTATGGGAGATGATGGTTGTGTTAATCAACTCCATGGGGGAAATCCTTTGACAACGAATACATACATCAAATCACCACCTTAAATATTTCACAATTTTGTCAATTACACCCCCCCCCATAAAGCTTAAAAAAGTAAAATTACAAAACATGGGGAGACATCAAGAGTAAGAATTAAAGGGCTACAAATATATATATATGACTTCTATCAATAATACACACTTGAAAAAAAGCTGTTCTATCAAATGACACAAAAAATAAAGACCTTAGAACTGTCCCATGCACACAGCAAGCACTCAGTAAACATAGTTATTATTATCATTGATGTCGATCTATTGAAACTTGTTTAGTAAACTGTGGTCACAGAAATAAGATACACTTCTGTTATGCTTTGAATATATTCCAAAATTCTCTGAAATATTATTACTCTTTATTAAGTCGCAATATTGATATTGGTGCTTAGTTACAAATATTTTCTTACATCAAAATGTTGTCAAAGCATATACTTACATAGCATATGAGGAAACATAATTGCAACATTAGTTCATTAAATAAGAAAGTAATTTCTAAAAGGAAGAAAATTAGGATTGTCAATCAATATATTTACATTTTTAATGTGATATTTTACCATCTCTATATCAATTGATACAAAAAGTGAAATCTTTATGGTGCTGACTTAATTATTACTAACAGCTTTCAGTAACAGAGGATTCAGAATCAATGGTTTTATTTATCAAATTCAATTGTGATCTATTACAAAAGAATCATATCCAATCTTTAATCATCTAATATGAAAAAACTATATCCCACATCTAATCATTCAATCCTAAATTTACTGTGGTTTATATGTCAACATTTGGCTTTGCTTCTCTTAAACTTGGTGTACATTTCTTTTTTCAATTCACTGGAGCACTCAACAAGGCAATCTTGTATTAGATAATGGTAGTTAAACCCTGTTCCTTAGCCAGAATAAATGACTTTAAATTTCTATCACAGTAGAAACAAGAATGATTGCCAGTAGGGGTCATTAGAACAGGTTTGTTGTCAACAGTTATTGCTAAAATGCACAGCAGAAAAGTTTTACAAAAGGTACTAGTTCCAAAGGCAAAGAATCAAGGTATGAAAATCGAGGAAAAAAAGTGTCATCAAAGGTATCTGCTTTTTGGTATGAGGGTCTTGGATATACCTGTTGCAAAGATGAGCTTCAAAATATGTTATTTGAACAAAGCAGACGCAGGATGAATTTCCTAAGTACCATTCATGCTTTAACAATTGGCTCTTCTTGTCATTCTTCTCTTATGTAGTTCCTCACTGCAATTCATGCTTAATTAAAATATATTAAGGTGCACTGCATTACAATATTATTCCTGTCACACTTCTATAACAAAATAACTTTCATAATATATCACAAAGTGTATAAAAATATTTCACAGATACTGTAGGGAAGGGAGAAAATTCCCCTTTCCTTCCTCTTGTTCTTTTGGCTGGCTGAATAATTAAATCAACAGGATACAGATTGACAAGAGAAAATTAAATTTAATTTTGTGCACACGGGAACCTCACATATATGAAAGAGTCAAAGACCCCACATACACAAGAGGTTCAGAGACAGAAAGAAAACATGGGCATAGAAGAGATTTCTGAGCTAGGAATGAGGTAATGTACCTTGGGGCTTTAGAAGGTCACTGCAAGGAGAGCACATGTTTAGTAATTAGTAGTAGTTTGCCCTGCCCTATAGATACATCAAAAAAGGTTATCTCTGCTAATCTCTTACTATGGCCAAGGCTTCTCATTCAAATTCATCTAGATAATTAAGGGGGTAGGGTGGTGTGGAGGACAGAAGTTTCTCTTGAGCTCACAGGGTCTCAGTTGCCTTTAGGTCAAAATAATCCACATGCTGCTGAGGCACATCGTGAGGCGACTCCTTCTGAACCCCACAATACTAAATCAAAAATCATCATTACCCATAAATATCATGAGGAAGGTTTTTCTTAAGGGCCACACAAGTATCTTGGGAGAAGATGGTAATAGGACAGGGGTAAATTACAATTATTGATTATTCTGATTGATTTATGTAAGATGATTCTGCAAAATGTTAAAAACAAAAGTTGTAAAGGATAAAGAAACTACTTTGCAAATGCAATGATATGCAAAACTAGATATAAGACAAAAATCTTAAGATCAAAAACAAACCGCAACCCATCCAAGATATGCAGGCACAGACTTCATTCTGATGATGCTAACTTTATATCAATAAACATTGCTAAATTAAAACCATCCTTTAAAAAGATCACTCATAATACACAACCATGACTAATTTCTTTCCCTTAAAAAATGAAAAGGAGTTCTCAAATAGATTATAAACTCATTCTGGCTAATTAGGCAATGTAATAGAGGCTTTAATCTGAGTTCCATGGGTTCCTGGATGCCCTCAAAAACCCAAGAACTGCCTAAGGATGAAAACAAAATTTTATTTATACATGGATAGAAAAATTAATATTTTAATCAGATTCTCCAATGAAGTACATGCCCTATCCTGCCAAAAAGTCAAGAACCATTGTTCCCAATGAAAATAAAGGAATATAAAGAAAATTAAATATTCTGTAACCTGTTAATCAACATAAAATAACTAAAGCATGAAGGAACTCCTAAGAAAAGTAAATTTGTGTATGCAGTGTGTTTAACACTTTTTGGAAACCCAATTTTTTACTCAAGAATAGAATAGTATAAATTTTACATTACAGAAAGTATTCAAATTCTTACCCTGATCTATCAGTTTGTTTACTACACTAAGCTTCTTACTCTTTGTTTTATTTGTAGGGTGGGATTTTGCATTTACTTATTGGAGCATGCCATATTTTCCAAAATAGCCAGCAAAAATGGCAACCCAAGTTATGCAGACTAACACAGTTGGTACAAGAGGTCTATTCAGGTGGGCTATCTTTCTCCAGTGCCTGATATAATCCAGGGGACAAGTACTAGAATGAAGAGGAAATATGCTTCTGAGATGAACAGTAGAGGGCCCAGTTTGTGTAGTAACTGAACACAAGCCTTGAAGACCAAGAGAGCTGAGTTCAAATCTCACTTTCCTCCCTAATATGTGTAGGGCTCATCTAATGTGGGGTAAAAATATATAAATTATAAAATAGAGCTACTAATACATATCTTCCAGGGTTAACGTGAAGATTGCACGAGACAACACATAACATTGTGGTAAATACTATTGTTAATTAGTTTAAAAGATTATCATTGCCAAAAAATCATTTGTTTTGTGGTAATATGAATATGTATTTTGTGGATAAAAACAATATCCCTAATAAATGTACTCAAAATTTGTTGAGATTAATTATAATTCATAATTACATCCAAACTAGTTTCTAGTTTCAATATCACACTAATCAAAGTACAGTTATTGTTGTTTACATGTGCATATGTATATTTGTGTGCATTTCTAAACAAATTCTCTAAATTTGGAATGTTTTACATGCACGCTTATAAATTTTGAACGTTTTTTCAAAGGAGCCAATAAATGGAATGCCAAAATAGTTGGCTTTTGACCGTTCTGGTCAATTGCATTTACTGAGAATAAACTGGAACAGAAAAAAATGGACGAGGGCAAGGAAAGAAAAATTTACACTTTGCTTCATAAAATGAGTGTCCTAAAGTGAACAAATTCTTCCTTTATGAATCTTGAAGGCTTGGGAAGACTGACATATTGCAAAGAAGTTTACAATAGGCCTTTTAATGATATAAATGTTCTCATTAACACAATGGTAACGGGAGAAGAAAGTTGCAATGAATGAAATCAAATACTATAGTTTTGAGTATAATTCTAAAAAATACATATATTAGAGAAGCCTTGTCTAGAGACATAAACTTTAACTTGGGAAAATTTTCCAGTATTTTTCTCTCTGGTTTGCTTATTCATACATGGTACCTGGATATGTGATTTTGTAACAACTATTAAAAGTTTAAAAGACTGGGGTATTACTCCCACTTCCACTACAACTTCCTCCATCCATAATAAAAATGAAAATGGAAAAAATCATCCAGAAGAGCTTGGCGCAAATGAGGAGTATATTTAGATGTTTCAGAAGGAAGATGTTTACTGACCAACTGAGTGGGAGCTGCACTGGGCCTGGCTAGTAAGTGGTGGGCAGTGCAGGGAACTGAAAATGAGCCAAAAGAGGCTGCCATGAAAATGTCAGATTTGTGTGTGTGTGTGTGTGTGTGTGTGTTTGAACTATCATATACAAAAGAGAATACAAATAAGCATATCTAACTCTGATTTATTACATTTTAATATACTCATTTTTGCAGTGCAGTTTGACCAAAGAACTTTGATTTATAATAGGAATTTCTAATTAATATGAAACTTTCAAAATTAAAATAATGAATCTCTAAGGGAAACACCATAATTACTATTTAATTGGTTATATCCTTAGTTAATTTGCATAAAAAGGGTTGTCTGAAAATATATTTTATTGCACCTACCTGTAACAGACATTTCTTGGGGAGCACTTAACTTTAATAGGTGGCCAATACAAAAGGAAGTCACGGATGAGGCCGCCTCATGCTGCAAGTCGAAGGCTTACGTGGAATAAACAAACATACATTACCTGTCAATAGTTTCAGAGCTGTGACTAAGTAAAAGAAACAAACAAAAATTTAAAAACAGCAGCCTTTCCAGAAATACCAATAGAAATTAAAGATGACAGCCTGTGACATGGAACACAGCAGCAGGCTTCAATTTTAGAACACCAATGATGTTTTTCTGGATTTAGGACACTTTCCTAAACAAAAAGGAACATCTTTATATTCCTGGAATCAGCTATCTCAGTCAAAATATTTTGAAAGCTAAATCTCATAATAAAATCTCATTAGTTCGTGCTTCAAGAGTCAGGAGTGCTTTGGAGGTATAGGGTCTGTTCAAAAAGGCCTATAGTTTTTTACTGAAAGGCATATCCATTTGTTGAACTCTGGGTTAATCAAAGATAAATTCAGTTATTAAAATACAAATAAAATTATACTGTTCTGCATTTGTAAAATTATTCCAGCACATATTAATTAGATTGGGGCACGTATACAACCTGCTATTAGCATCTGGAGGAGAAGGGGTATGGTCTTGTGGGACTGATGCTAACCCTTAACTTCTGGGGCTGATGCTAACTCCAGGCAGTCAGTGTCAGAATTGCTTGGTGTAGGGTGACAATTAGTTCCTTGTAAATATTCCTCTTTTAAAAGAGAAGGTGTTTAGACTAGGCCATAGTATTAACAACAAAAAGCATAATGGAAGCCTTAACTTAAAATAATTTTTATAAACCTTTCTCCTGTTATTTTTGAAAAAAGTTTCAACATGAACTCATCTTTCTATGGAGAATTTTGAGTATTATACAGCTTATTTTATGTACTTCACAAGCTAAATTTGGACAATTATATTCAACTCTGGATTAAATTTTAAAGAAATCCTTTTTCACTTGGTGAGATTTTTCTGAGTTTCAAATGCTGAACCTCATTTTAATCTCTTTGAATTCTTAAGAATAAAAGCTATTCAAATAATGTGAAAACTTCTATCAAGAATCCTGGCACTTTTCCTGCAGATAAAATGGGCATTCCATTCCTCCCACATATCAAACAGCAAAAGCAATATGACTATTTCCTAAACATAGCTTTTTCCTTCTCAGCTAATACTATATAATTTTGGTGCAATATATTAGTGAATAAATGATACTGTGATAAATAACCAGGTACTATCATGTATGAGATTTAGATAGTACATGGCATAGAATTGCATAAATCAATTATCTATTATTGTGATGGCATTTAGCTTTTCCTAGCTAAATTGTCAGATTCTTGAGACAGGAAATATCTAATTTTTAAAATCAACAGAAATAAGCAGTAACAATAGCAATCACAGTGCATTGGAATGATAATCATTATCACAGTCATCAACACCATCGTGAGTACGCACCCGGCACTTGTCCTACCTCAACCTAAACACCATCCCATGAGTCATCAGTATTACCGTGCCCACTTTACAGGAGAGGAAATTGAGGCAGAGAGAATAGTCAATAAATACCGGCTAATGTAACCACGGTTGAAGGCTCAGGTTAGGTTGATGTGAGGGTTAAGATTGCTTTTATCCTTCCCCTGCTCATGAAAAGCAGTTTGGGATGCCAGATAAAATACAAGATACTCAGTTAAATGTTAATTTTAGATAAATAACAAATGATCCTATATTATAATTATGTTCCATGAAATAGTTGAGACATACTTCTATTAAACAATTAGTTGTTATGTATCTGAAACTCAGATTTGGCAACCCTCAATTAGGGTTCCCCTTCCATCTCTCAACCCAAATTCTGTGTCTTCAGTTTTAATAATCAATGCATACAACACAGACATATAGGTGTCATTATATAAACATACGCACACCTACATGATAATTTTGAGTACCCTATTTTAAAGAATATAAAAGTTATGATAGTTTCCAAATATTACTGAGCACTCACAATGTGCCATACATATTCTTAATGAATGGGTTTTACATGTCTTAATGCATTTCATCCCCACAACAACCCCGTGATGTAAGTACTATAATGCATCCCATCTTACAGATAAAAAAATTAAAGCATGTTAAGTTCTGTGGTCTAAATGGTGTGTGCCCCAAAAGTCTCATGTTGATACCCTAATGGCATTAGGAAGTGGGGCCTTTTGGGGGTTGCTTATGTCATAAGGGTGGGGCCCTCATGAATGGGAGTAGTGGCCTTATAAAAGAGACTCCAAAGAGCTCCTTAGACCCTTCTACCATATTAGGACACAGTGAGAAGTCAACAGCCTGCAACTCGGAAGGTGGCCTTTAGCAGAACACAACCTTGATCTTGGACTTCCCAGGCTCTAGAATTGTAAGAAATATATTTCTGGTGCTTATAAACTACCTTGATCTTGGACTTCCCAGGCTCTAGAATTGTAAGATATATATTTCTGGTGCTTATAAACTACTCTGTCAATAGTATTTTATTATAACAGCCCACCCAGACTAAGACAGAGAGGTTACATACTTTGGCCAAAAGCACGTGACAAGTGTTAGGTCTGAGCTTGGGCAATCAATGGGCTATAGAGATCTTGCTCTAAAATCACTATTCTACATAGAATAACAGCCAGGGAGGTAAAGGCCGAACAAAGCACAGAGAGTTTTGAATTTTAATCAGCCACAGCAGACAATCCTTGTTGAGGGCTGAGGGAAAACAGTAGAGACCATAGGGGAATTATGGCAGCACGAGGGCTGAACTAGCTCTAGAGTAAAGACAACTGTAAACAAGCCTTAAAGAATTTTAGAAGCAAGACTAGAAGGACCAAGATGATCTGCAAATAACCTAGCTCCCTGCTAAAACAAACTTCACCATTCTTAATGGAAGACACAAAATCCAAACACTTATAATCTCTGACATCCAATGAAATATTCCTAAAAGTGAATACCAGAAGGAAAATTGGTCAACAGACCCAGAGATAATGGAAGTACCAGGAATAATAGAATTAGCAAACAAGGACTTTAAAACAGCTATTATAAATATGCTAAAGGATTTAAAAGAAACAAATGGAACTTCTAGAAATAGAGAGCATAATATCTGAAAAAAAAAAATGTGCCTTGGATGGACCTACAGCCCATTCTATTATGAAGAAATAAAGTCTTGAAAAAAATAGCTACACAAACCATGAAAACTAAAGTACACAGAGACTTAAAAAAAAAACAAAAAACAAAAACAAAAAAACAGAATATCAGTGACTTCTGGGACAGTTTAACGCAAGTGTGATTAGAGCCTGAGAAAGAAAAGAGAAGTCAGAAAAAACAATTTGAAGATATAATAGCTAAAATTTCCCCAAATTTAATAACAGCTCTAAATTCACAGATCCAAAAAATTTAACAAGTCTCACAGTGTATAAACACAAATAAAATCACAATAAAGTACATCATAATCAAATTGTTTGAAACAAAAGATGAAAAGAAAACCTTAAGTGCAACCAGAGAAGAAGCATTATATGTAGAGGAACAAAGATCAGATCTTCAGACTTTTCATCAGATACTATACAATACAAAAAACAATGGAGCATTATTTATAAAGTGCTGGGGTGAGCGGGAACCATCAACCTCAAACTTTATGTCCAGGGAAACATACATTTCAAAAATAATGGTGAAATGAAGACTTTTTCATAAAATCAAAACTTAGAGAATTCATTTCTAGAAGAAGTGCTACCAAAAAAAGTTAAGGTAATTCTTAATCCAAAAAAAAAAAGATACTTAATAGAACAAGGTCTACATAAAACACGGAAGAGTATCAGAAATGATAGGTATGTAAATATATCTTAAAGTCGTGCTCTCATTTTTTGAACATTTATTGATAATTGTTTAAAACAAAAGTAATAGCAAAATATTCTGGATTTATAACATTTATAACACTGTTTTAAGGTTATTATATTAGACATGGAGATATATAGTATATGACAGTAGATTAATAAGCTGAAATGTCAACCCTAGAGCAAATACTAAAAAACTAAAATTAAAAATGAAAATATAGTTAATAAATAAAACAGAGGAATAGTAAAAATACTCAATTAACCCAAAAGAAATCCGGAAAAAATTAAATAATTAACAAAGAATATATAGAACATATAGAAAATAAATAGCAAGGACTTTAAGCACTCTCATTCTGTTTATTACAATAATATTCATGGGCTAAACACTCCATATAAAATGTGGAATGACAGACTATAAAAAAAGCCATGCTCAACTATATGCTCTCTATAAGATCTACACTTTAAATACAAAGAAAGAAATAGAATTAAAAGTGAGAGATTGGAAAAGTTATATCATGCAAATACCAATCACAAGAAAACCAACAATTCTGTTAAAAACAGGCAGAGGATAGGATACTTCAAAAAATAATATACACAAATAATCATTAAGCTCATGAAAAATTCTCACCACCACCAATCTTCAGAGAAATGCCAATTAAAATTATAATGGGATACTACTATATACCTTCTAAATGGTTAAAATAAAAAATGAAGTTGACAATCTCTAATAACAGTGATGATGTGGAGTTACAGGAAGTCCCCTGCACTTCTAGTGGGAGTGTAAAATGGCACAACTTTGTATGACACTGTGATAGTTTCTTACAAAGTTAAACATACATTTGCCATATGACCCAACAATTACACTCCTAGTAGTTAGTGAAGAAAAATTAAAACATGTCCACACAAAGTTTTGCACATAATGGTCTTAGGAACTGGGCTACAAAGCACAGCGTGAGGTAAGCTGCAGGCAAGGGAAGGAAGCTTCATATGTATTTGCAGCCACTCCCCAGTGGCTCCACCTCAGCTCCACCTCAGATCATCAGACATTAGGTTCTCATAGGAGCACGGTCGCTGTTGCCAAAAAGGTTGGGGGCCCTGCTCTACGATATCACCCAAATCTGAAGATGTAGGAGAAATTACATAGTGGGTGTTCATTCCAAATATGTGGGCATCATAATTTTCAAAAGATACTGTTCAAACACCAAAATGTGCCTATCTTGTTTGGGGGCATATAGCAATGCTTTGTTCTAAAATTTATGGGTTTTTGTTTGAAATTAACTATCTCGATAAACATAAATATAAAAAAGAGAATTAACTTCCTATAAATACTTTCAACCACTATCACTTAACAGCAAAGCAATAAAGCTGTCACATCTAATTTATTTTCCTTCCATTTATAATTGTGAAGCAATCATGTATGTCTCCAGGCATATTTACAAACTCTATAACAAACTGCTTCACACTATGTTAGCCATAAAGTGTGGTTCCATTTTTTTAGATTGTCGCCTAAAGTAGCTAATGCTCAGTGTATATCCTTAAAAGCAATAATAATAAAATTAAGTTTTATTTGCTCAAATCTCTACCTTATGCTCAGAGGTCACAACCAAGCATGAAATTCCAAAGCGGATATTAAGAACTGCTTGTTATTTAAAAAGGAATGATAATCTCTCAGATCCATTTAATTCCACGTGTATTTCTTGATTAATTGAATGACGATGATATAATTACTACAATACTGGCTGTGGTAGGCATTGTGCTAAGCACAGACTCCACAGAGCTCAATAATGTGCTTGTATTCTGAGTTCCAAGAGCACAGTCCGTGTTTGGGCATTGCAGCGTTAATTCACTATCCTTGATTCACTGGTCCACCTTATCTCTGAGACTGCAGGTCACCTTCCAAACTCTACAGCTTTGATCTCTTGGTGGCAGATCCCTTGGAGCCAATGAATTTGGTTGTTTATCACAGTTCTCAGGAATTACTCACTCAAAGGTACAGATCCTTACTGCACAGAAAAGAAGTTACCTTGCAATACTGAAGAAAGCTTGCCCAGGTATACATCC
>NW_006439192.1:12995829-13000380 GCF_000325575.1 Pteropus alecto
AAATACGTAGAAAACTCAGAATTTTTTAAAATCCCCATTTAAATACCAAACAAAAACTAAAAAGCAATATATATGTATATATTATTCATGAAAAAATAAAAACATGAAATATACTTAATACAAGGAATAAAATATGACTAATAAATTCATATTCCTGAATTAAAATTCTCATTAATAGAAAAATCTCAGTTCTCTCCCTAATTCATCTAGCAAATCAGTAAACCCCAGTAAAATTTTTATATTTTAAATTATATAAAACATAATGAGCAAATCTAAAGTTGATCTTGGAGGGTGAATATATTACACTCGCTAAAAAATGATTGAACAAGTACAATATTATTGATTTAATGGAATTAAGTTTAGAAACACACTGATTAATTAGAGCAAAATTTTCAAGTTTTAAAATCAGTAGACCATAAAGTACTATGCAATAAATTGAACAGAAAATATTGGCTAAATATTTGGTAAAAAATAACTCTAACTCAAGTGAATGCATAACATAGAGCCGAGGTTTCTTCTTTCTATACATCAGGCATACCTTCAATCATTTTATTTTAAAAAATTATATAATTTTTGCAAATTTAGAAAATCTCCTATATTTACTTATTGTTTTCAAAAGTGCTTGTACTTAAAATGTCAACCTTGTTTATGATTGTCAATTGACAGTGACTGCATAGAAGCCTAAATTATGTCTGTCACACCTATGAATTAGACTCAGAATTCCAAATGAATTCTGAAGAAGACATAAAATTGTTCCAACAAATACAGCTAATGGCACCCAGCTGCTGTTGTGCCAGAAAAATAACAAAGAATCCTGGCGGGGAGGGTGACAAACTCTAGTAGCAATCATCATGTCTACAATTTCATTTCTAGATTATTTAGAATTGTGAATGATTTAATAACCTGTTTTCTTCCTGATGGAAAAAAAAAGTGTTATCCAAATTAAGAGATTTTTGCCTCTCTGAAATCAGTAGAGCTACATTTACATTTGCTGATTTACATATTCTGCCAGGCATGTTAAAAATGCCAAATAAAAAGCCAATAAATGTCTTCCCTAATTAAACAGAGACCACTCTTCACCTATTTAAATGGCCATTACGTAATTCACTAATTTTAAAGATATCTCAGTTAACAACATTAATATACTCATTATATGTGACCATTAACTGTAATATGAGTCTACCAGATAAAAAAAAAAGTCAGAATAAAGTTTTATTGGGAGTTAAAATTTATTTTGTAACAAACTACAAAAGAGTGTATATGTATCTTGACCTGGAACTAGAGTATGATGATTTTAAACAGAAGAAATTAGAAAAAGAACCTAGTCTCTGTAGTAGGAAATTTTTCATGTTTTTATTTTACATTTATCTGTTTCAGTCTTAACAGGCAGAAAAACATTTATCCTTTGGCAGTCACAGGTTTTCCCACAAGCACAAACAGAACCCTAGGGCCTGGTTCCAGGCTACATACATTATTTCTGGGAAAATGCACACTGCTATAAAGATCCCATGCCAGTTGAGGTAGAAACACAGCAGCATACAACTGCCAAACAAGGGTAGATCAACAATAGTGTACTAGTCCAGTTTTTATTTTTATTTCATAATAGAATATACTTTGAATGATCATTCCCAGTTTTATCAGTGAAATTGAGAATGCCTGGTGGCCTAGCATTTAAAAATACGTAAGAGGTTTTAGAACCAGAGTAATTATTAAAGCATCATACACTGATTGCTTTTTAAAAATGTATAGGTCAACTAATGTAAATATAATGCAAATAGGTTTGAGAGCATAATCACAACAGTCTATAATAAAACTTACTTTGAGCAATCTAACAGAAAACATTTACCTATAGGTTTGGGGAAAAGATATATTGTAATTTTGTGAGGAAAAAATAATGTCTTTTGGATTATCAGACATTCTGCTAAGGCAGAAATGAAGGGTAATACGTTTGAAATGAGAATAATAATAATAGCATTTTCACATCAACAATAAAATGTACATAAAAGTAATTATACTCTAAAATCTCCATTTTTGATAATAATTCATTGATATTTTAAAACAGCTACTGAGCTGGCAAAATAACAATGAAAGTGAACGGAAATGCCTATAACATTTTTTGGCGGGGGGGAGTATCTGCTCTAACAAGATAGATACAATTAGGATTATTGGAATAGAAACTAAGAAGCCAGATTTAATTCTGGCTAGTCCTCCATCTCACTGCATGATGTTGGGAGAAATTACCTAGTGTCCCTGGTATACAAGAGTTTGACACACATTAGAAATAATGGTTTGTACTAAGTGATCTCCAAGAGCCTTTAAAAATTCAATGAAGGAAATTTTGATGTGAATTGTTCATTTTTTAGAAAATATAAAAGCTCAAATAGTGGTTTCTGGCTCAACTGCTTAGTCACAGCAGTCTAATAATTTTGGTTTCTAAATGATGAACATCCTATTAGTAATATTTTCTGATAGGAAAAGAATATCAAATGCCAATAAGTTGCTACTAATTAATATGTTATAGATAATACTAATGAGAGGACTTGTAATAAAACTTCATCTCTTATAAAAATTTTGTATTGCTTATTTTGACACCAATCCACTTTAGAGACTTATTTTCATTTTAATAACAAATAGCAGAAAATAACAGATTTAAAATTATGTACAACTGTCTTTTTCAGAATATGTGGTAATAAAGTGCCTAAAAACAAGCTACAAGCTGTTTGTGACCTAAGATATGCAAAGAATTAATTTTTGTGCTGGCATATACTGTAATTAGAAATGGTTCTGTGCATCATGATTAAACCAGTAACCATGGTAACGAAAGCAGGAAAGCGTAAGTGCAAAAGGAGAGAGCCTAAATAAGCCAATGATAAGCTGTTTTTCATCTGTTTATTTTTAAAGTCCTTGTAATAAGCAGAACTAGCTATAAAATGCATATTAATTTTATTCCAATTCCTATCGTTCATTGACAATAGATTAAAACCTATTATCCCTTAAACAAACACACACACACACACACATACACACACAGTGTGTCAGTCAGAATAGACTCCTTATTATCACATTTAGAGAGCGTACGATTCTTTAAAAATATACAATTCCTTTAAAAAATCAGGAAAACAGTATTATAATCTACGCACATCATCCTTGTTTCATAGGGCTACATGGAGACAATGACAGAGCAGAAAATTCAAGGACGAAATTCAATTTTTGGAGTCTTAGACTTTTGGCCACAAATTTATAATAAAACCACCTGTTTCTTAGATGCAGAGGCAAGGAGTTCACATTAGTAGGCAACAGACATGGATGGAAAGTGGAAAGGCAACCACCAGCGACACATTTCCTCCTGCTGTATTTCGCGGGCTTCATTGCAGTCTGCTGAGAGACATAAGCACAGATGCCTCAGCCTCCAGACATGGGACCCTCGAGCGTCAGGGTACATTTTTGGGGCTCGAAACCACAAAGGAGTATGAGGACGGTTTAGAGCAGTTTAAAAAGAGAACATCAATCAAAACTGATGAAAGATATAAAAAGTAAGCTATTTGAGAAGAGTTTTTTTAAAAAAAAGTCATTTATGGAGCCTGGAAAAGACTCTGAGGAAGTCAACCAGGTATGTGAGTGTCAACAGCGATTATCTCTTTATGGAAGAGAAAACAAGATGGGATAAGATAAATTTCAGAAAAACAATTTTAATTTATGAAATCTTATCATACAGAATAAGAAATCGAATATCTCACTAAATAAGCTGTAGTGTCAAATTGAATAAAAAAAGACATAAAAACATCATGTTCATGTTTAGCACAAGAACTCACAAAGCATTCTCCTCAAATGTTTACATTTCATAATTCTATAATAGAGCTCCTGAATGAAGAATTGCAAACCTTTTACAAACTTTGTCGGTATGAAATAAATTAGGAAGTTACATTATTTCAAATATGGAAAAATGAGTCTCAACTAAGACAGGGCACCAAAGATTATTTAATGTTTCAATAAAACTTTTAAACAATTGATGCCAATTAGTTGGTGTTAATATCATTTTCCATGCGTTTGTTCATTGTGTCAACCAATATTAAGTATCTACCATGTGTGAAGCACTGTTCTAGGTTCTGGGATCCACTGTGAATACAAAACAAATCTCCTGCCTCATGTAGCTTCCATTCTTGTGAGGGAAATAGACAGTGAATTAGTAAATAAATTAGTTACATGGTAATTTAGATTGTGATAAGAGCTCTGGAGTAAATAAACAGGTGATGGGACAAAGATTAACCGTCAAAAGCTCACTTTGCTAAGCAGGTGAGGTTTGAGCTCATAGGAGCCAGTGATGTGATGAAGAGCATGACAAGAATAGGGGATCGCAAGTCCATGTAGGCAGTGTCTGAGGGACATGAATATGGCAGCCCAGCTGAGCACTGTGGGCAAAGGAAAGACAAGAGGCAGGGGAAAGATGATGGAGACCTGGCAGGCTGTGTGAGGGATTAGATTTTTTAAATGTATCAATCCTCCCAACAAATTAAATTTTTTTTTTCTTTTGGAATGATTTCCTAAAAGGTG
>NW_006439192.1:13000502-13024688 GCF_000325575.1 Pteropus alecto
CCGTATTTGAATATCATCGCGCACATGATGAAATGGAGAATGCACACCTTCGCTGTCGCCTCTTCCACACCTAAAATGTCCTAACCATCATTTCCACTCAAATAATAAAGGAGCAAAGAATTTTTTCTCATTTTCAAAAACTGAGTGTAATATAATTTTAAAAAATCTGACTGGATAGTCTTTAAAAAAAAAAACTAGTTAACATCTTCTCCATGATTCAGAGTATGTTTTTTAAATTCTTTTTAATTTGATTGTTTTCTTTTCCATTTGGACATTTACCATTAGAAACTCTCCTTGTGATTTCCACAGTAACCACTAGAGGGAAAACTTCTACTGAGGAAAGTCATTTAGAAACATTATCTTCGTTTATTTCATCAATCTGAAGAATTCAAAAATAATGATGTCTCCAAGATGAAATATTATAAAGGCATCTCATAAATACTGTATGAATTTCAAATGTATCCTGACAATCATTAGCATTTGTGCTGTAACATAAATTCTGCAAATGCTCTTACTTTCATTACCTCATCTGCTTCTTCAAATGGATAACTAGTAGAGCAGGCATTATGACTACTCAGTTAAAATTCAAAAATGCAAATCATTTAACAAAAGATACTCAAGATTTTAATTACACAATCAATTTTAGAACTGAGATCTGAGTATTTTTTTCAAGTACATTATATTGTCTCCCTACTTTTTTTAAGAAAATTGAAAACCTCAGTTTTCTCATTATATTCTAGACTTTTAGCAAGATACCTGGAACATAGTAGTCAATTAGATAATTACTGAATGTACGGATGAAGGAACATATGATTACAAAATGAGTGAATGAAGTTTTGCTCTTTTACTTGGCAAAAGTAGCACCTGGTAATAGGATACCTGTTGACTTTCCAACCACATCCTATTTCAGAGGACATCTGAAGGTATTACTTGCAGAGGGTATTAATAAGCCCTGTGAAGGACAGGACTTCGTAACCCTTTCTCCATTATTATGGAATCTTCATGTTATGAACTGAATGTGCTCCCCCCAAATTCATATGTTGAAATCCTAACCTGCAATGTGGTGGTATTGAGAGGTCAGGCCTTTGGAAGATCAGGTCATGAGGGTGAAGCCCTCGTAAATGGAATTAGTTCCTTTTTAAGAAGAGAGACATAGGAATGGTTTCCTCTTTGCCATGTGAGGTTACAGTCATGGAGAAGGGCCCTCACCATTAACACAACCATGCTGGCACCATAACTGTGTACTTCTAGCCTCCATAACTGTTAGAAATCAATGTGCTCTTTCAGCCATCCAGTCTGTGGCATTTTGTTATGGCAGCCCTACCTGACTAATACACTCATCTTGTCCCACCTTTGCTACACTGTTTGACTTTAGAATATTTAAACTAGGAAATTCTGATTATTCCACTAAATCTTACATAAAGTATTATTATTATAACGCATATACAAAAATAAATCACACGGGTTAATAAGACAACTGCAGAGCCAGTCAGATACAAATAACTAGAAGAGAGACTCTACCCTTTCCTTCTGCAGGAATATTGAAGCATTCGCCACAGAGCCATGATATGGGCATATGCCCTTTCCAGTAAAATAAAAATATTGATGCTACGACTAATAATAATAACAATAATCACCACCATTCACTTGTTACTAGAGTAAGTAAAGGGCAATTGTTGAAATCAACTAAATTTCCTTGAAAATAAGTGATAATTTCCTGAAAAAGACCAGACACTTTTCCCATTCGACTCAGAAGGCTGCATTTGGTGATATGTGTGAATGTAGGCATGGGGAAAGGGAGAGGAATCCAGCCACTCTTCTCCCACAGCTAAAGTCCTTTACATACAGCTCGGGAGTCAACAGCTCCTAAAATGAACAGGTAACCCAAAGTTTCATATAATTCCAATACAGCTTATATATTTTCAAAAGAGATATACAGAAGTGTTAAAAGTGCTTATCAATGGTTGATGTGATCACAAGGGACACTAATGTTCTTTCTCTGCTTTTCTATAATTTCTGATTTTTTACAATGAAAAATGAATTAATTTATTAATAAAAGGGAAACATTTTTTAAGTTAAATAACATAAATTTCATACCTAATCTTAAAACTATCTTAGCTATGTTGGCATATATTTTGAGTTAAAAAAGATAAGTTTTGTTTTTTTTAATCTAAGAAGCTAAGTAATCAAGTGCTATGAGACGAGTCGTACCTAGCACTCCACCCCTTCTTATCAAGAGCTGACCTTCATAAAGATTCCTTGGAACCAGCAAAGAGACATGAGCATCCTCTGGCCCAGCCTTCCAGAGTCCTTCACCAATAGAATTTTCAGAGCACAAAGAAGATAAAGCTGAACTGATAAGCTTCACAGTATCTGTTCATTCCTCACATTTAGTACATTCTGTGAATAGGTGGGATTGCAAGGAACTCATTTAAAAATTATCTGATTATCTGCATTAAATTTTGGGGGGATGAAAATCCATGAAAGCAAATAGAAAAAGCATTTGCAGCTTTGTGAGTTCTCATATCATATTGTAAAAATCCGTGAGCGAAAGAAGATAAAGTTATTAGTAATCAGACCATCTACAAGCACCACTGAATGACAAACAATTTCGTAAAAAAAGAAAAAAAAAAAAAAGAGTAAGAACTCTCTCAGAAAATCTTGAAAACACACACAGTTTACCATTAAGAAGTCATTCATTTTATATTGAATATCAGGATGGGGTGAGTGTGGGGTGGAAGATTCAATATATTTTGGCAAAGTTAATATATCTCTTTTCTACAGTATTATGATATTTTAAGAGAGCTATCATTCATCCAAATGCAGACAATTATATCATTAGTAAAGAATAAATAAAATTATATTGACTATTGGTCTAAGAGAAGCCCAGTGAGATTTTATGAATTTATAGTTATGTTTATTCAATTTTTATTCACACCATTTTAATGACTTTATAAATTAAATATAATTGCAAATGCCATTGATTCCTAAGACAAAAATTGTAAGCACATAACAATTTTTCCCATGTTACTAAGAGGTAATTTTGAAATATGAAAATAAGACTATAATACTTGAGGATTATTCCTGACTTTTAACAAAATTCAAATATTCCAGGTTCATCCATAAGTTTCAAGGACAGGAATTAGGAGATAATTTCTTGTCATTGAGATATATTTCAAGGGTGAAAAAAACAGCTTCTGGAGAACTTTTAGATATAACTTTATACTCAGAAAAACCCAGGACAATCTGCTGCAGTCAACAGATTGGGCAGTGCCTGCCAAACTATTTTTTGCTATCCCTAAGTGATTAAGTGTGGAGGGGGCAGAAGTGGTGGGGAGACAAGGAGACAAAGTCCTCACTTTAATTTTAAAAAGTATCATTTTAATAAAAGCATTTTTATATGGCACACAATACCTTAAATGCCTTCATTTTCCCTGTCATCATAAGTGATTAACAGCAAGAATCCTATTATTACAGCAAAGATTACCAACCATAAATTCAACTATGTTAATTTGCAAAGTATCAAAAATAATTAGCCATGTCAGAAAGTCGAGCTCTCAAAATGGAAAAAGCTACTAGGGACTTGAATAATAGTGAACTAAAAAACAAGGTATTTATAAGACATTTTTTTTCTTTCCTATGAATATTTAAAAACCCTTTTTGATTATTTCAGGCTTCTGTTATATTGAATATCACCCACTACAAAAAACCCTAAACTTTCCTCTCCGCCAACCTTTCCTCTCCACCAACCTATAATTTACTCTTCAACGTAAAATGTTGATAAATAACAGAAAATCTTCATCTCTCATTCTGCTGATGGAACTCACCCTGGAGTGAAAAACATCACCTTTTCAAGATGATTATCTGTCCAACCAACCCTTGTAACAGCCATTTTCTTTATAGATAGTGTATTTGCCTGGAATTTTCAATAGGAAAAATGAGTGGAAGATCCATATATAATGAATTCTTTGCTTCATGGATACAGTACTGAAGACAGAGGCACAACAACAGAAATAGGTATGGGTATCGATACTGATTATTTCCAAATCATCAAGTCATGAACAGACAGACATATCTGGACTACATTCTCACTCTGCCACTCACTGACCAAGTGATCTTTTGAAGCTTCAGTGTCCTTGATTAAAAATAAGAATACCATCTGCAATGGAAAATTACTGAAATAGTAAGAGATTAGGCATTTAAAGCACCTATAATATACAAAGTTAATAATAGCTGATTACAAATATGAATGAATTGTAACAATTTTCTGAAAAAAATACCTTGTTCCATCTAAGAATTATGGAGCTTTGTATAAGTCAAGGCTTCTTCATAGTTATGGTACTTTGAAAGCTAATTTCATTTGTCATGTTGGAGGATGCTTTTGGATGGCATTAACATTTAAATCTGGGTAACCAAATGCCCTCTGTTATGTGGATGGGCTTCATCCAATCAGATGAAGGTCTGAATAGATAAAGAAAAAGACTAGCCTCCCCAAGCAAGAAAGAATTTTCCAGCAGACAGATTTCGGACTTCATCTGCACCATTGGCTCTCTTGGGTCTCCAGCCTGCCTACACTGCAGATTTGGACTTGCCAGGTCTCCATAATCACATGAGCCAAATCTTTATCATAAATCCCCTTCTCTCTCTCTGTCTCTTTCTCTGTCTCTCTCTCTGTCTCTCTCTCTGTCTCTCTCTCTCTCTCTCTCTCTCTCTCTGTCTCTCTCTCTGTCTCTCTCTGTCTCTCTCTCTCTCTCTCTCTCTCTCTCTCTCTCTCACACACACACACACACACACACACACACACACAATCCTATTGGTTCTGTTTCTCCAGAGAAACCTGACCAAATAAAGATGTGGTCTTAGAGTGGTTCTAGAGGAACAGAATCTTAAAAATGACTTCTGAAATGGTTCTCTGTTTTCTGGAATTGGCTTTCTAATTTGATTAGATTTAAAGATACTGATGACTATGTTTCCAGTGGGTAGGATGACACATTCTATGAACACTAGCTTTTTTCCCCAGCCACCCCTGCCATTGCCCAATGGACCAATGAATGAAGTGGCCATGGTGGTACAGATGAGGTGATGCATGAGCTCAGCATCATGGACTTCCACTCACCAAAGATGACCTGATTCTAGAACCGCTGAGCACCCAATCTGCCAGCAGCAGAAACTAACACTGAGTGCCCAATACAACGTCATTCCCTGTGGTGATCAGCAAGCTAGCTAGTTCTTTAGTGATTGTTTGACTACACTGGACCACTTCCATCATGGAAGGGAAGCATTTTGTTCTTACTGGAATAGACATGTACTCTGGATACGGATTTCCTTTCCTTGTGTGCGATACTTTTGCCAAAACTATCATCCATAGACTTATAAAATGCTCATTCACTGTCATGGCATTCCACATGCCATCATTTCTGATAAAGGAATGCACTTCATAGCCAACAGTGTGCAGCAAGGGGCCCGTGCTCATGGCATGCACTCGTCTTACCTCGTTCACCACCATCCTGAAGCAGCTGGTTTGATATAAGGTTGGAATGGCCTTTTGAAGATGCAATTACAGTGCCAACTGATGGGAAAATCTTGCAGTGCTGGGGCAAGGTTCTCCAGGAGGCTGCATATGCTCTGAATCGGCATCCAACACGTGGTGCATCTCTCTCATAGCCAGAATTCATGGGTCCAGGAATCGAGGGGTAGAAATGGTAGTGGCACCACTCACTATTACACCTAGTGACTCACTAACAAAATTTTTATTTCCTGTCCCTATGACTTTATGCTTTGCTGGCCTTGAGGTCTTAATTCCAAAGGCAGGAATGTTAGTACCAGGAGACACAACAACAACTCCATTGAACTAGAAGTAAGTTAAAACCTCCCCACAGCCATTGTGGACTCCTCAAGCCTCAAATCAACGGTCAAAAAAGGGAATTACCATGCTGGCCAGGATGACTGGTCAACTACTAAGGGAAACCTGATCGCTGCTCCACAGTGGACGTAAGAAGGAGTGTGACTGCAATGCTAGAGATTTCCTAGGATGTCTTCTCTTATCACCATGTTAGTGGTTAAAGTCAATGAAAACTACAACTGCCCAGTTTAGGCTGGATTACCAACAGCCCAGACCCTTCAGGACTGATAAAATGGGTCACTTCACCAGAAAAAGAACCATGACCAGTTGAGGTGCTTATTGAAAGCAAAGAGAATACAGAATGGATACTGGAAGCTGGTAGTTATACATACCAGCTATGACCATGTGACCAGTTACAGAAATGAGGACTGTAATTGTCAAGAATATTTCCTCTATTTTGTTATGAATATGTTTGTGTGTATGTGTGTGTATACACTAGATGGATGGACGGATGGATTGAAAAAGGTATTTGTTTTATATATATAAAGCAAACTTGTAATGTTAATTTTATGTGTTAATCTGGAGGGTGTCTTGGATGAAACTAACATTTAAATCAGTGAACTTTGCAGATCGTCCTCCATAATGTGAGTGGGCCTCATCCAATCAGTTGAAGTCTGACTAAAATTAAAAAAAAAAAAAAAAGGCTGGCCTCCCTGAGCTAGAAAGAACTCTCCAGCAGGCAGTATTTCAACTTCATCTGCACCACTGTCTTTCCTGGATGTCCAGGCTTCCAGCCCACACTGCAGACTTTGGATTTACCAGCCTGCAAAGTCATATGAGCCAGTTCCTTATAATGAATCTGCTTCTGTATGTATACATATTCTATTAATTCTGTTTCTCTGGAGAACCCTGACATATACAATTACATTAAAAGGCCCTGGTAAGCTAATCAAATACTTCGGAGCCAAATGACAAAAACATGCCTTTTAAGAGTCATATCTGTTAGTCTTTCTGAGAATTTTCTTTTAGGTTTGAAATTTTATAGAGTTGTTGTGGTAAAACTTTTTAAAGACAAAGTATATTTACATTCTTCAAGGAGTTTTAGAGGAAAGTTTATCTCTAAGTAAACTACAAAGCTAGATGCTGGGATACCGTAGCTGAGTTCTGAATTACATACTGGATTCCCATGATTCTGGCACAAGGCAGCAATCACAAACAGGTGCCCCAAAAGGAACTTAATTAGGTATTATTCAATTACTTTCCCAGTTACCCATTATGACAAGGAGCAGAGGCTGCTTCTATTGAACCAACATCAAACTAGGAATATTTAGAAATCATTAATTTATTCACCTATTCCACAGATATTATTAAGAGCTTCTTCGATGCAAAGTTTTGTTCAAGTACCTTCCCCGAGCCCATGCAATTGTGCAATAATGAGGTTAATGACTCATGTTGTCCACTAATGAGTCCAGTCCCACTGTAGTACAATGCCCAAAGAAAACAGAAGCTCCCTCGCCATGAGAGTTAAATAATGGGCAGGTTGTGCTTTGATCAAAGATTACAGCGTACATTCTGAATATCTACAATACTAAATTTTATCAAATAAAGAAAGATTTTCCTCCCAAGGGGGAGGAAAATTTTATTCTACATCAAACTGTTTCAAAAATTCGATAGTTTTTGCAGCTGAAAAACCTATAAATAGGCTGTATTGGAACCTCTGTTGTATCATGACAATTTTCCACAGAGAAGTATTATAAGAGAATAATGATTTGTACACTAGGTGTGAAAATGGCTCAGAAAATAGCACTTTCAGAAACCTAAATTATATCCATTTTAAGATATGCATACAAAGAGTTGAAAAAAAAAAAGAACTTTCTAGCCACAATAGGAACAGTCACTGCCTACAAAGCAGTATATGATGGGATTTTCACAGATACGTCCCTTAATTGCTATATTCTTAGTTATTATAGTGTTGTTGCTTTCTTTATTATGACACCCCACACAACTCTGTGGACTTGATATGTGGCTGACTTATGGTGTTAATACTACCACTGTGACTGTTTGAAGGGAGCTGGCAATTGAAATATGGCTAGTGTGAATGAGCAAATACATTTAAACCAACCTGGTTGGTTTAAAATCACCTTTTTCTACAGTCATAATAAACACTGGCAGTGATGAGAGCTGGGTGATAGAAATTTGTACAATTAAACTCCTTAGCTCTTCTTCCTGACCTAGTATGTACCTTGACTAACTCCTGGAGAGGAAGTGTAGTCTATAGCTGTACTGTCTAAAGTGACTCTAACTGCATGTGGCTATTTAAATTTAAATGAATTTAATTGAAATTAAAAATGTGTTTGCTCAGTCACACTAACCACGTTTCAATTGCTCAATACTCACTTGTGTCTAAGGCTCTGGGATTGGACAGCACAGCTAGAACTGCAAGTAGGGAGTTGATTGACAGAAAACAAACCTGGAGAGGAAAAAAAAAGGAGCCTAAAGCAAGATATCTTCATAATCAAGGCAAGAAATAAATGCAGAATTGAGGATATGCCAAAAGAAAAAAGAGAGATGATGAGGTTGGGAAGTTAAAAGATCTAATGTTGCATGATTTGTAAGAAAATTAATTCATGAGGTTTACTATCTCAGAAGCAGGAAAGCCCTGTGTGCTCTCAGTTGGATGATCAAGAGGACAGGCTGCTTAAGAGGAGTGGAGATGAATGTCACTCACGTAGAATAAGTCAGTAGACCATCAACACCTAGAATGCAACATCCTCTACCTGGAGAGCAGAGTTTCCCTGTGTAATAGCTGGCACTGACACAAGGAAGGCCAACTCGAGAGCTCAGGGAATGAACAAGGAAACAAACAAGATAGTGTATGTTATAATACACAATGCTATGACATATTGGAGATATAGTCCGTATCTGAAAGGCAGGAATTCAATCACGCGGAGAAAGGGTGGTTATGACTAAAAAGCAATAAAAACATGAAAATATTCTAGAGCATTAAAAGCAAAGCTCAACTCAGAGACAGGTTACCATGACCCACATTGTGAGCCTGATGTGTCATTTAGATAAATTTGTTGTGTCGTTAAGCAAATAAACTTCACCGATTTTCAATTGTCCCCTTTACGAAATATTATCATAAATATATATAAAAGTAACTTTAAACTGTAAATCACTCTATACATGAATTTCTAAGTATTACTGCAGGCAAAAGAAATCACAAGGGGCGAGACATGAAGGTGATGATGAATATAACACACTTGGGACAGTGGTTAGACTGTCCTGAGAATCAATATACAGCTTGTGTGAAAGGAAGAAGTGAGTAGAGAGAAAGGAAGTTACATGGGGGTGCTGGAGGCCAGGCTTCTGAGGAAAGATACAGGCCAAGAAGAACACATTTTCTTCTTTTTTCTGAATCTTATGGATAGTGGTATGAATATCAAAAGCAATTTTGTTATGCCTTTAAGTGGCCAGCAAATATAATAAGTACATAATTATGGTGAAAACAGTTCCCTAGCAACTTCTGAATGCATATGACTATATTTCAGAACACATACAAAAGCAACATGAAATAAAGCATGGACCACTTCTCTGAGCTTGTCCAATAAGCCCAAATTTTATGGCCCAGACTTACCATAGGATACCGTATGCACAACCTATAGTCTTAGAAACACAAAACACTAAAGGCTGTCACCAAACTCCATTAGGCAGCCAGGCCAGTTACTTGATAATATATGCTTCAGTATAGAGGTAGAGAACTTATTCTAGAAGTTCAAAGGCCTTTAGGAGGATAGTAAAATAGGATGCAAATATTGCTTGAACGTTCAGATCAAAGTAGAGCTCAGTTTAGCAGGTCTGTTCTGTAATTATTTGTATGAAAAAAATATTATTTGTACAAAAAAAAAAAATCATGGATATCACAAAAAAGAATACAAACCATCAAAGGGAAGAGAAATCCCCATAGAGTTTCCTCTGCCTGGTCTCAAGCAGAATAATATTTTTAATAAAATGTTAAAGAGAGCTTGAATAAAAGTACAGAATCGCCTTTTGAGTTAGTGTGGGGACAATCAGAAATACATGAGGCAGGCAGCTCATCACGTATAGTAACTATAACTAATCCAAAGTGAATTTTATATGTCAAAGTGTCTTTTCCCCAACAGCCACATAAAAACTTGAAATCAACCTCAAATAGTATCCCCATTAAAAATGTAGGAAAGAAATATCAAAAATAAAATTTTTACATGGTGTTAAATAAATTTTCTGGATTCGTGGAATTTAAAGCAGTGGATTACCTCTACTTATTAATTCTCTGCAGAGTCAAAGCAATTTATTTGTCCTGTGTTGACCCACACTTAAAAGAAGTATAAAACAACCTAATTTTTGTCTGTGCCTACCGTGACAACATTACTGTACCTTGTGATCTTGTCACGGCACTGTTTGTGAATTCTCGAGCATTGCGTAAATTTTTTATTTCCTGTAAAAAGTTAGTTGGACCAAATAAAATACTTGAATGGCGTGAGCCATCTTCACAGTACTTTTCAAATGGCGGCAACTTAAAGAAACAAAATGCCACAAAGTTTAGGAAACCGTTGTGAATTCAGAGGCAAGTTTGCAGTTCTACCATGTGGCATTAGGTTTCAAGTGCGTAAAGGGCAATTGTATTTGAAATGTATTTTCAAAGCCACTGTCGTTGAGAACTATAAAGCAGCTTTCAAGCCCTGTTTCTAAATTCACTTGCTAAGTGATAGGGCAACATGTAAAAATGGCTGAAACTGTATCCTAAACAGAAATGTTGGTCTTTTTTGTTTTTTCCCTTCCCTTACCAGAAAGACAAGTTTCCACAGATCTCTGGGGATCTCTGGAGAACATTTGTCTCTGGTCAAGTTGAGTATATTAGTAGTCCATTAAGCCTGAATGTAGATCATATCTTATATCTGGTGTTATCTGCCTACATCTGTGTTATCTACTTCGCTGGAGCACTAGGGTTTCCAAAAGGAGGCATGGTTTATGCTAAAGGAACCCTTTTTGGTTTCACCCTACCAAGTCCCAGTTGACTTCTTACTGCTGCCTTACTATAATCTTCACTTTGGACAAAAAACGACTGTTATCCATTTTTCTCCCCACAACAAATGACCAAGATTTCTTGTCTCCATAGCAAGGCTGAATCTCACAGGCTTGCAAATGTGACAAATGGATGAAGAGTGCCATTAGTGTCTGGATACATACAAAATTGCCCTGAATCCCAGTTTCAAAAATTGATTCCTCTCAACCTACTGTCAAAAGGACTGGACAGTTGCAGTGTAGAATGAGAATGGTAGGTGAAAGAAAGACCAAATCATTCTACAAAATCAGTTTAAGAAATATTGGCTGAAAAGAGACATACTTTGTGGGGTGTTGAAATGAATCATAAAAGCAAATATAAAATTAACTGCTTTCAAAAGGTCTGAGTAGATGGGGCCTGGAAGTCAAGGGGGGCTCCATGTTCGCATTTCATAAACAGTCACGTCTTCATCTTCATAATGAGAACTCGCAATACAGCCAACATCACACTTCATGGTTTGAAGTACCTCTGCATGTTTTTCATTTAATAACCTCTTGTGCACCTAGAAATGATCCTCAGCGTGCACACACACACACACACACACACACACACACACACACGTCACATGCACATAATTTAGTGACTGCTGCAATTACACAGGTTTACTTAAAATTAGATAACAGAAAAGATAAGCACAGCACCAAAGAATTAGGGAAACTGGGGATTTGGGAATTGTGCTAGTTGAGTCATCACTGATGTATGGTTGTGTGCAGCAAATTTCAAGACTAGTCTTGGATGCCCTGTGTGACAGCAGAGTCAGTTATCAAGACTCATTGGATATATTCCTGCCTCACCACTTCCTCTCCACACAAAATTAGCCAAATAAAAGGAATTATTTTAAAGGTAACACAGAAATGGCCAATCATCCATCCAGGATGGTTTTAGAAAGAATTTTAAAGGGCCCAAAATGCAAATCCTGAGCATATGATTGTCTGTCCTCTTTAATTATAATAACTAACTTTAATTATAATAACTAACTTTAATTACTAGACTGCTGCCAGACATTATTCTAAACAACATATACATTTAAGTTGCTTAATCCTTATAATAACTGTGAGAGAGAAACTACTAACCACATTCCATTTTATAGAGAAGAAAATTAAGGCACTAAAAGGTTAAGTAACCTGGCCATGGTTATAGTCACTAAGCAGCATCTCTACTGAATACCACAAAATCATTCTACTTTGGAATTCAAAAACATCCTGGCTGATTTTCTCAAAAAAGCTCTTGTTAAGTCACATAGGTTGGCACCACTGTGTTCTAACTAAACATTTTTTTTTTTCTAACAGAGTTGCTAAACTTGGGGTAAGTTTTCAAATAAGCTGAATATAAAATATACAAATATTTTAAAACTAAATAGTTCTAGGCATTGAATTTAGCCATTTTGTGATGAGTCAGATATTGCTTTAAAATCTTTCAAGGTTTCAGAGTCATCATTATAAATTCTACTGTACCATAATCCCCTAATCTAGTAAAGAATAAGAATAAGGTGATCCAAATCTGTTTGAAGACTAAGACTGAAAGTCACATTTAAAAAGGACTTAATGTAAGTCATGCCACATACAGTACTAATTTTTTAAACCTAGACACTTAACTTTTCTAGGTTTGAACTATACAATGTGAAACAAAACTAAATGACTTTAAGGATCCCTTCAAATTCTAAAATTCTGTGGGGCCATGATTAATTCTAGAACACTAATATATTACAATATACAAAATTTATGTTACATTTAACTACAAAGTTGTTTAATGTGGGAGAAATGATAGTTAATGGCAAGATGTAGCTACTTTTCCATTGAGAATTAGAGTCAAAAGCAAATAATGTAATTTGACACATCCATATTCTTTAATATACACAAATGTATACCTTATAAGGAATATATTACTGGCTTCTGCCTTTCAAAGATTGGCAAACCAGTATGCTAACTTCTGAAGCTTTAGTAATCCAAACATTCTTAAATGTAGCGAACACCATGAAATACATCTCCAGTTGATGGACAGTCAGTTGTAGACAGTATCATTTGGTTACCTCACATGACACTCACACAAACACTTTTATTGGAAACTTATCATCTTCAAACATAGAAATTTTCAATGTGCTTGCAAAAATCACCATTAGATTACTTTTAAAGAAGAAAGTTCATTCAACAAAAATCAAAATGCCATGAAATAGACTTCTAGTTTCTGGTCTGGCACGTAAGGAGCTTACAAATTGCCGCTCTATTCTAACAAGCAAAGAACTGGGAGAGGAGAGGTGGACTTGAAAATGAACAATACTTCTCACGTCCATCAGAGAATTGAGGTCCCAAGACGAACTTATGCTCTTAAACCTGGAGAGAGAGACAGGTAGATACAGACAACAACAGCTTACAGGAACAGAAACCTCTGCTAGAACCAATGCCTATGTGGAAAAACTTGAACTGCAATTGATGGATTGCTGGAGGCTCAGTGTGGACAAGTTTGAGAGTTTAAAACTCAGTGGGTGGGCAGGGAGACACAGTCTTAGAGAGACCCCAGCACTTCTCTGTCTTACCCCCAGGAGCCCTACTAGGTTCTCAGAGAGATCAGAGAAAATTCTGCAGTGCTTCTAAGGGAGGGTGGGGATGGGGCACAGCCCTTTTGAAAAACACCCAGAGCTTTCTGTTCTTAACAAGACCTTTCTTCAATGAATATATTTTATGAAAGCCAAACTGACCTGGAAGAAGGGAAATAAATACCCAGTTCCAGTTACTCTAGATTTCCAGTCTCACCTAGGGAGGTGGTATTGGAAAATGACAGACACCAGTAAAGGTTATAGGCCAAGGGCACAGACTCGCTTAAACCTAAGACCTAGTCATGGAACTACAGAATGCTCTTCACTCACATTACCACTACACCAACAGGACTCCTGTATAATAACAGGAAAGTTCAACTGAAAAAGATACAAGTCTCAGCTCTTTTGGAAGAAAAAATTTTCAGTGAAACATTCATTGCTATTGGGAATATAAAATGATATAGACACTGTGGAAGACAGTTTGGCTGTTTCTTACAAACTAAACATACTCTTACCACACAATCCAGCAATAATACCCCTTCCTATTTACCCAAAGGAGACGAAAACATGTGCATGCAAAACCCTACACCCAAATGTTTATGGAAGCTTCATTCATAATTGCAAAAACTTAGAAACAGCCAAGATATCTCTCAGTAGGTATAACAGATAAATAAATTGTGGTACACCCATAGAATGGAATATCGTACAGCAATAAAAACTATCAAGTCATCAAGACAAGGAGAAACATATCTTAAATGAATATGGCTAAGTTAGAGAAGCCAATCACAAAGGTTATATTCTGTATGATTTAAATTATATGACATTCTGGAAAAGACAAAAGGGAGGAGAATGTGAAAAGATCAGTGGTTTCCAGGGATCTGGGTAGATGAAGAAAGGGATAAAATAATAGGTGGAGCGCAGGGCATTTTTATCCTGTGAAACTGTTCTGTATTCTGTAATGGTAGGTACTTGTCGTACCTTTAACAAAACCCATAGAATGTACAACGCAAGGAATGAACTCTAATGTAAACTATAGGCCTCAGTTAATAATAATGTACTCATAGCGATTCATCAATTGTAATGAATGTACTACACGAATACAAAATGTTAATAATACTGAGCCCATGTGCAGAATGAAGGGGTAAGTGGGAACTCTGTGTACTTTCTGCTCGATTTTTCTGTCAACCTAAAATTGCTCTTAAAAAAAGTCTATCAATTTTTTAAATAAGTACCACAGAACAGCACACCATGATTTTTTTCGAAGATGAGTAATCATTAAGGATGAAAAATAAAGCTATTATTTTTATTTTCAAGGCTAACCCAGCAATATCTTTCAGATTTTATTGTTCTTTAAAACACAATGACACTGGCATATTCCACTGTGTCCTTCCTTTCTCCTTTTTTTTTTCTTTTTCATCAAAGAAAACTTTTCCTACCAAAAAATATTTGGCATATTCTCTGGAAATAAAACAATTTGCCCATGCACTTTGCCATCTCTCAATAAACAAGTTTGTTTTCACCGGAAATCTGCTTTTTTGGCTTTTACAAAGACACAGCGGACTGTGCCTTATGACAGGGAAGGAAATCAAAGGTTGAAGGTCACGTTCTTGTTGCAGTGAACACATGGGCCTCTCGGCTGCCTAAAGCTCTGTTGTTTTCAGAGATAAAATAAGAAGAACCTTAATGGAAAAAATATCTGTATAAAGAAACCAGGAGAAATGAAAAAGTACTAATGAACAATAACAATAGACTAATATACTCCTTTGTTTGTACGCATATGTGTATGTGTGTATTTTTTCACAAATGTATCCACTGACAAATGTTTATTAAATAGGGAGCTATAAAGGCTATATATCAACTAAAGGAGTTGGATATGGTTCTTTCCCTCTTTGAAAGAAAAAAACAAATTCATTATAAGCTTATTCCTTATTTAAATTAGTTCTAAAGGGTCAATATACATGGTTGTGAGGCTTCATACCATCACAAGTTTAAAAAAAGGAAAAAATGGAGAAAGGAATCTCAGAAAGCCTACCTTCAAAGCCATGAGAAACTTCCTTGTGCTGAAATAAAGGGTCACAGTAAAAGGCAGGAACACCAACTCTAAGAAAAACAGGATTTTATGTCCTTTGTCACACCTTCTATTCAAATTTGTAAGCTGTCAGAAGACTGAATCTTAGAAGTTAAGTCCACTGTGCTCACCAAGTGTCAGCGTCACCTGATACTCACAGCCCATCTTTGCCCAGTTGAAGAGCACAAGCCACAGTACAAAGAAGTAAGCCAGAAGTAAGTCACATCCTGCCTGTGACCAGCACAGAACACTCCTGGAGAATTCAGAGAAAGTTGCAAATACAAAACAGCTTCCTTCAGCTAAGAAAGAATGCAGACTTCAAAAAGAGTCCAATTGCTAGAACAAGCCTGGTTGTCTGCAGCATCAGTCACCTTTAGGCATTTTTTTAACAGCCCAATTTTATAATATAGAACATGTTAAGATTTTCTATACTCCTAATATCTTAGCAACTTGGATCTGAATTGTAGACTGTGTAGCTAAACTCTTGTGAAACCCGTCTTTTGAGGCAGTATTGGGATCTTTGTCTTTATCTGCTATAAAAACCCAGGGTCATTTAAGGGAGCCTGTACTTGCTTTTAAGTTACTACTCATCAAAATCTAGACAAGCCTATCCTCTGAGCCATATTTATTTTTGAAGCTGGAATTGAATAAGGAAATAAAATAGGGGCTTAATGTGCCTAATTAGTGTGTGAACATTATAAAAAAAATATGCATTTCTTCCATATAAAAATTAGAACCAAACACTTTTCCAAAGAATGACATCTCATAACTCCTATCCCCAACTTGTCCCCTCTCTCCTCTTTATACTTCTCTCCAACTCTACTACAGGCCCCTCATGAGAGAGAAAACAGAGAGGGATAGAACTAACAAGAGAACCGAACAAAACAGAGAAGAAGGTGTGCAAGGTAATACAAGAGAGATGGCAAAGGAAAAATAATGACCTTGAAGTCTCTGGTTAATTGTTTTACATTAAAATTTTTGAAATAAAATATTTAATGTGTTTTCTCAGAAAAATGAAAAGATAGTGATGGTGTAGAAATCAGCAATATGGAATGGCTACAATTTACTTAATTTCTAGCTTTTCTGGTTTTAGAAAAAAACAAATAGAGATTAAAAATTATATCTTGTGAAAATCGGTTATGGGTTCTATTGACTTTGGCCAGTAGAAACAGAGTTATTTCCTTGGCATGACTTGTGCTGCCACACTTCCCTGGCCTGCGGCTGAGTCCGCTGTGCTCTACTTGAGAAATATTTCCAGTCAGAAGAGAGTCACATGCAGTGTAATTGACCTAAATTCTCCCATGGTGCTACTATTCATTCTCCCCTTCTTTTCACATTAGGATTCTCTGCACACACTTTGTTCTTCATCGGTTCATTCAAGGAACTCTAGCTTACCTCCAAAATTTATTAAAAAACCAAATGATTTTAGATTTGTATCAGGTGCAGCTACCAAGACCACTAGAACTTTTAAATTTTCTTGTGCTGGAAATATATTTTAAAACAATACAATATTCCAGTGTATCTTAATAAATAATAAAATGTATAGCTATTTTGCTCAGAATGATTTTATTTGCATTAAAATGCAAAATCTTTGATGATTATTAAATTCATGCCAGTAATTATTTCTAACAAGACTCACAGATAGTAACAACAAGAAAAATCCTGAACATGGAATTTTAAAATTGATCTTAAATACAAACATTTTCACTTGCAAACTGTATTACCTTACCAATGACCTTTAAATTTTTTGAAACCTTTTGTTACTGGAAACCATTAGTTTACATATTTTTAAAAATGTGATGGAATTAGTCAAAGATAAAACTGTAATATAAACTGCCTGGGCAGATTAAAGCAAATGAAAAAACAATCTCCCTAGAATCTTCTATTATTTAAGACAGCAGAATCAGTATATGTTTATATATTCTAAGAATATGGCAACTACATTGCAGACACTCAACATAATAATCCCTGTGCCTGCAACTGCTGAACTCATAGCTGTGAACATGTAAACCTCCTGGAAAGAACAGATTCCTCTGGAATTCCTTTTGCCCATCTGAAAGACAAATGTAAATGTTTCTTCACAGCCTTCCTTTATTTATGAGAACTCTACTGGAATCTCAATCTCAGACTCAAATCCACTTTCACACTGTTTCTTCATAACATATTTTGTCCACACTAGAAAAAAAGTAGAACAAATCACCACTCATTCAAAGAGCTTACATCTTGAGCCGTGGGGCTAAAACCACCTTCAGTTGTCCACAGACACTTCTCTGGATTCTCTGGATATGAGCCTCTCTCAGAGTCCTCTTCAGTGAACAGCTCTGAGCAAAGAGGATGCTGAGCATATCAATGAAAACTATGACTCCCATGACACTGATAACACTCCTGTTCTCACAAGAGGTGAGCCTAAAATTTCAGAACCTTGCCTAAGGATTCTACAAACAAGAAACAGAAAATAAGGTATCAAAGGTAAGAGCAAAGAAGCTTCTGGTACGTTCTCTAGGGATATCAGCAATGTAGTCAGAGCAGCCGACTGATCTTGCTTTGCCTTCGATCCACCATAATATCTCCTTTTCGCTTTTCTGGGTCTCGGGCTTTATATTACAAATTAAGCAGTTTGGGACTAGGATCTCCAAAGATAATTTACAGCTCTAACAGTTCTAGGATCTCCATTTATATAGTCTACAATCTAAAATTTAAAGAGAATGCTCCTTGATTATATAGGGGAAAATAAAAATATAGGATATTTCCATGATCTTTTGTTTCTAGGCTTTTCTTTTCTTTTCTTTTTTACATATGCTAATACCTCCACTTGGCTTATTCTTACATTTTGTGATTTGGCACACTCTTCCATTCTTCGACCCCTTATCCAATGTTTCCTTCCCTGATAGGGAAAATTTTAGTCACTCCCTCTTCTATACTGTGATAGCAGATATCTCTGTTAATATTTACCATGAGCAGTTGTATCTATAATTATTAGGTATTATCATCTTTGAGACCACAAGGCAATAAACAGTTCTGGGCATAACATGAGTGTGCATTAACTGTTAGTGGAATGAATGGATGATCATATAACTGTCACCTACAACAATTAATGACACTACTACAATGCCAGTGAAAACAAAATTTGTGCATTACAGTTAATATCCATCTCAAAAAGATGGTAAAACATGAAACCAGATGGTTAAAGAAATGACGTGGCAAAATTAAGAGATTTAACTTTGGAGATATAATAGCTTTCAAATCAGGTCAAGGATGAGATAATACTATGATTACCTAGGCCTTAGGCATTAAGTGTCCACCCTAGGCCTTCAAACCAAAAGCAATCCACTCCAACAAAGTTTACACAATGAAAAAAAGGGTATTCTCAAAAAATTAGTATGATCCGAGAAATGATTCAGCTTTTCATCTAATCCCAAAATGAACTTCACAGAACTTTCGAACATGGCTTTGCTATATGTGCTGCTTTTCAGTAGGGCCCATCTTACTGAAGCTGTGGTTCCTTTGATGCGATCAAATTAAAAATTCACAGAAAGCTTACAAACTGTCATAGGCAAAATGAGGTAATTAAAAGGGTCAACAAAATAATTAAAATTACTTCCAATTCAATCATACATGCTAATGAGATCCCAAGACAGGATGAATAGATGAAATTTTCAGTTAATCCCAAACCACGCTGACTATTAATTGCAATTAAAAAAATTACTAAGCATTCTTCAGAACAGTGGCTCTGAAAGAACATTAGAAAGATCTAATTCAGCTCCTTCATCCACCCTCTCTTGGTGGAGTGCTAATGAGCAAAGAAATGGCTAAAAGGCCCAGAAAATGAAACGGCAAACTTCTCTCAACCAGTCCTCTCAGACTATTAGTCTTGTTTACACTGTATCAACTCTGTCTTCTATTAGAAAATCAGCCTGTTGAGTAGATCTTATTCTGTTTGTCTCTTTCAGATATACTCACACAAGGCTTTCTAGATGACATTTAAAAAAGCAATGCGACCATGTCAATTCTGTTTAAAATCTCCCAATGGCTTTCATGCTGCTCTTAGAATAACACTGAAACTGCTCAACCCCAAGGCCCAGTATGGTGACGTTTCCTTGGGACACCTCTCCTATCACTCTTCCTCTATACACCAATCTGAACCACACTGAGTTCCCTAAAGTCCATCATCTCTTATATCTCCACCTTCAGCTTTTTTCATACCTGCCAGGAACACTGGAACCAGTCCCCACTGGAATTCTCTGCTCCTCTCTGCCATACAATATTAGAAGGCAGGCTTTGAGAAATGGCCACTGGTGTATGCTGTCTAACTCAGAACTGAAGTACTAACAAGGCCCCTTGGAGAGATCAGCTAAAATCTTGTTCTTCAAGATCTCTCTCAGTAGTAACAGAGCTCATAATTTGAGTTCCAGAGCATTTGTCTTCAATTCAAACTTGAGTGAGAAACAAGGGTTATTTAATTACTGGGTCTTGTAAATACCAATTCCTGAGTTGCAATTATCCACTTGTTTTTCTCCCCCATTAGTTTATGAATATCTGATAACACTAACCATATTTATCTTCATCTTCATTATACTTCCAGCACCCAGCAGAGTACCTGGCACATAGTAGGTACACACTGGGCATTCAATCAATATTTATTTAGAGCATAAATGAATAGACAAACAACAAAACAATAAAAGTCCAACTTTATCACCATAACATTAATGGTTCTACAGTTTCAGTTCTCACCAGTTCCTAGCTCTTTACAAAGAAATACTTATATATTAAACATTAATAATTCTTATTCTGTTAATTTAGTATTTGAACTTTTAATCTGTCATAGGTTAATATTTACTTTTATTCAGTGAAGATCATTTATTAATAAAATATAAAGTAATGAAATTAGAATCACAGAGTCATAGGTTCGAAAAGTACTATATTAGTCATTTATCTGAAAAACAAGCTATACTAAAAGAATTACTAAATTAATTCCTATATAAAAGGTGCTGAGGTCATTTAAAATTGTTCTTATCCATTCATTGAGGTAGAAATAAAAGATTTTTCTTCCCAAAACCATGGTAACAATTGCTTTGAACCCCTTGTGTTCGAATTAGAAAGAAGCTATTGCTTTAGAAAATTCGATGATTTAGACTTTCTTCTAATTTAGATTTGTCTAACTCAATTTTAATAAATCATCTTATAATGCTTTACACTGATGTTTTCCAGAAGTTTTTAAATAACTCTACAGTTTTTAACACATTGTTTGTTGTTTAAATCTGCTGCCTCTCCAGCTTTCTCCAAGACAGAAGTGCTGGCAGAAGCCACGGTTCCTTTGTTGAGCCCTGCCCCAACCTGGCCTGCACCAGAGTTGGGTGTCATATCTGAATCTCCATCAACCTAACTAACACAGTTCACTTCACCCTGGTGATT
Organism: Pteropus alecto; assembly: GCF_000325575.1. NCBI lineage: Eukaryota > Metazoa > Chordata > Mammalia > Chiroptera > Pteropodidae > Pteropus > Pteropus alecto. The sequence continues at coordinate 13,021,462 of NW_006439192.1, forward strand.
CCCTGAAGCCCTTCACCCAAGCCATTTTGAGTGGATTTTTCATACATTGTTGTGGCTCAAACTGTGGACATTTCTAAAATCTCTCCAAAATCTCCAAACAAATAACATCTGGCCTGAGCATGTCCATAACTCTTGCTAAGCAGCCCAAGCCCAGTAATACCAGCAGTCAGTCTCAGTTTGTAGCTTAGCCTCTCCCAGAAACCCCCAAGACCAGCATAAGTGGCAACCATCTGCAGATCATTTTGTAGCTCATACCAACTGGCCCTGGGCTGGGCAAAGACAGCACTTGACCTTGTCTTGCAACAAAGCACCTCCCAAGAGGCCCAGAACCAGCACACCCGGTGACTAGCTTCAGACCACACGAGAGTATCACCCAACCACCTCCACCAAAGGGCAGACTGGCCAGGCACCAGAGCCCTGCTAATGCAAATCCTGCTCCATAGGTTCAGCAAATCCTGTTCCATAGGTTCAGCCCATGCATCACAGCTTCTCCACTGTAGTCACAGCCAGTCCTAGCAACCAATTAGCCTGAGGGTCAATCCCTCCCACTGACATGCAAACAGCAACCAAGGCTTAACTACAACAGGAGGGCACACACAACTCATATAAAGGACACACCTGGAACACCTGGCTCAGGTGACCAGGGAGACTGTGCCACTGGGCCCCACAGGACATCTACCATTTAAGCCACTCCACCAAGACCAGCAGACATAGAAGCTCTACCAAATATATAGAAATAAACAGAGGGAGGCAGACAAAATGTAGAGAGAAAGAAACATGTCCTAAATTAAAGAACAAAACAAAGCTCCTGAAAAAGAACTAAACAAAATGGAGATGAGCAATCTACCAGATGCAGAGTTCAAAACACTGATTATAAGAATGCTCAATGATCTCAGTGAGAACTTTAACAAAGAAATAGGAAACATAAAAAAGAACCACTTAGAAATGAAGAATACTGTAAATGAAATAAAGAATACATTAGAAGGAATCAACAGTAAAACAGATAAAGCAGATGATAGAATCAGGAACTTGGAAGACAGGTAGCAGAAAACACTTAATCAGGAGAGCAACAAGACAAAGGAATCCAAACAAATGCAGATTGTTTAAGGAGCCTCTGGGAAAACACCAAATGTAACAACATTTACATCAAAGGAATAACAGAAGAAGAAGAGAGAGCAAGGAACTGAAAACCAATTTGAAGAAATAATGACTGAAAACTACCCTAATCTGGCAAATGAAACAAGCCAAAGAAGCACAGAGAGTTCCAAACAAGATGAACCCAAAAGGCCTATACCAAGACACATCATCATTAAAATGCCAAAGGTTAAAGACAAAGAAAGTATCTTAAAAGCAGCAAGAGAAAAGCAGTTAGTTACCTGTAAGGAGCTTTCATAAGATTGTCAGTCGATATCTCAACAGAAATTTTTCAGGACAGAAGGGATTGGCAGGAAATTTCAAAGTAATGAAAATCTAGGACCTACAACCAAGATTACTTTACTTGGCAAAACTATCATTTAGAATCAAAGGACAGATAAAGAGCTTCCCAGACAAGAAAAAGCTAAAATAGTTCATCATTACCAAGACAGTATTACAGGAAGTGTCGGATGGAACTACAGGAAATGTTTTCTTCTTTAAGAAGAAGAAGAAAAAAAAGAAAAAGAAAGAAATGTGAATAATAAAATAGCAATAACAACATATCGACAATTACTTTAAATGTAAATAGATTAAATGCTCCAATCAAAAGACAGAGAGTACCTGAACAGATAAGAAAACGAGACCCTTACATGTGCTGCCTAAAAGAGACTCACTTCAGATCAAAAGACACACACAGTCTAAAAGTAAAGGTGTAGAAAAGATATTTCATGAAAATGGAAACAAACAAACAAACAAAAGCTGTGGTAGCAACTGTCCTTTTTGCTTACTGTGAGCAATTGTTAAATAAATCAAACATGATAGTACAGCACTGTTATTCAGAAACAATGACACTCATTAAGTGAAGGTTCACACCAAAGATGGCCAAGAACCGTAGAGGCTTGACATTGTGTAGTGGGTAGACAGATGAATGGTAATCTAACAGTAAACTCCATTGATCAAATTCTGTCATCTGTTTATTTTGGATATTAGGAAGCACACCAATGTTCATAGAAGCATTACCCATGGTAGCCAGGACATGGAAGCAACCGAAGTGCGAGGATGTAACAAGAGAAAAAGTATGACTCATTAATCCCACTTCTGGGTATTTATTAGAAGAAACCCAAAATACTACTTCAAAGGAACATGTGCATCCATATATTGATTGCAGCATTATTTACAATAACCAAGATATGGAGGCAAACAACCTCGGTGTCCATCAGTGGATGAATGGATAAAGAAGAGGTGGTACAAATATACAATGGACTACTACTCCTCCATAAAATGAAATCTTGCCATCTGCAACAACATGGACGGACCTATAATGTATTGTGCTGAGAAGAGTAAGTCAGACAGAGAAAGACAAATGCCATATGATTTCACTTAGATATGGAATCTAAAATAAATAAATACATAATAAACAAACAAACAACAGAAACAAACACATAGAGAAAAGAACATTTTGATGGTTGCCAGATGAGAGAGGGATTGAGAGGATAGGTGAAAAAGGAAAAGGGATTAAGAAATACAAATTGGTAGTTACAAAATAGCCATGGGGATGTAAAGTATAGCATAGGAAATATAGTCAATAATATTGTAATAACTATGTATGGTGTCAGAGGGGTACTAGATTTATCAGAATGATCACTTGGTAAGTTCTGTAAATGTCTAACCACTATGTTGTACACCTGAAATTAATATAATATTGTATGTTAACTGTTATTGAAAAATAATTTTGAAAAATAAATAAACATAAATATTGCCTCTTGATGCAGAGAAAAGGGAACCCTCATACGCTGCTGGTGGGACTGTAAATTGGTACAGCCACTATGAAAAACAGTATGGAGGTTCCTCAAAAAAACTAAGAATTGATCTACCACATGATCCAGCAATCCTACTACTGGGTATTTACCCCAAAGACTTGAAAATCCACATCCAAAAAGATATCTGCACACCGATGTTCATAGCAGCATTATTCACAGTGGCCAGGACATGGAAGCAACTGAAGTGCCCTATGACAGATGATTAGCTAAAGAAGCTATGGTACATATATATAATGGAATATTACTCAGACATCAGAAGAGACGTAATACTGA
>NW_006439192.1:13025635-13029693 GCF_000325575.1 Pteropus alecto
TTGAAAGCACTTTTTTTCATTTAAACATTAAAAAACCAGAGAGTGGTAGTGGGAGGTAGATGGAGTTAAAGGGGTCATATAAGTGGTGACAGAAAAAACCTAACTCTGGGCGGTGAGCACACAATGCAATATATATATATATGCCTTACTGTTGAATTGTATACCTGAAACACTGGATTTCGTTAACCAATGTCACTATAATAAAAATAAATAAATTTTTTTAAAAATGAAAAAAAATTCTGTCATCTGTCATGGGCAATCATGTGAGACCACTGTTTCTGATTATCATTATGGCCCACAAAGAAGCTATAACTCAACAAATTCAAATACATCACACAAACTGCATAACCAACAAGTAGAAGTCCCTAGATTTAAACAGAAAAAAAAGAAAAAGACAGCATTGAATACATCTAGAAAAATTAAACATATACAAAATCCTGAATTCTTTAAAATGGCTGGATATAAGAAGTATAGGTGCATTTATATAATAAATGCTATTGTAAACTATCTGGTTCTTTAAAATCATGTAAATATTCTGCAAACTAATAGACTAATATATTAATATATTCATTGAAATCAGGCTGAAATACTAATATATTTCATTCTTTCAATAAATGATTAATAGGCAAATCTAAGAAATAGATTTTAAAATAGCTTGAATAATTAGTGTCCAAATCTGTCCTGAGACAGATTCATCAAAGTGAGACTTTAAAACATGACATGACTATAAAATGATCAGACAGACTGAGTTTTGAGGTGCTATCATAAATTGAAAATCAGTTTTCGTATCTTTAATATTCCTACAATGGTTAAAAATATTCATGTAAAATCAATATTTTTCAGTATTTTGTTTAGCAGTCTATCTTGAGCATGCCATCGAATATTATTTAAATAAGCAATTTATTTAAACGTTTTGGGTTGAGAATAGAAGTCTTTTCGCTCTTTAATAATATCTTGGAATGATGGTTTTAATTTACCTTAACTCTTGATTTAGGTTCTATTAGAAGAACCTAGATATTCCTGGTGAATGAAAATACACTATATTCTTCACAATATCTAAAAACAGCAATAAATTAACCCTATTTTCAATAGCAGCCCCACAGAAAAAAAACCTTGTGATTCAAAACTCATTTTATACAACTTAATATTCATATAAAAAGTCAAAGACAATCTCAGGAATTCTCTCTCCCACTTAAGCAGTTTTACAGTGAGATGATCAATAATGGGTTGAAAGGTGTGCATAACAAAATTGAATATCTGTGGGATGCACTTATATTAATAGCAAACTAAAAGTAAGGATTTCTGGTCCTTCTTAAGAGGTGATCTTTTGATAATGAAGGGTGGAAAAATGTGACTCCGAACTTCTCTTCAGCCTTTCTGCATTCCTAAACATTTCAATTCAATACTCACGAGAACACTACATAACCCTCTCTACTAACTATGTGCCTCTCCCTTCACTTCTGTCAGCTTCAAAAGTCTTTAATCCAAATTTATGACCATGCAAGAATAAATATTTAAGTACTATTTTTTCAAGACACTAAACAGAAGTTTTAAGGAATAAAGCAATTTTTGATGAGCTATCATTTGTTATTATCTTTAAGAATACCTTTATGTTTGTTTTAATAAAAATCTGTTTTAGATAACAGACTAAGAAACTGTAGCAGAGGTTGCCATGCACTCACACACTATGTTTCCTTTCCTCCAGAGCACAAATTTAGATTCCTTGAACTTAAATGAAGACCTCAAGACTGAATCTAGCCAATGTAATGCAGATATAAGTACTTTTGCCAATTCAGGGCTGAACAGAAAAGCCTCCCATCAATCCTTCTTGTTCTCTCTTCCCTTATTTACCATGTGGAAAATTGGGAGGCCTTTAGAAGACGATGGCAGTACTAGATAAAAGGAATCGGTCCTTTCCCCACGAACCTCCCCACACTTTCCTCACACTCACACTGGACTGTGACTTACAGAAGAAACACACTTTTATTGTGGAAGCCACTGAGATGTTGCTATTATTTTTTATAGCAATTAGTCTATTCTGAATAAATGAATATTATAGCAATAAAAGACCCTCGTGTCCATTCAGGTGCTCTCAATCTTGGCTGCATATTGGATTCAAGTACTTAAAAATGCCAGTGTCTGGACTACACGCTGAATCAATCGAAACTGTACCTGTATGGGTGGGCCAAATATCACAACTTCGTCAAAGCTTTCTAAGTGATTCTGATGCATACTAACTTGAGATCCACTGCTAACCATGGAGCTAAATTTACATTCATTCACGGTAAAGGTATTTACCATGTATTATCAAGTATTTTATCTATTTCATTATGGTTTATGTAAAGCCTAAAACTATCAACTTAAAACAAAGATGCATATTGAAAATCTGGAATGCTTATAGCAAAAAAGAATTCCAATAAATATTTTACAATTGCTTCCAATAAATTTGTCCTTGAATTTCAGGCAAATGTTAGCCTTCCCTTAATTAAAATAAACATTTCTTTGGTCGGAACCAAGTATTTCAAGAAAAATTTAGTTTGACCAAGGAACAACTGCCACACGCATATAAAAACGAATAATAGTTTCATGAAGTATAAGTTTACAAACATTATAGCTACCTCAATTCTACTTCAAGTCCATGAACTAATGGTTTGTTTCTCAAACAGTCATCAATCTATACTGCTGAATATTTAATCACAACACTGCCTAAGAGGTTATTTAAACACAACTTTTCCAGATGCTGTGATGCTATAGGGTAAGCAAATATTATCACATCAACCAAGTCAATTAATCTGTTCTTACGTTCAGCAGCTAATTCTAAACTATAATCAAAGCAAGTATCAATCCTATTATCCTTAATTTGTGGAGCTCCTGAGTTTTTAAAGTCAGCCTCCACGATCTGGAAGATGTGGAGGAATAAGAAGAAGAAAAAGAATTTTATCTAATCTATTGCTATTGAACAACACCAAAAAACATAAATAACTTAATCTTCAACAATGAATAATCAATATAGAGCTTTATTCTATTTGCATTATATTGATTCAAAAGCAAATAATAATAACTAGTAGTAGTAATAGTAACGCTAATATAGCCATCTGCTTTTTAATTTGTGAGTTGTACAGCTGCTCCTATGAGATTCAGTATATTGACTATTATGTTATCTGATTCAGCCTTTTGTCTTAACTATAATTAGTATTATTTCACCCAATAAAAAAATTTATAACAGCTCATTTTGAGCATCTACTAAGCCTGGGTATTGCATGAGATAATTTACATATCTCTAATCCATGCAACAAATCTCAAAACAAGTAAAATTGTCATAACTTTACAAACATTAAAAAAAAAACTATGAGGCCTCTCAGTCAGATTATCCAGATTGCCTAAATTTGTTATGACTAGAATGGGAGACTCATGATAATTTATTTAGCTCACTTTTTGAGACAGGCCTTATTATCTATCATCCATATACATAAACTCAATTTCTACTAACCGGATTATCTAGTAAATGTGTGAATTCTCTTCCTAAATAAACTTAAGTTCTTAATGTTAGCATTGAATTGGTTTGAGGGAATAATAATTATGCTGCCAAATCATACTGGGTCAAATCAAAACAGGTGTTTGAATAGGTTTCTGAAAATGTGTTTTAAAATTTGAAATAATATATAAAATATTTATGTTGGCAATAGTAACAGTGATGTGACCTCTGAAAAGGTTTATGTACATGTCACTTCCCAAGAGTTAGGGATCTTTAGGCTCTCTCTCAAACAGTACACTAGCTCCTCAGGCAGAGGTTTAATTTTTGTTTGTTAGCACATTTTGCCATTTAAAATGCATTAAATTTTTAATACAAAGTAAAATGGAACATTATTTAATGCTTAATAACTGAATAAACAAGTATTTTAATTAGCGGTCGCTTAAGAAATTCTCACTTCTCTCTCCTCTGCTGTGTTTAACTGTTGATGATTTTGTACATTGTGTGGAAGTGAAGGAAATGGAAGAAAAAAAGAAAAGAAATTAGACAATTTAAGAGAGATAAGATTATAAACAGGGTTTGGAGC
>NW_006439192.1:13029712-13030432 GCF_000325575.1 Pteropus alecto
TACACTAAAAACTGAGCAAAGTAACTCTTATTATATATTTTTTTTTAAGCATAAAAGCGACAAAACTAAAAAGAAATGACCTGCCACTCAAAATTAGCTAAAGGTAATATTTAATCTTATCTGTTTCAGATTTTACTTGTTTTATTGGTATATAATTTGTTTTACTGTAAAATACATCATTTATAGTTCTTGAGTTTTGGAAAATTCACAGATTTAAATTGCTATAATTTCCTTGAGGATGTTTGCATCTCTGTTCATGAGATCTGCCAATCTGTAGTGTTATTTTCTTGTAAGGTCTTTGTCTGGTTTTGGCATCAGGGTAATGCTAGCTTCACAAAATGAGTTGGGAAGTGTTTCTTCCTATTCTTTTTTCTGGAAGCTTTTGTGACATAATTGCTATTATATTCTCCTTAAATAATTGGTCAAATTCACCAGTGAAGCCATTTGTGCTTAAAGTTTGCTTTATTGAAAGCTTTACACCTCCAATTATAATTTATTTCATATATAAAGGATCATTCACATTATCTAGCCTTTTCTCAATCTCAATCTCACCTCTCCTCTCCACTCTAATCCTCTCCTCTCCTCTCCCCCGTCTCCCTCCCTCCCTCTCTCCTCTCTCACACACAAACACACACACACACACACACACACATACACACAACTAAAAATAACTGTGCAGACTTAAGTTTTTTTCAGCTTTGAGTGGACCTTAAGGGAAAC
>NW_006439192.1:13030606-13031904 GCF_000325575.1 Pteropus alecto
CACTCCCACACACTCACAGGCTCACACACACTCACATATTCACACACACTCACATACTCACACACTCACATACACACACACACACACACACACACACACACACACATACACACATACACACTTAATTTTTTTCCTATTACCAGATTGGAAGCAATTCTTGACATACAGAAGAGACACTGACAGTCCCTTCTTCCATGAAGTTCTTGTTCTTTTATTTTGTTCATTTTCTATTGTCATTTGTCTTTTTTTAAAATGATTTATAAGTTATTTATATATTTTCAAAACTTATACTTTTATAATCTGACCTCTATTTTTCAATGTTTTTATTTCATCATGAAGACACTTTAAATTTTCATATGGTTAAAATTTTCTTGTAGTATTACTCTTTATCTATGTTTTAAAAATCCTTCCCTATGCTTGTCATGAAGATACTCTCATATTTTTCTTTACAATTTTAAGATTGTTTTTCACAATTGTATTCTTAATAGATCCCTCTTATTAGAGTTATTTAGAATTTAGTTTCATGTATGAAGTGAGGTAGGGATATGTGTGAAGTGTTAAAAGACTTTAGTCATTTTTTTATATGGAAACCTGTTGTCCCAACACCATTTATTGAATAGTATTACATTGATTATTAACTCCTCTCCTGTCATGCACCAAGAATACATAGAAATTTGAATATGTTTTTGGTTTTTTGGGGGATTGCATTAATCTCTGTCTTATTTAGGGCTCAAACCACAGTTATAATTACTGTAGTTTAAGAAATAAATCTAGATCTTAGAAAGACCTAATCCACTATCACCCACCTTTTTCTTTTTCAGAATTATGTCAACAATTTGCCAAATACCCATCACTTTTCAATACAGACTTTTAGAATCAATTTGTCAACTCCATGAAAAAGTCTTTGGTAATGTTACTGAAATTACATGAAAGAGAATTAGAATATTTCTGATAATGAGACTTGACACTTACTAACCAGATATATTTTATCATGTATTCATAGTCACCCTCTGCCATTAAAATATCATAAATTTTTGTAGGATAAATAAATTTTTGTACATTTATTTGTAGGATTATTTTAGAATTTTTGCAATTGTGAATTAAAATTCCAACTCCCCTGTTTTGGTATTGTTGACATATAGGAATGCTCTTGGTTATCTATGTTGACTTTGTACCAAGTATCCTGGCTGGTCTCTCTTATTATTTCTGTTTGTATAATTTCTTTAACCTAATACAAAAACAAGTATATCATTTCAATTAATGACAAATTCACCACTTTCTTTCCACTCTTCCACTCT
>NW_006439192.1:13031924-13048036 GCF_000325575.1 Pteropus alecto
TACACTGGTTAGACATTTAAGACAGTGCTGAATATTAACAGTGAGAGTAAACATCCTGGTCTTGTTATTCTATTGAGAATGCTTTTAGTGTTTCACCACTAAATATAACATGATTTGTAGGTTCCTGTAGGATATCCTAGATTATTTTATAAATATTATATTCCATTCCTAATGTGCTTACAATTTTTATCAAAAATATTAAATTTTATTAAATATGTATCTTCCGAGATGATCATATGGTTTTTCTCCTTTAAACATTAAAAATAAAATTTCAGATCTTTAACTATCCTTTCATTCTAATAAATGTTACTTAGACATACTAATTTTTAAAACACATTTAGAGTAGTTCTTTTAGTCTAATATTTGATGTTTCTACCTCTACCCTTAAAAATGTACTTTATTACAATTTCTTGTTCCTAATCTTCCACTTATCATATTTTTCATCTTCAATGCCGCTAGAATGATCTGAATAAAATCAAAATCTCAGTATCTTATTTCCCTACTGAGTACCCAAAAGTGGCTCCCATGCTTTCTACGTTAAAGGCCGACTATTAGTATGTCAATTAAGACCTCCAAAATGCCTCATTTTACCTCATCATCCATCTTCATGAATGCATACTTACCACATCTCTACAGTCCAGTTAACTGAGCTGCTTACAATTCATTAAATGCCTCATTATTTCTTAACGTCAATGCTTTATTCAAACTATTCCTCTGGCTAGAATGCCTTTACCCTGATCCATGTATCAGGCAAACCATTTCAAGTTTTATGGCTCAGTCCTAGACCACCATAGGAATCTTTTACTGACATTTTAGGAGGAATTTTAAATACTATGTTCTGCCCATATACACCATACAAATTTCCACTGCAGCTTCTGTTATACCTTATTACTCCTACTGTTTTGTCACTATATCAAGTCTCATATTTTATTAATCTTTGTACTGGCAATATCTAGCACTAAGTACATTGTCTAGCAAATCACAAATTTAAAATTTGCTTGATGAATAGATTATAGAGACAGACTTTACAAATTCTGGTTTTTAAGACTACGTTTAAACACTTTTTGAGCAGTGCCTTGCTCTTAATTCTATTTTATTCTTAATAATATTTTCTATCCATGATAGCCATAGCTAATCAGTTTATTACTAAGAAAACACATGACTATACTGTGCATTGGTTTTGTGGGGGAAAAAGACACTGATTTGATTGAAGCTTGTCTTATAATCACAAATCTAGACTTTTCTGCATCATAGACTTGAAAAGAAATTAAGACTAAAGATTTAGTTAAGACAAACTTTCATGATTAATTTGTGTGTGTGTGTGTGTGTGTGTGCACGTGTTTATATGTACTCTCGGTCTGACACTTTAAAAAATATTTTACATTCCCTTACTCATTCATATCAACAAAAACAGGTGATACATAGTATTATTATCTTGCCTATAAATAAATAAAATAAAATAACTGAAGCTCAGATTACTTTTCCAAAGTAGTGAATCTAGGAATTGAAAACAGAACTTTTCTAAATCAAAAAATGCAATGAAAGTGCCATGAATTTGCCAGAAAAGGCTGATTTGTTCAGGTTTGCATAGAAATTAATGAATTGGAGAATGTAAAACACTGGTCAAGTTGATATATAAAGAAACATAACCATTTTTTCACTATCATCCTATCTGTGAGAAGTCTAAACTTTATCATTCCATGCCTTCAAAATATTCTTTATGTAGAAAGAAATTACAATTATTTGTTACTTGTAAACAAAGAAAAATCCTTTTCTATTCGTATTTTTATACCAGTAGAATTTAATACAAAAATAATAGATTACTTTGCTAAATTTTCCTTTCTTTAGAAAAATAAAATAACTATAGCTCCCCTTAGGACAACATCATTGACTACAAAGTGCCCTGGGTTTTTGTTGAAAACAAAACTTAAGCATTTGTCACGTTGTGTTTATAGCAACTTCAACGCACTTCTCTTCTTTGTTATCGCTGGGCATGTTTACCTTAGTAACCTAAGAAGTGGCACAAAAAAACTTGGTAAATAATCATTTTTAAATTAAAAGATTAAGTCCATTGAAAGCCTAATTATGAAAACTAGAAGAAAAAAAAGAAGGAAAGGAGTGCAAATAATCTCTAGCTTAGCTCAGAAATGAACGTTAGAAAAGAATGCTTAATTAAGTCCATGAACTTGTTCTTCAATAAAAGAACATATTCCTTTTCCCTAGGAGATCAGACCTTTTTGTAATTACATATTCCAAAGTAAAGAAACTTAATTCAGATGCCTAAAAGATAGTAAGCAGGACACGTTGCTATGGCTCCAACAGCCTGCATGCAGCTAGTCAGCAGCCACTGCAATCATTGAGAAGGAAATGGCTCATGTAGTCCTTAGCTTTACTTCTAAAGATGCTGTGATCAAAACTGCAACTTGACCTAGAAGCTGTCATGGTTCTAAAGATGCATGACAAAAGGTTTGGCAAGTGTTAATAAGACTAGGAAAACAACAACCAATAAAGCAGCCAGATTTCTCAAACTTTGAGGACAGTGAAGAGCAGCAAAGCCAGCCAAGAGCTTAACAGCCAAAGATGATAGCCAGTGGACCGTGAGGTACAGGCTCAGTGCTCCCATTTGCTGTCAACAATCAAAGACTAGATTTTTTTAATACTAAACAGCCAATAAATAAACAATGAGCTACAGCCATTGGAGCAGAAGAAGAAAGCCAGTGACAAAACAGGACTCAGCTTGAGGAGAGCGAACAGCTACTCAGCTTGAATTGTGAATATTTTCAGTTTGCTTGTATTTGTTTTTGATGACTCCTTCCTCTCTTTCATCAGAATAACAACTTCGACTGGTTGATATTTTAACAGATAAAAAGACAGTTTCTCTCCTCATTATCTCTCATATTTCCTTCCTTTCTATTACATCTGTAATGCAATATGCTAAATTCCCTATCGCTCCCTATCTTAAATGCTACAACTGCATGATCATGTAATATAACCATTTTCTTAAGCCTTATATCAAGCCTTTCTCCCATCTATGCTGCAATAATCCAGACTCTGTGGGACAAAGGGCCAAGGGAGTCAAGAGTATTTGCAAAGAGTAGTTGTTAACTATGGGTCACGACTGAATAAAAAAGCAGTAATGATAGGTTGGAGTAGAAAGAAAGCAAATGGGACAAGGTGCTAAGGGCCCTGTGAGGACAATGAGAAGGTTTAAACTGGAGTAAGAGAGTGAGGGAACAGAAGGATAAGATGCTGTGATTAGCAGAACCCCAACTCTGCTTGTCACTAGGGCACCATTCATATTGTGTTCTACCTAACTGGAACTCTTTGGCACACAAATGATAGAATGTAAATCATGCCCTCTGCCGTTGTGCAATGTTGCTGGTGGTGTGAGCATAGATGGTTTTAATTTACATATTCAGAGAAAAAAAGAGATTAAGAAAAAACAAAAATTACATATTCAGAAAATCTGAATGACAAAATTCAGGGGTGAGTTACAGGAGCCAAGATTGAAGTAGAGTAGTGAAGGTAGAAATAACTAATGTTGAAAGAGTTGCCCACATAGGTTGAAAATGTTCATTAGATCTTGGGGAATACAATAAGAGAGAGCAAAATAGTTGACAAAGTATTCTATAAATAAAAGGGAGTGAGCAGGAAGTGAATCCATTGCAGAGGTCAATTAGAAAGTTGAGTAGATTAATAGACCAAACATCAAAGATGCCAACTTCTGCTAGGGCAGAACCCATATTCCATTCCAGAGGCCATGGAAAGTGGAAAACTTAGTAGCCTTCATATAAGAGAGCTGGAGGGAAGCAGGTTCAGATGAGTCATTAAGCATGCTCATCACAATTCCATGTCTTGCTCCTGCTCTTCTCAGGTTGTGTCCACACCACTGCCACCCCACTTCCTGACAAAGTCACACACAATGCAGCTTCTCTTCAAGGTTCCTCATGCAGAAAACTTCCCCTGATGACTGTAGCCTCCACTGATCTCTTCCATTCTGGACCAATGGTTTTAGCAATCATTGTATTTAACCTAGATCTCAATGGTCGAATATTATAAAATTCTCAAATAGTTTCCCATGTGTGTTTTATATCTCCAATTAACACCTAAGTTCTTTTGTAGCAGAAATTTAAAAAAGGGTGGGCATGTGGTTGACTCTTAAGAAATATCTGTCCAGTCAAATAAATATTAAAATAAATTTAAGAGGCTTTTTGAGAAGAGGAGTACTCTTTTTAACTTAGGTTTTTAGTTTCTTAAGGTTTTTTTTCAAATTTATTGAAGTGTAATTGACAAATAAATTGTTAAAATTGTGTATGTATACATTATGAAATGATTACCACAATTATGTTAATTAACACATCTATCATCTCACATAGTTAGGGTTTTCTTTAATGGTAAGGATGCTTAAGATCTACTCTGCTAGAAAATATCAAGTATATAACACAGAGTACTGTCTTACCATGAAAGTGCTGGTAGCCGTAGGTACAATGATTCTGCCACAATGATGATATTAATGTGGTGTAATGAGATATGTGAGTTTTCATTGGTATTTTAAACTTTCTACCTCTTCCAAGATGAGTTCACTTTACCTCTAGTTTATTTAAACCAGGATGTATTTATCATGTTATGTAAAGGGAACTCCATTAAGGTAATTGCTGTGAAATGAATGAAACTAATAACACTTATTTTTCTAGTAGTCTCTACTTCATGTCTACTAAGAAACCAATTACTTAGAAATTGTGCACCTATATTAATAGCTGTTCTGGCTTTTTCCTCTCTAGAGACTTGTCACTGTGAATTTACTTTCTCTTATATTTATAGCAGTTAAACAAAATTGTATTCTTTATAAATCTTTCTTTAGAAGGAAAAGAATGTGAAAACAGTGACAATAATGGATAATCTTGTCACACATGTCTCAAAGATCTAATACATTCTTATCATGAATTTTTGTCCTTCTTGTACTATTTAGTAGAAAAGCTGAAATGGGAATGCAGAAAACGCTAATGCCCTTAGTATCCAATGTTCGTTATCTGCACATAGCTGGCTTACCTGAAGTCATAGTTGACTTATCTCAATAACAGAAAATACCTATTAAAGTAAACATACTGTGAATTTGGTCTTGAGAACTATTTTAAAACAAAATTCCATTTCAGCATTTCTCTTTTACATGTATATGTTTTTTCTCTAATAAAATAAATAGCAAACACAAGATGTTATACCCAGAAGGATAAGCCAGCAGTGAGTTTTATTTTATATTTTCAGATATCATTTCCTTCTCTATGCTCTGATAGTTCGCTTTTTAAAAATGTTTGCTTGGGATTTAAACTAGAAGTTAAGCATAGTGGTATTTTTCAACCAGCAGAAAACACTGTCATTGGTTAAAATACCATTTCTAAAACTTGCAAAATGACTCCTTTTTTATTATAACCACCTCACAAAACATTATTTTGTACTCATACACATAAAAATTAAACAAATAAAATGAAATGCAGAAACAAGGACCACCCTCCCACCCGTATCATATACATACACAAAGCAATATACTACAAAAGTTCAGGGTGCTACCAGCATAAGAAATATAAAGCTACATGTTAAAATACATCAACTAGTTCCTTCACTTACTGATAATATATTAGTATAGCAATGTTATAATATATCATTATAATTATTATATATTAATAACATGAATAATAATATATAATAAATCATAAGTGAGCAATGTGGCCTAATGAAGCCTCAGATAATTCTTGAAAATATTGATAGTTTGGCATTTTGTTTTGTTTCAGTTGTTTCTTTATCCTTACTTGATATGTATAAAAAATATATATCTAAGGCTATGAAAAAAGAATAATAGCAAATTATTATACATATAAAATGATCTCTGGTTGAAGTTTTAACAGTCTTCACTGTTAGAAAGTCTGGGTTGAAACCACAGAGAAATGACTGAGAAGGACAGATCTGTTTGCAGTTTTGAGAAACCACCCTCTTCAGTAATCTAATGAGGATATGGGCTTCAGTGTGTTGTACTTATTTATTTGCTTTTTTTTTTTTTTAATAGCTTATAGGCATTTGGAGTTGAATGGAATCTTACAGGCCACTTAATCTAAGTCCTTCATTTACACCTGAGGTAAAGGTAACACAGATCAATAACATTGAGCTGGGATAGGAACCATTATCTTCCGATTTCAGATCTAGTGAGTATTTAATCACAATATGCTTCATCTCCATTGATTCATTTAACTGTTTGAATATAGATCATGTATTTATCCATTTACTCTTAGTATTAAGGGTATAAATATTCTCTATAAATGACATACAAGAAAAGTAAACAAAATATGCTTGTCAAACCAGACAAGTTATAACATTTTTACTGGACTTATTATAATACAACTTAAAATAATCAAAGAGCATAGTCTTTCATTTAAAAAAATCTTTATATGCCATAAAACATTGTCATAGACAAAATATCATCTTTTATTTTGTTTTGTTTTCAAAAGTTTGTTTAAGTAATATAGAGTAAGTTCATATTATTAATCATTTTGTAATATGTTGCTCAGGGATTCTGTCATTCCATGGCATTTTTAGTCTATTCTTCTCCCTTAGATCAGTCCCCTTTTTCTTAAAACAGAAAGCAATTCTTGCAGTTCTTCACTACCTGATAAGAATCCTCACCTGGCCTTGGATCCATCCAAATTCTTTCTCTTCTTTGCCCCATTCCCTCTTTGTCCCTTTACTTCCTTCCATTTCTTCCTCCTTCCTCCTTCTTCCTTCCTTCCCTCCTTCTTTTTTTTGTTTTTGGTCCTTCAAATCTACTCCATGCAAGCAAACCTGTATCTTCATCCCTTTATTAAAAACACTCAAATTTCAACAAGTTGAAAAAGCCATTAAAGAAAAGAAATGTCATTTCTCTCTCCTTCTTTCTTTTGTACTGAATACTGCAGGTCACTCATTTCTCTAAACACTGTCTCCCCTGACTTTCCTGAAAGTGCACTAACTTTGTCTCTTCTGCTTTTCAGTGGATTCTTCTTGGTCCTTTGTGTCTTAATGTTTTTCATTTCATCAGGGCCTTTGGCCTGGTGTAGAATCCCTCCCACAACCACATCCCTAAACTTGTTCTGGGCAAATAGACTCATTCCACAGTTTTGTCTTCTTTTCTGTCTCCTGTCATAACTAATTCTAAATATATTTTACATAAATAAGAGTCAAATATTTCTGCAACTTTTACCAAGTGACCAAGGTAGGCAGAATTAGACAAATAGCTTATGATAATAGTGTTTGTTGGTTTCTTTGCCAATTATTTGGAAGTTGCTGCTGTAAGAGTCTTTACACAACCTCAAATAATAGGGGAGAAAATAAACATTCGTAAACAAATGTCATAAAAAATGTAGAGTTAAAACATTGAGAGTGTATAGAAAAGATAGACTTTCAGATGCAGTGTTTACTAAATCCAGGCACTTGTGATTTTTACCATATTCTACTAGCAATGTGTAAAAATGTAATAATTTATCGAGCATTTATTATAGTCAAAGCTCTTTCAAATATCTTTCTTTCTATAAACATTCTTATAAGATATTGATGGTATTATTCCCATCAATTATGCTTTGAGATCCAGAAGGTTAAGTGACAAAAGTGTCCAAGTTCCAATGCTAATTAGTAGATATATTAGGATAAAAATGTATTGAACTGTTTAATTACTACTATAGCATCAAGTTGTCTTCAGGTATATGGTCTGCCCCATATTTGAATACCATCATTACTCACATTTGCTTCTTATTTTAAAACACAATTTACATTTTTACTAAAATATATTTTAAATCAAACTTTAAATGTCTACCGTAAATTAAAAAATAAACATTTATCTTAACAATGATTATCAAAGGCTCAAAATCTAGGGCCTGCCCTCTCTTTATTATAAAGACAAATGTGTGAAATACCATTGGTTCTTTTATATTATTTGATCTTATTTTTACTTGAGTATCACTTTGCCTTTCAGTTTATTTAAATCAAGATGCATTTATCATGTTATGCGAAAGGAAGATCTGTTAAGGTAATGGCTATGAAATGTATAAAACGAATAACTAAATTAGGATTTCTCCTTGATTTAACTAAAAGAATTGGGGAAAAAAAATCGAGATGAGAATGATTTTATCACTATAAGAGTCAATTTTATTTAACACCATGTCCTTGAACCACCTAAAATGGGATCATGCCCCACCTGACATGGAAAGGTAGTACGACATCGTGTTTGGGAGCACAGACTGCCTGAGTTCAAATCTCCTCTCTGCTGCTTACTAGTTAGGTTACGTTGGGCAAATTATTTAAACCTCTTTATATAAAAATTAAGATGATGATAATAATACTTATATTACAAGATTGTTATGAAGATTAAATTACTAAATATTCATAAGGCACTTAAATTGGTGTCTGGCACATATTAAATACTGTAGAAGTTATTTGTGAAATATATCAAGTAAAAATACTTTGCATTTCACTAGTACATACACCAGGCTTTGGAGAACATTAAGCTGGTCAAATCATGGAAATTTTTCATGCAGGGAATATATTTAAGCTGAGCTAATGAAGAATCAATAGAGTTTTGCATTTTCATGGAGAAATAGAAAGGACATTCCAAGGAGCAAAAACAAACATGATCAAATAGTTGGATGTAAGAAAGAGTAAGTAGAGTAGATAAAATTAATTTGTGATTGGTTTTTTTTTGTTTTTTAGTTTTGTTTCGTTTTTTTTGTTGTTGTTTTTGTTGATTAGAGCATAAAATGCATGAGAGAACATAGCAGGAAATAAGGTTAGAGAGGATAAATGACATGATAAAAGTTGTGCTTGAATTGGGTGCTCTGATTATCACATTAGGACGATTTGGGAGGAGACTAGAAGAGAGAACGTAACTTGCAGAGGAAAGAGCATTAAAGTCCAGGCAGGAGGAAGGGAGGAACTGAGCAAAAGCAGCTGCGGACATTAAGCGATGTTATGACATTAGATCAACAAGACCAGATATATTCCAAAGTCATCAAGAAAAAGAAAGAGGAGGAAGAAGGCAAGCAAAGGGAGAAGAGAGAATCCGTTCATCTAAGGACAAATTCAGTTTTTACATATTGAGGTTGAAGGACAAGAGGGATGACTGAGTGAAGACAGCTGACAGTCAAGTATAGCAATAAAGATTTGGGAGTTATGTACACATAAATAATATCTGAAACCATGAGGCTGGAAGACATTAATAATTTTCAGGGGAAGAGTTTCAGTAAACTCTGGAAAACATCACCACATCAACATAAGTGAGGAAAAGAGGCAGCAACTATGGAGACTTAATAAGTGAAACAGTGATACGTAACAGCACTCCCAAAATGTAGCTCTTGGTAACATTTTTTTTAGTGTTGAGAACTGGATTAGAAATTAAAGGCAATAAATTAGAGATACAAGTAAAGGAGTTACAGTTGTAAGGGGTAGCTCAGTTAGCCTGATGAAGGAGAGAGGCATTCTGGAATAGCTATTTCTCCAAGCATGCCCCAGACTTCCTGCCTGACATTGGTTGGACTGCTTGTTAGAACTGCAGGTCCCCCTCTCAAGCCCAAACCTTCTGAACCTGAATCTTATCACTAAGGCCCAGGAATTAGTATTTAACATATTATCTAAGTTATTCTAGGTAGACAATAAAATTAGAGGTTTTAGAATAAGAATTTTCATAGAAATAGTAAGAGATGTTTATTTTGCTATTATATGCTTTTGGCATGTTTTATACATGGTAGAGTAAGCAGTGACTATTTTGACAGCTTATCTTAAAAACTGAAGAAGAATTTGTTTTAACTACATGTCATATTACCTTCTGGATTCTGGCATTATTCCAGTTATATTGGTTATGTAGGTCAGCCCTTATTTCTTGTGCAGATGTGGTTTGTTTACTGTATCATGAGTAGTGTGCACAGAGTGTATTGATTCACATTATCCTAATTCTTCATCTCTTGTCAAACAGTTGGAAATAGAATGACCTCAAATCAATGAAGTCGAAACAGTCAGAATCCAATTCTTTTTTAAGGCCTCTAATTTTCTGGGTTGAAACTATTTCTGTCCTTGCGTTTAAACTCATCTCATTTACTTCAATTTTTCTTTGTTTTTCAATTGTCTAGGAGAAAGACTTATTTTTCTATCATAAATGACAGCTCTGATCCTTTCCAGTTAAAAATAATAAAATGAAATTTACATTTAGTTTTGTTAAATTGAATCTTACATCTTTAATTTAGAAACATATCTTCCAAAAAAAGTACAGTTAAGCCTAGACTTATTTTTAGATGACACTATACCAATTGAAATTATGTATTTTGTAAAATTAACACATACTTGAAAAATAAAGCAAGCTTCTAAACAGTTCACTATAAAGGATTTAGTTTATTATGACAAAAGGAAATTGTATAAAGGACTTATACTAATTTACCTACATTTCAATTTATGACACAAACTCAATTCCAAGTAAAATAAATAGTAATTTTAAATAGCCTTAGAAACTTCAGATTTAAATTAAACTAAGAAAGATTGGATGATCGTATTTGACATTTTGAATAGTTTTCCCAGTATTCTACTAACACATTTCTACCCAGGTGTAATTTCCACACTGAAATGTTTTGCTGTGAAATTTTAGTGACTGTCTAGATTTCTTCATATTTCTCATTAAAGATTCAAGCTTTTATCATATGTGTTTCAGAAAACTTAGATCAAATTTTCAGTCGTAAACCCGATGATGTCTATTTTGTGAAGCACACTTGTAATACATTTCTTTTAGGAATAAGATCAATTCATTGGCTACCTCAATTCCTCCTTTCCTGGAGCAAGCATGCTAGCTACTTCTCGCCTACAGAGGGAGGGTCTAATAAATACCCTGTCCTTGAATCTGACGGCTCTTAATGATTTCGGTGACCATTAGAATGTAGTGGAAATGATGTTCTGAGACTTAAGATGTTCTAGGTCATAAGAATCCTTGTGGCTTCTGCCTAGGTTTCTTGAGACGCTTATTCTAGGAACGTTATCTTTGGGAACCCAGCCAACACTTTGTGAAAAGCCCAAAGTCACTTGGAGATGGCTCCAACTAGACTCTCAGCCAATAGCCTGCAACAACTGCCAGCTAGATGTGAGAGCTATCTTGGACAATCAGCCCAATCAAGTCTTCAGGTGGCTGAATTCCCAGCAGATATTGGACTGACACCTTAAATAAGAAACGCTCAGCTGTCAGCCCGCAGAACCATGAGAAATAACAATGACTGCTGTTTTAATTCACTAGTTTTGGGTATAGTTGTTACGCAGCAAAGATAACCAGAACATTGGTTTAACTTTCTCTGCTCAGGTTAAGACTATCAGGCTTTTATAACTTTCTAGCAAAAATAACACACTAGAGGTCAAATGACCCTTTTAAATTTCACCTAGTAGTCTAACATCATTAAAATGTTCTTAATTTGCTTAATGGAAATAGCTCAACCGTATCTCCTTTATATGTTTTTTCCTCTAATTGTTACTGAATCCAGATTTGAGCTACACAAATTTACAGAATCTTGCCCAACCCCCTCATCAAACAAAAGAGGAAACAGGATACCCAAGACTTACAGGACCCACCCAAAGACATAAGGGATTATCATCTGCTACTCCTGCTTCAAATCTTGGCTCTTTATACCTTGTTCATAACTGCCTCCGGGAGTCATAATTTTCCTGATAAAAGTATGAGTTCAAGACAATACCTTATCTCATTATTCTTTATCTAAATTAGCAAACAATTTTACAGATCCTTAACCGAATCATTTTCTACTGAAATTGAATGAGAGCAAATATTTCTACCTGATTTTATTTTCTTGTCAAAATTTATGGACCTCTAGATCTAACACCGAATGTTAAAGTCGTCACATTTCACTGTTCTAATTTGAGGGCATTTTAATATACGTTATGTGGTTGATTCTCCCCTTCCTGCAAACAGTGTTTATCCTTTATCTTCCTATCCCTCAACCAGCACACTTTATATCACACCTTCAAATAGTTAATTCATTATATGGATTTACCTTTCATTAAAGGTTGGAAATCCTCAAATTTTATTTTCCTTCTTGTTCTTGTGCTCTGATTATATTCTCATTATATACTTCCAATCTACTAAGCATTTGTGTTTAGATGTCTAGCCATCACCTCTTAACATTTCAAAACTAAAATTAATTTCCTGCTCAAAGCATCCAGAAAAAAAACCATCCGATTTATCCTGTAAATAGCCAATAAAGGGACACACTATTTCCCTAATATTCAAGGTTTCAAATCTCCATAGCGTATCTCCTATTCATTCTCCTTTTTATTGCTCGATTGCCTAATTTTATAATTTTTAATTAGAAATATCTTTCATCCATCATTTTCTTTCCATTTCCACTATTACCACCATTCCATCACGACTGCGCTAAACATATATCATCCAGGATTACTATGACAACTGTGTGTCTCTTCTCCAATTTGCCCTTTGTCTTAAACAACACGGCTCAATTTATCTTCCTTAAACACTAATTTCATTATAATTCTTCGCTGCTCAAAAACCTTCCATGACTTCCATTGTGTGGATTCTAAATTCCTTTGGTTGTTTTCGAAGGTTCTCAAGAGTCAAGTGCCATCCCGACAATCCAGCTCCATGTCTTACTGCTTCCAAAATTCATATCCTTCTTGCCTTGGGAAGGGGCCCATTATTCAACATAGAACACCTCTTCCCTTCTTAAATCTTTCACATACATCCAAATCAGGTTCAATACCACTCCCATCATGAAACTTACCCTAATAATTCCTGTGGAACTAAATAATGTTCAACATCATTTTTTAAATAAAATAAAGAACAGTTAGTGCTGTGGTTGGAGAATATATTAAAAATATTTCTAACCTATTTCACACTGCATCCTGAAAATCCTCCATTAGAGACCTTGCAAGTAAAAGTAAATCTTGCAGATAAAATGTAAATATTCTTAGCAAAGAGTTAGTCCTGTATTTCTGAGTATAAAATATTTCATCATATCCTTTCTGGAGAGCAAAATTTTGGAGCAGAGGGGAAACCTGTTGCATACCTAGATAAGCTGAGGAAAGACAATGAAAAGGGGAAGCATGAGATGCCAAAATCTCAATTTGCCTACTTTGCAAATAACTTTTTTTCTTTTGAGAATTAGCCTTGTGCATTATAGATATGATAACTATCAATTATTCAGAATATTTGATAAATCAACTACTCTCATTCTCCCACAATGCTTAAGTACAGATTTATTTTTCTGAGTCAAACAGGAATTGATGTTATATCTATCCCAATAGCACCATTTTCCTTTCTTTAAGAGACAAATTTCAGTTGTCATGACATCAGAAGGAGGTTTCACCTTGCTGGAATAGTCAGGCATTTTCCTATGCTGTTTTTCTCCTTTATTCTAGCAATTTGGCCTCCAATGCTGAACCCTCACCCCCGATTACCATCCAATAAAAGAAGTTCTAAGTAATGAAGTTGTGTTTTTCACAAGTAAATTAAAACAGGAAAAAGATGACCTTAAGTGACCATGTGTGTTCGCTCTAGTTTCTGAACATATTTCCTTCCTTCTCTCTGTCATCGGCCCCATCTGCTTGTTGGCTCTTCCTATTTCTGGACTGCATGTCCGGGTCACTGTCCTGAATCCCAGCTTCAGGTTCTCACTCTCCTTTGCTGCACTCTTGTTCTTTTCTCAAATTCCCTGACCTCTGAGTTTTCACTTGCTTCCTCTACCCACTCTCACCTCCTAGACACCTGACACCGACATGAGTTTTTAGTGAACTCAGTTACTTTAGGAAAAATGTAATTTGTTCCTGGCAGAAGGAGGAAGAGACAATATTGAAGTATCTGTCAGATTACAGACAGGAAAGAGAACTCTTAAGAGTTAGGGACCAAGTTTGGGATTATCATAAGAGCTCAGGTGTTAATTCCACCTCCTCTCCACAATAACACTCTCCTATAACTTGGGATCATGCACAATTTATCCAAGGGTGTTGAAGTAAAATCCAGGACCAATAGTTTTCATTATAGTTTGAACATGCAAGCTAGAGAAATAATTAACTTCAAAATAATGAATATGTTACCTTTTGACAGAGTTCACTCAAGCTTAAGGTTACAGGATAAACAAAAAAAATGTCATTCTTTCTAGAGATTTTTTCTTAGATCCAAATAATATCTTAATGCATTTAATAGAGTAAATAAATAGACTACACGCAATCATTTTGGCTTTCCATTTATGAGAGCTTTTCTCCTGCATGTGCTATTTCATCCAGTTTTTATGCCCATATACAAGGCGTGGGGGGAGGGACGGAGGGAAGGAAGAAAGGAAGGAAAGGAGGAAGGAAGGGAGGGAGGGAGGATGGACGGACAAGGAAAGGAAAGGAAAGCAAGTCTGAAATACATTCTGCCACATTTGGAAACATGTTTTATCTCTTCTTTTTAATTTGAAAATATTCCTTCCGTTTCAAAAAAACTTTTAAAGACTTCATTCTGGAGATCACCTGCAACACTGTTTTATTCGAAGACCCTAAAAATGGGTCTAAGACTCTTCCTGGGTCAAGCAAAAAGAGACCATGAATGTCTGGACCACAATTAACATTCATTGGCAAAAATGTCCTCGGTTTTCCTTTTTCCCTTTCTTCCAAGTTGGCCAATGTCTATAAACCCCACCAATTAGCAGTCAAAGCATCCCCTAGCCCTTGAGCCTGTGGGAATTTAGGAATTTCAACCCGAGCACGTCAATCCCACAGGCCTTTTCTGTGGAAGAAATCCCTCACAACAAAGGACAAGAGGAAGGCTGGGGGGGAGGGGCGCGTAACGGACTTAGACAAGAAGAAATGAGTAAACTGGCGTTGAATAGTAAACCCGTACTGCTGGGGGGTCGCTAATCGGTAACCGTGGAAATACAGCCCTGCCGCGTACACTCCTGGCGCCCGAACAAACCCAGCCACGTCCGGGGGGATGTACGACTCCCTCTCTACCGCCCGCTTCTGCGCCTCTCCTCACTCTCCAGGGACCCCACCTCCCTCCTCGAGCTCCGTTCAGATTGACCATCTCAAACCCAGCTCCCGCACCCCTGCACCCCGCCCACCACATTCCTGGGGCTATTCCGAGCTGCCGCCGCTAAACTCCAAAGGAGTGAACTCCGTCTACAAACTCGAGCAGAGCCGACCTACGCGCACTCCGCCGCCGGGGACCTGAGCCAGTTCCGACGCCCTTGTCACCCAGCCATTTGCCCGGCTCTGGTGTAGAAAGAATCAGGCTTCGGACGCAAATGTGGCACTTCATTGAGACGGGGACCAGAAAGTATGCCCAGCCTCCCTTGCCCTAGCACCCTAGCACGCAAACCTGTACGAATGGAAGTTGCTCGAAGTTCCCGTTTCTCATGCCCCACCTCAACTTGCTCCCCTCGCGGCACACTGCAACGTGGGCACACGCAGGGACCGAGGTGTCCCGGGAATCCGCTCTCTTTATTCCTCCCACGCCGCAGCGAGCGCCCGGGCGCACCTCTCGCGGCCCTCGCCTCCGGATGCCACCGCGTCCCCTCCGCCTCGCTCCCAGGACAAGTTTAGATACAGACAAGGGAGGCAGGAGGATTGCAAACAGAGGTTTTCTTCCCGTACCACCCACTCCGAGGCTGAGTCCCCGGGCGCCCCGCGCCGGCTCGCGCGCCCGCGCACTCACCCATGGCGGGAGGTCCGGCTGTCCTGCGTCCACACCAGAGCGCAAGCGACCCTGCGCTGCGCGGGCCAAGTTTTCCAAGCGGCTCTCGGGCTCTGGGCGCAGCGGCAAGTGGCAGCCTTGCCCCTCCCAGCAGAGCCGGTTCCCGGGATTCCTGGACCCCTCCCTCTCCCACCTGCCTCCTCTGGCTACGATCCACTGCCCTCCCCTTGTCGGTGGCTCTCCTCCCTAGCCGCCCACCCCGCCCCTTTCACTTTCCCGCGAGCCACGTGCAAACGCCTCCGCCTTAAATACGTTAAATACACTACACTACACACACACACACTCACACACACACACATACACACACACACACACACACACCACACACACCCATCTCAGCGCTGCAAGAATGACCTGGTAGATAATA
>NW_006439192.1:13048370-13049943 GCF_000325575.1 Pteropus alecto
CTATTTTTTCCTCAAAAACGATATTAATGAAGACACAGGAAGAGAAAACTCTCCTTTTAATTTGTGTCTCCTTTCTTCTATATTAAATGGTGTTTCTGTAACCTGGTAAGGCTATAAAGTCCTAAAGGCACACACAGACACACACACACACACACACACACACACACACACACACACACCAGAATATGCAGAAGTCACCTGGAAAATAGATGACTCAATCCAAGGGTTATTGATTGATACTGTCAAAAGAGTACTGGGCTTGTTAGTGGGAAGAATGGGCTGTGATCCTGGCTCTACCACATGTACACTGGGACTCAGTTTCCTAATTTGTAAAATGGAGGATCTAGAAAAAGTGATCTCTAAGGTCTCTTCAAGCTAAAAATAATTACAAAATTCTGTGGTTTACTGGCCTAGTTCTTTCAGGATTGATGCTGGAGAAGTTATTTCAGTAAGTCAGTCCCCAAAGTGTCTTAAGGCTCTTTTTCATGCACAGCACACCCTAAAAAGTATACAAATCTATGCCATGAACAAGTGGAAAAATTAAAGTGGATGTGGTTACTAACCTTGAGGAAAATTACTATGAGAACACATAATATGAAAAAATAATTAAGACTATGTTCAGCAGTAATACATAAATAAATGCGGAGCATATCGTTAAAATGGCACAAAAACATTTACGCAGCTATTTCTCACATAATGGAAGAGGTGCATTCCTGGGCGGGATGTTGTAAATGCATTTCAGTTAAATGGTAATAGAAAGTTATTCTTGTGGGAGGGAAAAGGAAGTAATCGATAAAGTTAAAAGTGTTCAACACACCATTCAAAAATGCATCACCGTTCTGGAAACACTAACATAAACTGTGACTGCAGCAAAGCCTAACACTTATACAGAGCTTCAATAAAGATAAATGATGAATGTGTGGAGATTAATTTATAAGCACAGCTTTTGGATCACCAACAGACAACTTAACCACTTATTTCCTGAGGATGTTTCAATATACTATAATTCTAAAAATAAGAACTATTATTTTTCCAGTGAAATTGTATCATGATTCTGAAATATAAAACAATGATAACATAAATTAAGTACACTTTACTAAGTGTCAGGCATTGTTCTAAGGGCTTTATGTTAACTCATATAATTCTCACAACAAATTTATAAAGGAGATATTGTTATTCCCACTTTACAGATGAGGAAATTTAGCCACAAAGAAATAATTCACTTGCTTAAGTCACATAGGTAATAAAAAGGAAGATGAGATTCCAGCCCAAGCAGAAATGCTCCAGAGCCCATGATTTTAATCAGTCCACCACCACTGTCTCCCAGTATCTGTGGATTGCCACATGTTTGAGAAAGATGGTGCTATTTTTCAATGTTGAATATTTGTAAATATTGATGTTTTCTTTTTTGGCCTATTATAATGAATATACCAAAAAATATTTTCCCCTCTTTAATTCCCCCCGCCCCCCGCCGCCACCCCACTTCCACCCCTGACCCATGGATGTTGCCATTTCCCCTTAAGAACTGGATCTCTGAAGGCAGGGCCCCTGCCACACAAGCTGGATCTGTGAA
>NW_006439192.1:13049999-13058874 GCF_000325575.1 Pteropus alecto
TGGTCCGTGACTTCATCTGAGGTGGGAACCCAGGATCTTCTGCGTGTAAAGCAGACGTGCTAACCACTACACTATGGAGCCCTCCCATACCAAATTTTTTATGTTTAAGTAATCTATCTTTCAGCGACCATATAAATGAGAATGAATATCCTAGATCTCAGGTATAGAGAAGCCATAATTTCGCCTGAGATTAAATAAATTTCATAATTTTATATGGGAAGTTAATAAACATGTCAATTAATTCATGGACTCTGTTAATATATTCTATTTATAATGCCAATTCTCCAGTATTTCTGCTTTCTCATTCCTGTCACCTAATTGTCCATTAAGTCCTAAGATTCTGCCTTCAAACCAACTCCCTACTAATCTTTCATTGCCAGTCCCACCTCCTGGGCCACTTCACAAGTCCTGCGGCGTTATGACTAGCAGTGACTTTTTTTAGAATATGGAGATTCTTATCAACAAACAAACTCAAAACTTGAGGCTTTAGCTAAATTCAGTGAGTGGAAAAGTTTCATTACATATTCTATTGCAAACTAGAAGGGTGCGATCTGGCATAGAGTGCAAGTCATTGGTTGAGCATTCTGTGTCTCAGTCAGATGTCATGCCAACATCGCCAATGGTTTGAATCATTTAGGGAGAATATAGAATGAAAAGAAAAGAGCACCAACAGTGGGAAACTGGACCACAAAAGCATTTAATAACTGCGAGTAAGAGGAGTCCATGAATAGGAGCATAAGGGAATATTCTTAGGGTAAGAAAGAACCTAGAGAAAGACCCATGAGGACAGTTGCAAGAAGAAATGAGTGATCAGCTGGATTAGATATCATGGACAGAACAAATAAAACGAAAACTGAAAAGTTTCCTTTGGATGCGGCAGCTATGAGGTCACTGGTGAAACATTAGTGTTGGTTCAAAACCTTGGCTGTTCCCTGAGTGAAACCTGAAAGTGGCTCCCATTCATAAGAAAGACAGGGACAGACCTAAGAGAGAGGCCAACCACTCCAAAATGGGAGGTGGCAGGTTTAATAAGCAAAGAAATTTATATATGAGGGTGTCTTGGGTGCCCACGACAAGCAGATCTCCACACATGCCCACCAGGATCTTAAGGGTGTCAGTCACATACACTGTGTAGATTGTCACGACAGCACATTGCTCTCTCAAGTCTGTGTCCTAGTACTGTGGGCTAGAGATACATTCCAAGGACAGGGGAGGGGTGAGGAGCCTCTAATCACCCAGCTCCACTCTCCAGCCAACTGGTGGTCACATCCTCCAACAATTAGCAAGAGTATTGTCAAAGCTGAGGAGCAGAGAAATTTAAAGAAATGAGTAATGAGAAAGTAGGGGATATGAAAACAATGTAGACAATCTAGTCAGAGCTCATCAGAGAGGGAAAGTAGATAGGGCAGTATTTAAAAGGTGTTAGGGTCAAAGGAAGTTTATTTTGTAAACTAAAAAGAAATGTGACCCTATGTAATATGTTAGTGAATTTAGAGATAATGATCTTAGAAATCTACTTCTCAGAGTACTGTAGAAGGAAGAGATGTAATCTAGAACATAGGAGGAGGACCAAGCCAGAGAGAATAGGAAAATTTCCCAGTCTTCTGAGATAAGAAAAGAGGCTGGGAAAGAAAGTGAAAGGAAGAAAAAAGAAATATTTTATTTAAGTATGGAGCTTTGGGACAGAGGTGGACCAAATAGTGGCCTGATAACCTCAATATTCTTTTGGCACTAGGAAGGAAATGTGCTGAAAAAGAACAAATTAGGGCTCTGGTTCCACTTAAGGGAAGTAAATGAAGCTTGGTAAACCTGCTGTGATGTATAGGAGAGGGAGTTGACCATGATATATAAAGAAATATCAAGTAGCATTGAGATCCCAGCCAAGACCAAACATAAATTTAGAAAGAAACCAATCTAAATCTTTGTGATTATTTTAGTAGTGTTCAGTAACCTGGTTATAGGAGAGGATAAAACAGGTAGCTGAATTAATAAAAGACTGAGAGCTCTCATGGAGGTTATGGTAGAGAGAGGGAGGACAAGGTGTTAAGGCTGCTGGCAAAAAAAAAAAAAGTAGTCTAAATAATGCATCTTGGGTCTAAGCTAGAATACAGGTAGGATGAGGATTCCAGTATCAATGGACTGGGGTGACAGAAGGGGTCAAGTTATTGAAAGTATAAGTGAAGTTTAAAAGCAGATTTAGTGAGAATAAAGTTTGAAAGATGGAGACAGACAGAAACTTATATTCAAATATTGCCAAGTTAGGACTTAAGACTGTGGAGATCGGGAAAGTTGGAGTGAACATAAGGTCCAGGGTCAGACAGAAGGAGGAGCTTTACAAAGTGCAGTGGAGATGACGGTTCCTGGTACTGAGGCGAAGGACTCTCAGGTCTATGTTGGGAGTGTCATTCATAGGGATTCTTAAATCCACTGAAAGATATTAGGAGTTGGAAAGAAAAAAAAGTCTGGATCAAATTTAAATGAGATAATGCATTTGAAAAGACTTTCAAAATGTTAAAGAGTCATACATATGTTAGTTGTGTGGATGGAAAAGGGATTCTACGGATTCTACGGATTCTACGGAAAGTAACCTACAAGGTGATCTAATCAAAAATTCCTAGCAGGGCAGATCATGGTGGGTAGTCATGCCCCAGGCAGAGAACTTCCTTAGTGAAAGATTTGTCTTTGCCTTAAGCAAGCCCTGTCCATTGTTTCTGTGCCTCTAGGTAATACAACTTTGAAATGCATCTTTTCAGACCCCTCAGAAGAGAAAGCACTCAAGAGAGCACATAATTTATTAACTATCCTATAATCCAATGCCGCCCTTCCTTTTTCCCACCTTCATGTAATCTTCCTTACATTCCTACCTTAAGTCCAAATGCATAAGAGAAGCTCCAAACTGTCATTGTGAGAAACATTTTTCACAGTCTGTTGAGATCTCGTTTCCAGGCATATTCTTTGTTGGCTCAAATAAATTTTATAAAAATTCTCTACAGGTTTGGACGTTCTGACATCAACACTTACAAATGTAAATGTTAATGAAAGAATTAATGCAAATAGTTTATGAATGGCCATAAAGGCCAATGAGTATAACTTATATATGGAAAAGTGTCAAGAGGAAGTCATGGATCCTGAGCGGGATAACAAATGACGAAAGAAATGTTTTAGGAAGAGCAAGCTGGCTTTTCAGGGAGTGGAGTTCCATCCACAAGACCCACATCTTTTTCTATTGCCTTGTTTAGTTTAGTTTTTTGTTTGTTTCTTTTAGTATTAGAAATATTAGGATGGTTGTTTCATAGCAATATTTATCATACAGATGGGATCCTCAGGACTTGTTTTCCCAGCAAGAAAAACCAATGGCACAGTTCCCAAATGAAGTCTCTTTCCAATTCACTGACATTTGTCCCTTTCCTTGGATGGTCTCACCAGGCTTTGGTTTCCCTTGAGGGAAGGGTTGGGGTTGGGGTTTTTTGTTTGTTTGTTTGCTTTCCTTTTGTTTTCTTTTTCTTTTTTCTTTCTTTCTTTTTTTTTTTTTTCAGTTGGGTCACAAGAGAAATTTGAAGGATTCTGGCACTTCCCTTGCAGTTGTAGATAAATGTCTTGTGACAGCTGTAACAATAAAGTGAGGCATTGTTTGTTTTTTAAACTATTGTACTTAAACACAATGTTTGTGTTTATTTCTGCAGAACCATCTCTCCCCCTCCACAAACTTGGAAGAAAAGATGAGGATGATCAGGGCTGGAGAGAAGTGCCTCAGGGAAACAGATAGTCTCTGAAGTCCCCTCCCCCGCCCCAGACGGGCGTGGAGGGTGGAGCCTATGTCTGAGACCAGGGCTTCCCCTCCTGTTCTCAGTCTACTCCTGGCAGTTTTCAAGTTTAGCAGTTATTTTGGAAACTGTTTTTGAAGGCCATGAGAGTGCTGAATATCCCCTTAATTTGAGCCACTTTAAGGGACCACTGCCACAGTTAACATATCTCCAATCTCCACTGAACAAAGGCCTTTAGAAGATGTACAAATCACACACAGCAGCATGTAGTTCTTGCTGAGCTTCCATCCATAGCCGTTTTCGTCCAGCCCTTGGCTCATCTCCAGTACCATCTTGTTGGGCTCCATGGAGCACATCGTCTTCAAGCTCCATGTAAAGTGCAGGGAGCATAGCTTGAACTGCTCCTATCACTGCCTCGACCTACTTCTGCTGCCACTATGGTTTGAAGTTGGATGGATTTCAGTCTGCTTTCAACCTAACAGTTTTTTTCTGGCCAACTTGAACATAGGTGTCTGCAGATGAAAATAAAAAATCTCCTAGTAGCCCCCTGGCTGTTGCCTGAAGAAGAACTTGTAGTCACACCATCAGGCAAGTTCTACTGTTTCTGCACCTGTCTCAGCTGCTCAGAGAGAAGATAGTATCCTTTGGAGGATACACCCTAGGGGAAGGCGATTCTGTCTGGGGCTCCAACAGGCTGCTGGTGTTATAGGTGGCAGGGGAGGTTACAGGGCCACACTGGGGGACTGTGCTGGGATAGTGGTCTTCCTCTCCAGGCAGGTCTTCTACTACAGTTCTCTCCAGGACTGGAAATCACTTTGAGTGCTGCTGTCCTCTTTCCTGACTTCCGTTCCTCCTAGGTAATTGATTTTCCATGCTGATACTGACTATTCTTTGACAAAGAACTGAAGATAAGAACAGGCTTGCTGAAATTCTATTGCTTTAGGTTGCAGAGACCCTAAGCTGACCTTGTAGGATGGGAGAAGAGTACAGCTGGCATATCGTAAAGGCTCGATGAACGTTAGTTTTAGTACTACTGTTAGTTTTATTAATATTATTATTATAACATCTTCCATAATTTATGTCCAATGTACCTTTACTTTAGCTCATTATTTTCTTCTCTTCCCCTGTCGAAATATTATCTATGTTTTCGAGACAGACTTTTTTCATCTTTCTCCCTCTTCGCATCCACCATCTTCAAATTGATTGTTTGTATATACTCTTTTAAATATGTCATATTTAAACATATTACAAGAGTGACTAGTGTGCTTACCTTATCCTCCAATCAGTTGGTCCTTATTAATTTTTATAACCCATATTATTCCTGGTAGTTTATACACTAAGTGGATGGCAAATAGATGTTATCTATAGAATAAATAGATGAGTGAATTGAAATGTTTTAGTTATCAATATAGGCTCTTGCTACTAACAATACAGCCTTCACATCACCTGTAGCTTTCTAGAAATGAAAATTTCAAGTCTTACTTCATACCTACTTTATGTGGGAAAGAATTTAGCTTATTCTAGGAACTGACATAGGCCAGTGTGGCTGGAGAGATAAGAATTATAATGTAAGGTGAAAGAGACAGCCATGAGTCCCACCATATTAGACATTATAAGCCATGGCAAAGAGTCTCCATATAGGTTTCATTGCAGTGGAAAAATTACAATGTATATTAAGGAGTAGAATGACTTGATCTGATTTATATTTTTAAAGAATTATTTTGTATGCATTGCAAAAAAGGGGAATGGAGGAGAAGGGAACAGAAAAACCAGGCCTGGTGAGAGGTGATATTGATTGGAATCAAAGCAATGGGAGAAATGGAGAAAATTGTACATATATATTTGTAGTTAAAACTGACACGATAAGATGTTTTGATGTGAACTGAAGAAGGGAGAGGGGTCAAGACTGCCTCCTGGGTTTCCAGTTCAGGGTTTCTGTTTGCTAAATGGAGGAGTTGTGGAGAGAAAATAGAGGTCAAGGACAAATCTCATTAGTACATGTTAAGCACTGGGATGCATATCCAATCCAGTAGAAATGTCAAGTTGCCACCTGGACAACTGAGGACTGAGTTGAACTGCAGATGAGATTTTATGTCTTCTCATAGATGTTATTAAAAGTCACAGAAATAGAAGGACTTACTTACAGGGGAAGTAAAAGAGAGATTCCAGGAAGGAATCCTGAGTAATATCATTGGAGTTTGGGCAGAGGAGTAGAAGTCAGCAAATTAGAGAAGTGGTCGAAGTGAAGTTGGGGGCAGAGCTTGTTTCAAAAATGGGGCGATCTACTGAGAAGTCAAGGAAGGTTCAGGGAAGTACTCTTTGAATCTAGCAAATTAAAGATAATTAATGACCTTAACAAGAGCAATATCTGAAATGTAGTAGGGATGAATGCAAATAGATTGAGTTGATAAGTGAATAAAAAGGGAGAATGAACAATTTGCACCTTCTTAGAAAATTTACTCTGAGAGGGAGAGGAGAAATGGGGACAAAAATGTTGAGAATAGAATGCACGATCAGAGGAAAGTTGATTCCATAGCACGTTTATATGCTTATTTGACTAATTCAGGAGGTTAGAAGATATGGAAGATGCAAGTGAGAATAATTAACAAGGTTAATGATTGCAGAGCAGCTCATCCAGAGTGGGGAGGAAGGGGAGGAAAACTAAAGGCACAGTCGGCTTGGTCATAGGACAAGTTTCTTTCTCATAGAGTTTGTGATTTGTTTCATTTTGTTATTCTTTTTTTCAGTGAGGTATTAAATGAGCTCCTCTTTTTAAGAATTAGAAGAGGAAAGGTTGTATAAGGTTTGAAGTAAGGAGAAAAGAATATGAGACATTACCTAAGCAGGTGATAAAGCAAATTGCTATAGAAATGTAGAAAGACTATTGAAGAGTACTGAGTGGTCATTTAAGATTATGAAATTGAAGTTAATTATTATAGAAAAATTAGAATATGACTATTGAGACCCTGAGATTGAAATTATTATTTTTAATGTGGTCCCCACATCACTGATCTTGGACAGAGAAGTAGTCAAGAGTCTTAGAATTCCATCCAACGCTACACTCCTTTCATTCACCTTACAATTCAGTTGATCAGGGAAAATACCTTCTTCATACATTGCGATTACTTTATTCCCATCTCCCCTAACCCCATTCATTGGGAGATGTCGGGCTAAGATCATTCTCCTCAAAAAATTTGGGTGACTGTCATTTGGGTTAAATCTTTAACTACCTTACTCCCTCCCCCAGCTACTATTTAACCCAATACACAGGAGGCATGAGTTGGGGTGAAGCTCACCTTCGTTTCTTAGCCTACTGACAACAATAACTAAATAACACCTGTAAGAGGTGAGATGGTTCTGACCAATGCATCTACTCTAGTCAGACCTGCAGGTTATGAATGTCTCTCTAGTATTTCTCTTAATTTTCCACAATGTCCTCTAGACATCTCAGTTTTCCTCCTCACAACGTACCCCTTCCTATCAATAGCTCTGTCCTCAAACACTGGAGGCCCAACTACATTGCACCTTGAAAGGGATCTGAGGCCAGAAGACAGAACCTAGTGATGCCCTGATGTCTGATGGTTCTAGCCAGTGACTCCTCGCTTCCTAATCAACCATCCCTCCTTTCAAAATATTGAACCCTACTCACCATTAACAGCTGTTTTTTCCTGGGGGTGCATTTTACCATCCTCTGCTGCTCTTCCCTTATGGATGACAAAATGTGAGACATCTTGTATGATGGGCGTTATGAGCTTAGTCAGAAGTTTCACATGCATATTGCCTTTGGAATATCCCCTTTCCTCTCTCTATGGAACAATTCATTCTTGCAATGTTGTCTTAATGCGTTTCATAGGTGCTTACTTAGTGTCTCTCACATGCAAAAACCCTTGGCTTTGGCTCCTGGTGGCATCCAACACAGATTTACCTTCTCCATCTCCTCTCTAAAACCTTCAGGCTGAGGTCTCAAATTGGACACTGCCATATTGGATATCCGTGTGGGTTCTTCCTATCCATTCTGCCACATGTCCATGAATCTCCCTTCTATCTACAAAATGTGCCCAATTTTCTTCTACAAACCTTTGTTTCATATTCCTCTCTGGAATGACTTTCCAGCAGCTTCCGCACCACAAGAAAAGGTGCACAGCTTTGAGAGAGGCAAATCCATGTGGGTCAGTTTTATGTGGTGGGTACTTTACTACTCTCATGGTGGGTTTCTCACCATCCTTATCTTCATCTTTGACATTTAACTTGCTTCCCAAAGCATTATTTTCTAATCATAAGCATAGAAAGTTTGAGTTTAATCAAAATTAGTTTAATAAAGTTTATTTTCATAGAAACATGCAGTTAAAAAGGAGATTTGATAGTATGATTTGTAACTACCCTTGGTGGCACTGCAAATACTATATTCTTCACTGATATAACTCTAATATAAATCCTAAAAGAAGTAAGAAACATTTGTAAATGTTAGTTTGCAAATTGAACTGTGAAGTGCTGACAGCACACACAATGATATCCTTACACATTATAATAGTCAGTGTTCAACCAGAGAAGCAGAACCAGTAGGAAATATTAGAGCTTTAATACAAGGAATAATCACTGCGGGGACGGCATAAGCAAGCCCAAAGTCCACAGGCAGACTGTCTAGAGGGGAAGATAACAAGCAGGCCAGAAGCACAAGGACAAGAGCTGTTTAGTGGTCCCTGCACTCGGGAAAGGCCCAAAGGCCTCTTTTACCGAGCTCATCTGATGAAGTCACGTATGCAAAATCTCTTCACAGCAGTACCTATATTAGTGTTTGAATAAATAGGGTTGTAATTTAGCCTGGCCAATTCCGCACATCGAAAGGACTTCACACATGTTTTCACTTTACTAAAAACATTTTCCTAAAGAGGTAAATACTTTGAATATTTAGACGAGCTAAAAGGTAACAAATTAGAAGTTATTTTCCAATTAAAAGATTCTAATGTCTACCCAACCAAAACCCAGTTCAGCTTAAGTAAAATTTGTAACTTGAAATCATAATGGTGAAGCCAGCTTCATGTAAGAATGTTCCTGAGGCTCAACTCTGTCATCAACTTCTAGTATCTTTCTCCATCTCTTCCTTTGTTTTC
>NW_006439192.1:13058894-13070968 GCF_000325575.1 Pteropus alecto
ACTAACAGTCCATAATTACCTTTTCCCAGTACAGCAGCCCTATAGCAAAGGAGTTTCTTCTTCTCGCTCTCTGTATTCCAGTCTGTGAAGGACTCTGACTGGCCCTGCTTGAGGTCGTGCGACCACCTGTGAGCTGTTTTCTTTTTTTGAGCACAACATTCTATCTACCAACAATCTCCGTGGCTCGCCTTCTAGCCCTGAGCAACCACTTGGAGGACAGATTTTCCCAGACAGCAGCCCTATAGCAAAGGAGTTTCTTCTTCCCGCTCTCTGTATTCCAGTCTGTGAAGGACTCTGACTGGCCCTGCTTGAGGTCGTGTGACCACCTGTGAGCTGTTTTCTTTTTTTGAGCACAACATTCTATCTACCAACAATCTCCGTGGCTCGCCTTCTAGCCCTGAGCAACCACTTGGAGGACAGAAGAAATGGTAGCACATAAAGTTTTAGATTTGGTAGCCCCATCAGGACAAAGTGGAATGAGAGAGACAATTCCCTAAAAAATTGCAGTGTTGGGAAGCAGTACACTATGCCTCATTGATAATTATTTATAAAAAGAGTTGCCAAATGCAAACGAATGTTTATGGGTAATATTAGTACATTTTGATTGTCCTCAAAATAAAAAACCAATACTTTTAGAATTCAGTGTCTTTCTTCTCAAACTTGCAGAAATTTTTTTTTAAAGAATATATTTTGAGTGATATAAATGAAAATTTAAAAAAAAAATTTAATTCTTTTTAAATCTATTATAAGAGTGTTTGACCTAAAGGAAAAGTTGGGAAATATGATTACGATCTCTAATTTCATCCATAAGTGTTGTTACACTATGCATTGTAAATTATCACATGTATGCCTAATATAAATAAGCACAACCAGTATCATTTTTCCAAGTCACATAAAAAATGTTTAAGAAACCACAAAGGCCCTTTAGATAATAAAAGTAAAGATGTGGAAAAGCAGATGCTAGTATGATTTGTGTGAGAAGAACTGTAGATTCTGAATATAAAATAAACTTACTTAACAATATGCTATTTTGTATGCCCCAAAGGATATGGGGGAAAGTTAAGAAACTTCACTTCCAATCTATTGTGAAATGTGGTCCAATTACCGGAAGCAAATGAGATGTAATTTTTTCCACAAGTAAATCAGTTTTAAATGCTATTCACTTTACTTTAGAATTTGTAGGGATAAAGATGATTTCATAATCCCAGAAAAAAAAGTATGAAGACTTTTGTGAATTTAAAACATATTTGTAGTATAATAAATTATTTCAGAACATCAAAAACACAATCACTAAAGTGCAATTTGAACAAGATCTACGTTTAATGTAGAAGAGCCCTATCTACTCTGACTCTAATATCCCTACTGTGAACTATACAATTAGGAGATTCATTGTGTGTATGGCTGTGGAGCCAGCCTTTAAAGCCCCATTTAAGCCACATCGCTTCAGTCACACCTCATATATTTCTTTAATAAAGATAAGCACTTTCAACTTTCTTTATCCATTTGCTTCTTTGGAGAGGCCTGGTATAAAATTTTTATTGAAACATTTGAGTTATAATACTATCTTTTATGCTGTGAGACCTAAGTGCGGTTTAAAGTTATTTAATTCCGTTTTATATATTTACTCTTGGCAATCAGGGGAAGGAGTTACATTTACACGAGAACACTCAAGTCTTATGAAGAAGAAATGGTCAGGTAAACTATAAATAATAATCATGTGTTTTATTGTAATGCCTACTCTGCAGGTCCTTGGCATAAACATAAGATGCAGTCCTCCTAACTCTAAATTCAGTATCTTGTTACGATTAATTCATAATTATACTGTTAATTTCTATATGTGGAGGCATATTCAGAAGAGTTATCAAAGAGCAGAGAGAGACTCAGACCCTGAAGCGACTCGCAGGTCTGTGTGATAACAATCGGTGGCCTTCTTAGCAGAGCTCTGAGGCCATTATCCAAATACAGTAGTGAAAGCTTAAAAGTGAAAGAAATTAATTGCTCTGGGACCACCATAGCTCCAGCAGTTTGTGATTCTATAGACTAGAAGGGGGACATCCAGACCAGAGTAGGGGTGACAACTTGGAAGTGACAGCAGTTTCAGAGCAGCAGTAGATTGTCAGAAACCATCCATTTTACAACACATGACAATTTCTTAATGGTGTCCCTGACCCACCCCCCATTTTATCCTCCATTCTGCTGCCAAATTTATCATCCTAAAAATGCAAATCTAGTTATATAATTTCCAGGCTTAAAATCCTCCGCCTAAAAACATTGAAATAAAACTTAAACACTGAAAACAGCACATAAGGGTCTCACGCTATGGTTGCCCTCCGCTTAGCGCTCTGGCCTCATTTCACACAATTGTCTCTCCCTGCATCAATCCTTATTCTCAGTCCACACATTATCCCATAGTTTCCTGTAATCTGCCGTGCTTCTGCTCCACTCAGGCCTTTGCATATGCTGTTTTCTCATCTGAAAACAATTCTTTCCCCCACCAAATCTCCTACTCTATCTGTTGCTCTGTAAATATTCCCTGTCTTTATTTTCCAACTTGGATTCAGTGGTTATCCATGACCATTCTCTCTCTCTCGCTCGCTCTCTCTCTCTCCCCCGCGCACACACAATTCTCAGTTATCAGAGACATACAAGATATTCTCAATGTCATGATCTCTCATCCTTGAGCTTGTGCATAGAAATCTTAAATAATTTACCATAGTTTATATTTATTAATGCTTAAAAGTATAAATCTCAGTCCACAAATTAAGAGTACAAACAAATCATTATTTTTTAAAAATTAACTTAACATCAACTTAAATCTAAACTCACCTGGGATGACAGGGAACTCTACTTTGGGGGTTCCAAGGACTCTCCATACAAGAATATTGCAAAGTTTCTGGAGTCTTAATGTGTTATTTCCAAATGATGCTTTCAGACTCTCATTACCCCATTCTCTATGAGTCTTTCGAGGCAGCCAGCTCTGCAGCTTCCATGTCACCCTTGGCTGTGGCTTCTTTGGAGATGAGTGCACTGTACCTTAGAGTCCTGCCTTGCACAACGCACCATCTTGTCACCCCTTCTGAGGCCTGGCCACCTCCTGAGAATATTGCTCACAGAGCAATGTAAGATCTCAACTTACCTTTCCTCCATGTGTTCCCAATTTCGACCTGAAAAAATCTCTTTTTTAATATTGGAAAAATCCTTCATTCTCTTTTTATGTTTCTCACAGAGGAATTTTTTTTCTCCTTATTCTCTTCTCTTCAAGACATTTAAACTTTGGACCACATAAGCCAAGAAGGGAACGAAATGGTCAGCAATTTTAGCTTTCTACTTTTATTATTTGGAGCTTTTCTGGTCAAACGAACAGACACCCAACTCATAGCGCATTGCTCGCATACAGATGTGAGTTGGATTACAACACTGAAAAAACCAAAGTGGAGGTCCAGCTTCCAGCAAGCTGGATTCCAGGACTCAGATTACATCATCAGAGTCTGGGTGTCCTCTCTCCAGCTTTTGGCTCTTAAATCTTACCTCAAATCTATCCTCTGACTGAATCCCTCTTCACCATCTCTGGTTAGGAGCACCACTTTAGCTTCAAGGCCACTAAGGAAGAAAATGAGGATCTCTTTCACAGAATAACCAAACAAATAGACTACGCTGCACCACTTGACTTTGATTAGAGCACAGTTTTACACCTGAACCGAGGTCCCATACTTTACACCTAGGAATGAGACTTCATCAAACGCAGATGGACTAAAGCAGGAAGAATAATTTCCTGAGGAAAAATGAATATGATTACTAAAACATTAATCTGGGCAGCATTTTAAAAATGTACTTTTTTGTGGATAGTTTCAAAAATTAGCTGCCAATAATTCCTCTCCGCTTTCCTTATACACAAGACACTTGGTCTGCAAAGAGATGGGGCCCATTTCGCCTCCCCTCGTATCAGGCTGGGCTCGCTCAATAAAATGTGACTTGCTTTGCCTAATAAACGCAGCAGAAGTAGCACTCTGCCAGTATGAGTCCTAGCCCTTAATGGGCCAGGAAGTTTTGCCCTTTGCTCTCTTCTATCCTTGACCCTCCCAGTGAAAAGTCCGGGATATCCTCATAGAGAGAGGGACCATGTGGAATTAGACATGCAGAGAGAGAATGAGGTGCCAGAGCCAACAAGCCAGCACTAAAACCTAGACACAAGAAAAAAGACATTCTTGGACCTCCAAACTTAATATGTTTATCAACTGAATGTAGTCACACTAGGGACTCCAGCAAGTACCACACGGGGAAAACTACCACCCAGCCCATCAGTAATAAGAAATAGTCAATTACTGTGTTTTAAGCCACTACATTTTCAGGTGATTGGTTACACAGGAAAAGGTAACTGATATACTGAAACATCCACTTTACCATTGCAGGAAAATTTCACTGAGACCAGGAAGCACAGAGCTTGTCACCTTCTTAAAGGAGAAGGAGAAAATTTAAGGAGCTGGGGTCGCTGGTCAACCTACCATATGGAGGCACTCTGACCTCTGGCTCCTAATTAAGTGCTCTTTTTCTATAATTCTCTGCCATTCATAGGAGTTGCTTCTACTATTCAGACAGGCATATAACATTGCTAAGTGTGAATTGGGTTGGGCAAAATGGTACATGAGCATTTAGATTCTGGCAAAAAAATAAATTGGAAAGCTATAAGAAAAAGGAATCATTGAAGAAAAAACTTGACTATGGTGTGATAAACACTGTAGTGTGATAAAAACTAACTTGATTATTTGTATCTACTGCAACAAACTACTAAAAGCATAAGCAAGTTCATCTTACTTACAGCAAAAGGATAAAATTGAGAGATAGCCATGAAGCTACAGAGGCCTCTCATCATCATTATTTTTCTGTTGCTTCATCGATCCTTGAATTATATGAAAATAGCTCCAAGTTGTAGTAATGAATCATTTAATCAGAATTAGCGATGTCTTATTCGTCTGTTGGCTGCAGTCATGTTAAAAATTGCATTGACTGAAGTATAGCAGTTAATTTATTAAATAATTTATATATACATATATATGTACATATGCCATGCTTATTTCACTACCAATAGTATACTTAAAGATTATTTAAAGTTTGTAAAACATAATTTTAAAACTACAACATTTTGAATCCTTGCACTTACATACATTTAAAGGTGTGTGTGTGTATATACATGTGTGTGTGTGTGAGTGAGTTTTGCAAAGTTCTGCTTCATAAATATACCTAATCTGCAAAAACTATATATTGCAAACACCCATCGCTGGACATAAAACTGGTTCTAGTTAAGCTATGTGGAAAGCAGGTTGAGAATAGTTAGGAACTAAGAAAGGGGGTGGGAATGGAGTGGATGTGGAGGTGAGGTACGAAGGACAGGAATAGCTATAAAGGTTATTATAAAGTTATGAAGGAAGAGAGAGATAAAGTGATTTATATCCTCAGAAAATTATGATACCTTTGTCTTTTTTGATACAGATTTTATTATTTCATTACAGTGTCATCTTGGATAAAAATAAATGCTAACATCCTTTATATAAACTTATTTCTTCAACATTCACCAAGTAAGGCAAAGTAAGAAGAAACAACAACAAAAATAAGTAGGTTAAATTTGAATTATCAAGAACTGTGGAATAAATACATTAAGGTATTACTAATTTTATCCATTACTCCAATGAGCAAATATAAAGGACATACTTATGGAAGCAGGTTATACATCCAAAAGTATAGGTTCCAAGTATTCATCAAGCATTCATACAGGCATGATTTGGTGATGGTGTCGGTAATAAAATGGAAGCTATACCTAATTATCAGCAAACCACCAATAAATGCCACTCCAGAATTCCTTGCTAGAATCTTTCCCGATTTTATTTTCTATTTTATCACAAAATAATTTTCAAATTTTCTTTGTACATCACCAATTTGCATCCTTATTAAAAGATGAAGACCTTCTTTTGTTACTCTTAACGGAGTCACTAAAATTTAACAGTTGTGACATTTAAATACCCAGAGATAAACCATGTATACATTTAGAGGTCATGTTTGTGGATTGATAAACATTAAATTCACTCTTTATAGTCCCATAATATATGTATATATAGAGAAAAATCCCTAGAATAAGAGCAGAGTCTATTCAGGTGGATAAATTTTTTTAATGCCAGTGCAAAGACTATTCAACAATCTATAATTTTAAAAAATGTTGCCCAGCGTTGTTGCTAAAGTGGCATTTTCTTTAAGAATCATATGTAGACATTGTAGAAAACTGTTGTACCATGTAATATTAAGCACATGTGCCATATAGTTAAGAAAAAGAATTTAAAATAATGCCATTTGTGATTAAAATCTTTCCACAGCTTCTACTCTCTGCTGCTAATATCGAAGTGTTGTCCAAAAACTGTTCTGCACCTGATAAATTTAAGCTTTAGTGAAGGAATCTAACCCGAAAATCAGTGAATGAAAAATGTCTTAAGGACATTCCTTTAAATATAAAAAAAGTCACGCTATTAAAATGATCAGCATCATTACTTTCTAAATTATTAAAATATTGTGGCTAATGCAAACAATTACTTATTATAAGAAGAAAATGAACTATAAAATCAGTAGCTTTTTACCAAATGACCTAGGCAATTTTTATAGATCTCTGAGATAAATCTAGCAGTGGAAAAAAATGAGAGCATAAAGATCCATTAAGAAAATAATTAAACTATAAAAAAGACAAAAACTATTATAGAATATATTTTATTTCTGGTTAAAGAAGCACTATTATGAAATTAGATTATTACCATTTGGCAATCATCGTAGTAATAATTAATTCCAAAAGAATCATTAGCAGATGCTACAAGTATTGGATGGAAGTAGGTCTGATGAATAACAGGAAATTTATATTCTTGCCTCCCAAATTATCACTCATAATGTGCTTATTGATTACAACTCAAAAATATAATTTTACATGGAGAAATGGGCAGACACCATCTAAATGAAATGATCAAAGTAAATATCACTAATAATAAGACAAATGGATACATGTGTCTCCCACTATGATGCACAGGGCACACTACAAACATCTGCGATATTCCTGCCCAAAATGCATAAACTGAATCTAATCATGAGGCTGTGTCCCATAAAAGCAAGTTTAAGGATATTCTGGCCTATATTTTTAAAAATTATCAAGGCTATGAAAACAAAGAAAAACTGAGGCATTATATTATAATTATAATTTTTAAAAAATCATGAGGCTGTGTCCCATAAAAGCAAGTTTAAGGATATTCTACTGGCTTACATTTTTAAAAATTATCAAGGTTATGAAAACAAAGAAAAACTGAGGCATTTTCTGGACTAAAGCAGACCAAAAAAACACACAAAAAACATAAAAACCAAGAGCAATGTGTTATCCAGGTTTTTTTTTTTTTTTATTTTTGCTATAAAGGATAGTATTGGGACAAATGGCAAAATTTTAATATTGTCTGTAGATTATATCATAATATCCATGTCAGTTTTTTGATGTTGATATTTGCATTTTGGTCAGTAAGAGACTGTCTGATTTTTGGAAATATACACTGAAATATTTAAGAGTACAGGGTATCATGTCTGCTGCTTAGTTTCACAAAATAAAGAAAAAAATATAGACAGAGGAAGAAAATTATATTGTGTGTGTGTGAGAGAGATAGAGAGTAAGAGAGAGAGAGAGGAAGGAAAGGAGAGAGAGAGAGAGAAGGAGAAAGAGCAATAAAGCAAAACAAAGGTAGCAAAGGATAATATTTGGGGAATCTGGATAAAAAGTATATGGAAATTAAAAAAAATATTCTTGTAACTTTCCTACAGGTCTGAAGTTATGTCAGAGTAAAAGGTGACAAAAATGTTAAACACTACTTTTTATCATTTTTCTTAAGCACTACCAGTTGTTATGATCTTCTTAGATGTGTTTTCAATTAAAAGTCTAAAATTGTATAGCTAAGTTTTGTTTAATCAAAGAATAGTAACAAGAAAAGATCCTTTTTATTCTGTCCAGTACTGAAAATGAGTAGCATGGATTACTCTAAATTCTGTTTCCATGTCCTCATGTGTAAGTGCCAGCAGTTTTTCATGTGCACAGTGGCAATTTAGCTAGAACATAATAAGGACAACATTAGTAATCCAAATGAGGTGAACACATTTTGAAGGACAAATAGATAAGCCAATAATATTTTAGGTCATCAAAAGTTCTGTCGATTTAATGCCAATAGATAAATGAGAGAAGATTCTAATTGCCCTGAAACTATGGTGCAATTTGATATAAAAGGAAGAACAACCACCACCGCCACAGCATCCTTGTTTTATAAACAAAGTTTCATTCAGAGATCTGATAACAGTGCAACACAAGAAAGGTCTTCATCACTGTTCATGAACTTTCCAACTGATTGAGGTAAAGTGTACCCGTGATACATAATAACGAGTATAAGAATTTGTGTGTGAATAATTAAAGAAATGTATGAAAAATAACTAATGTCACATTTACACATCTTTTATGGGACTAGAGATTTTCTATTTAAGCTAATATTCCAGGTAATTGACACTTGGTCCATCAAAATAAGTTTTAACACTTTTTGCTTAAAATATCTCCAAAAGGCATTGTTTGATATAATAACAGATTTAGAGCCAACCGTGATTATTATTTCCTATTCTCTGTAGTAAATAGAAAATTTCGTTCCTGGGATTTTTCTTACCTTATGAAGTCCAACTTACTGATTCTTCCAGCCTTCCCAATTTCTGAATGCTTCAAATGACCTAGAACTTGATGATTTAAATGATTGTTGGAAATGCTGATAATATAGAATTAGTATGCTCTGGATGTTG
This sequence comes from Pteropus alecto, assembly GCF_000325575.1. NCBI lineage: Eukaryota > Metazoa > Chordata > Mammalia > Chiroptera > Pteropodidae > Pteropus > Pteropus alecto. The sequence continues at coordinate 13,067,736 of NW_006439192.1, forward strand.
GATGTATTCTTTTCATTCAAAATAAAATGGTGCCAGCTTTAGTGCTTATAATTTTAGATAACACAAAAGCATTTATAAAGTTATTTTCTGATTCTTGGCTAAAGTCTTAGCTGTAGATAAATTTTATGTTATTGTGATTAACACAACATAAAGAAATGGTAAAATGTTGGTGGAATGAAAAGCAGTTTTCTTTGTGAATATAGTAGTAACTGATCAACATAATTGGCGATGAGGACTATGGGAGATATTTCTATGAAGGGAACTTTCATCCAAATGGCAAAAAAAGATTCCTGTGAATTATAGGGTAGATAAAAACATCTAGTTACTTTTATTATGGTGTTTAGATTTTTAATAAAGAGACTAAGAATAAAGAGAGAAGATATACATGGATTTCCTACTACCTCTAAAGATGTTCAATAAGAGTTAGTAAAATTTAAAGTTCCTATATTTCAAAGTATATATGCTACTATAATTAATAAATAAAAGAAGAATCTAAGAATCTTGCAGTGCCTCCCAAGCTGTGGAGTGACTGTTATTTGCCATGCTAGTCCTTGATTGTCTGGCCAATTGTAAGCTATTGCATAAAAGTTAATAGGATATACAGATATTAGAAAAGAGTGGAAATGACCAAGTTAACATCTAGAACGTCTAAAGTGGAGACTCCATATGGAAGGTATAGTGAGGTACACACAGAATTGATTAATATTTAAAGTTCAATGTGATGACTTATCCCCATAATGCTTGATACATATTTTTGTGTGCACCACCAACACAGCTAACACTTACCAAGTGCTTACTATGTGACTTACATGAATTATCTTACTTATCCTGATTTGAAGATGAAAAAAATGAAGCAAGATTTAACTGGCCCTCATTTACATAGCTAATAAGTTCCTAAGCAGCTATCACTACACAGAAATGCCTCCATAACTTGTGCATACCAACACGGAACTTGGCACTTTCTCATCTTCCTGACACTCACCTACCGCCCATGTTGCCTGCTTATTTCTTTGATTCATCCAGTCACCCTGAAATTTAACGTAGCTTTTCTAGCCCTGATCTCCTGGTTCCTTGCCCAATCTCGTTTACATGCATCCTGAAGATACTCTGGAGAGTGGCTTTAACCCAGACTGGTGCCCTCTTCACACCGCACTGTGCCTGGCTTGCCCCGGGCCTGTCAGTGACACAGGCTGTCATTATCACTCTATTTTCACTTTGTGAAATTAGGTAACTAGGTCATTGACTTATGAAAGACGGTATGCAATGTGATTTCTTTAAACTAAAACCTTTTTTTTACAAGGACTTGTACAATGTGTTTGGCTCTTGGCCATCTTTCAGAGAACTGGTATTGTACTAATTAAAAATTGACTGTTCACTCATTCATGCACTCATTCATTTATTCAATAAATACATATTGTATGCCTACTGGTACCCATTAGGCATCATTTCCTAGATGCTGTAGCTGTAACAGTAAACAATATAGGCAAAATCCCTGCCTTTTTCTAGTGGGAATAGCAGTGAGTAGATGATAGATTAGATGATAGATAGATAGAGAGATGATACACACACATACATACATATATACTAGGACAGATAAATGAGATAAAGAGAGGGAGAGATGATTAGGTATCAAGTGCTGTTGACAGTTCTAAAGAAGACTAAAACAGGCTGAGGAAAATAGAAAATATCAGGAAAATAATTTCTATTTATATAAGGAAAGTCAGGAAGGGCTTAGGAAAGACTCCTTGATAAGGTAACATTTAATCAGAGATCTGAAGGAAGCAAAGGTGAAACACACATGCAATTCTGGGATAATTGCATGTTAAGTCCAAGGGCACACCATATGTGAAGAGTTAGTTATAAATGAACTATCTTGTCATAGATTTCATAGTAATGCAGTTTCTCTCTACTAATAACTAAGAAAACTTGGGTACCAGTGGCACCAGTGAATGCCCATTCTGTGATTACAGGTCATGGCCCCACAGCATGATAAAGTATACCTACAGCAAAATTATAGAGAGCTTCGTCCACATATTTAATATCAAAAGAGAAACTTTAGATGAAGCATATTTCATTCCTGATAGAAAAGGAAATAAAAAAACTTAAAAAAAATACAATTTGGATTCTGGAAAAACATGGCGGAGTGAGAGACGTCCTCAGCTCTCTCCCCTTGAAACCACAATAAGCTGAACATCTAAAACTGAACAAAAAACACCCAAACTGCACACCAGCATGGCTGAGCATGGGATCTGCACAAAAGAGTTACCACAAGTCAGAACCCTGTATGTTGGGTGGTGGACTGGGACAAATAAAGAAGCTGCCTCTCGCAGCCACTAAAGCTCCTTGCAGGAGGGGGAGGGGTGAAGGTGCGGCAACTTCCCTGAACAGCCCTGCCTGAAAGTGCCAGGACTATTCTTCGCAGCCGGCAGCAGGACTCAGTCATCAGGGCAGAAAGCAGAGAAGTGGGACAGGACCACAGAGAAACAACAGTTGATTTCTACCAGTCCCGGTTGGTAAACAGAGGCTGAGCTGCAGCCCCCAACTCCCCACCCAGAGGGCACCTCCCCCCCATACCCTCATAGACTGAACACCACAGAGCCCCAGGGGAATCGGAGCAAACGCTAGCATAACTGTTGTTAACACTGACAGGGACTGAAACTGAGAGTAGCGAGTGTAATTAAAATCTACAAGAAAATAAAAGATCTTAGGTTTTATATAAAGCAGGGATCCAAGATGATTAGACGCCACCTACTGGAAACCAAAAGAAAAGCACCTTCCTTGCAGCAGGCTAAAGAGAACTTTATATAATAAATCTTTCCGGAAAAACAACAGAATACACTTCCATTAATGCTCAGGAGAAGAAATAGTCCATTAAACATGATGAACAACCAAAGTGACAATGCATCTCAGAAAGAGAAAAATCTCCAGAAAATGAGCTTACAGACATAGAAATATGCGACGTAAGTGACAGAGAATTCAGGATGGTACTTCTGAAAAAAACTCAGTGAGTCCTGAAGCGAGTCATAGCAACAATTTCAGAAACTGTAAAAACAGCTAGATGAGCAGAGCAAGGAGATTGAAACCCTCAAAAAGAACTAGATAGAACTTCTGGAGATAAAAATCACACTGCAAGAGTTGAAAAATAAAATAGCAAGCTTGTGAAATAGAGTCAACCAAATGGAGGAAAGGATCAATGATATCGAAGACAGAAATCTAGAAATAAATCAGAAAGA
>NW_006439192.1:13075354-13087293 GCF_000325575.1 Pteropus alecto
CTATGATAGATGTTTGCAAAAGAAGCAGTGGTACATATATACAATGGAATATTACTCAGCCATAAGAAGAGATGAAATACTACCATTTGCGGCAACATGGATGGACCTCAAGATAATCATGCTAAGCAAAATAAGCCAGACTGAAAAAGTAGAAAATCACATGATATCACTTATATGTGGAATATAAACCTCAAAGCAACAAATGAACAGGACAAACAGAGACTCAGGGACATGAACAATGGACTAGTAGTTGCCAGAGGGTAGGAGGTCCGGGAGGAGTGGAGAGGTAGAAGGGGTAAAAGTGGTCAAATGTGGGAGAGTAGGGAGAGGATGAAGTGGGTAAAGGGGATCAAATGTATGGTAGCTGAAGGAAACTTGACTTTGGGTGGTAATCACACAATAGAATATATAGATGTCAAATTATAATGTACACCTGGAAATTATGTAATTGTATTAACCAATTTACCCCAATAAACTTAATTTAAAAAAATACAATTCATTTGAACTATTAGCTCTCAAATGACTGTAGTTGAAGGCATGCCCACCAGAGGTCAGTGTAACCACAGGAATGAATTGTCCATCTTCAAAGAAAACTGGTCTTGATTGTTCATGAAGTGCCACTTTAGTGAAATTATGAATTACATGTCTTCTTTTCTTTGTTCTTCACAAGCTTAATTGAAATGTTAGGGATTTGCACACATTGTGTTGTTTTGGTTATCATAGTTAAATCTTGGGGATAAATTCTATTCTACTCACGTGGTTTCTAACCATCCTGGTTTGCCTGGGACTGAGGGAATTCTCAGAATACTGGACATGGGACATTCAGTGCTAGAACTAAGAAAGTCCTGGGCAAACTGGGAGGAGGGTGTCACCCTACTGCAGTGACTATTAACGTTTGTATTTAGCAAGGACTTTTTTCTTTCTTTCCTGTTTTTCTTTTTCTTTTTCTTTTTTTTAGAAGTTTGGGCAACAGAGTTCTGACTCAGAAGGTCTAAGAAGGTGAATTTTTAACAATCTTCTTGGTAGTTTGGCTACAAGTAGACCTTGCTTACAGAAACACTGGTTTTAAGATTTTGTATTTAAATTATCTGTAAAGAAGGTATGTGACATTAGCTTAAGAATGTAAACAGAGTGAGCAGAACAATGTATTGCAATGACTTTATCTTCCCTCTGCCCCCAATTGCTTTTACTTGGCAATAAATAAATAATTTATCTTCTTCTAAACTGATTTTAAATAGATAAGTATTTTGTATATAAAATACGTAGAAATAAAAAAATTAGCAATTTAGAGTTTATGTTGCTGCCTAAATTATAATCATAATGGTGATTATTTATTGATTGATTACTATATGCCAGCAGGGTGTTAGCTGCATTTACATCCTTTTCTTATTTAATCCTTAAAATAACTCTGTAAGGTAGATAATATTTTTTACACTTTTCATATTATGGTGCTGTAGCTTAGAGATGTTAAATTTCTTGCACCAAACAACTAGAAAGTGGCAACATGTTAGGTCAATGACTAAAAAAAAAAAATTATTTTCTCTGAAACAACCATGCTATCTCCAAACTTTAACCTTTTAACGCTTATCAGTGTGCCTTTCTCTATGTAGTGTTGGAGAAATTAAAGAGACCATATTCATTACTCAAAAAGCAAATCTCCAAAATATTTTTTCCTCATATATAATTAATAGACACTAGATACAGAGTCTGTACCTTCGAGCAAAGGCCTAAATCCAGACTCTCACATTTGCTCATTTTTTTGTTTCCATCAACTTAAGTCTAGTTGCTATCACCTTGGAGATTTCAGCCTTGAAGTATAGTTTTCTCACTATTGGGCCTACAAAAAAAGAGTTGGGTGTAAGACTGAGCTGAGCTAGATTTAAGCCATTTTTGAGTCATTATATAGATAGATCCTTGTCTAGGCGAGATAGGCCCATCAGTTGAAGTTCCCAGCATCACCAAGCAGTGCGTTGAAACTGAGTAGGAAATGCCAGTGAACTGCACCCTGGATTTTGTCCCCCATATTTTTCCACTCCCATCATGATATATCTTATTTATTTATTTTCCTGGTCACAGATCTCCTTAATCCCCAGGTCTTATTTTGCTGCTATCTGCTCTGAGTCTGACTTTAATCTACAGTCTGTCCACCGATTTGGGGCCCCACCACATCCACTCCTGCACTTGGCAAATCACCTGTCTTACTCAATTATGATTTGGCTGAGAACATCATCATATCCCACAGAGTATATGGGTATCTTTCTTCTCTGATGGTACTCTGGAGACACATTATGTTTTTTCCATTCTAACCATGTAACTAACTTTTGTAGCTTCATTGGGACACTTCTTTAAACTCTGATAAAAGAACTAAAGAAGCAATATTTGCAACTCTGCCTCCACAGGCCTTCCATTTTAAGTGACAAGGTACTCAGAAGGTAGAGGCCTACTGCTTGTATTTCCTTCCTCCTTGCCATAGAGTCTGCTTTTCTACTTATTCCGTCTGTGATTGTTCTCCTCACAAGCCTGGCCAAAGTGTAGGATGTGGTCTCTCCTTATCCTCACTCTCTGCGAAAAGCAGCCCACTAACCTTTTGGTCTTGAGGGGTTTATTGTTAATCGATTCTATTCACAGAGTACTTATTCTTTGAGATCTTCCACTTGCAGAGGCCAGGAATTTAATAGAGCATTCTAGGATAGAGTCAAAGAAATGGGTTGAGAGTCTATACAGTACATCAGTGGTACTCAAAGTGTAACCTCGGAACCCCTGGAGTTCCTAAAATCATTTCCATAACATCAAATTTTTCATATGAAAATGCTAAGATATTATTTGCCTTTTCTTTCTCATTCTTTTATAATAGTTTTTCAGAAGGTTCATGATATCACAATGTCATATTGTGATGCTGTGATATCACAATAGACTGAATGTAAAATCAGATATGGGAATCTAGCAGTCATTTTCTATTGAGCCATTTATTACAGAGATTTTAAAAATATTAAGCAAGGTTGATCTCACTAAATTTTTTGTTTTGACAAATATAGTTATTTTTCATAGAAAATATGTTAACCTGCAAATGGTTAATTTGTATTGTTTTAAAATAAATTAATAAGTACAATTTTTAATTCTCAGTGTTAATTGCTAATAGTGTATGTATTGATAAATACAACCTCTATAAACAAGCTCTTTGGGGTCCTCAATAATTCTTTAGTATATAAAAGACTGTAATCAAGGCCTTTGTGCCATAAGAACTGCTACTGTAGACCATGAAGTTAAAGGTCACCTAAAAGAAAGAAAACAGGGAAAATCAGAGTCAAGACTTAAACTTACAGTCAAACAAAGTATTGATCCAAGAAAACCAGCCAGAAATAAAGTAAGGTTAGAGTCAAAAGTCAACCATTAAAGACAGATTAAGCTAGCAGAAAATCAAACTTAACAGTCATGGGATAACTGTGGTTTAGTGGTCTAGGGTGGATGGGGAGCTGTCAAGTTCTGAGAAACAATGACTGTAACTACCAACATGAAATGTCTATACCCTAAGAAGAGCTTACAGTCTCGTGGGGGGATACTGCATTTAATTCTATGTAAGGTTTACAGTCATGAATTAAACTAAAATCAACCAATTCATCTCGTTGTGTGATTTTATTTTTTCCCCAGCAACATTCAAATAGGTGCAAGCAAAGAGAAAGTTGGGTTGAGATGTTTTTAGGATGAAGAGAGGGACAATAAAGTTGAAGATGTATAAATGTGTCTTAGTCAGTTAATGCTGCTATAACAGAATACAAATTTTATAGATAATGAAATTTAAAGACAGCTTTTTTGCTTCCCCCAGAATCAATTCCCTCCATTACATAGTAAGGACCTTCCCATCCCCTATCCCTCCACCCCCTCCTCGAATTTGTTTACATTCCAAAGTAAAAAAGGATAAGATCTATCTCTGTCTCTGTCTCTGTCTCTGTCTCTGTCTCTGTCTCTGTCTCTGTCTCTGTCTCTAGCTCTAGCTCTAGCTCTATCCAGGTCGGAGGATGAGATGATATGGCAGCAGTTCTAATATAATCTCTGGGTTTCATAATTTCAGAATTTCTCTTTTGTGATGCAAACTCCTTCTGACACAAATGTATTGACTCTTGCCATGTCTCCCCATGGGGAATTGGGGCAGGGAGACGTTCTGTGAGTCCCTAAAAGGTCTGTTCCCTGAGGTTTCATGTTTCTACACACACACACACACACACACACACAGTATTAGAGTTCTCCAGAGAAACAGAACCAGTGTGATATACATAGATATATAGAAAGAGATTTGTTATGAGGGGCTGGCTCGCACAATCATGGAGGAGGAAGAGTCCCATGATCTGCTGTCTGCAAGCTGGAGGCCCATGAAAGATGGTGGTGTAATTCAGTACAAACCCGAAGGCCTGAAAATCAGAAGAGCCAATGATGTACATCCCAGTCAGAGTCTCAAGGCCTGAGAACCAGGAGCCCCGATGTCCGAGGACAGGGGAAGATACACGTCCCAGCTCAAGAAAAGAAAGTGAATTGCCCTTTCTCTGCCTTTTTGTTACATTAGAGCCCTCAATGAATTGAAATGAATTGAATGATGCCCACCCACAATGGTCAGAAAGGATCTTCTTTACTCAGTCTGTTGAATCAAATGCTAATCTCTTCAAGGAACACTCTCACATAATGTGGACATTCATTAGCCCAGTCAAGATGACACAGAAAATGAACCATCACACATATGTATGTAAAGCTGTGGCAGGCTAGCCTGTTAGCTTGCAGATAGGGTAACACCTTAGACCCTCAGAGCTTCAGTCTCAACACTGAGATTCCATGATTCATGGATTGCGGAGCTGAGTACACTAGAGCAGAAGGTCAGAGATAAAGGTGAGAGCCTGAGAGGCTTGACTGCTACTTGGGTCATCCAGAAAGATGTTGACTTCACTGATAAAGAAGCAGGGGTAGAGAAGAAGACCTTGCCCTGGGAGTTAAAGCCTTCAACGAATTAGAGAACAGAAGAAGACTGACATATACAAGCTAGACCGCCATAGAGAGGGCAAAATCTTCAAAACAGTTGGCATTTTGTTCCAATCACTTTCTCCTCTGAGGAAATATGAACTCCAGGAGGCCAGGGATAGCAATATATTCATCTTTGCTTTTATAACACTAAGATTCTCAGGACAGGATGAGAAAAGGGAACGAAAGAAAAAAGGAAGGCAGAGGTGTCTTCCCAGAGGTGAAGCTAGCCAGGGCACTGTGTCTGCTCATATGAAACTGGGAACAGACCAGTCGTTGGAGAACTTTTGGTTCTTTTAAAGATATAAAATAAATTAGACCTGCATTTTTGTTTATTTAAAAACACAGGAAATAGAACAAAAACATTTTATGTTTCATTTTATTCTTAGATGTCCTTTTATGTCATTAAAACATTTACAACATAATGAAATTTTGGACATGACGGTCATATCACACACATGAAAACCTGACTTCAAAGAGTGGCATTTAAATCTCAGACAGTGAAAATATTTGAAATACCTTGTTTATGTTGCTGTTCTTGTTTGCAACAGTAATTGAGCTCATTTCTTTTCACATTTCATTGCTCTGTGAATTGAGCTTTTTTTTTTTTTTTAAGTTAAAGAAAATGCAAGAGAAGAGGGATGGAGAGCCAATTCTTGAGTTGCAGTCTCAAGGTTTATAAAAATGAATTTAGAGGTGGAATTGTAAGTTTCCAGTTCAAGTACCCGTTCTTGCATCCAAACAGAGAGAGGATTTTCAGGATGGGAAATGATCATGTAGATAAAAAGTTATTTTTACGAAAACCACTAGAATAAGAATTCACTATTCAAAATAAAATTTCTCTAGGAACTTAAAGTTTAGGAAGCTATAATTAAAACTACCTTCATTTACATATTTTGCAATTCTAGGTATTCGCTTTTTCTAGGGTCTCAGAGTTGGGTCGCTGACCTCCTCGGTGGGCTCTCCCTATTCTATTCCCAAACATGCCTCCAGAAAAGCATGTGTCACACCCCTACCTGCCCTTCCAAGAGTTACTCTCTCCTGATCTTTGGGCTTTTCCAACAGATTTCTGAACCCAGTTCTTCAGGACCTTGGTTCTAGGCTGTAGGACTGATTTCTATTTGGTCAGCATTCTAAGATTCTATTCCAGTTGACTGTCTAGATCTCTCAGTCTCCACCAAGGATAAGTTTATTTCCAAGGGCTATAGCACTATACTAAATCAGTTAGGGTCCTGCCCCCTGCAAACGAATCTTGCCCGTTCCATTTACTCATAACCATTTTGCATCCACAGTTGGCACACCTGCTACTTTAGTTCGACACCCCCAATGCCAATCACCTGTTGAATCTGAACTTGAGATGCCCAAGCCCTCGCTGACAAACAGTGCACACTGCTCACCCCTCAAATCTCACCTGAGTGTTAGCTCTCCCATCCCCTAACCCCCTTCCCCTACCCCTTCACTGTCCCCTTGGAAGAACACTGCCTTAACTCTCTGATGAATGATGTGCTATGACAGTGAAGCGTGAATCTTCAAGAGGCTATATTTAATTTTGCTTCTGTAAAGTAAACATTTAAAGTAAATTGAAGAAAAATAAATTCAGCATGTCTTGGGATTCTTTCCATTGCTAAGTATGTAACGTATGATTTTATTTTTGTATATCCTACTAGCTTAAGTAAAAAGGTAATTTATTGTCTTGTAGGGTTTAGAGTCTATAAACGGGTCCGGCTTTAGGAATGATTTGATCTAGGAGCTCCAATAATGCCATCAAGTCCTGGGTTTCTTGCTCTGTGTAAATCATCTTGCATCCATTCTTCACACAGGGATTTTTTTTTTTTTTCCTTTCATGTGAGGCAAGATGACTTCTTCTTAACCTTGATTAATGTCTTCCTAACTTAACAACCTGATGAAGAGCTTCTGTCTCCCAGCCTCCAAATATCCATCTCATCTTATTTGGATCTTCTGTCCTCATTTTCACCTATCACTGTGGGCAGGAAAGGTGTGTTCTTATTTACAAGGACTGAGTGCACACCTGGTGGGAGGAGGACGTTAGGGCCTTCTGGCTGAACAGCTGAAAAAAGCAGGATGTAATTTCCCCAAGTCCCCTTCCATTTCTGAAACTCAACAGGTTGTTTCTATTCTAACAAACACTTATCATGTTGTGTTAGAGTTATTTTTTTATTTCCCTTAGACTGTGACCTTCTGAAAACCAGAAAATCAGTCTTTCTGAGTTCATTATCCCAGAACCAACACAGGCTCACATCACACAGAGTTAGCAGTCAAAAGAGTCTCTTGAAATGAAGAATAAATATGGTTTCCGGCAGTATGAAGTCAGTATGGATTTTAAAAAGCTCATTTTGTCAAAATAAGCAAGAGGTTACTCTGTAGCGTTCCCTACTCTATATTATAATTACTTTATTTCCAAAAGCCAGTTTCTCCATTTATTTCACTTGAAAGATTCTACCAATCATTTCTGGAAGAACTTGGTTGTATCTGTATAGCAGTTCCTCATGATGGTGTTAGGAACAATCAACACAGGAAATCCCATGTATGCATGTATGAATGAATGCATAAACATATGTGTTCATTCATTCATTCATTCATTCATTTGGTTTAATGCAGAAAGACAGCTGATGACTAAGGAGATGGTCAGTCTTGACAGTAGCTGGAATATTTGAATGGCAACAATGCCAGTCCATTTTACCCATTATGTCAAGGTACTTCACACAACACTGAGACATTTTCTACCTGCTCTTTCTTAAAGCACCTACACAATTTCCTCTTGATTTTGCCCCTACTTTGTTTACCATTAAACTAAGAAGAAGATAGAAGTTTCTGCTGCACATTCTTCATAACAATCTCTTTCCTACATTCTAAGATTTATGCCATTATCCCAACAACCCGGTGAGTTTTGATGATCACTGTTTACTCCAAATTTCTTGAGGCCAAAATAATTTTATAAACCTTTTTATTCTTCCAAATGTGAGATGAAACTAGACTTAGTGATCCGCATCTTGTTTTACTTGTACCTCTCTCTTCCTTGAATTCTCCTTCAGTGAGTATAACATGCAAATACTTAAAACCCCATAATTACGGCTATTCTTCCTCACTGACATAGGACACTACTATTGGGCCACAGCTGTGGGCTTGAACTTTCCTTTGAATGTTTCTTGAGATGTCCTTCATGCAGTGGGCCAGTCTTTAAAAGTCAGTTTATTTATGAATCTAAGAATAAGTAAAATTATAACATATCACTTCATAGATGAGAAGACTGATCATTAAAAAGGCTAGTTAATTATTCAAGAACACAGAAACCTATGGCTGTATAACATGAAGTTAAAACTTCCCTTTTCACTTCTGGTCCGATATCCACAGAATGTCCACGTAACTAAGAGAAGAGCCTTCTGAAATGTATTGCTAAGCAGTGGGCTGATATTTTCTTAATGCAAAAAGACATTGGTCGCAGTCGGATAAGTGAGAGGGAAAAGGGGTTCAAGGCTGGGGATTAAAGAGATGGTCACGCTTAATAGTAGCTGAAATTTCCACATGGCAACAGTGTTGAGACTTCAATTATGTCAAAGCATCACATGAAAACAGAAAGAGATCAAGTTTGAAGGAGTGGGAAAGGGAAGAATGAAGGAAAAGAACCAATTATGCTTTGCGGAATACACAATGTAAAGTATTAACTCTATTGCGATTGTAGAAGAGGTAGCCTTACAACTTACGGGGTATTTGGAAAAATATTCTTCTTTTCTCCTTAAGAGTTCAGATCAGGGTTTGCAAAACATCATACCTGCAGCAGCCAGGCAAGCATTGTAAATAAGCTAAGGCAATGGGTATAAGAAGAAAGAGAGGAGGAGTGACTGGCAGATAGAAAAGCCTGCTTCCTCTGGGTCTGTGACTCCTGTGTTCTAATTGACTGCTGTCATATGTGGGATAAGGGGCCCATATTGCCAGTTCTTCTGATTTGTGTTGAAAACCTGGAATAATGAAGTTTTAGGGTGAAATCTCTGGATTTTTAAATGTTGTCTCACTTTTATTTTTATTTATTTATTCATCTATCTATCTATTTATTTATTTTTATTATGGTGACATCGGTTAATGAAATTCAGTAAGTTTCAGGTATACAATTCAATAGTAAGGCATATATATATTGCATTGTGTGTTCACCACTCATAGTTAGATTTCTTTCTGTCACCGCATATTTGACCCCTTTTATCCCATGTACCTTCTCCCTCTCCCTCCCCACTCCACCCTTCACCTTCTGATAACTATTAGTCTACAGTCATATCCATGAGTCTCTGTTTGTTTGTCCTGTTTGTTTGTTGCTTTTTGGTTTATATCCCACATATAAGTGATATCATGTGATTTTCTACTTTTTCAGTCTGGCTTATTTCACTTAGCATGATTATCTTGAGGTCCATCCATGTTGTCGCAAATGGCAGTATTTCATCTCTTCTTATGGCTGAGTAATATTCCAAGTTGCTTCCATGTCCTGGCCACCATGAATAATGCCGCTATGAACATCGGTGTACAAATATCTTTTCGGATATGGGATTTCAAGTCTTTGAGGAAAATACTCAGTAAAGAGATTGCTGGATCATATGGTAGATCAATTCTTAGATTTTTGAGGAACCTCTATATTGTTTTCCATAGTGGCTGTACTAATTTGCAGTCCTACCAGCAGTATATGAGGGTTTCTTTTTCTGCGTATTTTCTCCAATATTTGTTATTACTTTTCCTGTTGATTATACCTATTCTAACGGATGTGAGATGGTATCTCACTGTTTTGATCTGCATTTCCCTAATAGCTAGTGATGTTGAGCATCGTTTCAAATATTTGTTGGCCATTTGCATGTCCTCTAGGGAGAAGTATCTGTTCAGGTCCTCTGCCTATTTTATGATTGGATCATTTGTTATTTTTGTTGTTATTGAGTTGTATGACTTCTTTGTATATTTTGGATATTAGGCCTTTATTGGAGGCATGGCTTGCAAATATATTTTCCCATTCGGATGGTTGTCTCTTTACCTTGTTGACGGTTTCTTTTGCTGAGCAGAAGTTTTCTGGTTTGATGTAGTCCCGTTCATTTACTTTAGCACTTATTTCCTTTGCTTTTGAAGTCAAATTCATAAAATCCTCTTAAGTCCAGGGTCCTTGTGTTTAGTTCCTATGTTTTCTTTTATCCATTTTATTGTTTCGGGTCTTTTATTCAGGTCCTTAATCATTTTGAGTTAATTTCAGTGTGTGGTGATAGACAACAGTCTAGATCCATTCTTTTACAGATGGCCTTCCAATTTTCTCAGCACCATTTATTGAAGAGGCTTTCTTTTCCTTTCTCCACTGTATGTTTTTGGCTTTTTTGTTGAAAATTATTTGCCCATATAAATATGGGTTTAATTCTGGACTCTCAATTCTGTTCCACTGGTGTGTGTGTGTGTCTGTTTTTCTGCCATGCCGTTTTGATTACCGTTGCTTTGTAGTATAATTTGAAATTGGGCAGAGTGATGCCTCCAGTCTCGTTCTTTTTTCTGGAAATGGCTTTGGTGATTCAGGGTCTTTTGTGTTTTCATACAAATCTAATGATTTTTTGTTCTACTTCTTTAAAAAAATGCCAATGGATTTTGATGAGGATTGCATCAAATCTGTACAATGCTTTAGGTAATAAGGTCATTTTAACTATGTTGATTCTTTCAATCCAAGAACACAGAATATCTTTCTAGTTCTTTGTATCTTCTTTGATTTCTTTAATAGAGTCTTGTAGTTTTCATTATATAGATCCTTCACATGTTTTGTTAAATTTATTCCTAGGTATTTTATTCTTTTTGTTACACTTGCAAAAGGATTGATTTTTTCCACTTCTTTTTCTGACACAATTATTAGAGTATAGGTATGCTATGGATTCTTGAACACTGATTTTGTAGCAGAAACTTTACTGTATTTGCTTATTGTTTTTAGTAGTGTTCTTGTGGTATCTTTAGGATTTTCTATATAGAGAATCATATCTGCATATAGCGAGTTTGTCTTCTTCATTTCCTATTTGGATGCCTTTTATATTTTTCTCTTGCCTGATTGCACTTGCTGGAACCTCTAATGTTATATCGAAGAACAGTGGCAATAATGGACAGCCTTGCCTTGTTCCTGGTCTTAGAGGGAGAGTTTTTAGTTTTTCACCATTAAGTATAATGTTGGCTGAGGGTTTGTCATAGATGGCATTTATTATGTCAAGGTACTTTCCTTCTATATCAATTTTGTTAAATGTTTTGATCATAAATGGATGTTGTATCTTGTGAAAGGCTGTTTCTGCATCTATTGGTATGATCGTTTGATTCTTATATTTTAATTTGTTCATGTGGTGTATCATATTATTCGATTTTTCATATGTTGAACCAACCCTGTGCCCCTGGAATGAAGCCCACTGGATCATGGTCGGTAAACTTTTTAATATGTTGCTGTATTTGATTCACTAGTATCTTATTTAGGATTTTTGCATCTGCATTCATAAGAGATATTGGTCTGCAGTTTCTTTATTTCTGTTATCTTTAGCAGGTTTTGATATCAGGGTAATATTGGCCTCATAAAATGGGTTGGGAAGTATTTCCTTCTCTTCGATTTTTTGGAAGAGTTTAAGGAGGATAGGAATTAAATCTTCTTTGAATGTTTGGCAGAATTCACTGGTGACGCCATCTGGTCCTGGACTTTTACTTTTTGCTATGTTTTTGATGATTGTTTCAATTTCCATATTGCTGATCGATCTGTTTAGATTTTCTAGTTCTTGATTCAATCTAGGAAGGTTGTATCTTTCTAAGTACTTGTCCATTTCTTCTAGGTTATTAAATTTGGTGTTATACACTTATTCATAGAATTCTTGTATGTTCCTTTGTATTTCTGCGGTGTCTGTTGTAATTTCTTCTCTTCCATCCCTGCCTTTGTTTATTTG
>NW_006439192.1:13088087-13100144 GCF_000325575.1 Pteropus alecto
ATGATTCCCTTTATCATTTTGAAGTGTCCCTCAGTATCTTTCTTTACCTTTTTTATTTTGAAGTCTGTTTCATCTGATATTAGTACCACTACTCCCGCTTTTCTCTGAATGCCATTTGCTTGAAATATCTTTTTCCACCTTTTCACTATGAGTTTATATTTGTCTCTGGAACTGAGGTTTGTCTCTTAGAGGCAGCATATGGTTGGGTTTTGTTTTTTGATCCATTCTGCAACTCTGTGCCTTTTTATTGATGAGTTCAGTCCATTTACATTTAGGGTGATTATTGAAATATGAAGTTTTCTTATAGCCGTTTTATCTTTTGCTTTCTGATAGCTCTGTGTTTCCATTGTTTGTCCTTGTGTTTCTGTTTTCTTTATTTTGGTGGGTTTTTGGTCATTCTTGTTTTATG
Organism: Pteropus alecto; assembly: GCF_000325575.1. NCBI lineage: Eukaryota > Metazoa > Chordata > Mammalia > Chiroptera > Pteropodidae > Pteropus > Pteropus alecto. Next base: position 13,088,497 of record NW_006439192.1, read on the forward strand.
TTATATACTTCAGTTCTGAATCTTTGGCCTGTGGTTACTATTACGAATATGTAGAGGACCGTTATATATTTACAGTCGTCCTTTTTCTTCTGCGTGTGCCTTATCTCCTTTCCCCTTTGCTAATTTGGATCTTTGAATCTTCTCCTTTTCTGTCATTGTTGTCTCAGTTTTTCCCTATGTATGCTGAATGTTCATTACTATCTTGCAATGGCAAATCTCTTCTTATTATTTAAGCTTATAATGTCCTGTTCTTAGTAAGGGTTGAACTCCTCTGCTTCTATCTGCCTGCTTGTCACTTTACTCCTAGTTATGTATTTTTTTTGTCATTTTGTTTTAGGTGAGATGATCCCTTTCAGTATTTTCTTGTAATGCAGGCCTTGTAGTGAATTTCTTCAATTTTTATATGTCTGGAAAGGCCTTTATTTCTCCTTCATATCTAAAGGAGAGCTTTGCTGGATATATTATTTTTGGTTGGTAGTTCCTTTCATTTAATAGTTGGAATATTTTATTCCACTCCTTTCTTGCTTGGAGGGTTTGTGCTGAGAAGTCTGATGATAATCTAAATGGTTTTTCTTTATAGGTTACAGTCTTCTTTTCTCTGGCTGCCCATAGAATTCTTTCGTTGTCATTGATTTTTGATAATTTTAATACAAGGTGTCTTCATGAAAGCCTTTTGGGTTGAGATGATTGGGTGTTTTGTTGAGTTCTTGAATTCTAAGCTCAAGTTCATTCCTTAGATTTGGAAAATTCTTGTCCACTATTTGTCTGAAAATGCTTTCTAATCCCTGCTCCTTTTCCTTCCCTTTGAGAATATCCATTATTCTTATGTTTGTTTTTTTTTTTTTTTCCTGATAGTATCAGCTAGTTCTTGTATTGTTCTTTCATTATTTTTCATTCTTGGGTTTCTCTCTTCTTCCTTCCGATTTATTTCTAGATTTCTGTCTTTGACATCACTGAGCCTTTCCTCTATTTGGTTAACTCTATTTTCCAAGCTTGCTATTTCATTTTTCATCTCTTTCAGTGTGTTCTTTATCTTCAGAAGATCTATTTGATTCTTTTTGAGGGTTTCAATCTCCTTGCTAAAAAACACATTCTGATGATCCAGCTGTTTTTTTTTTTAATTCCTGAAATTGTTGATATGAATTATTTTGGATCTCACTGAGTTTTTTCAGAAGTACCATCCTGAATTCTCTGTGATTTAAGTTGCATATTTCCATGTCTTTAATCTTTTTTTCTGGAGATTTTTCTCTTTCTTCCTGAGATGCCTTGTCACCTTGGTTGTTCATGGTGTTTAATGGACTATTTCTCCACCTAGGTATTAATGAAAGTGTATTCTGTCTTTTTTCCAGGAAAACGATTTATTATACAAAGATCTCTTTAGCTTACTGCAAAGAAGTCATTTTTCTTTTGGTTTCCAGTAGGTGATGTTTAAGCCTTTTGGATCCCTGCTTATATGTCTCAAAATTACCTCTTTTTTCTTATAAATATTCAATCATGCTCGCTACCCTCAGTCTCAGTCCCTGTCATTGTTAGTGACAGTTTTGGTAGCATTTGCTCAAATTTCCCTGGAGCTCTGTGGTGTTTAGTCTTGGAGGATATGGGGAGAGGGGCTCTTTGGGTTGGGGGATGGGAGCTGTGGCTCAGCCTTGCATTTTACAACCGTGGCTGATAATAAACAACTGTTGCTTCTCTGCCATCCCTACTTCTCTGCTTTCTGTCCTGATCCCTGGGCATTGCCACTGCGCGAAGCTCACAGCTCTCTCAGTCATTGCTGTTCAGGGTACCCACCATACATGCTCCTCTCCCCTTCCTCCTGTTGGGAGTTCCGGCTGCAAGAGGCAGCTTCTTTGTTTCTCCTAGTCTACCACCCAACTATCTGACTCCTGCAGTTCTGACCTGTAGTAGCTCCTATTCGCAGATCCCATGATCAGATGTGCTTGTGCGTCAGTTGAGTATTTTCTGTTGAGCTTCAGATATTCAGCTTATTGTTGTTTCAAGGGGAGAGATCTGGGACATCTCTCACTCCTCCATGTTTTCTCAAAAACCTTAATGTTGCCTCACTTTTAAACAAATTGTGTAATCCTTAAGCCGAACACACCCCATATGTTGGTCCTGACCAGTTTGCAACCTCTATTTACATTTTGCTGAATCTGCTAATTGCTATTTGTCTCATGAGGGGTGTACGTACCTGCCCCCAAATTGGCATGTTGTAAATCTGTGTTTAATTTCTCAGGGGCCTATTTGACAATCTGAAGAAAGAAGCGTGCCTGCAAATTAAAATAGGAAGACCTCAAAGGGAAGAGACTTGGAGTGCTTGCTTCTGCTGATATCATTATGACGGACCTGCAAAGCCAGAGGTGAGTCTTCACTGCAGCTCCTGCTCCACCCCCTCCTCTCCCTTCTTCCCATGCCCCACCTGCCCCAGAATGGCTGGGAGGGTGGGTGCTAGGGTGAAAGTAACCTCTGTGGGTAAGAGATGGATTCCCTGATTGTGCATGGCGAGCATAATGGCAAAATTTAGAAGGAGGAGGCAATTTTATGAAGTAGCCAGTGCTGAGGAAGGAGTATCAGGGTTAGGAACTTCTGTATACCTGACAAGCAAAACTCTAATCCTGTAAAAGTTGTAACTAAATTTCTTGGATGATTTTTCTCCGGATGGTGAGAAAAGGCATATTTAGCATGTAGTCTGAAGTTGCTTTCTCCTACATTATAGCTCCTTTGTCACACCGGTCCATCCACCCTTCAGCACTGGGTGATGCTGCTATGGAGTATGAAAGGGTGGAAAGGTCAAAGGAACTGTTGGTTCTCTACTGTCCCTCTGCTGCTGCTGCCTTCAGAGAAGGAGCACATCGCATTAGGGGAACGAGGCGGTGACCACAGTGCAGCAGCAAGAGATGGAAGGAAAACTGCCAGCTGGGCAACTTAGCAGAGACAAAGGCATGACTTACTGCTTTAAGATTATACGCAAAACGAGCAAATTGACCCCTGGAAGAGAGGGAGACTAATGCTTGGGTTTCACTGACTTGGCTCCTAATAACTAGGTATCACAGCTATCAGATTCTGTAGGTCATTTCAGGGTTAGACAGATTGTTGGTTTGAGTGGAGTTTTATGAGCAAGCAGACAATCAAATGTAGGGGCTAAGAATCAAGCCTGTCCTGACGGAACTTGTATTTCTTTCAGAACTACCAACAGACATCAACTGCCATTGTCTACTAAGGATGCAACAGTGTCATCTAGTGGCAATTCAAAAGTATCACTTAATCACTAGAAAAGTTAGGATTGTCCTATTATAATAGACAATCTATACATTCTTTCAGAAATGTCAGAAACTTTAGTTTTAAACTCAATACTTTAATCAAGCAAAGAATCACTAAGATTTTTTAATATTAAGAGATTAACACTTTTTCCATCATATGTAATTATAATATACTCTACCTGTTCCCCACCAAAGAAATCTCAGCTAGAAACCATTGTAAATTTGACAATAAAGATTTTGGAATAGCAGTGGTGAATAAATAAACTAAAATCCTCTTTTAATGTCTGATAGCTATTAGATAATTCTAGTTTACAACTATGCCAATATGCTATTTTAAACTAAGCTTTAAATACTACTTCAGTCCTCTTATCCCCTGAGATTATCTTTCTTTTCCCTGGTGAACCTACATGTGATATTTGTTAGAAATCAATCAACTCAATTAAATTTAAAGTCTATGCATTTGTCACCTCAACAAGTGTACTATGTGTCCAAAGCGAGCTATGCAAATATCACCAACACAATCTATTGAAAAGACAATGGAAATCTCTGCATTGACTAACTTCCATCCTTCTGGCTGTCTGATGCTAGCCCAGTTAATTGTCTTTGAGCAATTTTGCGCTGCTTTTAAAATTATACGTAACTGATAGATATGTAGATTCTGACCTGATGGGCAAAGATTTAATTTACTCCTTCGTGCCCAAAACATAGTGTTTGCCTCCATCTGAAATTCATTTCAATATTCTCTTACCCACTATATACATTTGTGAGGTTTTGAATTTTCCTTTGAACTAATTATAACATCTTTCTGGTTCCCTCCCTCAATGAGTAAAAAGCTTGTAACTGGGGAAATGGCACATAACCGAACAAAAATTTCTCAAAATTTAACCATGTTTTCATGAACTAGAGAGAAAAGCTTCTTTGCATACAAAGAGCAACTATACTAAAATATTCTGGCAATTAAAGAGTTAAAGAATACTTACAAATTAATTCCTAAGGATCTTGCTTCATGATCACTCTCTATGTTTCAATTTAAAAATAAGGCATTATTCAATGGAAAGTTTTGAAAAGCTAACTATAATTATTTCCTTAAGTATTAACTTATCAAATATAAAGTTAAATTTTTTAACATTCGCTTACCAAAGCAACTTATGTAAGTGGCAAGTATCGATTGACTTGCTTATTTACTTATTTACTTTGACTGCACATTCCTTTTGAGAAAAAGGAAATTCTATATTATCTTCTCCAGAAAAGATATTGGATCAGTTGGTTTCTTATTTCTCTTTCATCCCTAAAAACACTAACACCATAACATAGCGGTGGGGTCAGGGTGGCGTACGTACAAGGTAGTGTAAAACAGTGATATGACAAAAAACTTCTTATTAATTTAACCTGTTATGCTCTTTGAAAAAAACTCTAAATCATAAAATCAACCAATTTATCAGTTTGCCATCCAGAAAAACATGATGTAACCTTTTTTTCATATTTCATAAAATATATATACAAAGCTTCCCTTTATTTTTCTTTTCTCTCTCTCTTCCAAGATGGTTACATTTGGAAATACAATTAACATAGAAGAAATCCTCTAAGGTTTAATTTTACAGCTGCTCTCAAAAAGCAGAGCCAAGGTAAGTTTGGCCATGCACTGAACAAGATATTAGGAAAGTTGAGTTTTTACTTATTATTGCTTATTATCTTAAGCATTCAAAAACAAGTGAAAAATTATCAAATGCCCTTCAACATGGTGTCACTAAAATATTAAAATCATGGATTAAAAATAAATGTTGGCAATCACCCCAACTTTGTCTTAGGGGCCCAAAGTCTTCTGAGATATTTTTCAGCAAATTGCTTCATGCGGGACTCCCATTCATAGCAACAGCATCTTGTGTTATTTTCATAGCAAAACAGTCTAAGGCTTATTTTCCAGAACCAGAAGTCTAAACTTTGTTTTAGTTTGCCTGCGCTTAGTCTGTTGCATTGTGTCAGGCTATTATAGATACTTCTTCAATGCTATTTATAAGGCTTTGACAAATTTTATTTAAATACAGACAGTAAAATATATATTACACACACACACATGAATAGAATGCTCATATTGGGAAGTTTTAGATTTCAGGAGTTATAATATCTATCTCAGATAAGTTTTCTGTATCTTATGTCAAAAAATATTTCTACTTAGTTTATAATAAGCTGAACAAATATATAAGAACATGGTAAAATTGAGGATATAAGCTCAGGTAGCTGTGTAAGTAAACAAGAATAATTTTGTTTACGTTTCTATTAACCCTCAACATTCAGTGCAAATATATGTTGAAAAAGCACCTTTTTTATTTTTTAAGAAATGCATTCACATAATTTTCCTTCAATTGAATGGGCAAACTGAATACTGTTGGGACATTTTATTTTAATTAGGGACAATTAGTTATTTGCCAAGGTCAAGCAATAATTTTTGAAATAAAATTTATATACAGTGAATGTGGCTTTGGCCACATATAGTGGATTCAGAGCATAGCAGCTGGAGCCATCAATCATTTATGTTCCCCACAGCTGGAGATGAGTGGCAAATTTTCAAGGCCATGATGTAGAAATATAGGAAGTAAAACAAACAGATGAATACAAAGACAAATAGTTTTAGAAACATCAAGATTAATAATGCACTCTTGTGTCTCATTTTTAGACACATTTAAGTACTTTCTAGTGGTGTACTAATAAATGTTTAACAACCAGCTCTCTGAAAAAAAAAAAGTATTGTATATGTATGTACACAAGTTTATTATATATAAATTTGGCTGATATAAAGGGTGTGCTGTATGCAATTTATACATAATTATATAATATTTATTATTCTTCGCTTTATGTTCCATATAGCTAATTAATTTTCACTGAATTTTTTCATTAATTTTTGCCAAACTCTTGGATTGATAGCCAACTTACAGTTAGTTGCAATTGACAAATGAATATAGTTCCAATTTTAATGCTGATTGGTATCTTCATTTATGCTAATGAGTAAGTCAAAAGCAAAACAATGAAGGCTTGTTCATCCTTAACCTTAGCAATCTCTTTGTAGCACTGAATAACAGTTTTTGAATATTAGAAGCAAATTTCTCAATTTTGTGTGCTATTTACAGTGTAAAAGCTATAGACTCATCTCACTCTATAGTTGAATTGCATTATTAATAATTTCTCCATTACTTTCTTAAGTTTATATATAGCAGGGATTGGTTTATAACCTTAATTTTGCCACATTCCTCTTAAATAACAACATATTTCAGCTTATATATTTCATTTAATATATTTTTGACATGTAGGTCAAATCTAGCTTATGTCATGTTTTTGTAAATGCAGATTTTTTGGGATGCAGCTACACCCATTCATTTATGTATTATATAACTACTTTCCAGGAACAACAGCAGAATTCAGTCACTGAGATGGAAACTATATGGCTTGCAAAATCTAGAATATGCACAGAAATGGTTTTCTGACTCCCGAAATAAAATAGCACTTCCAACAGAACTTTCTGTGACGATGAAAATGATATTCATCTGTGCCGTTTAATACGATAGCCACTTAACCACATGGGACTATGGGGCACTTGAAATGTGGCTACTGTGACTGAGGAACTAAATTTTTAATTCTATTTAAATTAACTTAAATTTAAATAGCCACATTTTGCTAGTAGCTAGTTTATTAGACAATGTAGATCTAGACAATCAACAAAACCATGAGTCATGCTCTGATTTGTAGCATTTGCTGATTTTCAGCATGTAAATATATCCATCTACTGTGGCCAATTTCAAGCCACCAATGTGATGTCACTGAATGATAAGTTGAAAAATAATATGCAATATTATATAGTATTTCCACCATACAGACATAGACATAAATAGACATACTAGACATAAATAATCTCGAAAGCATAGATAAAAGTAAAATAATCATAAATAATAGGAAGTGAGTTTTGAGCATTTATTACTTTGTTTTTTGATTAAATTTAATTATAAGCTCATATAATTTCATGATAGTTGTGTTTAATAATGGGTTGCAAAAATCCTGAAAAATATAACAGTCATTTCTTTCAGGTCAGTACAGTCTGGCTTCAGCAGCCTACTGAGTGATAACACCATGTTCTTTATTACTATGTGTAAAATAAATTGAACTAAGAAGAAATATTAAGAAACTAAGGTGAGTAGAAGAGAACATAAAAAGGGTGTGTTATTCTGAAACCCAATTTGTGAAAGTGGATATATTGTCAAAGGAATGGCATTTCTGGTAGTGCAAAGAGAAACGTGTTAGAGAAACATGGAACCAATAGAATAGGGATTTGTAATCTAGAATCAGTTGATCCTTGATGAGATTTTAGAAGGTGAACCGTCTGAATGTATATGAAAATTTTGTGTGAATAGATAAAAAAAAGTTTCCCCCAAATAAGTCAAAATTTCAGAGGGTTTAGGGACCCATAATTTTGGGAATTTGAATATTATAGTGGTTAGCCTCACTTAGAAATTTGATAAGCACATTTGAGGATGAAATATGATGATCTGGAACTGAAACCATAAGCCAAAGATTTCGAGTCTGAAGTAGGGAAAAGAAAATGAGAGTTGGCTCCATCTGAGAAATAGACCCTCAGAGTGCCCTTTGAGTCTCGGCAGGAACCAGACTCACTACTTTGAAATGTCTTGAAGAAAGAATTAATAAATTAAAATCTAGTACTAAGTGATTCATATAGAATTCAGTAGAGAGAGATAGAGAGATTAAAAATATGAAAAGAAAGTGATAAAGACATGAGAGGTGAATTTAATGACTCTGCTATAGGTCCACTTGAAATTTTGGAAGAGAAAGATAGAATAAATATTTGAACGAATAATGATTGAGAATTTTTCACAACTGAAAATTTGGAGAGATATTTGCAATGCAGATATCTAACAAAGATGAACACCCTGAGTACTTAAAGAACCACAAATCAATAAGGCAAAGTGAATCAAATAAAGATAAATAATCAAAGGAAATAAATGGTCAATTTATAAACATAAAAATAGTTATATTTCAATGAATTCAGAAAATACATATTTAAATCATAAGATGATGCCATTTTACTCAGATTGGGAAAAACTATGAAAACATGATGTTAGTGAGGATGTGGGGCAGGAAACACATTTATATATTGCTAGCTAGAGTATAAATGGAGAGGCATTTGGAAATATTATACTTGAAGATGCCCATGTATCATGACCCAGCAAATCCCACTTTGTGGTCTGAGAAACTCATAGATAAGTGTACGTACAAGGAGATTCACTGCATTTTGCAATAGGGAAAAGTTCACATAACTTAAATGCTCATCAATAGGTAAATAAGTAAATTGTAGTGATTTATTTGTATAGCAAGATCCATATCAATCAAAATGAATAAACTATAACTAGACATACCAATATGTATAAAATTTTAAAAGTAATAACAGGAATAAAGAAAATTTAGAATATAGATTTATCTGTTAGTTATGTCTGAGTGAAATGAGAGGGTATGACAGGAGGAAAAATAGACGATTTCACTTTACCTACAAAGTGTTTTTTTTAAAAAAAGATGACAAATATTTATATTTAAAATTTATTAAATATAAATGGTATTCTCTGTACTTTCTTGTTTAAATATTTTATAATTAAAAATGTTTTAAAGAATTTAATCAATATTATTCTAGTGATAACATCTCAAATTTTATGCAATTATTGTTTAATTAATTTTAAGCCCTTTCAGTACCTATGCAGTCCGAAGAGTAATGTTAGCTAAGTAATATATTTTATAATAACTGAAATGTTAATTTTTCAATACATGTAATATATACACCATAATAGCTAATATTTTGGAAATAGATTGTATTTTTGAAAAATGATTTCAAGTTTTAAAAGTATATTTATTTACAATATGTTTTTAAATATTTAGTTCTCTATATATTTAGTGCACATCGGTTTGATTTGTTTTTATGGCACAATTGTTTCTGTTCTCTTACTATTTTTACTTTAAAAATAGTGTGAGAGGGCTTTCCATTTAGGTGCATCTAAAGCACTTTTGGCTAAATTTTCCTAAAATTTAAGTTTAAAATGTTCTTCCTGGTTAGTTTCTTTTTTTTTTGAATATCCACTGAAAAGGGCACATTAAGTAGCATTCGGCACCTTTTCAAAGCCACTGCTCTCATAGGACATGCCTAGCCTTGAAGACGAATTGACTAGAGTCGTTTGATTCCCCTAATCACTCTGCTTTTAAATTTAATCGTGAAGACTCTGTGCACTCTAAATATGAAGAACTCTAATGATTTCCTTGAAACTTTCAGCCTGAGCAGCTGACAATTTTTTTTTCGTTGTGAGATGAAAGCACTACATTAATACTTTCATAAAAGGATGAAAATTAGAGCAGAGATCTTTTCCTCAGAAATTAGGTTCTATTGTTTCTCTGGGTTCTAGATCTAACTATATCTGTGATTGTTTAAATCTCGCTTTCAAACCAATGAACCACAAAGGGAGAAGAGTACTGAATTGGGAGTCTGGGATCATGATACCAATTCTTCTACTAATATGGCTGCATGATCGTGATGAATTTATAACTTTCCAAGTGTCAATACCTTCATTTTAAAATTGAGAATGCATAAACAGACGATTTCTAATGTTTCATTTGGTTATACGATTCTTAACTGGAAAGTTTGAGCAATTATGAGCCAATTAGACATAAAAGACTTTTCTATCCAACTGATGGACCAAACTAGACATTTTGTCTTTGACTACTTGTTCTCTTCATATGTATTATCAACTGTTTAGCACTGTACCTAGCAAATATCAATCATAAAAGGAAAATCTATTTTCTCAGAAATGTTTCTTGTGATCTTCCCTCTTCATCATTCTTATTTTCATTGTTTAAATTCAGGCTATTGGCATCTTTTCCATTAACTAGTGCATTCTTCTCCTAATTAATCATGCTTTTCACTTCTTTGCACCGTTATGTACCTCCACCATTTCCAAGGTATCTTTCCTCAAGAAAACACCCTTGTTTTAGAGGGTAAAGTGAAACCTTAATAGGGAATCCAATGTCCTCCTCTATCTGGTTTCTTATTTTTCCATTTTAATCTTTGGCCAATTTCTACCTCCTCTCATATCTTTAGATACCCATGCTTGCCTCCTCCAGAGAAAGTGAACAAGTCAAAATTAGTTAAATCAGCCATGCATTTCCCCTATTTTGTGCTTCGGGCTATGCTGTTCTTGCTGCCTAATATGTCCTGTCCCCTTTTCCATCAGGTGAAATCTATGCATTTAATAAGTTCCTGTTCAAATAGCACTCTTATTGAAAGTTTCTCTGAATACACTGGAAGAAAACTTTCTCCATGTAAGATCATCTCACAGAACTTTTCTAAAAGTTCTAAGTAGAACTTAACACATTGAATTATATTTAGTTGTTGCCCTCTATACTTTCTCTGGTAGATTGTGTGCTAATTTATTATTTTATCCATCCATCCATCCATCCACCCATTCACCCATCCAACATGTATTGGAGGTCTGCCATTCATCAGGCACTTTTTTAGACGTAGGGAACAATTGTAAGAACTGATTCTAACTTTTAACAAGTTTATTGTCTATGTGGAAAGGCAACATAAGTAAATTTTAATTTGCAAAATAGAATATATGCTGTGGTAGGAAACAGCCTGCAGAGATACTTAGGAAGAAAAGAAAAGCCAATGACATTGGAGGATAGAAATTATGTCCAAGGAATTTCCCTGGTTGGGGTAGACCATTCATTGACTAGTCTCAGTCTGACATATAATTAAAGTTCAATAAATGTTATTAAATACGATTTGTTCCAAGTATATGAAGGATTATTTTCTCCCGTGTTTGATAAAGGCCATAGGTAGTGAAGATATTTCAGAGATATGAAGAAAATAGAAATGACAGTACCAAGCATTTCCATTCAATCAGATTCCACAAGGGAAAAGTCAGTGTTGAACACTTTGAAGTCCCCGTATATTAACTATATACGACTCCACTAATATAAATAGTCGCACCCAAAAGGGTTTCCCACAGACCGGCTTGAGTAAAATAAGACCATAGTGAAGTGCAGGAGACTTAGCATTCTGCATTCACTCACATTCCAGGTGATAGTTCAAGACTAGTGCAGCCTAGCTCCCGAATGAGGCTCATCTCCCTCCTCCAGGTCTCTCAAGGAGATGGATGATTTATTTATTGTATATTTGACTCATTTACCTAGAAAGTGCATACTCGGTATGTGGAATGTATTAGCTGGTGAGAACGCTTATGGTTCACTGTTTGCCTCCACTTTCAGCCTCACTATAAACTCAGCTGAAGCCTCACTCAAAGCCTGGGAACCACGTCTTCCCTTCAGACTACCCGTTGCCGGGTA
>NW_006439192.1:13100210-13107314 GCF_000325575.1 Pteropus alecto
ACGTGGCCGTCACGTGTACCTCAGGGCGGGACCAAGAGAGCGGGGCGCCGCGGTTGCCTGGTGGAGTCGGCCTCCCTGCCCCTCAGAACCCGCGGCCCAGCAGCCCCGCCCGGGAGCCGGCGGCGTGCAGGAGCGGAGGGCGGGGCGGGGCGGCGCGCCAGCAGAGCTCGCGCTGCCGCTGCGCCTACTTCAGCACCTTCTCCTGTCCGCTGCTGCGCTCGCATCCTCTAGGTAAGGAGCCGGAGGGCGGCGGGGTGAGATACCTGGGCAGGAGCAGACTGGGAGATACAAATCTTTGAACTGATGTGGCATCGTGCAAATCGGCCTCTGACCGCCCTGCGAATACCGCAGATTGGGATTTCGTGCATCCTCCAGGGCTTTGCCTAGTTGCCTGAGTATCAGAGTCACACACCTAGTTAGGACAAGGTGCAGCAAGCCGCCAACATTTATGAATCTCAGCTACCGCTGGAGCGTAAACTATGATTATTATGAGCGACATGGTTTATTTTTATTTTTTTAAGGTTAAGTGTATGTATGTCTGGTGTCTAGATTGTAATTCTCATCACTGTGCCCTCGAGGCACTTCTGTATTGATTACGTACCCTTTTGAAGATGGTCTTAATATTCAGGTCGTACAAAGAAAGCTGTGAGTAAAAAGGAAACGTTCCAGAAAAAAAGATAGTATTAAATGTGAGAGGCATAGTATATGTTAAGTAAATTATAAAAGATACAGACTTTCTTGTTTTTTTTTCCAAAAAAAAAAAAAAAAGACTTTTTTTTTGCATGCAAATACTAAAAGGAGCAAAAATGTAAGCTTTTTTACTATAATAATTAAAAACAATTGATTTGAATGAAATTTAGTGATAACTTTGATCATGTATCAAAAATAAGTCATATTTGTGTTTGTAATTTCAATATACATATTTATGGTAGTCTTTAACAAGAGTTTGAAGAGAAACACTACATTTATGAATCTTTCATTGTCTGAGTATTTCAAGAATACTCTTCGGAGAAACTCATTTCTCTACCAATTTTTATATCCAAAGGTGTAAATCCTTCTTGAACATTTAAGTAACCTCAAGTGAGGAAAAAGTTTCCTTTAGGTTTTATTTCTCTACAGAATAAATTCTTTGGGGGAATTTCTACAGTTCTCTTTGGGTGTTCCTATCTAATTTCTTGCTCACAGATTGCTAAGGAAGAGTCTCATCAACAGTGAGAGAATAATCTCCATGAGATTATCATGGACCACAGAATGGCCTTGGGTGTTGTCTTGTCACTGCACTGCTAGGCTGGGCTTGTGAAGATTATAGCTCTAATGGAAAATGCACTCACTTATGTCCTTTTGAGATTCTGCCTCACTGGTCTAAGTGTGCAGGAAAATGGGCATAGTTATATCTAACTTGTGTGAAGGCAGAGATCTGAGACAAGTGGTCTATCTTTCCTGTTCCGTGATCTAAAATAAATATAGTAATTAGTAAATATGAAAAAAGTTGTCAGTTAATTCAATATAATTTTAGGAAACATCCTTTAGTGCATTGTTTAGAGATTAATGTTACAATGCTAGTTTTAGGTCCTTGCATTAAAGATTCCTGGGAAGTTTTTTAAACCAAGGGCCTATTTCAAAGGGCCTGCATATAAAAAAAAAAAATCATGTATTTCTTAAGTGAGCTCCACAAACTTATTATATAAAATGGGTAGTTGCATTTTATTATTTATATTGATCTGATTTTCCTGTGTTGATATCAATAGAAATACTTAAACTGTGGGTTATCTCTGAAAACAATTATATTTACTCAAAACTTTAAAAATTCTTCATTCTTTTTATTTTTACTAATTAAATACTGGTATACTGAAAATTTTTGTTACCCATTAGTCACATAATAACTCTATATATTAGCCACAAATTAATTTAGCTTAGAAAAAAATGTTTTTAAATTCTTGTACTCTCAGTCAAGGGACTACTAGGGGTAGAGAGTTTTTGTTGTTGTTTTCTGTAGACTCTACCTATAGCCTTTGGCCAAGACATAGATAAGCCAGTGGCAGTTTTTAAATAAGAAAAGAATAGGAATAGTTTTATTTTTGTTGTTCATTTGTTTATTTTGCCCTAATAGAAACTAGAAGTCCAACATGAATGAGTAGGTTGTCACTTTCAATAAAATATGTGCAAATTCTCCAGGCTACGTAATTTTATTACATTATGTAACTGTACATTATGTAACTGTAAGGCTACAAGGAAATTCAAACAATTTTGAAAGATTCACATTTCTTTCCTATATTCCAGAATTTATTTGAAATCTGATACATGCAAGGAAGATAACCATTTATCAGATTACTAAATAACCACTTCACCCAGCCATTCATGGTATTTACATATATATACATATATATATGTATATATATGGGTTACTTCTACTTTCTGCAATTGTAGAATTATCTCATTTTATATTTTGTTAATCTATTCCATTTAGCAGATTAAAATATTAAAGTGAAGTTATGTAGCTTCCAGTGTGTCTTCAGAACAGGGATTTCATTGAGAGTATTTTAATCCACAGAAATCATGTTAGAAGATTGGGAGAGATTCCTTTTACTCTGACTCTCCCTTCTTTTCTTTTGTATCAGAAACATATATTAAACTAAGAGTTGGTTGGCATTTTTCAGTATCCAAAACTATGCTGTGTTCTATGGTAATAACATGGAGATTATTTTCTCACTGTAGATGAGACTCTTCCTTGGAGATTTGTGTACAAGAAATTAGAGATACCTGAAGAGAATTGTAGAAATTCCCTAAAGAATTTACTCTGTAGAGAAACAAAACCTGAAGGAAAACTTTTTTCTTACTTCAGGTTACTTAACATGTTCAAAAAGGGCTTGTAACTTTGGTTATAAAACTTGTTAGGGAAGTAACTAAAATGACCAGTTTGGACCTATACCTTTGTATATCGAAGGGAAAAATTCCCAGCATAATTGATTGGAAAGATTTCAAAAGTTCTCATGGTACAACAGGACTGTCACATTAGGAGACAAGGTTTAAGTTGTTTGCACTTGATTTCAATGACTAGACAAATATAACTGAAGATAAATTCAAACATTTAAAATAGATTAGACTTTGTAAAAAAGGCAACCTGTAGTTGGAACCACAGGTGGCACTTGTCATACTAATTCCACAATATCAGCTACTTGAGTGAGATAATATTTTAAAATATAAGCATAAAGTCTTGCTTTTTATTACTTTACATGTACTACAAAGTGTGACTCAGTTTACTATCTCCTAAAACTCTGGAATTCTACATTGTAATTTAAGAAATATAATATATGTATATATCATAGAAACAAACAGTAAAATAAATCTACAGTAAGGGTGTATAGGAGACAATTTATCAGTGCTTTTTGGTATTACAGAGATGATATAAAATTGTCATATTTAGGAAAACCTCTATCAAAAGATGTAAGAAATAATTTTCCATGCTTTGGTGAGGATGTTACCACATTTCAATACCTGGTTTATAGATTTGAATGCTCAGACATAGAAAACTCACAGTAGAGTTTGTTAAATAATTTTCCTTATGCTTAGATTCATTGTTTTCTTCCACATTGTTGGCACTTTAAGTTGTGAGCATATACCAGTATCTCAGGCAGGCTCATTTGCAATTATTTAAAATAAGCGGAATTTCATGTAACATACGCAAAAGAACTCACTTTCAGATTGGAAAGTAGAAAGTAATTCTCATTGCACAGATCCTGTTTGATATGCTGTAGGAAAACCTTTATTTTCTAACATAAAACAGCTCCACATGGAGTCTTGAAAACTGAAGCGTTGGTTAATAAGAAATAGGTAATATTTAGTTAAGTTTGGTCGTTTAAGATAGAACATTATGAATGAGTCTTAATGAAAAGAGTTATGTAACATTTTATTTTTAAGGTAAACATAACAGGTTTGAAAGAGTCACTTCAGGATTTAAGCTGGAAGGATGTTTAGAGACCAGTTAATCTAACACCATTATTTCATCATCATTAAATTTTGAGGTCACTAAATACATAAAGATTATGCTGCTCAAAATTCGTCAGTGTGAAAACTGGTCTAGAACTTCAACCTCTGACACTCAGCATTGTGTGACTCCCTAAAGAAGTCAAAATATATCATCAGCATCATCTTCCCTTTTATTATATTTCTTCGAGGGATTAATTTAAAAGTTTGAGTAATTAAGATTTAGATCTCTTTTGTAATGTTAAAATAATTATGTATGTAATGAACAATGTGCATGTGTTTGGTCTCATCACATAGAAAGTTTACTTAAAATATTAGTTAAAAAAGTGTTTTCCCACAATTTTTATGATTTTTTGATTTACTCATTAATATAACTTAAGTTTTGCTGCAAAGTCTTTTCTGACTTTTTGGGATCCAGTTACCTTAGAAATTCTTTATCCCAATGCACCCCAATGGTACGTAAGTATAGATAGCCATCACATTTATAACAGAATGTCAAGAATACTACAAATAGGAAATTTTGGGAAGTTATATCTAAAACCTAGATTATGGTTGCTGTCAGGTAACATTTTGAAGGTGGATGTGTTTATTTTCTAGACTTTCTGCCGCTTTTGCACCAGATCCCAGCTAGCACAGAATTACTCAAAGTGTAACTGGACCAGTAGCATCAGCTTCTCCTGAGAGCTTATTAGAAATGCAAATTCTCAGGCCCAACCCCGACCAAATCGGAATCTCTGAGAAATCTGTGTTTTAATAAGCCTCAAGTGAATCTTCTGAAGGTAGAGTTTGAGAAGTATTGATGTAAAGTACATTATTCCATGGGACCTGGTTACCTCTTGAGCTGGTAATATCAATGTCCAATTCCACTTTTCAAGCTTTACATGGGAGTACCATGAACTACTAAATAAATGAGCTCATTCCTGATAATATAATAGTGGATACATCTATATTTCAATAACTTTTTGGATATAAGTCTCACTTTCATTATTGTATTAGTTCATCTTTAGGGGGAATTTTATGTTGGCTAAGGGCATAATTTTTGATGAGTGGGCTATCAAATAGAGTAGCGACCTATCTGATCTGTGCATTGGCCTTGCCTTGCTGATACAACCTTTGACTTCTCAAACTTTAGGATTTTTTTCAGGCCTTCTATCAATGTATGCGTACATATTTCAAAGAAATTTTCGGATTTATTGACTTTATGTGGGCTATTTCTTTTCATTTTAAAGCTTACAAGCTTTAAATCCATTTGATTTCCTTTGCTGGTTTTTCTCAATTGATTTGCCAAAATAATTTTTAATACCGTTTGTCTAGAACAGGAAAATGCCAGTCTCAATTACATGCCAAATGGGAGTCCCGATTTCCACAGACAGATAGGCATAAAGGCCCAGACTATTTGAAAAACTCATATACAAAATCTAAATCACAAAACAGATTAATTAGAAGGGGAAGGGCTTCCTCAGGTTTACAGAACAATTGACTTCTCAAGTATTCCTTGATGAGGAATAATCCTATTTATAAAAATAAGGCTACATATGTTTGCCATGCTCTGTTATAGAAATAACCCTATATCTTTTTATGACAAATATTTACACCTTTATATCATAATGTTTCTCTTAATGAAATATTTACTTCTAACTTCTTAGTTTATAAGTGAAAATATGTAATTTCACTCTTCTATATTTTCTGGCTCTCAGAACAGTCATACTGAAGGTATGTGAATGAATGATCCCATTATTGAAGGAAAGTGGATTACTTTCTTTGATCAAATTAAAAATCATTTCCGTATTACAGCTCAAGAGGTTCTGTAATCCTCCATGCACCTAGAAAAATCTAATTCTATAATTCAAATCTATATAACTTTCATTTTGTTAGTTAAAATGCAAGAAAGTATAAAAATAAATATTTAGGTAGATAATGAAATAAATGCATTCACTGTGCCACATCTTTGAATCTGTGTTTTGGTCTTACATATAACGCCTGCATTTTGCTGATCAGATATCATACTGGTATAAGTGGTGATTTTATGAGTCCAATCTAGAACTATCATAATGACCTTATTCTTTTCTATTTGCTCCATAATCCGGGATTTCAACGAGCTTAATACTGTATTTGCTGTGACCTATTTTATCACCTAAGCTTTTAAGAACATCATGATTTAACATATGTTGAAAATGCTTAGATAAAACCCACTGCCAGGCACCTTAAAGGTACACTTAGAAATGGTAGACATTTAAGAGATTAATCTTGGTTAGTAGAAGATAGTAGAGGCAGTTTTTCTGCTAAATTATCTTTACTATTATTGAACTAAGGAAGTAGTTCTGAAGCTTTACTGAGCATATTAATCACCTGGGAATGATTTTAAAAAGCAGGTTTCCAGATCCCAAGATTCTGATCCACTAGTGTTAGGGCACGATCCCAGAATCTGCATTTTTAGCCAGTTTCTTAGTTAATTCCGATGCAAGAAACCTGAGAGCCACACTTTGAGAGACACTGATTTAGAGATCTTTAACATTTTATTCATCTTTGGTAACTGTGGTTCTGCAGATCACAGCGAGAAGAGTGGTTATTTAGGATTAGGAACATGAGACGGAGGAAGATAAGGGCTAATGGCTAATTAAAAAAAAATCCTTCCAATTTTTTTGCAGTTTCCAAAGTTTTGTAATAAGCACATATTAATTATATAATTATATATTTTTTGCAAGCTCACATACAGTGTATTCAAATTTTAAACACTAATTTTCAACATGTTTTTAGGGTTTTGTTTTTTATTTTTTATTAATACAGGCAACAGAGTTCTATTAAGAAAATTTACAAAATTCTGAAGAGTGTAAAGATGAGTTCAACATAACCACCTTTAATCTGCATCCTGACAAATCTCTGACTTTTGGATATGTATTTTATATACTTTTATTGATTTTTCTTACTATTTCTCAAATCTGCCAGGAAGCTTCCATCTCAGTCTTTGCTTTTGCTGCTCCTTGTGCTTAACACACTTGCTGGCCAGATACCTTTATATTTTGCCTCTCATCTCCTTCAAATCTCTGCTTAGTATCGACCCAATGAAGCCTCTCAATACTCTTAAAAAATTGGAATGTCAGCTCTATCTCCAGAACTCCT
>NW_006439192.1:13107343-13133427 GCF_000325575.1 Pteropus alecto
TCCATACCACATTTTTTTCTAACATACATCAATTACTTGTTTGTTTTTCTCATTTCCTGACTGCTTCCCACAAGAATGAAAACTATGGAAGGGCAGGATTTTTATGTTTTTCACAGTGCTTTATCTTCAGTGCCTGATTGGCACGTAGTTGCTGCTCGATGAATATTTATTGAATGAAAGAATTAATTGAGGAGTGATTATTAAAATTTTAGAAAATATAAATAAGTCAAAGGAATAATAAATTTTCACTATTAAATAGCCAACTCTTATGGTGTGTATTCTTTTAGTTTTTAATGTGTATGTGTCTTTGTGTCTGTATATATATATGTGTGTGTTATATATATATATACACACACATTTTAAAATATAAAAGCATAATTGTTTACAATATGCCTTTTAGTTTAATTACAGATTTTTTCAAGTCACTGATTTGTAATTGCTCTTTATACATTGATATTTTATTTATATGTTCATATATTTTTATCTACTTTAAAAAATTTTGACCTCATTTAAGGTATATAACATAAAACTTGAAAATTAACAAATATATGATGATTATTTTTATTTTTTATTTTTAATTAAATTTATTGGAGTGACATAGATTAATAAAATTATATAGGTTTCAAGTGTACAATTCAATGATATGTTACTTGTATATTGCATTGTGTTCACTATCCAAAGTCAAGTTTTCTTATATTTACCTCCTTTACCCTTATCTACCTCCGACACCCACCTTTCCCTCTGGTAACCACCAAACTGTTGTCTGTGTCCATGAATCTCTGTTAATTGGTCTTGTTCGTTTATTGCTTTCAGTTTTATATCACATATATCAGTGAATCATTTGGTTCTCAACTTTTTCTGACTTATTTCACTTAGCATGATAATCTCAAGATCCATCCATGTTGTCATAAATGGCAGTATTTCATTTCTTCTTATGGCTGAGGAGTATTCCATTGTATATATGTACCACTTCTTATTTATCCAATCATCTATCGATGGTTTCCAATACTTCAGTTGTTTCCATGTCTTGGCCACTGTGAGTAATGCTGCAATGAACATTGGGTTTCATATATTTTAACAGATAAATGTTTTTAAATATTTTGGGTAGATACCCAGAAGAGGAATTGCTGGGCCATATGGTAATTTTATTCTTAGTTTTTTGAGGAACCTCCATACTGTTTCCATAGTGGTTGTACTAATTTATATTCCACCAGCAGGATACGAGGGTTCCTTTTCTCCTACAACCTCTCCCAATACTTGTTTTTACTTGTCCTGTTGATGATAGCCATTCTGAGGTGGTATCTTATTGTGGTTTTGATTTGCATTTCCCTAATAGCTAGTGAAGTTGAGCATCTTTTCATATGTTTGTTGGCCATTTGTATGTCTTCTGGGGAGAAGTGTCTGTTTATACTCTCTGCCTTTTTTTAAATTGGTTTGTTTGTTTTTTAATTGTTGAGTTGTATGAGTTCTTGTATACTTTAGATATTAGCCCCTTATTGTAGGTGTTGTTTGCAAATATCTTTTCCTATTCAGTTGGTTGCCTCGGTTTTGTTGATGGTTTCTTTTGCCATGTAGAAGCTTCTTAGTTTGATATAGCCCCATTCATTTATTTTTGCTTTTACTTACCTTGACTTGGAGATCAAATTAATAAAATCCTCTCTAAATTTAAAGTCCATGAGTTAATTACCTATGTTTTCTTCTATGCAGTTTATTGTTTTGGTCTTATATTTAGGTCTTTAACCCATTTTGAGTTAATTTTGGTGTATGATGACAGATAGCAGTTTAGTTTCATTCTTTTGTGTGTGACTTTCCAGTTTTCCCAGCACCATTTATTTGAAGAGGCTTTCTTTTCTCCATTGTATGATTTTGGCTCCTTTGTCGAAAATTATTTGCCCATGTATATAGGAGTTCAGTTCTCGGTTCTGTTCTATTTGTCTGTGTGTCTATTTTTCTACCAATACCACGCTCTTTTGATTATTGCCACTTTGTAGTTTAAGTTGGAATCAGGCAGAGTGATACTTCCGGCTGTGTTCTTTTTTCTCAGGATTGCTTTGGCTATTCGGGGTCTTTTGTGATTTCATACAAATCCGATGACATTTTGTTCTTATTCTTTAAAAAATACCATTGAGATTTTGATGAGGATTGCATTGAATCTATGTATTGCTTTGGGTAATATGGCCATTTTAACTATGTTGATTCTTCCAATCCATGAAATCGGAATATATTTCCATTTCTTTAACTCTTCTTTGATTTCTTTTAATGTCTTATAGTTTTCAACGTATAGGTCCTTCACATGATTCATTAAGTTTATTCCTAAGTATTTTATTCTTTTTGTTGCAATTGCAAAAGGAATTCTTTTTTTCATTTCTTTTTCTGAAATTTCATTGTTACGGTATAGTAATGCTATGGATTTTTGTTCATTGATTCTGCAACTTTCCATATTTGTTTATTGTTTCTAATAGTTTTTTTTGGTGGAGTCTTTAGGGTTTTCTATATAAGGAATCTTGTCATCTGCAAAAGGTGACAGTTTGATTTCTTCATTCCCATTTTGGATGCCTTTTATTTCTTTCTCTTGTCTGATTGCTCTAGCTAGAACTTCCAACACTGTTTTGAATAAGAGTGGTGATAGCTGACAGCCTTGACTTGTTCCTGATCTTAGAGGGAAGATTTTCAGGTTTTCACCATTAAGTATATTAGCTGAGGGTTATGGCATTTATAATTTGAGGTATTTTCCTTCTATACCCATTTTATTAAGTGTTTTAATCATAAATGGATGCAGTATCAAATGCTTTTTCTGCATCTATTGATATGACCATATAATTTTTATGCTTTATTTTGTTTATGTGGTATATCACATAAATCAATTTGTGTATGTTGAACCATCTTTGTGCCCCTGGAATGAACCCCACTTGATTGTTATGTATAATCTTTTTAATATATTGGTTGTATTTGATTTGCTAGTACAAAATTTAAGATTTTTGTATCTGTATTCATTAGAGATATTGGTATCAGCATAATGTCCATTCGTGATAACATGGCTGGATCTTTAGATTATCATGCTAGGCGAAATAAGTCAGAAAAAGTTGAGAACCACATGAATTCATTAGAATCCAGGAATTTGATTGTGGCTGCACTGAATTTATAGATTAATTTAGAGAGAATTTATGTCCTTACAGTATTAAATCTTGTAACCCATTAACTTTTGTTTAGGATTTTCACATTTAATTTATGAGAGAGATTGCTCTGTAATTTTCTTTTTTATAGTCTTTTTCAGGTTTTGGCAGGAGATGAGTAATTTCTAACTGATTCTATTTTTTTTTTTTTTTTGTATTCCTGAAAAGTTTGTGTAAAACTTCTTTAAATATTTGCAAAATTTCACCAATGAAACTATCTGGGCCTGGGAGATTATCTGTGGAAAAGTTTTAAATGTAGAATCATATTCATATTTAGGCTACTAAGATTTTCTCATTCTTTTATCAACATTTTTAACATATATTTTGAGAAATTTATCCATTCATCCAAGTTATCTATTATATTGCTTCAAATTAGTTCATAATATTCTATTCTATTTTGATGTCAGTATGTTCTGTAGTGATGTCTTTTTCATCTGTGATTTTGATATTTGTACTTTTTCTATTTTTTTGATAATAAATCTTCTAAAAGTTGATCTAAAGGAACCAGCATTTGGTTTAGTTGATTTTCTCTGTTGTATGTTTATAAACATAAAATGCTTTCCTCTATTCAGAATGATTTCCTTTTTCTACATTTTTTTAGATTTTATTTGCTTTTCTCTTCTAGCTTTTTGAGATAGAAATATAATCTTTGATTTTCTCCCTTCTTTTCTATTAGAATATATATACATATATGTATGTGTATATGTATATATATGTGTGTGTATATATATGTATATATACACACACAGATATATATATATAATTAAGGCTGTGGCTCTCTACCTTCAAGCAGTACTTTAGCTGTAAGCCACAGATTTCTATTTGTTGCAGCTTGCCATTTAGTGCTGAATATTTTCTACCTTCTATTTTTACTTCTTCTTGATCCAAGGATCATTTAGAAATGCTTTGTTTAATTTCCAGACAGTTGTGGATTTTCTAGTTATCTTTCTTTTATTGATCTCAGCTTTAATTCCACTGTGACCAGAAAATATACTCTGAACGAGTCCAATATTTTGGAGATTGGTGAGGTTTTCCTTATGGCTTAGCACATGATTTATTTTTGTAATTACTCCAGGTTTACTTGAGAAGAATATGAATTCTATCATTATTGGGTACAGTATTCTGTATGTCAGTTAGGTCAATTTTGTTGAATATGTTGTCCAGATCTTTTATACCCCTATGCAGTTTTCTCTATCAGATATTAAGATTTGTTAAAGTCTTCCATTATGTTATGGATTTGTATATTTCTCCTTTAATTCTGTCATTTGTGCTTTATATTTTAAAGTTATGTCATTTGTTACAATGATAGGACTGTCGTACCATTCAGTTGAATTCACCACTTTATCCTTTAGTAATATCACTCTCTCTCTCTAGTACTATTTGTTGCCTTGACATTTATTTTACCTTTTATTTATATAACACCTTTCTTCTGTTTAAAAATTATATAGTATTAATTTTCTGTTCTTGGACTTTCAACTATTTTGTAACTTTATATTAAAGTGTGACTCCTGTAAAGAGTATATGGTTGAGATTTTTAATAGTCTGCCAACTATGCTTTTAATTTTAATCCACTCTTTTAATATATAATTTATAATTTGATTTACATATACAATCAAGCTATTTATTTTCTTGGTCACAGTTTTTTTATTAATTACATTTTCCTTTGATTAACTTTTTAATAATGTTTATTTAAATTTAGTTACCTAGAAATTCTATCATGTACCTTTGACCCATTACAGTTAAAACAAATGATTACTTTTACCTCTTCATTCATACTAACTCCATTTCTCTTGATCTCACCTTTTATATATAATTTAGTGCTAAAAATGTTTTAAACTATACCATTACAATCATTGTTTGGTATAGTTAAATTTAGTTATATTTAACCACATATTTTCTTCTTCTGGTGATATTTATTATCCCTAACATTTTCATGTTTCTGTCTAGGATCATTTTTTCTGTCTGAAGAACTTCTTTAATATCTTTTTTTCTAGTTCAGACCAACAAAAATTCCCCAGTTTTTGTTGTATGAGAACATCGTTATTTTTGTCTTCAGTTATATTTTCACTGTGTATAGCATTCTAGGTATATAGTTATCTTTCATAACTTTTAAAATGTCATTTTGTTGTCTTTTGACTTCCATTATTCCTATTGATCTCTGACTGTATTGTAGCCACTAAAAATGTTTTTTGTAATTTTCAGCATTTTACTATGATGTGCAACTTAACCTGCTTGGGATTTGTTGAGCTTTAGGAACTTCATTTTTTAAAATCAATTTAGGAAATTTCTTCCTCTTTTTTTCTTTGACTATTGATTCAGCTATATTTTCTCTCGTTTTTAGACTCCCATTACATCTGTGTTTAACTTTCCAGCATATTTTATGTTTCTTATGCTCTGTTCTATTTCACTCTTTTTTTCTCTATGCATTAGTTTTTGTATATACTACTTATTTATATTCCAGTGTACTAATGCTGACTTCTGCTGTATCCAGCATACTGATAAACTCATTTAATATAAATATATATATATATCTTACTGTTAAACATACAATATAAATATATATATCTTACTTTTAAAGTGTACAGCTGAAACTTATTAGATTTCATTAACCAATGTCACCATAAAAAATAAATTGATTTTAAAAAATAAAATAAACTCATCCATTGAGATATAAATTTTAGATACGGTGTTTTTCAGTTTTAGAGTGTTCATTTGATTTTTGCCGTTTATGTATTCCAACTCTAGTAAAAAAAATACTTCAATTTTCAACTCTTTTGTTTGTAACTTCACATTAAAAATAGTATGTGAACCAAATGTAGAGGATAATCTGGTGATGGCCAGAGGGGAGGGGGATTGGGGGTTGGAAGAATGAGGTGAAGGGTTAAAGAAGTACAAATTAGTAGTCGATAGATGGTCACAGGGATGGGCAGCATGGCATAGGGAAAGTAGTTAGCATTAATGTAATGGCTAGGTGGAGAGCCAGAGGAGAGAAAGAGCAATTGGGGGGATAGTTTTATAAACTATATAAATATCTAACCAATGTATTATATACTTGAAACTAACAATAATAATAATAAAACTTCTATGACCAAAAAAAAAAAAATAGTACATGACCTAAGCTAAAGAGAGGTATACTGTATACTTTATGACTTTGTCGCTAGAGATTAGAATCATTAATAACTGGAGAGTGTTGTCAGCTTTATTCATTTTTTGTTCAAAAATTGTTCTTAGGATGTAGCTATTTAATACTTTGAAAGGTCTGGTCAATGCATGCAGTGATGGGAAGGGAACTATTTATACAGTTCTCTTTAGGGGTCTGGAAACGTGCTCATGGAAATCTGCTCCTGTGCTCAGTCCCTGTGGAATAGTAGGAACTAAGGAGTTAGAGGATCTATTGTGGATGTGGCATTAACAGGCATCCACGTGGATGATCATTGCAGTCATTAAATTCCATGTTGGTGTCCTTTGGATCCCCCCACGCATATCCTTAATCTAGTCCATTTCAGTCCTCTTCAGCTTGTTTCAGTAGATTTCAGTTTTTGCTTATTTCCTATTATGGGATTATTTATTCTTTGTGTCCATCTTCCTCATCTGCTTGTCTCTGACATTGCTTCTAAAAATACCTCTGGATTAAAGAAGTATTAGTGCTATATCTGAGAGTCTTCAAGAAAGACTTAAGTTAATGTATTCTAAAATATGATGACTGAGGGTGGTAAGTAGGTCAGAAAACTTCAAGGGGAAAATAAAAAGATAAATAAAAATATCCAAGTGAAATTATAAAATATAATCCAATTATACAATATACATGCACAAGTTCATTTGGGGTTTCCCCCCTCTAGTTTTGTTAGTATTAGAAAGCACTGCTGTGTATTCTTAGTGTAAAATTTCTTTTTATTTAGATTATATGCCTGACAGCAGAAATGTGCAATTTAGCATTTTGTAGCAGCTAAATTTTCTTATTAGAATAATTAGCATAAAAGAAACATTGTAAGCTTCCTAGAAATCCCCCTCATGATACTTTCCCGTTACTACTTCCTTTTCTCCAAGGAAAACTCTCTCATAATGTTTAATAGTGTACATTAATTTTACTTATTTTTAAATTTCTCTAAATGGAATCTTGGGATATGCATCCTTTTATATTTGACTTTCAATCATCATTACATTATAGAGTTCATCCATTTTGTGTGGATAGCTCCTTTTAATTATTGCATAGTATCCCAATGTATGATTGTATTACAATTTTTGTCTCCCAGATTATGGGAATCTGGAGATTTGTATATCTCCCTTTCCTTAGCCCTGCTCTATGGCAGCCAAATTTGACTGTATCTGTGGTGGTGTTGAGTAGAAGAGAATTTTTTTGCATCTCCTCAAACAGTGGCAGATCTGTGCTAATGCTTTGGTACAGGATGGGAGCCTAATTATCTTCCTGCTCATCCCCCAGGGGTGGACATCTTTTGCTTCTTCCCTTCTCCCAGAGGTAGTGGATCTTTGCCTAGTACCTGAGGTCAAGAAGGAGGGGTCTCTTTCCATTCCTAGAAGCAGATTAGGTTCTATTTTACTCTTCCCCGTTGTCCCTGGGAGTAAGGCTGTTTTTTTCTCTCTTTCTAGTAGGGATGTTGCTTCATATGATAGAAGGATTCAGGGAGGTATACAGTGTTTCATGCCTGTCCACTATCAGTAGCCATTTGTTTCCTACACGTCTGAGCCACAGAGGCAGACTGCCTCTAATTCCCCCAGTCTTTCTCTTAAGCACCCAGTTGAGGTCTGTGGAGATCTTACAAATGAGTGCTAACTCAGCTTGCCTCTGGGAACTCCAGTTATTATAAACTGATGCTCTAGCTCACATTGGCCTTAAGGAATTAATTGCAATTTTATCTGACTTTTTTTCTTTCCCTCTTCTATGGCAGTCACCTTTTTCTCTCATACCTTGTCAAAGGTGACACCATAAATGTGACCTCTCTCTTCATAGAGGGGCTTCTTACTCATTGGAATTCCCTTGATTGCTTTGTAACCTGACAATTTAATCACATCTTCCTCCACAGAGAATTTACTTTTGCTTTGGAAAAGCATTAGGGTAGGGAAGATCACTTAATCTAGTCATTGAATGAAGTTGAGTCTTAGTCTATTTCTATTTCATTCTTAGTCTTAAGGTGTAGACCCAGATGGTTCTTACTGAAAAGACTCCATTAATAGGTCATTTTTCCTTGTCAGCATCTAAACTCCGATTTTTTTCCTTCCAGCCTTATGAGATTACCAAAATTCTCTATAGCTTCTCAGTATTTCAGCCACTACTTTTATTTAGGTAAATCCTATTGGGAAAAATGTAGTGTTCCTCCACCCCATAACCACCACCAAAAAAAAAAAAAATATTGCCTGGCCAGACTCTTTGGACTTCTCTTAGGATTCCCCTTCTTAGTCAGAGATTTTGCATATTTTTATCTATCTTTTCTAATTTTTCTCAGTGGGAGAAGTAGAATATATACTTGTCTGCCATTACCGGAAGCCATTTTCTTATAAATAATAATCTTTTAAAAATTGTGACTGTTTAAAGCACACTTAGTCAACTGTCTGTCTACTGTCTAACTCAGACTTCGTTCTGACATTTTTATGTAGGATTTTAATATAGTTAGGATGGACAACTCCCCCTGAATTGTAGTTTTATAAAGCTTTTGACAGCCACCTTCCACTAATTTTGTTTCTTTCAGAGGAGTACCTATTCATAGTAAGAGTAGGCACATAGGTGATCCCAGATCTATATCAGCTTGTGTGACATTGTCAGCGCCGAGCTGATAGAGAAGGGAAGGTTTCGGTGGTCAGATGCCCCACTGGAAAAATGCATAAGGGGCCGACATGAGAATGAAGCAGCAGGCATCAATTTTATTGTGGGGAGCGCGCTTCTGTTGCGGGGGGTGCAGTTCTATTGCAGGGAGTGCGCTTCTGCTCTTCTCCTTCCTAGGGGATTGCATGGCTCCACATATATCAGAGTACAGTGGTAGCATTCTGACACACATGTGTGATATAATAAGCTGAATTATGTTTACACATTTTAGGCGCAGGTGCCCTACTACACTAATGTAACATTCTAAATTTGAGGTCTTATTCCTAGCCGCGAGCCTGGATCACAGCCAGACCTGGGACCTGCCAGGGCTGAGACCCACAGACACCATCAGCATGAGGAGCATTTACACTTCCTCAGTCTCTTTCACAACCTCATCTTCTTCTCTAACCCACCCAAACACAGTTCTAGACAGGTCAGATACAGATATATGATAAAGAATGATCTTGAGCAATGCCAAATATTTTATACTTGATTTTACTCTGTTTGAACAAGCAATGATGGCCTGTGCTTATTTTGCATGTTTACTCTAGTTTGTTGGGAAGTTTAATAAATATCACTGCTATTTCAAAATAATGGAGACAAGGGCAGACTAAGAGTGTACAACTACGGATAGTACAATAGGTAAGAAAACATAACTTGGAAGGGATGAATTTAGTAGAGAAAAGGATATGCTGCAAATGCCCAAATTTCAGAGAATTAAACCAATATCTTGGTCAGAGATGTCAGGTAAAACTGGATGGAAAATCTAAATGTAGAATCAAAGCAGATATAACTGAGACCAAGATTTAGGTAATAGGCAAAATATGTCATTTTACTCGGTTTAGGATTTTAAACAGGCATAAGTCAATAAAAACATTATCAAATTTAGGCAGAAGAGAGCAGAATGAACATTTTAAGATCTGGTACAAATAGGTTCACATAAAATTACAACCAGAGAATTTTTAGTATTTTCAGTTTAGACCAGGAACTACCCACCTGTGTCTTGATTTTAATTCTCATATTTATAGTAGGATGTTGATCACTGGCAGATACGACCATCTTAAGAGCAGGGATCTACCTTATTTGCTTCAGAATGCTGTATCTCTAGGTAATCCTAACCATCTTAACACAGAGAATGAGAAAGCATTTCTAAAATGGGAGAGGGATAACAAAATGGAAACACCACACTAATACGAATGGATCACTTGAATTATGTGCATATATTTTCCTCTTGTGAAAAGAAAGACAACTATTTTTCAATGATTAATTGTTAGAGATTGAAAAAATGAGATTCTTTATATAAGATTCTTTATATAAATAAATATCTCTTGCTATATTTAGTTAATTTAAAAAATATCCTGTCTTCTAAAACTGTTCTGCTGTGGGAAGTAGATTGTCATAACACTGTAAACCTTAAAAATCTTGCTTATTTCCTACAGTCATTTGACCCCGATTTCTTAATGTAGATAAGGTGAGAATATTGATTTGATTAATCTCCATTGAGTGTGCATGTCTTCCTGACTCAGGAATGTTGGTTCTCAGTATTACAAGGGGCAATGTACCAGTTAGCTATTGCCACAAAAATATTTTATTTACAAACCACTCCAAAACTCAGCAAAATATAGCAAAAAGCATTTATTATCAGCACAAGTTTAATACTGGGTTTTAAACAGGTTTGACTTGGCCAAGTGGTTCTGCTTCTCATTGGAGGTCTGTGATTTGTCTACAACAGCTCCACTCCTTGTGTCTGTCATCCTTCTTGGGCCGATGAGGTAGCCATAGAATGTTCCTATGTCAATGGCAGAGGCACAAGGGTGGGAATGCAAACAAGCTCTATAGCCAGAGAACTTGGACCTGGGATACTCTGACTTCTGCCCACATGTCACTAGGCAAAACAAGTTATTCGGCAAGTCCAAAGGCAACAGGCAAGGACATAGAGTCTGCCCCTCATGAGGTCATGGCAAAGGTGTAGATGGAGAGAGACATATGAAAAGGTCAAGACCAACAATCAGAC
The DNA here is from genome assembly GCF_000325575.1 of Pteropus alecto. Taxonomy (NCBI): domain Eukaryota; kingdom Metazoa; phylum Chordata; class Mammalia; order Chiroptera; family Pteropodidae; genus Pteropus; species Pteropus alecto. The sequence continues at coordinate 13,118,349 of NW_006439192.1, forward strand.
AATGTTTAGATGTTAATGCCTATGGTAAGCTTTCTGACATTGCAAACATTTTTTTTTTCATTATCTTTATTTTCTTTATCATGATGACATTTAGCCTAAGATTAGTATCATTTCTTTCCATCATTAATCTTAATAGGTAGTGAGAATATTCTGACTATGAATTAAGTTAAATTTGTGATTTTAACAATATATTAGTCAACAAGACCATTGGCTAGTACACAGATGTAAAGATGTGGAATAAGTGCCACCACGACTCCTTCCTTTCTGTCTCAGTTACTGCTAAGTGATCATGACACACTTCCCTGAGGTCAGCTCAAGGTTTCAACTCTCACTTCAGACAGTCCTAACCAATCAAGGAGACGTTGAAAACTATTTGCCATTATTATATCAAGGGAGTTGAAAACTATTTGCCATTATTAAAATAAATGAACCAGCTTCTGTTTACTCTCAGATCATCAGAATACCTGGAGTAAAATCAGTAAATATGTATTTCTATGCAAGATAATATTTCACCTGAGATTACATGACATACAGTATTTTGCTTTTTTAATTCTTACAAATATGGTAACTAGTGCTCATGGGAAAATACCAGGGAATAAGACATAAGAACTGTTGTGTGCCCTATAAACCAGATATTCATGTTAACTACATTGGATTTACAGTGGTATAATAAATACACATTTGGTGCTCGGAATGATTATAAAATAATTTTACGATTTCAAATTTGCATTTTATTTTACATTTTAAAAAACAATTAAAAAAAAACAATTTCTTAAATGATTTGATTAGCCAATTCCTTACAAGGAATTGAATAGTGCTCCCATTTTACTTGTTGATGAATATATTATCTCTCACTTGGATGCTTCTTTAGAACTTTTCCAAGTTTTAGTAACATGTGCCTTCAGGTCATGTGTTGCCACTAGTTGACAAACTCTTCTAGCACTGCTGGTGTCAATTTATTCAACAAACACTTTGTATCTTCTGTACAAATATGAATAAGGCATAACCCTTGCCATGGGGAACTCATAATTTATATATATGCAAATAATCATCATCCAGTGCATACAGCTATAAATTTAAAGGCACATGGGTGAAGGGCTTGGTGCATTTGAGAAGGTTTCAAAGAAGAAGGATATTTAAGTTTGATCTTGAAAGCCCCTAAATGTGAAAGAGCTCATTATTCACAGAAAAAGGGAAGGAGAACATCTCAGGCAAAAGCCCTGATAGCATAGAACATGTTTAAGAATTGCAATGAAAGCAGGGAGATTAGTAAGTAAATTATTTTATAGTTTGTTCAAGACATTGTGAGAGATTTCACTAAAACAGTGGCTTTAGGGATGGAGAGTAGGGCCTTTTGAGAAGACCTGTTAAAGGTAGTTTGATAAGACGTGGTGATCAACTATAGTGGGAGGGACAGAGGTGGAGCGGGTGGTGGTGATGAAAGAATCAAAGATAGCTTGATGCTTTTAATCTTAGGTTACTGAATATAACATTCCCTGAAATGGGGAATGCAGGAGAAAGTAAAGAATGTTTGGGAGTGGAAGAAAAGGGTAAACCTTGCTTGAAAGAGATAAGCTAGGCTTTACACTTTTCATATTGAGATTACTAGATAAAAGGCTGACTAATCTAGGGTCAGTAGGTAATTTGAAATGGAATTTAGGAGCTTGGGTAGAAGTAGGTCAAGTGTATTAGAAGAGAGACTGCAACCTATGCAATAGTGGCACAGTAGTTGGAGTTATTGGGCAAGTGCTAGATACAGGTTCAAGGCGGGGTAAAACGCTGAATGCAGGACAGACACATTGTTACTCAAAATAGGATAAGCAATAGACAAGAGACAACAATGTGCGTGTGTCTCGGGTTGGGGCAGCAAATCCCAAGAGTAGGGCAATGCATGAGATTCCAATTCTGAGCAGTTAAGTGGGAACAAAAGGCAGGACGGAAAGCAAGGTCCAGATTCAGGGACGTCACTGAGAAGTAAACAAATGAAGCAAGAGGTTGTACCAGTGATGGAACTTCCCAGGGAAGTGAGAGCCTTTCCCCAAGCAGATATTATTAAAACTATTCCTAGAGGAAATGGAAGAAGAATTCTGAAGAAGAGTGCCATGTTGCATTTGATAAATTTTTAGAGTAGTAATGTTCTCAATCAGCTACAGTGACATATGTCATACAAGTGTGTCTTTCTATGACAGAATAAAGGCTATGTTCCTTATGGGGTATGAAAAATGAAACACTCAAATTACTCAAATTGTTTTCTTTATCATTCCGCCTTCCACCTTCCTCCCTCCTCCCATCCCTCCCTCTTTTTTTTCTTCCTTTTTTCTTCACTGAGGTGTAAGGGTTTGATGAGTTTGGTCAGGAAAAGGTCACTCGGAACCTGTTACATGTTGAATGATGAACCTAAACTTTAGAGAGGATATTTTGAAGCCCAGATATTCTCCAGTTTACCAAGATATCTCTTATTTAGCATGACTAGTAAATAATTTTTTCTAGAAGTGAGTAAAACTAAAATGAAATCAAATTCATGTGATTGTGATTCTCTGTCGAACATATTAGCACTCTATTCAGTCATGTGTTTTTTCTAAACTTTTTGAGGCATTTATAGGTTAGCAATCAGCTGAGCTGGAAGCAAATAGAAATATAGGATTAGCTTTGTCATTATACAACTTTTAACTTAGAGGCTTTCTTCTAGCTTTATGTCCAACTCCTAAGGCTGAAAATGGAACTAATTTTCTGCTTCCTGTTGTTTCGTGGTTTTTCTGGATTCCTTAATACTACCTTTTAGAAATAATTTGCCTATTTCTTGCAAAAGTTAAATCTAAAATGTTTTTTAGAATAAAAACTGAAAGCCTAATAAAATATTTGCTACAACATTCTCTGGTACTGAACGGTAACATAATTATTGTTTAATTTATTTTTTCTTACTTGGATATAGGCTTCCATCTTCTGGTTTAGCATTATTTTTACAGATACTATTATTCGTAAATCATTAAAACTGTTTCAGGTGAAATGCGTGTACATGTCTAGGTCTTGTCCTGAACATTTCTCAAGGTAGGTTCGGTAAAGCTCCTTGGTTGAAACACATTGTTGTTGCTTTAGGTGCTGACTGTTGTGAGGCCAAGTTTCCAACTGCCTTGATTAAAGTAGAAACATCCTATGGCTTGGATGACTTACATTTCAAATTGGTTTGAGCAAGATGATTGGTATGAAGGACTGCAAAGAGTAAGCTATATTTATGATTTAATTATAACTTTCCGTGCTTTTTTCTGCTTTACTTCTCATTCAGCTGTATTACTGTGTCATTTATCTTTTAGTTATTTTTGCATTACAGAATTCTGAGTGTAAATAAGGTACTTATTTGGTAGATTTAAAACCAGAGGTAAGAAAATAGAACATAAAGATAGTCATAATTATACATTGAAGAAAGGACTTTTTTTCCTATCCTGGTTTCAGATGAATCTTAGCATTTTCAGATTGTCTTTAGGCTTTAAATATAAAATAAGAATTTTTTCTAATGAGATTAATGTATGAAAATAGCAATAATTTCAACTGTCGTTTTACATAAAGAAAATCATTTAATGACATAGATGTGTATAATAATGCTGTGTATTATAATAATGTAAAAGAAAATGCAAAAATTTTCTGATGAACAGTGCCATGTTCCTTTGATAAATTTTAAGGCAATTAATTATGTTTCTAAAGGATTTCCATTGTTACTATGGCAACTTCTGCATAGTATTTCAAAGATAGCTATTCTAATCTCATTGCAATAGTACAAAACTGCTATTTAAAAATGCGCCTTATCAAAATGGATTTAGTTTAGAATAATATATGATTTCTCTCTGGCTACTTTTACCCTTTTAATTGACAATTTCTTAATTATTCAAATGAAGGCAATTTGTGGATTTTTTTTTTATTAATGTGTGGAACAAAAGAGCCGGAATATCTTTGTGTCTCACCAGCTTTTCCCCTGTTTTTTGAAGTCATATACTAATAAAGATATGCAGTACTGAATTTTTCTTCCTCCTTACTTCTTCAGGTTCCTATTCAAATCACATCAGAGATATTTTCTCAGTATTTTAGTTCTTTTTAATTATCTCTTTAATCGTTAATCCTCAGCAGTTTAAAGCCTCTGGTCTCTTAGGATCTTTTTCAAATTTTTTTTTTCTTCAGCTATGAATCAAGATGGTAAATATCTCTGGAGCCAGTTAATATTTGACTCTGGAGGAAAACCCTCATATTGTGAATCCTAAAACATTCTGCAAAAAAGAGATGAAGGATTAGCAGGTAGCTTTTTATCCTGAATTCTAACCTTATCCGTAAATGATAAAGTATTTCAGTTTACGGGTTTAATATTGGCTCTCTAGTCCCACTGGAAGCACATGCACACTGAAATGCCAGCATCCTTTGTATTGTGTGTGAATTTTGAATATAATAATAAGTGTATTTCTGATGTTGAAACAGAAAGCTGTTTCAAGTGCAGGCCATATATTTCAGTGGGAGGGAGTAGGGATGATAGTCTAATTTAGGGAAGAAAGATGACTGAATCTAAGAAAAATGCTGTGTGTTCCTTTATAATGACTTTGGGGCAGCTCATGGAGATTATGCCGATTCAACATCCTTCCCTCCATCGTAACTCCAGTCTGCCTTTTAATACTGCCATTGGCCTCTACAAATGAATTCCTGGTTCTGAGACAGTTTAAAATAGTAGCTGTTCTTGATACAGTTGACCCTCAAATTACCATATTGTCTTCAGGAGTTCGAGCTGCCTTTTTTTATAATGAATTTTTTTTTATTAAAAATTATTGGGATGACATTGATTAACAAAATCAAATAAGTTTCAGGTGTATCATTCAACAGTAAGTTGTATATATATTGCATTGTGTGTTCACCACCGAGAGTTAGATTTCCTTCTGTCACCAAATATTTGACACTTTTTATTCCTATCTACCTCTACCCACCCCCTGAAAAAGAGTTTGAGCTTCTTTTGGCTCTTAAGTTTTGATCAGTTCTTATATAGACATAGATGAGAAAGAAAAATTCTATTCAAAATAATGAGAATTGGCATATGAATATTTACTTTAAAGAGATAAGTTGGAGTTTTTGAGTTAAAATTGTAATTTAGAAATGTGGTATTTGGAAAAATTGCAAGGTATGAGTTTGAACTTTAGAACACTAAATCAGACTTTAAATGTTGATATAATTAATACTTATAGCATATACATATATATAATTATAAGATACCAACACACATATATATATGAACTTGATTTTAACTTAGTTTTATCATTTTATTTTTGGCAGTATTATAACTATATAGCTATATTTTAAATTTCATTATGATTATTTCATATGATACTCTTGTATATTTAAAAATAAGCTCTAATATACAAATCTAGTGTAAATATACTCTTATCACTTGTTTTTTTTATATTTCATACACTTACTATGCAAATCATCTTCACTGTAAATGTAAATGTGAGCGTGTGTGTGCTTGCATGCACTTGTGCATGAGATTGAAACTAAAAATTGTATTTAGACTAGAAAAATAAAAGTAATATCTCGCTAGGACTGTAGTTGCAAAGTTACTGACACTGCCAGTTGCATGTGGAGTGAAACAGTGCTCAGGCTGTTTTCCTGAATCCTTTATAAATCCACATTATTCAGTGAACTACAAGGTTTAGTACTTCAGCTTAAAAGTGTATACGTTGTTTCTGGGCCCAAAAGATTATATTTTCTAAAGCAACAAATCTTTAGAATGGACATGGAATTTCTTAAGTTTTTCCCATAAAAATGAAACATAAAGATAAAAATGGGTACATAATATTTATCTGAAATATGTGATTTCCTGTCATATGCAGTTAAAATCTATTTACCTGTATATGTGACATTTTATAGGATTATTATTTAAAATATAAATGTATATTTTGAAATGGACGTTCATTTGAACATTTTCTATTTTCAGTAATGCAGAATCATTAATTTTGTAACCACTCATGCTGATAACAAAGATAACAAAAGCTCCTGGACTCAGCAACTGTAGATATCATTTAATAAAGACTATATAATATTATGTATATACATGTATCTTATAATATTTTTGAAAAATAATCTAGAAGTTTCAAATACTATCACTTTGAGTACATAATTCAGATTTATAAATGCAATAGTATTTATATATTTAATGATTTTTTAATATTTTATTCAAAATCATAGTTTTTTAAAAATAAGCTGCCATTTCATTTTGTCCTGTTATTATTTTAATGGCTGGTCTGGACAAGTTATTCAACTCTGAATTTAAAAAGGATTTAAATTGTTGGACTATAAGACTTATAAAAGCTGGTTAGGAACAAGGGCATACCAAATTGTATGACAAAATTGAAATGTTTATATTATTTAAATTTGGAAAATAGAAACCGGTAAATCAAGATATACAAAGTAAAAATGTATTGACATGGTTTCAGGTAATTTATTCGTTTTTAATAAATGAAAGTTAGCAGAGAGGAACTTCTTGTTTTCAGTCTGGCATGTAAGGAGCTTAGAAGTCTTCACTCTGACCTAAAACAATAAAAAGCTGAACGAACTGAAAAATCAACAATTTTTCTTAGATCCGTGAGAGAAGTGAGGTCACGAGGCAGACTGCTGCCCCTCAAACTGGAGATGCAGACGGGCAGATACTAGAATCACAACGTACTAGAGCCAAAACCCACCAGCAGAAACCTCTGTGGGAACCAGAGCAAAATAGGAAAACCTGAACTATAGTTCATGAATTGCCAGAGACTCATGTAGCAAGTCCGCGAGACTTACCTCCAGGATCTCTAGCAGGCCCTCAGTATTAATACTGGAGAAAATCCTTTTATGCTTCTGGTAGGGAGAAAGGAAAAGAAACCATTTTGAAATATGCCAGAGCATTCTCTTCTCCTTAGCAAGACTGTCCTCAGGAAAAACTATTTTACCAGAGCCTAACCTGCTAGGGTTATATCAGAGCCTAACCTATCCAGGAGAAGTGAAATACCCATCTGCAGTCCCCTCTAGCCATCGTATCCCACCTAAAAGGGAAAAACACCAAGAATCATTGGTGAGGTTCACATTCCATAGGCACAGGCTCATCAGAAGACAAGAGACCTAATCGTAGGACTAAGAATGATTCCCTTTCTCCCAGACCTCATCACTGCATTACTAAGGGTCTCATTACCCAGTCATCATGTCCTTCTTTCAACAAAAAGGTACAGGGCATACTAAAAGGCACAAAACACAATTTAAAGAGATTAATCAAGCATCAGAACCAGAGTCAGATATGGCAGGAATGTTGGAATTATTAGACCAAGAATTTTAAGAAACTATGACTAATGTGCTAAGGGCTTTAATGGAAAAAAGTGGACAACATGCAAAACTGATACATAATTTAAGCAGAAGATAGAAACTCTAAGAAAGAATCAAAAAGAAATGTTAAAGACCAGAAACATTGTAACAGAAATGAAGAATGTTTTAGCAAGCTGTTAGTAGACTAGATGGCTGAGGAAAGAATCTTTGAATTTGAGACTATGACAATACAAAACAAAAGCAAAGGAAAAAAAAAAAAAACAACACAAAAAACCCAGAACAATGAAGAATTGTGGAGAGAAAGGGATAGAAGCAATAACTGAAGCAATAATAACTTAAAATTTCCTCAAATTGCCTGACACCAAACTACAGAGCCAGGAAAGTTAGAAAACACTGAAGTAGGATAAATGCCAAAAAGCTATACCTAGACAAATCATATTTAAACTGCAGAAAATCAAAGAGAGAAAATCTTAAAGAAGCCAAAGGAAATAAATTTACCTATTGAGGAGCAAGGAGAAGACTTACACTAGACTTCTCAGAAACCATGCAACCAAACAAGAGGAGAGTGGAGCAAAATATTTAGTGTTGAGAGAAATAAAACAGAAACCTAGAAATCTGTACCCTATGAAATGATCTTTCTAAAGTGAAGGAGAAATAAAGACTTTCCCAGACAAACAAAAATTGAAGAATGTTTTGCCAGTAGACCTGCCTTGTAAGAAATGTTAAAAGTTCTCCAGAGAAAAAGAAAATGATATAGGTCAGAAACTCAGGTCTACATAAACAAAGGAAGAATTTCAGAGAATGAATAAGTGATGAGAAAATAAAAACTTTTTTCTTATTTTTAATCTAACAAATAACAGTTTTTTTCAAAATAAAAATAACAATGTATATGATTATGTATGCTTTGTGTATATATATTCATACACATACGTATATATGTGCTATGTATACTTAAGTATAAGTGAAATGAGTGACAGTAATGCTATAAAGGATAGGAAGGAGGAATTAGGGGTATTTTCTTATTTTAAGATACTGACACTACTCGAAAAGTGGTATAGTTTTTTTGAAAGTAGGCTTGAATTAGTTGTAAATGAATATAGCAAATTCTAGGTCAACCACTAAAAAAAATTTTAAATGAGATATAATTAATTGATATGCTAAGAAAGAAGAAAAATTGAATAATATAAACTCAATTCAAACCACAAAAGAAAGAAAAAGTGGGGCAGGCAAAAATAAGAACAAAGAACAAGGGCAACAAGTTAAAAATAGTAAAAATATGGTAGATATTCATCCAACTGTATCAGTAATGACCTTGAATGTCAGTGGTCTAAATGTACTAATTACAAGACATATTGTCAGAGTGAATCAAAAAACAAGACCCAACTATATGTTGTTGACAAGAAACGTATTAAATGTAAAGACGCATAGAGATTAAGATAAAAGGTTGGAGAAAGATATACCATACTAACACTAATCAAAAAATGGGTACAGCTATATTAATTTCAGACAGAGCAAACCTCAGAGCAAGGAAGGTTGTCAGGAATAACTGCATGTCTGGGCTTGTTTACATAAACAGTTTACATTCAGTAGTTTCCAGCTTCCTCCTGTCACAATGAACAATATTGATAACCCAGTTTGTATACCTGCCTGTATACCTCAAATAGTTCTTGTGAGACTATAGAGTCAGTGTAAAAACTAAGTTCTATGACAGACATCACAGTCCTCCTAATATTGGCTCAGTATTTTACATTTGAATTTGCTGCTTTGAACGAATTGCCAATATTTAAAAATTAGTACATCTTACATAAAAATGTATTTTTATTTTACATAAAAATCTGGACATTTTTGTTTGTCTGGGAAGTTCCATAAATCTGGCAACATGGCATGGCCCTCTCAGGTGGTACCAGAGCCCTTTAAATAGGTGTGCACTTTCTCTTTTACTCTAGTCCCTGTCACTCCTTATGCAGTTCCCAACCCTTGGCCAAGTGTCAGTTGTCATTTATCATTTTATAATCTCCTGCTTCCCTAATGTAAATTGCCTGCCTCGATGTCTATAGACATTTGAGGATTTCGACTCTTGTTCTCTGAAAGTGTAAACTGAGATTAATAGTACTAGTAGAAAATATTTTCAAGGCATAAGCGTAAGGATGGGGGAAGATAGATGTAGAACAATGAAGAAATAGTTTTTTGAATAATGAAAATAATTGATGTTTCTCCAAATTTGTTTTTCAAGGCAAACATGTCCCAGGTCAGGCAAGTAGGACTGCTGGCTGCTGGATGTCAGCCATGGAACAAAGATGTGTGTGCTGCCAACGGAGACAGGTTTGCCTATTGTGCTACCCTGGCCATCTATATTTATCAGGTAAAATAATTCTGGTGCTTTTTGATTTTTAATTTTATTAGGTAAAGTTAATATTTAATTAACAATTATTTTTAAATCTGTCACATGAAAAACTTAATGCTATAATTTTATTGATATTTATATTTAATATTTTGTTGCTATTTCTATATTATATTAGTTTTACAAGTCAAACTTTTAGAAAATACTTATATCATAGTATTAAATTATTAGCAAAATCTTAATTGATTTCATCCTTTTTGTGCTGTTTATAAAAAAGTTTCTTTAAGAATTAAAAGATTCCATTTTATGAATGAAGAGCAAGTACTTTTAATTCTTCTTAACTATATATTCCCATGTAAATAAATGGAATTCATTTATTCATTTGTTTCAAACCATGCTCAGTAACATTCGATATGAGAAAATTATCTTATCAGTTGAATAATATGGTAGTCTATTAGAGATCATTATATCAAAAATAGTGAAGATATTATATATTTTGAGATGTTCTTGGAATAAAAAAATTTATAACTATATTTTTTCATGTCCTAGCTCCACCCCATCTCTTATCAGTTCCCAATATATAGAGCCAATGGCCTTCTGAATTTCTCTGTATAGAGGTGCCATAAGCATCTTAAATCTAAGTCCAGTCTTTCTCCTTAAACCTAGAGTCCGTATTTCAGTGCCACTAGCTAACCATTCATCTAAACCACAAATGTGATAGTTATCTTTGATTCCCTTTCTACTTAATATGCTATACCCTTAGTAATCAGGAATCATTCTCGTATTTTATATCTTTCCCCAACTTCTTTAGATCCTTCCCACCTAACTTATTGTAATGGTCTCTTAATATTCTCTTTGTCTCTACTTTGACTCCCTTTAATTTATAGCTCAGTGTAATCAATCATCTGTAATACAAATCTAAAATTTTAAATCTTCAATTGTTCCTCATTTCCTAATATTAACACCCAAACATTATTGTATGACATTGTTTTGCAATCTTCACATCTCTGTCTCCCTCTCACCTTGTTTTCCTGACATATCAAGATAATTTCATTTTCTAAAATATCTCAAACTCTTTTATATCTTGTCTTTGCTTACATTACTTTTGCAGTTTGCCGACATTGCCTGTCTAAAGAACATTGTCTCATCTTTCACATCCCAGCTGAAATGTATAAGCTCTTCCGTATTCTGCTTTTTCCTCCTTCTTAGTGAATAGTCTTAAAAAATGGATTGCCTTTCTCCATGCTTCCATTTACCAGCATGAGTCTTCCTCATCTTTCAATCCTCAAGTTATTGTATACTCTCTGACATTTAATAGATATTTACTAAATGTTTCTTGAGTGATTTTCTTTTTATTTTGAAACACTAACTCTTTTCAGTTAAGAGTGAAAAAAATATTATTAAATTTATTCTGGAGTAAAATTTATTTTAATTACTGATAGTATTATAGTTTATTGAAATTTTAAGAAATAATAGCATTACTCTATAAACTAATTATTTTTTCCACAATATAGAGTAAGATTTTATGTAGTTCTTTCCTCAAGCTTGTGGAAATATCCAAATCACGATGGAAGTCCAGTATAACTCAAATTTTCTTCACCCCCTCATATTGAAGACAGCAGCAAATGCTCTAAGTGCCTTCTTTTTTTTTTCCATCTACTTTCCTTATACTCTGTTTATATTCTCAAACTCCCCACTTCCAAATTCCTCCTACAAAATTTCTCCCACAGTCGTAAGTCCCTATCTTCTTGTCTCTATTCTCCCTTAAAGAAGAACTTATTAGGCAGGGCAAACTATTTTCCAAAGGAGTAAGGAAGGTCAGAAAGTGGATGAAGGCATAACTTAATTTTTTTTTTTTTTTTAAAGAAAAAGTAAGATTTATTGAGAAGACAGGCCAGGATAGGGAAAGCTGCAGCTCTGTGAAATTTGGGAAGTGAAGAGATAACACAGTACGCCCCAAAGGGAGGGGTGGGTAAAGCACTGTAACCAGATCTTGATTTTTTTCATGTTAACTTCTATGACATCTTATGATTCGAATACTTAGGGAGGTTAAGCTGAAATTATTAATATAAAAAAACCTAACAAGAAAATTTTCATGTCTTAAAGACTAAAACAGTCTAAAAATTACCCTGATTTAGAAGTGAATACAAATAAATTCAGGTGACAGTTTACGGAGTCCACTATAAAAGCTTGTTTCAAAGTATACAAATAGAAAATTACATTATTAAATGGTGAAGCTAACAATTAAACTTATATAAATAAGTATTGTTTTAAATGTAATCATTAAAGTAATTTGAAAATTATTTTATGTAAATATAAAATATTACAATTATTTTTCGAGGGAATATCAGATGACACATAGAGTCAGTGTACAATGTCTGATGGTCTGTCACAACTTTGTATAATGACACTGATGTATTACTAGATTTTTCTGAAATATTAAATGATACTTATAAATGTCATAAGAATTTTTCTTTAGTCATTGAATTGTAATGCCCTAATATATTGTATTAACTACTCTAAAATTAGAGAAATTTCTGGTCCAAGTCAATATAATAGCACAGTCTCATAATACTGAGTTGAAAATATAGTCGGAATGTAATAATAAATTCCTACAAATAGTTCAGTATTTTATATTGTGCTTAAGATACAATTTGGATAATTTAAATAGTCAGTGAAAATCATCGATGTGCACCATACTTTTTTCATACATTTATTGTTTTTATAGACCTTTCACTGAATTTCTAACTTATAGAGCAGTTTTTTTCTAATAGATACTTTAGACACATTCACAATATCTACCATAGGTAACTTAAATTACTAAATGATTTAAAACTTACAAAGCTATTTATTTCTAAATGTACAGAAAATGCATTTATATATTTAAACATGCCGACTTAAAATGATTGTAGCTGCAATATTAATCAGATGAAAACTCCATTGGTACTGTGTTATCTTTAGTAATATTTTCATCCAGACGTGTTTCAGAAATAGCTGAAATTCAAGTAGTAAGAGATAACAGAAATCGTAGAAGATAAAGCCTTAGGAAATAGATCATTAGTCAAAATTTTATGCAGAGATGTTCACTGCAGCATTATTTGGGATAGCAAAAGTTAAAAGTTGCTTAAATTATAAGGAGTAGCATAATGACTCAATCATTCAGTCATATTAACTGAATCTCTTCTTTTGGCCAAGTATTTCTAGGTACTAGGAATGCAACTATGAACAAGCCAGGCAAATTCTTCTCATGGCATTCATATTCTTAGAAAGACAGGGGGCAGAGAGGTCATGAAATAAATAAGTAAACAAAAAATAAATGTTTCAGGAAGAAAAGTGTTCTACCTGGGATGTAAAAATAGGTAATAAGATAGTCATTGATACCAAAAGCAAAGGCAACAAAAACAAAACTAAACTAGTAGGACTATATCCAACTAAAAAGCTTCTGTACAGCAAAGGAAATCATCAGCAAAATAAAAAAGCAACTTATGAATGAGAGAAAATATCTGCAAATCGTTTATCTGATAAAGGGGAAATATCCAAAATGTAGAACTCATACAACTCAATAGCAAAAAAGCAGACAATCTGATTTAAAAAAGGGCAGAGAATCTGAATAGATATTTTCCAAAGAAGACCTACAAATAGCCAACAGGTATAAGAAAATGTGCCCAACATCACTCATCATCAGGAAATGAAAATCAAAACCACAATGAGGTGTCACATCTGTTAGAATAGCTATTATCCAAAAGACAAGAAATAACAAATGTTGGAGAGGTTGCAGAGAAAAAGGAACCTTTGTGCACTGTTGGTAGGAATGTAAATTGGTGCAACCACTGTGGAAAACAGTATGGAGGTTTCTCAAAAGATTAAATATATAAATATGATCCAGCAATTATACTTCTGGGTATTTATTTGAAGGAAATGAAAACAGTAACTTGAAAAGATGTATGCACCCCCATGTTCATTGAAGTGTTATTTACAATAGCCAAGACATGGAAGCAACCTAAGTGTCCCTGGATAGATGAATAACAAAAATGTGGTGTACATGCATACAATGGAATATTATTGAGCCATAAATAGAAGGAATTATTGCCATTCGTGACAACATGGAGGGAACTTGAGGGCATTATGCTAAGTGGAATAAGTCAGATAGAGAAAGACAAATACTGTATGATCTCACTTATATGTAGACTATAAAACAAAAACAAACAAAACCCCCTCAAACTTATGGAAACAGAGAACAGATTGGTGGTGCCAGAGGTGGGAGATGAGGATGAGGTTGCAAAATGGATGAAGGTGGTCAAAAGGTACAAACTTCCAGTTATGAAATTAAGTAAGTCCTGGTGATTTACTGTATAGCATGGTGACTTTAGTTAACAATATTGTATATATATTTAAATGTTGCTAAGAGAGTAGATCTTGAAAGTTCTCATCATAAGGAAAAAAGATGTTACTGTGTAGTGATGAATGTTAATGAAACTTACTGTGGTGAACATTTCACAATATATACAAATACTGGATCATGTTGTATGCCCGAAACTAATATAATGTTATACATCAAATATATCTCAATTTAAAAAAGATAAAGAAAACATGAGACAGTTTCTGAGGAGGGGTATGAATTTATTTAGATACCGTGGTCAGAAAACGCCTCTCTAAAGAGGTGTTTTTGAAGTGAGACCTGAACAGGAGAATGACTAACCATCAGCAAATCCGTGGGGAGAGCATTTATGGCCAAGGGAAAGCAGAAAATGATTTTGCTATATTAGGGAAATGAGAAGGTCAGCGTGAACAAGGAAGAGCATGAGACCAAATGATACTAACCAGATAGAAGAGATTCATGATGTACAATGTGGAAGACCATGTTAGCAGTTAGAATTTTACTGCAAGTATATAGTTAAAGATATTGGTGTAATAAATGATTAATATAATAATGAAAAACTCTTCAATAACACTGTGAAAGGTTTGTTATGTGTTAAAGGGAAAAACCAGGTATAACAAAATGACATACAGTATAATCTCACACATGTTTAAAATGATAGAAAGATTAATTACAAAGAAATAGGAAAATTAGGCTATTCCTTTTGTGTTATGTATAAGAACACAATAGAATGCCCGATCCAAAAAGCAATAACATAAAACAGATCCAATGACACCATTGCTCTGCAAACTTTGGATCTCTTAATAATGTAATAATGAGCAGTTGGTTTATTTAACCTAAATTTTTTTGATTCAAATATAAGTGAAAATTTACAGAAAAAAATTTCAAGAGCAAGTTTTTTTCATAAATAGATATAGTATAGAAAATATTATTAAACTGTGAATTATTATGCATATTTAAATGTACCTCTATTTTTACCTTTTTTAAAATTGATATTTTTAAATTCAATTCTCTCATATTTTTTTAAAAAGTTTTTCAGC
>NW_006439192.1:13133846-13177480 GCF_000325575.1 Pteropus alecto
ATAAATATAAAAATAATAGTTAGATAATATTTTCTTAATGAGACAATTGGCCTTGCCCATTCATTACTCTATTCCAATCTGAAACATACACGAACAATATCATGCCTGTCTTCAGAGCCTTGCTGAGCTGTTTTCTTTCCTTTATTTCTCATTTGGTCAAGTTAGAACAAAGTCCTAGTTCACACAAATAGGTCTTAATGTATTGAATAATATCACTACATTCTTTCTTTCTAGCATCGTAACCCATAATAATGATGAAGCTAAGTAATCATTTTTCTGTGTTAAATATCACAATAATTCAGTCTCTTTTTGAGCACCAAGTTTAGCCCAGTTATTGATTCTGGTTTTGAAAGCTGCTGCTGGATACATTTTTCATATTCATTTTCTTCTTTAAAAATTATTGATTATAACTTTGAGGTGGAAAACTGAGATGTGACAATCTCACTAACTTTATTTTATTCAAAGTTTCTTTATAATATTCTCTTTAGTATGTAGCAACAATATTGAGAATTCATAGGCATTTTATTTAAATCTTGCTTCCAAAATAATAACAATGCCTTTTAGAACCTTTGGATATGTTCGACACATTTAGTATGTTGCTTTTTTCTTTTCTCTTCAAATTTAGGTCATTAGGAATGCTGAAAATACCAGTAAAATATACCAATTTTGTTATGTAAATTTTATTTTTAAAAAATATTTGCTAAACAAGGTTAATTTTTTATCTAGAAAAATGTAAATCTCATTCCCAAGTTTATACATTCTATTTTTTCACTTACTACAACCAGTAAACCGGTATTAATGAGAAAAATATGTTTAAAAGTCATTCAGTGAGCTTTTATTAATGTAATGGTTTTCCTTAAGGTTTTCAGTACTTCAGTGAGAAAAATATTAATTGCTGTTTATACATCACAAAGCTTTGTGACAACATATTATTGTATTTCATCTAGTTTATCTACTGATTTGTCATCCAAGCTTTGTGATGTATAAACTGCAATTGATAGTCTCAATTAATATTTTTTATGTTTTTCTGGTCATATCTGTTTTTCCACTAACCCCAGGATTTTCCAGTGTTGTTTATATTGATCGACAGTGCATTTTCCCAGTACTTTAAATCCAGCTTTGTGTGAGATTAATTTTAAATAGCACAATAAATACTTCTTAAAATTCTTCTATATTTTATGTGACATAAACTAAAAATGTTACACAATGTCATTGTTCTCTTAACATTGTCACACAAAATCTCTACTAGACTATAACTACATGTTATCTAAATTTTATGCGAAAGTACAGATTAGACAACATGTTATTGTATTATCACCGAGTTTAGCTACTGATTTGTCATCAAACATCATATATATCACATCCATTCATGGTGGAAAAGTTTTTTATTTATCATCTGTGTGCACTATAGCGACCTTTGCAAGTGAATATGCATTTAAATAAGACTTTTCAAATTAACATTATTAACATTTGTTTAAATGTTAGGTAATAATTTTAATGAATATTACATATTTCTTCTTTCTCTGAAAAATTTTAAAGACCTATCAATAAATTCCTTGTATTACTTCCAAATATCTTCTTAATTTGCAATTTTATTTACAAAAAAAAATGAATATTTTTGGCCTTTTTCATTTTAAATAATTGGCTTTGAAATGTCTTAGCTTTGTTTTTTTCTTTTCAGAAACCAGCTTAAGGAAAGTAGGAGTTCGCATGTCAGTTTTCTTAGTATTAGAACTTTTCGTATCCAGCAGTTGAATTTGAACCTGACTCTGTATTTTTTAATTCATCATTGTTTTCTAAAAGTCAAAAGTTACATTTAAAGGAAAATGAGTATAAATTTGTTTAAATGTAAAATGTTAAAATTGTCAGCAGCTTGAAAAATGTCACAGTTAATTTTTTTTCTGAAAAAACAACATGAGTAGTAATCTGACCTACTTATCTCAGAATCTTGATGGGACAATTAAATGAATTAATATTTATAGACCTCTTAGAAGTGCTTGCATGGAATAAGCCTCTCTATATTAATTTTTTCTGTTATAACTTAGGACATTTTTCTGGTCCATTCTCTTCCTTGCTGCCTTCCTTGAAATACGTGTTCAGAGAGCCAGCATTCTAATGGCTTTCTTCGAATGTACTCTGGTGGTCTGATCCATACAGAGAGAGTATCTTATCCCTTATTGGGGAAATTCCACTTCTGTTAATGTATCCTAAGACTACATCAGCTTTTTTATTGACCTTATTCATATATTCATTCATTCATTCAAAACGTTTTATGGAGTTCCCATTATGTATCAGATCCTGAACTAGGTATGAGGTTTCTAGTTTCTCCCTCTTGGCACACGATGGACGATTGACACAAATTGAATTTAATAAACAACTTTTGACTCTGTGTCTTTGTTTATATCATTTTCTCTTTTTGAGAAATATTTCTCAACTTTTGACTCTGTGTCTTTGTTTATATCATTTTCTCTTTTTGAGAAATATTTCTCATCCATATTTATTTAAACTCTGTTGTTCCTTCAACTTACAATTCAAATCCAGTTTACTTTCCAGGACAGTAGCCCAATGGTCACAAGCCTTCTACACATCAAAATCATTTGGAAAACCTTGTTAAAACAAGATTTCTGGGCCCTATTCCATATGATGTCATACACATATTCAGTTTGGTGATTCTGATGCAGTTGATTAATGTATCTGTGTTGGGAGATTCATAATCTCTCTCTTGACTCATGAATTTACCCTAACATTTATTTTATAAAAGATTTATTTGATTATTTTAATAGTGGAGAGATTAACAATTAACTTTTGTGTTTTGTCTTATAGTTTAAAAAGGATTTTTATATACATTATTACATTTCCTTTTCTTAACATTCATGGGAAATAAGTGGTCAGATATTTTAATTATATCTGTTTTATAGTTGAAACAGCTTTAGAAAGATAAAGTGACTAATGTAGTTCATCTGAGGCAAAGCTAAGATTTGAATCTAAACTGATAAGACATAAATTATATATTTAATTTTATTGTTATTAAACCCTTATAGTAGCATTTAATTTTTTATACATTTAATCCTTAGCTCCCCAATTTATATATAAGATTCTTTCAAGTATGAATCGTATCCCATATTAACTTGTATACCAAGAATTCCTAAAGCAAGTCTTCTACATGAAAACTCAATAAGAATTTATTGCTTTAATGTGCATACAGTTTTCTGAAAGAAATAACAATAAATTTCTTTGAATATATGAAGCATATGATCACATTAGTAGTTTTAAACCTAACTGGGTACTTTTTCTTTTATCATAGAAGTACCTTCAGATCTTCCCTTGTTAGTCTTTGGGGTTACTTTTCAAAATGCAATCCCCAAGGAAGAAGATAACATTTTAAAATAATGAACATATTCTTATATTTTAAGTTGTTTTAGAAACGTACAACGCAAATAGTATTTAATGCTACAATCTTCTGCCAGATCTATTATGTATCTATATTTAATTTATTCTAGGGATGCCTGCCTCTCTTAGCTGGTGCTGGAATGCACATGATGCTGTAGCCTTTGTTGCCCACAGAGGCCCACTGTTCATTTGGACCATCTCGGGACCAGATAGTGGAGTGACTGTACACAAAGACGCTCATAACTTCTTGTCTGATATCAGTATATTCAGATGGCATACCCAAAAAAAGGGGAAAGTTGTATTTGGTCATATTGATGGAAGTCTGTCAATTTTTCAACCAGGTAAGAATTTAATTAGATCTCTTAAATTTGATTTTTCTTAGCATACATAATTTATTTATACAACATAAAGCCAAATTAAAAAGTTTTTAAATGTTAGCTGTAAAAATATTATCCATCATTGCATGGATTTCAATCATTTGAAGTAAATTTATTTGTGAGGCATAATAAAACATTTAACTTATCTGTGCATATTTTACTTTAACCCAAATCAGTCATTTGTCCCATATTTTTACTTTTTGAAATCAGTTCTTTATTTTACACATTTACTAAGAAAATGGACAGAATAAACAATGACATAGAGCCAGAATACATGATTACTTACTAATACTATTCAAAAATATTTTCCTACCTTTGTGTAAAATACCATTATAATGCCACAGCTCTGCAAAGACTTTGAACCTGGGATAGAAAGGAACAATAACTCTTTGGACTCATATTAGTTCATTAATCTGGATGAATGAAAGGGTCTGAGAAATTAGTTTGTTTATTTTTAAAATTTAAACAATAACAAAATGTATAATGAAAAAATTGAAAAATTACCTGAATATCACCTCACTGATGAAAAAGTCCTGCTAACATTCAAGAAACATGCTGTTAGCCATCTGGCATCTAGTTGATGTATGCGACTCCTGGTTTGCTAGATAGGGAGAGGAAAATGCTTTTTCAAGATTAGGATAACTACCTTTCACAAAACACATTACATTCAATTTCTCTGCAATTAATAGAAGAAAAAAGGAATTAAAATGGAACAGAAGAAATTGTGAAAATTCGAATCTTCAGGGAATGATCTTTCTAAAGTTAAAAAAAAAGATTTGTAAAACATTGATAGAGTAGGGTCATTTTATCTTAAATACATTTTAAATAGAATCTATTATTTGCCTTTTTTAGAAAGATAAATTATGTGTGCGAGTGTGTGTGTGTGTATACTTATTTACCATCTACCTTCTCTTCTCTTTTTTTCCCATAGCCTCGTGTTCTTTCTGGTTGTATTAATTTCATATGGCGACATTTTTATTCGTTTGATTTAGATTAGAATGGGGAGGAGTCACTGATGGTGTTTTGCAGTATTCGCATTTGTCTTCTCAAACATCTCCACCCAATCTGTTCCTTCCTCTGCATTGGGAGCAGGTTCTGTTTTATAGTTGGTCACTAAGGCGCACAGCTCAGTGATGTAATTTATAGACTTTCTCTGTTTTGATCTGGTGACTACCACTTCTCACGCCTGCATCTTCATCTGTGGTGGTCTTCACTAGTACCAGGGAAATAATTTAGGGACAATAAAGATGGTTGTGTGCCGTGTGGTTCTTTCTCTTGTATCTCTGCTCTCTGGGGTGTATTTCCCCATTTCTGTCCCCAAGCTAGCCCATACCCAGAGGTTTCATGAGGATCATGATACTTTCTTTTTGAGGAATCTGTTTTGCAGAGCTCTGAAGGAGGATGATGAGGGGTGTGCTCTTATTTTGGTCAATATTTCATTCTAGATATTTTTCGTATTTTGTAATTCATCATTGTATCCATCTCCTTTTTCACTGGCTAGGGCTTTCTTTTCCTTCTTTATTATTATTATTAGGCATTTTTGAAGGTTTTAATCCATAAGACATTGAGCTATGATGTTATGTCTCTAAGTTATAAAATATTGAGACATTTATGCTTATTTTAGCATAGAAAAGGTAGGGAGAAATGAAGGACTCCTTTGCTTTTCTTTTTCCTATGTTTACATCTAGATGAGAAGTATAAAATTTCAACAGGCTAACTTATATGACTTCCAGAGAGGTCACTGTTTTCCAATAACTTAATATGCCAATTGTTAAAGTAATTTGTGTATCTGTACCCACATCATCCAGTATTATTTCTTTGGATCCACCCATGTATTAGTTTGCTAGGGTTGCCCTAAGGAAGTACCACAAACTGGATGGCTTAGAACAACAGAATTTTTTTTCAGTTTTATTGAGATGCAATTGACATACATAAGTTTAAAGTGAACAGCATAATGGTTCAAGTTACATATGTTGTGAAATAATTACCATAATAAGTTTAGTTAGCATCTATTATTTCATATAGATACAATAAAAAGAAAAAGCAAATAGAGAAAGGGTTTTTTTCCTTGTGATGAGAACTCTTAGGATTTTCATTTCACAATTTTAGAGGCCAGAAGTATGAAATCAAGTTGCCAGCCAGAGCCTCTAAAGGCACTAAGGAAGGATCTGTTCCAGGCCTCTCTTTTAGCTTCTGGCAGTTCCTTACTTTATGGCAACATAATGCCAGTCTTCACATGGTGTCCCCCTGTGTGCAAACATGTCTCTGTGTCCCAATTTCCCCTATATCTAAGGACACAGTGATATTGGATTAGCATCCATCCTAATGACCTCATCTTAACTTGATCATGTGCAAATAATTTATTTCCAAATAAAGTCACATTCACAGATACTGAGGTTAGGACTTCAATATCCTTTTGGGGAACACAAGTCAACCCATAAGGACTCAATACAGACTTCTTAATCTTATTTATTCTATAGTATTTTTAGCAATTCATGCACAAAACATTATGAAAGATATAATCTAGTTATGTATTTTCCTTTTGCATATAGAAAAGCTAATGGGTCATGAAGGAAACACTAATTTTTGATTCTGACACTACATTCTGATGTGAGTTTGAAATTTTGAGTCTGTTAGCATTAATACTGGCATTGTTATGTTTAAGTTTCCCAAAGAGATCACCTGTACCTTGTTAATGACTTAATTGGCACCACTGGTTGGTCAATCTCTCTGTAAGGAGATGGAGTTTCTGTCCTGTAGGTTCTTGCAGGAGACTATGACCTCAAGCTCTGTGGAAGGAAAAATAAAATATTCACACAGGACTGCCCACAATAGTTCATCCATCATTTTAAATCAGTGATTTTTAAACTGTGCTTATTAGTAAATTTGTATATTTATGTGTGTGTGTCGGGTTGGGGAAATAGGAAGACTTGGTAGTTGATTCAGCTTGCTTTATGCCTTCTGCTCCCTTTTAGTCTGAAAAATACTTTAATCTGTGTTATGTAGGATTTTCATGTAAAAATTCTCATGTGAACAGAGGGTTTCAGGGCCAAAAACATTGGAAAATTACTGCTTTAACTATTTCACCTTATGTTCTTAGTCAAAGCCAGATCATCAGAGAATTTTTTAATCTTCACGATAGAATGTTTTAATTGAATTAACTTTGGTATTATCCAAGGATGTGCATTAATCAAATCTGCATTGTTTTACTTTAGAAATGTTGGTGGTGACATTGTCCCTGTGTAATACTGTGTCTCATTTTAAAAACACACTGGAGACATTTATTTCTGGCCTCAGTTCTAGGAAAAACTGTGCTTCTCCTAAGCACATTTTTTTGTTTGTCATTTTGTTTTATTTTTATCTTGTGGACAGTATCTATTGTGTAACCTTTCACAAGAGGAATTTCTTTCCTCTTTGCTTTAGCCATCAGATCTCAAAATCAAAATTTGAACAGCTGTGTGGATTATATGTTACCCTCATTATTTTATATTTTAACCCCAATTTTCCCTTGTCCCAGTTTTTGTTTTTCATACAGAATTGTCAGCCTCATCTTCTTATCGACTTATTCATATCATATTCTTCTGTGCTAATCTGACAACATAAATTGCCTGATATTTGTTATAATAAAATAGAACACAAATAAAATAAACAACATATAAATAAAAAATATTATCAGCTGTTATTCTAATGATTGCTTTAAATGTTATGGATTCCATTTTTATCTTTTATAATAAAAATGTTGAAACCAGGTAGACCAGAAAATGGTGACTGTAATTCATTATCATTTGACTGTAAGCATGGGGCTTTAAAGCTACATGATTTAGTTATAGCATCTGCATTGCAGATTTTCCCATGTTTTGTGTTGTTTTTCTTATTTTTTCACATGCTGGAATATTTTTAATAAATCATAGATCCTAACTGGCACATGCAAATACTTAAAAATTACTTAAGAAATAGCTAGTACAACTTAATAAATCATTTTTCTGTCTCTCTCTGCCTTGTAATGATCAGCGACATTAATATTTATTACTCTGTTATATCAAATAGCAATTTAGCAGATACTGATTTTGAGAAAGAAGAAGCAAACAAACTTTTCTTGATGGCTATTGCAAAAATTTGATAAACCCAAATAATAGAAATCTGACAAATACCTTCTATGATTATATATGCAAAAACTGTAAATAAAATACTATCTATTTAATATCAAGGTTATATTTAAAGAATAATACACTGATGACTTTAATCCCAGCAGAAGCTGCAAGGTTTTCAGTTCAGTTTACAAATATCTTATTGAGCTAAGGAAATCTATTTTCTCTGCTTTTATAATCTGATATGTTCAGAAACTGTTTAATGATGACATTACAGAAAGAGTTCTGGTATCTTTCAGTTGCATTATTTTTTTTAATAAACAATTCTTTTAACCTTTATAATACTTAGGAATAATTGGTACTTTCTATTAACAATATAGTCTCTAAACTTAGTTGTTTCACTGCCTTTCTTTTGAGAATGAGAGGACTGGCTTGTTGGAGTCCCATGACATACATCTACAAAAGCATAATTTTCCATACCGCCAGTCGTGTATATAATTTGGAAGGAACAAGAGGATTATCTCATGACCCATTGCTTCATTTAATTTCACTTGTTTTATCTTTCTATTTTTCTGGTTGCCTTATTTGTACCGGTAGTCAGAAATGAATTATGATTATGACAAATGATACGATGAATAAGAAAGGAGTGACAGTAAATATTGATATGCTGTTTATAACATGTCCTGTTCTAAGCACTTTAAGCCATTAATTTATTTAATCTTTTTAAAAATTCTACAAGGTATTGTTGTGTTCTCCATTATAAAAATAAAAACTGAGCACACAGATTAAGATTCTTGTCCAAGAACACAAAGCTAGTAAGTAGTAAAACTAGGATTAGGACCCAGGCAATCTGCTCCAAAGTCTATGCTTTTCATCAAACACAATGTTCTTCTTTTTGTTAAGCCCTTTCCTATCCCTATACTACTGTAATTCAGTGAAATTTTAGTTGATGACAGGATCATGTGTATTTTTTATCTGCATCATTTTCTTACAGCTTTTAAGTAACAAATAGGAAAAATATTCAGGGTACTAGAGTTGCCAAAGCAAAGCAGTTCGATATGACTTCATCATTAGGACAAACTCTAATTCCCCTGCATTCACATGTCAACTATGAGTTCTGCAGGAAATGCCAGATTTGTGTTCCCAGTTCTCCCAGAGAGCAGTGGTGTACAAGGAGAAAATATCGTCTCAATTATTGGTGTTTTTTGATAATTTTGTTTAAAATCATTTTCTTAATATTTTAATAGGTAATAAAAGTCAGAAACATGTTCTCAGACCTGAATCTCTTGAAGGGACAGATGAAGAGGATCCAATTACAGCCCTGGAATGGGACCCTCTATCTACCGATTATCTTCTTGTGGCTAATTCACATCATGGAATTCGCCTAGTAGATACAGAATCACTTTTTTGCATAACAACATTTAATTTTCCCAGTGCAGCAGCTTCTGTACAATGTTTGGCCTGGGTTCCTAGTGCCCCTGGGATGTTTATAACTGGAGGTAAGTGTACCTTATTTCTCAAAGTTTTGAATATGTGTGTATTCTTTAATTCAGTCAGGGAAATTACACTCTTATTGGTTAATTTTGTGTCAAACTTACTAAATCTCAAATATTATTTGTTATAGTAAATGGCTAGTTTACTATTATTTATACTATGTATCATTAACATAACGACAGATACAAATGAAATTAAGGCCCAGTTTTCTGATAATACGTTGGAATATATTATATATGTGCATGCTTGTGTTTGTATGTATAAAAAAGACACAGTTCAATTTCAGGAGTGTCATCATGATGGTTAAAGTACTCACTAGAAAAACAACTTATCTGGATAGACAGTCAGTTACCATGTATGGCTAGATAGGCAAAGACATTTTCAAACTAGGTTGAAAATGAAAGTGGAATTTATTACCATGGGTTGAAAGGATGCTCCTTCTTGTTTCCTATTATGAGAGAATTAGCAAAGCTAAGAAGTGACAAGGGATGAGAAGATGGAATTTAAAATGGTAATTAGAAATTAAATGACTCTACTTTTATCATTTACTTAGTTTCACAGAAAGAGGTCTCTAAAAAGAGTACTCTCAGCTATGATAGAAATAAGTCCTATATTTGTTTAGTGTAAAATAAGAGACAGAGAGTCTTTATCTCTCAACATTTTAAAGAAATTCTTTAAGCACTGATATGAGACATGGAAGTAGCTGGATTCTTATTTATATATCTTAATTGCCTTTAATTTCGTAGGATATAATTGACATGGGAATTTTTTATGTATCTGTTACTATTATTGAGATAAAATTCACATACCATGAAATTCACCATTTTAAAGTATATAGCTCAGTAGTTTCTGTATTCACAGTTTTACAACCATTACAACTATTTCTGGAATTATCTAATTCCAGAAAATGTCATCAGCCCCCCTGTAAGTCCTGTAGCCATTTAGCAGTCACTCTCTATTACACCCTCCTCACAGCCCCTAGTACACACATGTGTTGACATAAACTGTTAATCTGCTCTCTTTCTGTGAATCTGCCTATTCCAGACATTTTATAGAAATGAAATAATTCAATAAGTGGCCTTTTCTGTCTAGCTTCTTTGCGTTAGCATAAAGTTTTCAAGGTTATAGGGTATATGAATAACATTCCATTTTATGGGTGAATCATATTTTATTGCATGGATATGCCAGATTTTGTTCCTCTACCAGTAGATAGACATTTAATTTGTTTCCACTCTTTTGTTGTTATGAATAATGCTGCTATGAACATCTATGTACAGGTTTTTGTGGGAACATATGTTTATAATTCTGTTGGGTATGTACATAGGAGTGTAATTGATGGATCATATGGTAACTCTCCATTTAATCATTTGAAAATCTGCCAGACCGTTTTCCAAAGTAGCTTATTACAGTTGGATTTTTGGAAGAGAGGGAGCTTTCTATTTGGTATAGAAAGGTATATTAGGCAGTCCTTGTTTGCTGCAAGTGAGCAAGGGAGCAGTTTACAAACACTTTAACCATGTTAGGATTTTTTAATTTTGGAGTGGAAAGTTTTCAGTGACTGGCTTTTCTAGAACTTGTTTGTCAATAGGGTGCTTTTTGTCATCAAACTGTGATAATGATCTTTGTGGGAGTAAGCTGCAAGGCAAGCAGTTTCTTACCCTAGAAAAGGATTTGGAACAGAAAAAAAATAATAAAATATGCCAAAAATTTAAAGTTTGAATAGCATTTTTTCCTGTTTCTTTAATTGTACAATCTCATTGTTTGAAAAATGTCAATGAATAGTGCTAAAAATCTTGAAAGTTGAAGCTTTTTTATTTTTTTTGTCTGGGCATTTTGCTTCAAATAAAATTTGTTAATATAAAGCTTTATCCTGATCTGACTAGATTCTCAAGTGGGCGTGTTACGCATTTGGAATGTTTCAAGAACAACGCCTATTGATAATTTTAAATTAAAGAAAACAGGATTTCACTGCTTACATGTACTTAATTCTCCCCCAAGAAAAAAATGTAAGTAAAAATGTCATGAAAATTTAATATTTTAAAATATCATATTTGCCGCTCTCAAATAAAATGACTGACTTAATGATATAAGCATATGTGAGGGAAAAGAAATTAACTCCCTACTAACTAAATCATGATTATTCTGCATGGTTGTCAGTGTTTTCATTTTGTGTGGGTCATCAAAAACATGAGGTAGAGAATTTAGTGATTGAACAATCTAGAGTTATTGCTTCCTCTGTACTACTGCTTTCTTTATAATATACTAAATAATTAGCAAGGGCTATTCAAAGTAGTGTTATTTGATTAGCAAATGTAGTATATAATTTAGTGGACAAGGCACGACATAGTAGATAATCTCTATATTTGAATCTCTAGCCTTTTCACAAATTTAAGCCTTTCTGTAGAGTCTGAATACTTCTAAATCCTGGAAACTGGAGGGGTTAAAAATATTATTAGGACTGGAGATGTAATATGCTAGAGGCTGGCATATTGTTTATTATCCTGCATTTTTGGAATTATTTGTTTCTTTGTTTAGTTGCTATGAACATTCTTATCATGGGATGACAAATATCACAGATTCTCCTTTCCTATTTTTTTCCTTATTACAATAGTACTCCATGCCCATTCTAGAAAAATCAGAAAATATAAAGAAACATATACCAATCTTGTCATTTTTAATTAACTTTTCCAGGTAAACTATTGTGAGATATCTTGTTTTTTCTTCCAATTTTTTTAATGTAACAGAAAGAATAGAGTAAGGAAAATTATGTGAAAATGAAAAATTTTAAATGTAGACATACTAAATTCTAAAAAAAATGAATTATAGATAGATAGGTGCATACGGGTGTCAAAACCACCCATGTCAGTAAAGTAAAATATTTTTAAAAATCAGTCATGGATCATATTAAATTTAACCAAATTGTCAACAAAATTTCACTGAACCAGATGCCTCTTTTGTTATTAGTAGTTCGTTCTAGTTTGGACTTCCTGTCATTACCAGATTCTAAGAAATGAGTGTTATCTAAATTAATGCAATATTTGTGTTAAAAAGTGAATATACTGGGAAATGTCTATATTCCAGTATGTAATTAATATAGATTGGTCTGATAATTTACAGTGGTATCATTATTTTGAATTATGTTTGCAAGAGAATATTCATGTTCTAAGGAAAAACTTGAAAGAAGATAAAATATGAGATATAGAATATACAGAAAACAATTAAACAAAGGGACATTTATATAATTGAAAGTTGGAGAAATGGAAGTGTGTAAACAGTAAAAATAAACCCAAGGAAGAATAAAGAAAAATTGAGAGGAAAATGTATGTCACATATTTTTGATTCTTAATTTGGGAGCTAAATTACAGTGAATTATAAACAATTTCAAAAATAATTATTTTCATTGGATTGACAACTAGCAGAAGAGAGTTATGAGCTTTAAAAGAAAGAAATTTAAATGCATATATGTTTGTGTGTGTGGAGGAAATAAACTATTATATGAAAATTTTAAAAGAAGAGTTTAATTAAAAAATAATCATGTTATGCTTCAATTTATGGGGAAATAAGAAACCAAATATTCACAACATGTTATGATTCTTCACATACTAATTTTCATCCATTTTGCTCCACCTGCATTTTTATATACCTGTTTTAAAAATAATATCCAATTTTGTGTATATGTATATGTGTGTATATATGTGTGTGTGTGTATATATATATACATATATATATGTATACAACATTATAACAATTCCATATATGTATATATAGTGAAGCTGCAAAACTATGCCTGTGGCTGAGAGAATTAGATTACTGCCTAATGGTTTACTGATATAAATTCTGGATAAAAGAAAACAAAGGGGCATCTTTATAAATTAAGCCCTGTGGTTTTATTCCAGTATATGAGAAGCTATTGGTGTAAATGTTTACTTTTTTGTTTTTTTCTTTTTTAAGTTTCCATCCAGTCTCCAATCAAAAACCATTATACATCCTCCACTAGTGAAGCAGTTCCACCCCCAACGTTGACACAGAATCAAGCATTTTCACTTCCTCCTGGTCATGCAGTGTGCTGCTTCTTGGATGGTGGAGTTGGACTTTATGATATGGGAGCCAAGAAGTGGGATTTTCTTAGGGACATGGTATGTTTATGGTCATTCCTTCTTTTATACACAACACTTGTTTTGTGAAGCTTGCTCATGATTACTTTTCTTTACGTATTAATATTGTTAAAAATTATTTTGTAAAGAACCATATGTCAGGACCTTATTTTGGTTGGCTAAAACATTTTAGAAGAATGTGTAGAATGATGACAAAACTATTAAAATTCTTTAAATTATAAACATTTAACTTCTTTAAATATTAATGCCTGCTTAGCTTATTGTGATTACTCTGTATGGTTGGTAGTTTTCCCATTTTTGTATGGATCACAGTAATCCTTTAATATTGGAAAATTACATTAGTGTACTGTATTTTGAAAGCAAAATGAGAAATAGAATATTCTTTTAGGAGGAAGGACAAGTCTCTCTCTGCCAGTTACTCCAAGCTTCGTTATTATCTGTGAAACGAGCAAGATTGGAATGAGTGTTTTTAAGATTTATTTCTGTTATCGAATCATTATAATAATTCCATGATTCTGTCAACTTCAATTCTTATGATTGTTAAGCCTCTGTATATGAGAGAATACAACCTCACTGAGGACTCACATTTTTACTTGGTTTCCTTCTGTGCTTTATCTCCACTACCTAAAACAGTGCCTGGCACATAGCAAGACTTTGTTAAGTTTTGTTGAATAAATGAATGAATGCATGCATCCAATAATGTATATTCCCTTGTAATTAATATTTGTCAAGAATCATCCTCATTAATTCTCCCTAGTTCAGAGTTTATAAAAATGCCCCTTATTTCTACAGGTTTGAATTAGACTAACCTAGACATTTAAGAAACTTTAAAATGTTAATTGTGTTCCATTGAAAAACTTAGTAAAGAGCCTAAAGCTATCATTGCTCTTGTAAAAAAGAAAAGAGAAAAATAATCAATAATACTATCATTTCAGTATAAATTTAATTTTATCCTCAGGTAAAAATATTGAACTTTAGCAAAACTGTTTAACAATGTATAGCTGTTATTTAAAATTATGCCTTTTTTTAGATTTTTTTGGTTATTTAATTTTCTTTCCCTGTAAACTTTTCTTTCCATGAAAATGCTTTCCCAGTGTAGCAAACTTTTCTAAATTCCAAATTACCATTTACTTTAAAAAGAATTATGAAAGAGAAGGGAGAAAAATATAAGACAACAGTTAAGTGTATTAAAATTTAAATTAGTAATAAAGTTATATAATCTAAGTTCAATAGATTTTATATTGAGCATAAATCCTCATATTAAAATGTTTTATTTTAAAAGCTGTTAAATTTATAATTCTAATAAAAACTAAAATATTCCTTGATTATAAATTATTTCAGTGGCTCTTCTCATTTTAAAAGTATCTGCCAGTCAGAAGAGATGGTGAATTTCTTTTTCATAATTTCTGGACTCTGACGTTATATGTGTGAAGCATCTCCAAATTCCAAACTACATAGGATAAGAAAAATCTTATTCATATACTTTCTAAAAAGTGTACTTCCAAATGAATGTTTGCTTGATTAAAATTAAGAAAAATGCTTCAAAATTTTCCTTCATCCCTATGTTCCTCTTGATAAGACAAAGAAGAAATGTTTACAAATTAATCCTTGCTATATGTTTTAAAATTTCAAAAATAAAATTCGAAGGCATAGCCATGAACTAACATTGAAAATGCGCATATAGGCAGTCCCTGCCTTAAGTGTTTTTTTTTAAAGTTTGTCAGTTTAGTTTCTCGAGGTTCTACATACTGATATAATCTACAAATAATGATAAATTTTACTTTTCCATATATATAATTGTTTATTTTGTTTTGTGGCGCTGGCTCTGACTGCAGGTCTACATTGACTATCAGTTGTAGCAGCTCATCTGATTTGAATAGGAGCACTTCTGTATTTCCCCACTCATGTCTGCTATATACTTCTGGCAGATAGCCTTTATCCTTCTCTACTTGTTGTTTTTTTTTTGTCTTTATTGAAATATAATAGACAATTAGTTGCTTCCGTTTACATTATGCAATTCAATGAGTTTTTTTTCAGTTATAGTTGGATACAATAATATACCAGTTGCAGTTGTATAGCATAGTGATCAGAGATCCACATAACTTGCAAAGCGATCACCCCACTAAATCTAGTCCCCTTCTTCCCCCTTACATATTTATTACATTATTAACCATCTTCCCTATGCTATACCCTACATCTCCATGTCTATTCTGCAACTATCCATTTGTACCTCTTAATCCCTTTGCCTTTTTTGTCATCCCCCAACTCCTCCCATCTAATAGCCCTCAAAATATTCTCTGTATCTATGAGTTTATTTCTGCTTTTGTTGTTGTTGTTGTTGATTTTGTTCTTTAGATTCCACATGTACGTGAAATCATACGATATTTGTCTTTCTTTATCCAACCCATTTTTTCAGCACAATACCCTCTAGGTCCATCAAGGCAATATCTTTTTCCATTCCCTTTCCTTTTAGTCTATGTGTGTTTTTTAATCTGAAGTGAGTCTCTTAT
Source organism: Pteropus alecto (assembly GCF_000325575.1). Taxonomy (NCBI): domain Eukaryota; kingdom Metazoa; phylum Chordata; class Mammalia; order Chiroptera; family Pteropodidae; genus Pteropus; species Pteropus alecto. Next base: position 13,149,821 of record NW_006439192.1, read on the forward strand.
AGGCAGCATATGTAGGAGTCTTGTTTTCTTATTCATTCAACCACTCTATCTTTTGGTTGGAGCACTTAATTCTTTCCCATTTGAGGTACTTGTTGATAGGAACACAGTCATTACCATTCTTTATTTCTGTTTTTGATACATATTTTTCCTTCTTAAAGAAGTCTCTCCAACATTTTTTGTAGTACTGGCTTGGTGCTGATAAATTCCTTTAGCTTATTTTTGTCTGGGAAGCTCTTTATCTGTCCTTAAACTCTAAATGCTACCTTTGCTGGATAATGTATTCCTGATTGTAGATCCTGGATTTTCTTCACGTCGAATATTTTGTGCCAAGCTCTTCTGTCCTGCATAACTATGAGAAATCAGCTGCCAGTCTTATGGGTGCTCCCTTGTAGGTAACTAACTGCTTTTCTCTTGCTGCTTTTAAGATTCTCTCTTTATTTTTAACCTTTAGCATTTAAATTATAATATGTCTTAGTATGGACCTCTTTGCATTCCTGGTTTTTGGGACCCTCTGAGCTTCCTGGAGTTTTATGTATATTTCTTTCACCAGGTTAGGGAAGTTTTCCATCATTATTTCTTCAAATAGCTGTTCAACATCTTGTTTTCCTTCAGGTACCACTATGACATGGATATTTTGACCTTTAATAGTGTCCCTTAGACTCCTTAAATTATTATTATAGTCTTGGCTTCTTCTTTTCTTGCTATTTTGATTGAGTGTCTTTGGCTTTCTCATCCTCTATGTAGGTCATTTGATCCTCTTCTTTATTCACTTTATTTTTTCCATTTAATATACTTGTCATCTCAAATAACGTGTTCTTTATTTCTGACTGGCACCCTTTTATAATTTCCATTTCCATTTTTGTGTTTTTTATCTCTTTATTAAAATTCTCACTGAATTTATCTACACCTACCATAAGTTCATTGAACATCTTTATAATCAGTGTTTTGAATTCTGCATCTATTAGATTGCTCGACTCCATTATTTCTGGATCTCTGTTCTGTTCTCTCATATAGTTTCTGCTACTTTATCTTCCCATTTTGGCTGCCTTTCTGTGTCTGTTTCTATGTACTAAGCAAAGCTCCTGAGTCTCCCGGTCTTATTAGTGTGAATTTGTGAAGTAGGTGTCCAGTGGCACAGTCCTGAGAGGGGTTCAGCTGCAGGCCAAATTTAGCCCCGGTCTGTGCCCCTCTGGGGCCACCTGTTAAGATTCAGCAAGCAATCCACAGAAGCTGTACTTATAGTTGCCTCAAAAGGCCACACCAGAAACCGAGGCCAGCTGCCCTCAGTGTGAGTCTAGGTGCTGCTCAGTAAGGGGCACCTGACTAAGTGAGGATATACCTGGATACAGCTTGGGTAGGGCTGCGAGTTGGGGGAGGTGGGGTTTCAGGGACTCTTCTGGGCGGAGCGACCTCTGTTATCCGGTTTGATGATAACTCAGCTGTGGCAGCGCTGGTGGGTACATTTGAGAGGGGAGAACAATGGATACTGCCAGCACTTCTGTACGAAGCAAGTCTTGCCTGGGTCCTCACTCCGACAGCTCAGTGTTCCCCTTAAGTCCCTGCACAGCCGAACCTGCACTGGTACTCAGAGTGAGCAAGTCCCATCACCGTGAAAATCTGCTCACAGATGTGGCCCTTTAAGAGGCATCTGTGACTGCCGCAGCCTCCATCTCACTCAGCTGTTAGGGACTGGGCAGCCCCATGTCCTCACCCGGTCCTACCTTCTGCCGTTGCAGGGTGCTTTCTTAGATTTCTCCCCATTTGTATGGCTTGTTCATCTATTTTTCATCGGTTTTTCCTTGCTGCTGCTCCTTGTTTCCATCACAACTTTGATTTGGTTGCCAGAGGGATGAACAGAGCCTCTATCATCTACGCCATTTTTTTTTCATAATTATGTTCTTAATGTTGGCAATGACAACCAGAACAACTCCAGTCAATGAAACTATGGCTGATCCAACCTTTCTTCCCTCTCGCTAACCGTTGAAATTTTTCTCTCCTCTCCCTAAACGAGAGCCATGCAGCCCTGTGCGGTTTCATGTGGGTAGTGGTTTTTGGTGTCAGTGGAACCATGAGTTTCAAGGGTGCCCTCTGTACTTTTTTATTGCAGTATTTGGCACTAGAGAGCCCTGTCCCTATACTTATTTGTCTCTCAGATCCCAGCACTGCTGCTTGAAGAAGTTTCAGTTCCCATTCTCTAATGTTGCAGAGAAGGCAAATGGTTACTCTGGATATTTACATTACATTCTTAACAGATTTTCCCACAGACACACAGTAATTAAGCTCCACGTTAGAAATATGTGTTTACATATATCTGTGTATTCCACTTTACAGTTTTGCAGGATGTTTGGGATCCAAATCACCGTGTAACAGAGACAAGCGTTCCAAGTTCCAAAGAATAAACTTGCTAGAAAATTTTGGAACAAGACTCTAAAAATTGAGATTATGCTGGCTTCTTCTCTCTGCTAAAATTGTGAAGTTCTTTTGCAATATGTTATTGATATATATGTATATATATATGTATATATAAAGAATATTTGCATTAAAGGACTTTTAGTTTCATTTTTATCTTAGTGTTTTATTATACTACCAAAATGACATAATAACTGTTAACAGTTCATTGCTCTGTAAATTTCTAGCATAGTATTCTGTAGATGATAAATAATCAGGAAAGATGTGCTTTTGCACTTAATTGAAGTTGAAAATGAGACTTTTGAACATCTTTGTGTTTAGTGGCTGATTTGAGGAACTGAGGTTGAATAAAATCTAGGTCTATACAGATTTGCACAGAAAATATTCAACAGCAGTAGTTCCAATTTTGTATGTTTTCACTTGCCTATATATATGTTTGCATTAATATTTGGAAACGACAGTTCATGGTTCAACTTGATTACACATTGCGGTTTGTGCTGTATTGTTTTCCTAGGGACATGTGGAAACTATCTTTGACTGCAAATTCAAACCTGATGATCCCAATCTCTTAGCAACAGCTTCATTTGATGGCACTATAAAAGTCTGGGATATAAACACACTAACAGCAGTGTATACTTCCCCGGGTAATGAAGGAGTTATTTATTCCCTTTCATGGGCTCCAGGTAAGAAGTATTTTATTAAAAGCAGGAAAACATTTGAATGGCTTTCCTAACTTTTATTTTCATTTGAATTATCTTCTTCCTCTCAAAGCTGTCTTGCTCCAAATGCTTGTAGAGGCAAATTAGTAACAATATATTTGTTGGTTCATTTTTTGTGGGGTTTTAGAATGGACTTCCTACACAGGTACTTTGCTTTCTGGGACTTTATATATGACATAGTTATATAAAAAAGCCACAGTAAATCCAGGTGATTATGACCTATTTAATGTTAGCTGCATTTGTATAACTATGCTACTAAGTGTATAATACATTCTACATGAAAGAAGTTCTCCTTAATATTTTCATGTGAATCAAATATGTGAAAATTAAAAATTTATTTTCTAAAAATTATAATACATATGGTAGGTCGATTCTTAGTGTTTTGAGAAACCTCCATACTGTTTTCCATAGTGGCTGTACCAATTTGCAGTCCCACCAGCAGTGTATGAGGGTTCCTTTTTCTCTCCATCCTCTACAACACTTGTGTTGCTACTTGTCCTATTGATAATAGCCATTCTAACAGGTGTTATGGTATCTCATTGTGGTTTTGGTTTGCATTTCCCTAATTGCTAGTGAAGTTGAGCATTGTTTCATATGTGTGTTGGCCATTTGTATGTCTTCTTGAGAGAAATATCTGTTCAATAGACTAGTGGTTATCAGAGGGAATTGAGGAAGCGGGTAGTAGATAGGGGTAAAATGGATCAAATATGTGGTGACAGAAAACTAACTAAGGGCAGTGAACACACAATGCACTATATCTATGACTTACTGTTGAATTGTACACTTGAAACTTACTGGATTTCGTTAATCAATGTCACTCCCCCCTAAAAATAAATAAATTTTAAAAAACTAAAACTAAACAAAAAATTTCATTACAATTAAAAAAATGAAATTATAATACATATAAAACAGCTATATCATGTAAATATGAATGATTACATGACATCACAGTTCACTTGTGACCATGTGATTAATTCTATATACATTCCACCTTTGTAATATAGAAGAACCTTTATGACATAATAGGGTCTTTTCTTTGATTTCTGAAAGATGCTACCTTTACACCTTCCTGTATATAAAGGAGAGATGTCCTCTGAAACCTCTGACACTGTCTCTCAAAACACTATTTCCCTATAATAAATAATTGTACACACCTAAGTGAATTTCACTTTATAAAGTATGTAGAATGCTTTACTTATTTGTCCTACTAGTCACATATTAATCTAAAACACATATAACCAGAATATAGCTCATTTTTTGGCTTATCTCTTCATGCACAGGGATTTTTAACTGTGAATTTATGGGCTCTCAGGGGTTTAGATGTCTTTGGAAAATCTGGGTATCTCTTAGAATTTTATGAATAATTTTTAGCATATGTGTGTACATGCCTATGTCTGTCAAAAATTATCATAGTAATCAGATTTTCAGAGAAGTCCATGATACAAAACGTTGAGAACCAACCACTATTGAAGGCTTTACTTCCACCTCTTAAAGACAGTAGTTGTTCCTTTAAGCAGAACGTACTTTGTGCTAATATAAACCTAACTGAAAAAAATGTTACTTCACTAATAAAGAAGTGAAGCACAAAAAGAACGAAGTAGTTCTCTTACCTGCTGCTCCCTTTTTCACCTCCATCACTATTTTACTTTTTGCTGTGATGGTCAATATTTATTAAAAAGGATCTGAAGTCAGAGAGGTTGAGTAACTTACCCAGGGTTAAGTAGTGAGTAGTTGTGGAATCAAGATTTGAACAATTGTCAATTTGACTTTTAAGCCTATGCTCTCAATCAATACAATATGTATCTTCACAGCAGGTTCTCCTGGCTAGTGATGTAAGTATTGGATCAGCCAGTGTAGACGTAGCACTATAGCAGCTATTAGTTGAACATTCTTTCTCCTACAAAGTGTATATGTCTCAAACCCGAAACTTGAATGGAAATTGTGACTGTAAAACCATTGTTTCAAATCAGAACACAAAAGGCCTTAATCTTACTTAAAGTATTATTTTACTCTCTACATTGAAAATTTGTCTCAAGAAAGTAAAAGTGCTGAAAAAAGAAAATTCTGTGATTTTTTGAAATATGATTACTGATGAATCACTATTTTTAGGTAAGTATAGATGAAATTGAAAAGATTAACAAAGATTCATATAGATAAGAGGTTATAGATGATTGTGTAATTTTCTCTCTTTTTAGAGTACATACCACAGGAGAAGAAAAAATAGTGCAAATAAATATGGAAACTCTCTCCAGTAATTTAAGAACCCAAAAAAGTGAGGACAGAATGAAAATACTAGAAATATAGTGAAGACTTACTTTATTTTTAGTGCTTATAATCATTAGTCACAAAGTAGTCCCTCCATATTTTCACTCCTAGGTAGCAGATGACAACTGTTCCTTTCTTTTAGTGGTGAAAACCTCTTCTTTGCCTTGCAAAAAATACTGAAGTCCTTGAACATCTGCTAACTTAGCAGCAGTTTGATTTTCAGAATTTTTTTTTTTATTTCTTAAAAATAAAGGGCATTGTTTAATGATTTTGATAGAGAAACTGATTTTTTTTTCATGTGTTTTGCTTACCTAAATGTTTTCCTAAACATTAAAAAAATTACTAGATGGTCAGAAAAATGTAAATACTGACTGGATATGTGGAAATATTAAGGAATTGCTAATAATTTTTTGTAGTTTGGTCCTGTTAATAAGAGAGTCCCTGTCTTTTAGCTATCCATCCTGAAGTGTTTATTGATGAAATGATAAAATGTCAGAGGTTTGCTCCAAAGAAATCTGGTAGGGGCTGTAGACAAAGCAAAAGTGACCATATTTTGATAATTTTTGAAGCTATATGATGGAACCATTTATACTACTTTCTCTATATTTGCATACATATAATAATTTTTTAAAGAAATTTTGCAAATCACAAGTCTTATTTAAAAAATGACATTTTTGAAAAGAATAACATTTGTGGCAAACATTTTATATAATGTTTAATGAATTGTTTCCTAAGGTGATTTGAATTGTATTGCTGGAGCAACTTCCCAAAATGGTGCTTTTATTTGGGATGTTAAAAAGGGCAAAATGGTACAGCGATTTAATGAGGTAAGATGTATTTATTACTAGCTGAATAACCTAATATCTTCTACTGCTTCATATTTTTAAATGCTTTTCTCTCCTAATTTAATAGTCAATCACAAGACGGTATTATGTTCTCTCAATTATAAAAAAATCCAGGAGGCCAGTCACATGCTAAAATGAATCCTGAAAAATGTAGATGAATCTAAGATATAAAGATCCACCTAAAGTTGCATTGGAGATTCAAAGGAATATTGAGTCATCCTCCACAAAATTATCTTGGCAAATATTAAGTAGTTACAAGAAAACTAAACTCAGAACAAGTCCCAAATTACAGTCCTTATTCTGTTACTAATTAGCTCTTGAAAGGACACTTGCTTTATTGCCTTGAACCTGATTCTTCACCTATAAGATGGTGATGTTGGATTCTATAATTTCTTAGATTTCCTTCCAGTTCTCCAATTCTGTTATTCCAGGACAAGCCCTAAAACCTCCCCTCTTCCTATTTGTAATGTCACAGATTGTACTTTTATATCTGCTTGGAGTCAAATTGTCATGTATAGTTTATCGAGCTACATTAATATTTGGAAAATACATATTATCTCATTACAGTATGTTAGATATGAGTTGAGGGAATTATGACAGGATCTCAGATTGTCTTTCACTGTCTTGAAATTTTATTCATATCAAATGACTATTGTTAAAGTTTATTAAATATGTAACATGAAAATTGTTTATGTATTTAAGGCTTTAAAATTGTTTATACAAAAGACTTATTCCTCTGAGGATCAAGAAGCCATGATCTTCTGGAGGTTACTGAAGTAATGTGGCAGGTGCAGAGTATTAGGGAAACTACCAACCACCAATAAGCAATTTTGCTCTTGGAGGAGGACAAAGAACTGCGTGGTTACATCTTCTCCTTTCTCTACATAATAATACCTGTTCAGTTCAGCAATGCCTTCAACCTGTGCTCTGTCCTCCCCTTCACCAGAACAACACTTATCCCATAACAAATAATGATATGAGAAGAAATGAACCTGAAAAAGAAACTTCTGACTTAATTAGGTGTCAGATCTGTTGATCTCTTCTTATGGCATCTTGGCCACTTGTGACTAAAAATATCTGCCTGATTCCAGCAGCCTAGCATCTTAGCATCAAGAACATCTCTTATGAGCATTCATGTCTTTGTAGCTTTCAATAGGATAGTTAAGACCAATGTCAAAATTGCTTAAATCTAGAAGAATAAATGTGGAAATAATCAATAATGCCAGGTTCAATTAACTAAGTTACATATGCCTCAGAAAAGGAAATGCAGGATATAAGAGGGCCATAAGTGAGCTCTACATGGGGATAAACAAAGCAGGCGGAAGGTCTCCACTCCTCCTACTGATTGAGTATAGAGACTACCTCCATTTTCGTATCCATCTTTATAAACCTACCTACCTTGACCCCCAAAGAGGTAAAAACAGCAAATTAGAGACCTTAGTAAAACAACCTTAAAACTCAGGATAAAATGTTACTTTAGTCTCCCCTTAACAGCAGCCACAATTTAAGATTGAAATCTTTTCAATAAAATTTGGAAATGGATTGATTGCAGTCTTTATATACCCATGACCCAGTTGTTGAATGACATTCCTATGTATAATATATTCCTTGTGGTTTAAAAAATTATCATCATAGCAGCTATGACTATGTTCCTTTACCTACTCCCAGTCCAAGAATGCGGAGGAACAGATAAATATAGAGTGATTTGATATAATAATAATCTTAAATCTGTTCTCTTTTGTTTTTATAAAAATAAAATTTGAAATTGAGAAAAGCAATAACAATTACTTTAAATATATTTCTTACACTATAGTTGTAATTGTACTGGGTAGGGTAGCAGATAACTATCTTCAACTCCAAACTGGTGTTTACAGAAAAGGCATTAAGCTGAGCTTAATTCTACAGATGGCCCAACAAACAGATTCTGGTTCTTTACCAGGGTCCACAAAAAAGAACTAGAAGACATACAATTCATGTTTTGAAACAACGATTTTGTTTAAGTGTGGCTACTTTTCACATTCTTAAAGTATGTATTCAGCTTTCTATTATTGGCAGTAATGCCTCTGTTAGCATCACTTAGGGCAAGTTCCTAATAGAAAAATAATACCCAGAAGAAGTAAATAAATAAGAAAAAAAAGGGGTGAATTATTTCTTATTGATAGGTATTTTGCATTTTTTGAAGCATGGAAAAAATGGAATATTCTGCATTGCCTGGAGTCATAAAGATTCCAAAAGAATAGCAACCTGCAGTGGTGATGGTTTCTGGTAAGTACTGCGTATGGAATTATACTGTTTACAAAAGATACATTCGATAATACCAATTGTATCCTAATAGCACATATATTAAAATTTTTGATGAGGTCACTTTATATAGCTCTGCCAACTCTCATAAATATTTATAAGCCCATATAGGTACATTATATATTGCTGTGATATATCAGTAATAAATAATAATGCAATAATGTTCAATAAATAAGTAAACCAGTAATTGCTTTCTAAATGAAAATGCTACCTGAATTATAACTGAAAGACTGTGAATTGCTTCAAAGAGTCTACATGATTCTCATCATATTTTTGAGGGTGTGGTACTTCAGTTTTACAAGTGATTCAAAAGATATCAAGTGCTCTAGAAACTTCTTCACAGTTTTGTAGATGCTATTATTTATAAAAGAATAAAAAGCCTTTGCAAAGAGGAATAAGGTAATTCATGTGGGAAATGCCTTTTTTTAGAAACTAACTTCTCTGACTCTGTTTCAGAAATATGTGCTTTTTAAAATTCTGTTAAGTCCTAGGAAAAAGTAGCTTTCTAAAAAATATATGTGAAAGAATTGGCTTTGGGCTGAAAAAAAGTTTTTAGTCAGATGATGTTACCCTGTAGCTATAGGTATTGTCATCTTTGACAGGTGATGCACTCACACATGGTTGTTAAGAATATAGTCATTTGTCTTGTCTTGCGATACCCAGCCCAATTTTCTTATCTTCACTTTTTAATTTCAATGGAAAAAAAATACTATGGAAACCAAAATTCTTGACCAGAAAATTAAAATTTTCACAAATAACAATTTTAGTGATTTTTCTCCCTTGAAAAGAACTATTTGCTAATTGATACATGCCAAACTAAAAAAGATATACCTGAGTGTTTTTTGATTAGGTAATACGTAATTAGCTTTACCATGTACTCTCAGGGCTCGACTTATTGGATAAATACTACAGTCAATGACTAAAGTCTTGTAAGCATAGGTCATCACCACCCCTTAGTAACCTCAAAAGTTTGGTGGACCTAATGATGGTTTACAGAGCCTTTTCTAAAAACTTTTAAAACCCTGTAATACGTTAATTCATATACATATTATTTTTTTTCTTTCTAAAGGAATCAATAGCCCTTGCATTATGGAAATAATATAGTGGGGTATTAGAGCTTCGTTAAAATATATAGTATCCTTTTAGGGAGAAGGGGTCCTCTGAATTTCTAGTTATATCACTTAGAATATACTACAAAAATGTTACAACTTATACACCTTGGACTTGCCATAATAATAGTTCATGTAACCGGCATTATAAATGAGTTGTTTTAAATATAAATTTTGAATTGGGAAATTTTGAAGCTGAACACCTAATATATATGTTAGTTATATCATTATGTTTTTCCTCAATCAAAAATATTCTATAAGAAATAGTTTCTAAATCAAAATTTATCACCTTTAAATTGATTTAAATGGATTACCATACTTAGTACTATGTTATGTAAATACACTTGCTTATGATTGGTTATATCATTTACACAGTGCTTTTGAATGTTCCCTGGGCTTTCCAGATGAGGTCTCTATTCTAAAATACTTATATTTGAATTGTACAATTCTGGCTTTGTTCCCTTGAATTAACTATTTAGAATGTTTTTTTCCCTATTAACTTATTACATTTAATTTCAGTATTATTCGAACAATCGATGGTAAAGTGCTACACAAGTACAAACATCCTGCTGCTGTATTTGGTTGTGATTGGAGCCAAAACAATAAGTAAGTATCTTTCCTAAATAAATAATAATCACATTTCAGAGATTTTTAAGGAATCATAAAGTATGATTCCCATATGTAATACTCATTACTCTTTTTAGGTGATATTCCCCTTGCCTAGCCTTGTAATTATTTTTTCTAGCTGGCCATTTTTATTTTATGAGGTTTTTACATGATGTAGAAATATCAGTTTCCTGCCTCAAGACAACCTCTGATGCTTTAGGATAAAGCATAGGCTAAGTAATGAAAAATGGAAATCAGTCCAATCGATGAGTGGCTTCTATCAGAGAAGTATGGCACTTTCTCTAACCCTTTTAGGAATCTATGCAATGGTCTCATTCTGCCACGACTTTCCATTGCCCCTGATATAAGGCTAAGGCTTCAGCACTGGATGATTCCCAATGTGTGAAACTTACGTGGATGGTTTTGAAAGGTCAGCCTTGCTTAAGAGCCTAGTATTTATCAGGTAAAAATCAGCTTAGATTTAAAAACTAGTCCATGTCAAACTTCCATTAAAATTGACCTTTTAAGTCACTGTACTTCCAAAAATTGTGTGCTTCAAACTTCTCTTTGACAGGATATGTTATATTTAAAAACAAACATTCTTTAGATATTGTGTAAACAATGTGAATTATCTTACGGTTTCCATATTGTAGGTGGAAAAATATATATATTAAAATATTAAAACCTTATACTTGTGTTCTTATACTTGAGTCAAATCGCATATACAAAATGATGGATCTATGTATTTCTTCCAGTAAATATAGAATAATTCATAACACACTGTTAGAGGTTATATGCAAAATGAGCTCTTGACCAGCTTCTCCCCCAGTATTATACCTTATCATCTCTCGATTTCCATTTCCAGTCAGCCATCAATTCTTGTCACCTCCTCTATCTAAATAGTCTTCTTTTTTCCAACCATCCCTCCTGTAACAAAACCAATAATATTTGTTTGTTTTTGGACTTCTGCAAAAGCCTTCTAAATCAACTCCAGATTTAGGAAGTGTCACCACTTCCTTTCTCCCTGCCTTGTCTATGTGCAATCAGAATGAGCATTTAAAAATGCAGATCTGAGCACACCATCCTACTGCTTAAATCCTTCAATAGGTTTCCACTGATCATAGGATAAAATGCAAAATCTTAGGAAGCCATACAAGGAAATCCCTACATAATCTGGTTCCTGCGTACTTTACTAATCTCATTTCAAGCTGTTCCCCTGTTCTTTGCAGCCAGCCACACTTTCAGTTTCTTGAACTAGCCAGCTCATTTTCACCCCAAAGCTTTCCCTTATGCTGACCCCTTTATCTGATTCTTCTCCCTCCCACACTGCACAGCCCATCTGAGTTGGATATAGATAATTTCTACCTATCTGAGCTCTCGGCTCAAAACCACTTTCAGAGAAAAGCATTCTCTGACCCCATATTAGGTAAACTTTCTCTATAATATGCCTTCGGTGCACTTAACATAATAAAATTGTGAAATTGACTGTCTCGTCCTTTAAAATGTAAGCTACATGAGATTAGCAACTGTGATATATTTTTGTAGTGATATATTCTAGCCAAACATTGTGTTCAATATACAAATCACCTTGTATCTGATTAATGGAACAATTCCATATTCTTATTTCTTGGTTTCATAGGATTCATAAGCATTTGGCTAGTTGAAATAAAAACTAGTTATTAATGCAATATGCTTTGTTGGTTAAGAAGGCATTTTTTTTAAAAAAAAAACAAAACAGTCCTTTATACTTAACTATTATGCTTACTACCAAACCTACCTAATAAATTTCATTTTTATTTTTAAAAATCTTTTAAAAATGTTCTAATCGCTATATTTATATTCCACTTAACATCTTAGGAAATAAGTGAAAAATACCCTGAACTTATAAAAATTGATTAATAAGATATCTCTGAATATATAATTTAGATGTCCATATACACATTCTTTGAATGTTTATTATTTTATTTCTAAGGTTTTATACTTAGGTATCTGCATATATGTGTATACACACACACACACACACACACACACACACACTATACAAATAAATATATTTCCCACTTATGGAAACCATTTTATTTACCAGTGGGCCTTGGGCAGGTGTAACCTGCACATTTACAGATTGGCATGCCAACTTGAAAACTATTTCTTCAAGTAAGATTAAATAAATACATTTAATAACCCACATGACAAAAATCAACCATTTGAAGTTTGAGTAAGGTGTTCTGTGACAGTGGGTCCAATATATGTAACTGTTGTTTATCGAACATATAAACAGTCCTCTTTACCTTTAAGGGATGGGGACTGGATATGTGATTGATAACATTCTTCAGGGAGACGGTTGGTACATGATTTCTACAGGTCTGCCAAGGACTCATAATTTCTTTGGGAACAGTGTTCCAAGTATGACCATCAGAGTAAGCTTAGCTTACTCTTACTCTTTTGAGAATAATGAGATAAGATCATTTAAAGATTAGATCTATATATTATATTTCTAGAGGGTCCTTAAATCAAAAAAATTAAAGCATCTCAAGTTCAGAAAGCAACCAAAGAGAATTGGCAAACGAGCACTGTGACTCACTGTCAGATGAGACAACCCTGATCTGTGGGGAGCCTCCCAGCGCCCTTCCAAAAAGAAACATTATTTGTCCCCAGACCACAAAAAAATTGATCAGTGGTCAGGACGTGTAGTAATTAATTTCCTTATCAGCAAGTAAGCAAATCTCACTCACCATTGGAAACCCTTCTTAAGACCCAATTGTTGTAAAATATAAAGTTCTGAGAAATAGAAATAGTCAAGAAGTTATAAATCTGGACAATTTGAGAAAGAACTTATAAAAATATAAATACCATTATCTCTGATCTAACACAAATAAAATAAAAATCCAACTGATAAAAAGGGAACATTGGCAGAGAAACTCTTTCCATACTAGGGCAGTTTCTGCAAATGATATTTTTATTTATCTAAGTTCTTTGTCTAACTTCATGAAGGAAGCAAAAAATTCTAGCTTTAGAAATTAGAACTATGTACATTTTAAAATGATCAGTAACAAATAATATCAAATTTTTTATATTTTAATGTGCCATTGACGATTCTTCAGAGACATGATAGCCACTGGCTGTGAAGACAAAAATGTTCGTGTCTATTATGTGGCCACCAGCTCTGATCAGCCGTTGAAAGTATTTAGTGGGCATACAGCCAAAGTGTTCCATGTTAGATGGTCTCCTCTCAGGGAAGGGATTCTTTGCAGTGGCTCTGATGACAGGTATGTGTTTTTGAACTCTAATTTTCTAGTACTTTAAATCATAAGCTTTTCTACAAATGTATTTATTTATGCGCTCAACTTACATGTGGAAATATTTTAAATATGTACTTAAAATATAAGCAGTTAACGAATATCTACTTGTATTCAAGAAAAAGTAAATTAAATTTTGCCATCACAGATTTCTATTTCCTTACTTTGCTTACTCTGGATGCCCACTTCTATCTTATTAGCAATGAAGTTAACAGAAACAAAAATTATAAAAGGTTATATCGGGAAAGGGAAGATCTGAAACAAGTAAATCACTGTAAAATATAGAGAATTTACTTTTAATAATGGTCACATTTTAATGAGAAAACAGCTATACTCTTTTTTCTTTAAGAAGGGGATAAAAGATGATCATATATTTTAGTATGAAGAGAAGATATTTTAGAAATTAGAGTGATTTAACTTTTTTTTAGTCTTTATGGAAATTTCTGAAATCTTGTCTATATTTTATATTTAAACATGATAGATATGCATAATAAATTTGGTCACTATTTGAGTATGAGATAAATTTAGGTATAAGAAATCTTATTTTACGCAAATAAAAGTTGTAGCAGATAGTAACCACAGATTTAATATTGAAAATTAAGAATTTTTATCTTGAAATTTTGGCATAAAATCAAATTTAGTAATAAAACAATTGTTAGATTTCTGTCGGTTATCACTTGAAATATTACTTATAATAAGGTCATTGATATGAGTTCATTTTCAGATTGTTCCAGTCTCTTATTACAGACTCTATTATAGTCTTATATATGAAAGTATGCTATCAAAGTAATTTAAATCCTAACATATTTAGCACCAGAAAAAAAAATAAGTTGTGATATACATGGGACATTGTCCTGCACTAGGATAAAGGGAAAAGTCTTTTTATATAAAGCAGAAAAAGCTATGCCTTAAAGAAATAAAAATATATGTTTCTTTTATCATATTATATAACCTTTGAACTATTATAATCTTGATATAAGTTCATGACTAAAAATTAATATGAATTGTCCAAGCAAAGTTGGCACTGAAGGTCTTAAGTTTATTTTGAGTTCAAATTTTATTTCAGTAACATTCGTACTTGTACAATTAGTAGATTCAATTAATTTCATGAATCCAGTTATATTTAAATTTTGTACTTGATTGAGAGTGATTCCACACTCACTAAACAACTTATTTTACTAACAAAAATATGAAGGGATGATTTACTATATTAATATAAGCATAATTATGAATTGATTTTTCAAATAATATTCATTGTTATAATACTATATTTTCATTGTTTATAAATAATTTGAGTGCTCTTGAATTATTGTATTCATTTATGAATCATATTTTCTTTGGCTTTCTCTGGTCTGCATATTTTATTTTAAGAAATGAATTTTTTAAACATATAAACTGTAAAATAGTATACTTAATATACTATTTAATAGTATGTTTAATTCATTAGTAAATGACCAGTAAAAGTAAGGGAAAAAATACTGTATATTGGGATAAGGTAGGTCTGGCATAGTTAATTACTTATTTCCATCTGCTGTAAAGAAGAGAATCTTCACTTATCTTGAAATAGAAAATGCTATTTTTAATATACTGAGAAATAATTGTGTGCTCCATTAAGAATATGTTAATATTTTAAGTAAATTATAACTTGAATGGTATTATGTCCATAATATTCTGTTTCAGTTCTGTTCGAATCTGGGATTATACTCAGGATGCTTGCATAAATATTCTTAGCGGACACACTGCACCTGTAAGGGGATTAATGTGGAATACTGAGATCCCATATCTACTAATATCTGGCAGCTGGGACTATACTATAAAAGTGTGGGACACTCGGGAAGGAACTTGTTTGGATACTGTGTACGATCATGGTGCAGATGTTTATGGTAAAATGTTTTTCATGTACTTTTAAATTTTGCTATGTTAATGATGATTATGATTTTTGAGCAATATGGTATTTTTTGAAGTCTTGCAGTGTTTCATTTAAAAATAACATTATTCTCATTAGAAACTATAGTCTATTATTGAACTATGAGAATACACAGAATAGAAAACATCATCAGAAATTATCAGAAGGTAATTATTGTTAGCATTGTAGTATCTTCCTCTCTCTCTCTAAGGGTATATTTGTGTTTCTACACACACACACACACACACACACACACACACACACACACACGGCTTGGATTTTTCTCCCTCTCTTACCATCACTTCAGAGATAAGTTGTAAAACAGGAAATCATTAATAAAGTAGATAAAGCTTATTTAGTCATTCTTCTACCTCTGTTCATAGATATTTAGTGTAATGTTTTGTTTTTTAATATTATTGAGCTGGGTATGGAAAATCAAATTTCTTATCTTTTGCACAACACTTTACTCTCATTTGTAGCACCCAAACCTTGATGAGAGTAAGGAGGTGAATTAAGGATGCAAATTTAATTCCTTAAAGAAAGTAAATCTAATCTAGCCATTTGTATCCACGTGCTTTACCACAATGGCCTTTTAATTGAGGCAGTGTGGGACTGAGTGTGAGAGAAAACCCCATTTCTGAACATTTTAAATTGAAAGGTCCTCAACTTTTTCTTGTAGCTAGAACTTCCATCCATCCATCCATCCATCCATCCATCCATCCAACTGTCCATCCATCCATCTATCCATCTATCCATCCTTCCATCCATCAAGTCACCAATTACTGTGCATTCTATTGGTCTTAACAAACTGAAATATAATTTCAACAAGTCACCAATTACTGTGCACTCTATTGGTCTTAACAAACTGAAATATAATTTCAACATTTTCTTCCAGGACCATTTGCTTTCTAATAATTATTCAGTTTGAATTCATTTTTTACAGAATATGCTAAATAATTTATTATATTTTCATATTATTTTTAGCCAAGAAAGAAATGTTATTTGAAACATTTCTTCAAAATTTCAATTTTGTATAAGTTTTCTGAAGTGCATATAGATCAAAAATATTTTTCAACGTTTATTTTTATTAAAATAGGTTTATTTTTTCCATCAGGCTTAACATGCCATCCAAGCCGCCCCTTCACTATGGCCTCCTGCTCCCGGGACTCTACAGTGAGACTGTGGTCATTAACACCTTTAATTGCTCCTTTACAAATAAATATTCTGGCAGACAGATCTTGGGAAGAAATTATCGGGAATTCTGGTATTGAAAATATGCATGTATTAGATTTTATTTTTAAATAATATTTTATAGCAATTTTTTCTCATTGAATTATGTCTATTCTCCAGATTATGTTATACAACAAGGCACTCCTCCTCTGTTGTGTGGTAAAATGTCAAGAGATATTAAACAGGAAATAGAGAAACTAACTGGTAATCCTCAAGTAAAAAGACTAAGATGGTTTTCAGAATGTTTGTCAGTAAGTATAATAGGAATTAAATGTGAACATTTTCCCTTTCACCACAATGAATCATTGCAGCTATTGTCATGAAGTTATCACATATTTACACGTATCATCCCAATTCAGTGGGTCCCTCTGAACAAAATTTATACAGCATAAGAAAGCAAATGGAAACTAGAAATAATAAATGAGATAAATCATAGTTATTATTTTGTTAATTTTCAATTTTCGCATGCCTGCATTATATTTTTGAAGATGCAAAATAGTTTGGTTTCTAATTCATTGTTATATCTTTGGGTATTCTATATCAACTTTTTAGCCTCCAGGTGGCAGTGACAATTTATGGAACTTAGTTGCCGTGATAAGAGGGCAAGATGATAGCTTACTTCCTCAGAACTACTGTAAAGGAATAATGCATTTGAAACATCTGATTAAATTCAGAACAGTAAGTAAAGTATGCAAATGTTATATGCTCAAGCAAAAATAATTTTTGCCTTGTCACTGTTAAAATATAAAGATTATTTTAAAAATTTATGCAGTTTGTAGACTGAAATAAGCAAACATGGAGGAAATAAATCTTTAATAAAAACCAACATGATAACAGTTGAAGGCAGCCATGCATAGTTGAACTTCATGAAATTTTTCAAAGATCACTTGGAACTACATGAAACACCTTATATTTACCCTACAACCAGATGACCGTGACATATGCACTATTCTGACTCTAGTCTCAGAGGCCCAATAGGCTGTATTCTGAATACGTTTTATTAAAACTGATCATATTATAGCTCTTAATACATTTTAATACAAAATTATTAGTTACCTTAAACCTGAAGCAACATACAGTACCAACAGCAAACCAGTCCTAGAACCAGAAAGAAGAAATAGCAATGAAATGTCAATGGTGAGCTTAACTGTTAGAGCACGGAGAGAACTGTGAAAGGGATATGGATTTGATGGTCATAAGAACAGTTATTTTCATAAAGAAGAAGCACTTTTTTAATCACAAACTAAACACATGATATCTATAACAGTTACCTATTGACAAATAGGAGCCAATTAGAGTAAGCCAGTTATTTTAATTTTCATAAAAGGCCTATATATATTTTTTCAGCAGTTATATATCATTTTATCACTCACTACGTTTTGGTCTCTGAATCCATGTGTAAACACAACACCTGGTGAGTTTTAAGGACAGTGAGATTTAGCCTATCCACCCCCACACCAGGAGTCTCTGCTCCCCACCCACACGAAAACACTGAGTTTAAAATGGTATCATATTTTGTAGAGTTAAAGTATTGATTTTTTAAAATATTTCATTTCCAGTGCTATGTGTTTTTAAAATATGTATCTATATAATGCTTTCACAGTTATCTGTTATCACCAGCTCTTGTGTAATGAAATTTAGAAAATTTTATTTTTTTTATGACCAGTCTGAAGCCCAAGAACTAACAACAGTCAAGATGTCTAAATTCGGTGGTGGTATTGGTGTTCCTACTAAAGAAGAAAGACTGAAGGAAGCTGCTGAAATCCACTTGAGATTAGGGCAAATTCAGAGATATTGTGAACTTATGGTTGAACTTGGAGAGGTAATGTGCTATTAAAGCAAAATTAATGAGTTCGACAAAGTATTCTAAGTATTAGTTAAATACTAAATGTTAAGCTTATCCTTTTTTTTTTTTTAGATCTAACTAGCTCTCTGCCATCTGATAATCAGGTGTATGCCTTAGAACAGTAGTCATTAAAGTAAGAATCAAGGCTAACAGCATCAGCATTACTTGACAACCTATTATATGTGCATTTCCCATCCAAACCTACAGAATCAGAAACTCTGGGGATGGAGCCCAACAAACTGTGCTTTTATAAGCCCTCCTGGTTATTCTCATGCATGTTAAATTTTGAGAACCATTGTCTCAGGCTGGAATCTTTGATTCCTAAAATATATCTATGTTGCCCACAGTAAATCCCCTTCTTAATACTATTTGTCATAACTAAATTCCACACTGGCCAGAAAGAGGGTTTCCACTGAGGATCATCTGGTGACACATCCTGATTTTTATAGAGGACTGGATTGATAAAACAAAGTTCTCAAAAAGGTTAGGATTAATCTATCCTGTTAAAATTTGGCATAGTGCTTACCTTTGGAAAGTGGGTGGTAACTAAAATAAAGCAAGGAAGGCGAAGGCTTCTGTTTCTTGATCTGGGTGCTGGTTACATGACTATATTCAGTTTGTGAAAACCTATTGAGCTTTTCATTTTTCTCCATATGTATTTTAGTTCAACAAAATTCTCCAACCCCTCCAAAAAAAAAGATTAGAGTAGCATGGACTCATCTTATACTTGATCATTTTTGGAAAGCTCTAAGTTAATTAATTTTATAATTACAAACTATGATATTAATACTTGTAAATGATATAAAGTAAAACAGCAATAAAGTTATAATAAAAGATATCAAAATTATTATTTTAGGCTAATTAACAATTTTCTAGCCTTAATTGAAATAGGACTCTACTGTTTTAGAGCTCTATTTAAAATGAAATTATGATTCATGTAGCGATGTTTGAGAATATTTTTTCCTCAGTTCTAGACATGAAATCAGTGAAATCCATATTTTTAAGTAACAATCACAATCAGCCTTGATTGAGCAACGAACTCCTTTAATAGTAGTCTAACTTTTAAAATATGAAGATAGGTATTATTAACTGTAAAGAAGGAATTTACAATAAATGAAATTTATAAAAATGAGTAGGGACAGAATGAAAATAGAAATAAATGTCATATTTGTTAAATATGATTAACAGTGAAATAAAAATTTTAGTATATATTATTTTGAACAGAGAATGTGGAGTACCATGGAGTACCACAGAACAAATTATTCTGGTGTTGTGTTGGAAGATGAGTTAATATATTTTTCAAACCACATACTTAGTTATTATCCTTCCCCCATCCTTACCTTCTTTCTCTCTCCCTCTCCCTCCTCTCTCCTCTGGTTCTCTCTCTCCAGGTTTGAGATTTTCTCAGCTAAATAATACAATTTATATATCGCTTTATTTTAAAATATAGTAATATTTATAATATATAGAATTTATGAGTTAGAATATAAAATAATCCTAGAAATCCAAACACTCTAAAAATACTCTAAAAACTTGTATTATCAATATGAGTTCATTTTAAAAAGTCTGTTGAGAATTGAACAGTGCAATTACAATGGCTGTTTCAGCCCTTCTTTTCTTCTCTTCTAGTGGGACAAGGCCTTGTCAGTTGCACCAGGGGTCTCTGTGAAATACTGGAAGAAATTAATGCAGAGGTGAGGCAGAGAGTCTGTGTCCTAATAAATGTTTTTAAATATGTTAAAATAGAAACAATATATAAATACGATGGCAACTTTTGAGATTTTTACTTTTATGCTCTTTTAAATAATAACTGAATTTTATATCTACTGATACAATTAATTAATCAGTTACAAGACATTTTTGTATTCTTATATTTGACCTAACAGCTGATAAAGACAATGGAAGACAAATTTCCCCGTGTCAATGGAAGAAATGACAGATTAGTAAACATAGTCACTAGTTACTGTATTGCTTTTGAAAAATAAGTGATAAAATTTTCTGAAGGTTACCAAATGTTTGTAGAATACTTACTCTATAAATAATCTCAGAAATTCTCTCTGTAGACACTAATTCCTGCCGTTTCTTCTCCATGGATATAATTGAGGTATCGATGATAAAGAAGAGTTTGACCATTGAGCAAACTTAACCAGATGTCCTTATTCTAAAATGTAATAAACAAGATTTTTTCTAAGATATATTAGTTTCCTAGGTCTACCATAATAAACAAACATTGTTTTGTGTGGCTCAAAACAATGGAAATGTATTCCCTTGTAGGCTGGAAGTGTGATATCAAGTTGTTGGTAGGATTGGTTCCTACCAAAGGCTCTGAGAAAGATCAGGACCATGCTCCTCCCCAATTCCTGGTTGTTACTGGCAGTCCTTGGCATTCATTGGCTTGTAGACACATGGCTTCAAACTCTGCCTTGTCTTCACATAGCATTATCCCATGTGTCTCTGTGTGTAAATTTCCCTCTTTTAATAAGGACACCAGTCAGGTGGGGTTTAGGGTCTACCCTAATACAGTATAACCCTGTCTTAAATAATTACATCGACAAAGACCCTATTTACAAATAAGGTTGAATTTACAAATACCATGAGTTAGGACTTTAACATATATTTTGTGGGGACACATTTGAATCCACATCATAAGATTATTCTCTATTCTATTCATTCATTCAACAAATATTTATTTAATACTCCCTATGTGTCAATATTGTGCCAGGACTGTAGAGTAATATTTAATGAGCATTCACCTTATATCTGGCATTAAAAATGGAAAGTTTTGATTTTTATTCCATGGTACATGGTTTAGGAAAAAATTCAACTGCAACTCACACGTACAAATAAAAGTCAACCACAGGCAAAGCACGAAATTTCAAAGGATTCAGACATTTGCTGTGAGAAAGGAGAGTGTTCCCTACCAACTGCTTTCCCAACTATAAATTAAGAAGCAGGCCGACTCCAGCCCTCAGGCCGACTCCTACTCAAACTCTAAGATTCCAAATAATCCCATTCCTGTACCCTCACTGCACAATTGTAAATGTTATTGCTTCCACTGAAATCTTAATAAAGTCAACAGAGGATGTTTATATCACAAAACAATTTCGTATCAACTTCAGCAAAAACTATTTCATTTATCTTTGAAAACCATCACCTGATTTTCTCTGTCCATCATTCACATTGTGGCCATAAAATGGCCTCCCCACAACTCTAAAAGTTTATATTTTATAGACCTCGCCATTTAGAGGATTGATTGGCAGTCTCTCAGTCCTAGTTCCAAATGCCTGGGAGAATATTGTTCCTAAACAGCTATAACAAGGAAATCACGGTCACATGTTAAAAACATAGCCATTGGGGAAAATCACAATGACCCTCTGAATTGGAGACTGTTTACAGTGAGCTGGGCAAACAACATTGAAATGTCCACTATACCTACCCAAAGACTGGCAATTGAAATGTAGTTTAATTCAAATGCCAGTATAAATTAACTATACCAAATTTGTATTCAACAAAACTGAGGTTAAACATTAATAGTGGAATTAACTAGGTTGGTCATTGAGAAAGTGGGACTTAGATAGGAAAAGAGAAAAAGAGAAGCAGAAGGTGATAGATAAAGAGACACACACACACATAAACTGTTCATAATCTCCAAGATGAGGATCCCTTTTCCCCCTTACATATCTGGAATATTATTTTTCTTTAAACCACCTTGCTTGGGGTACTTAACAATATTCTGCATTTTATTATCAGTATTATGTTCTTATATTATACTTTTTAATGATTTCTAAAGCTAGCTGCACTTAGAGGCTCACTGTTCATCAATGTGCTAAGGTACACACCCACATATTTATTAATCCAGTTGAGAGCGATCTTCCCATCACACATATCAATTTTACGACTTATTCAGAAAAACATATTGTTCATATTAATAGGTAAGCTACATTAATTTTAAGATCTGAAGTGTTCAGTACCTTTAAATATGAAAATATGTAGTGTTCTAAGGGAAAACAAGTACGTATAGTATTATTTCAGAAAAATTTTGTCTTCCATGTTATGATCTGATCATAAAATCTCTTTTTAAAAATGATATGCAAAACGGCTTTATAAATCTTCCAATTTTAGAAATTTCAGATATGTCAGAAAAATTTCAGTCCAACTGAGAACCTTGAAATGAGTGTATTTAAAAAAAAAAAATTCTTATTTTATTAGGAGAGCTGATCAATTAATCCAGGAAGATAAGGATGATGTCATTCCATACTGCATAGCCATTGGTGATGTAAAAAAATTAGTTAATTTTTTCATGTCCAGAGGTCAACTTAAAGAAGCTCTGCTTATTGCACAGGTACATGCACATAATTACACAGGCTGCATATGTTGGTGGGTGGATGTGGAAGGGAGAAAGTTTGGTTGACTGACTCGCCTTCACATGAATGACAAAGTTATAGATGGCTTGGCTTATGCCCACCTCCCGGCCTTCTATCTCAACATTTCAGTCGCACTATCTTTGCTCTGATCACTAAACTTATTTTAGATCCTTACACATATAAACACCTCTGAACTCTGAACCTTTGTATGCTGCCGAACGTTATATATGCTTGAACAGCATTTTCTCGTAACTATTTACTTGAAGCTTCAAGTAAATGTTGATACAATGAAGTCCATTTCTTTTTTAAAATTCTAAGGGTATCTCCAAAACGCAGTATAAATTTCAAACATGATTTAAGTATACCTTGCTCAAAATAATATTCTGAAATTGGCCAATTCCTAACAATTAGCTAAAGATTAATTGAAATGTTCGTTAAATTTTAGGCTGCTTGTGAGGGAAATATGCAAACCTCACATGTTTCTGCACCTAAAGGATCTTCCTACTCTGATGATATCTGCAAGGAAGACTTTAATGAGTAAGTGATTAGGGTCAATATTTTTATGATTGGTTTCCCTTTAGGAGTTTTTGAGGGACCTGTAGTTCATCCTTATCTGTCTACAGAGGACTTGTGCATTTCTCACCATAATCTAGTTCCATTGCAGCATCCATCCCCGATAAATGAGGAAATGGCAGGAATGTAGACATGGCCTGGACACACTCTATGTAGCTTTCAGAGAAACAAAATGCATTTTAGTAAAGAGATTGCAGATAAAGCACCTAAACACTTAAAAACTGAGCAAACCTGTTGGGAATGAGGAGCAGTGAAAATAAAGTGTGTCGCTTATTAATGTTTCGCTATAAAGTCAGTGTGGGTGATATCATGGTAATTGTGTTCATAACCCCATGACCCCAATATTAGTATCTGGAATAACAGTTAATCCTCCTCCAAAGAAGAAATCCAAATAGTTATGTTTTTAAGAGAAATGAATTTCTTCAGCCTTTTGACTTTTTTCAAATCAGGCAATCTACCTTCCCTTGCCTCTTCACTTGGCTCCTATTTTTACCCTAAAAATAGGATATTTGAACTTTTAGGACACCTATCAAGTAAAAAGGGATCATAAAATGTTAAGCAAATAATGTATTGAGACCAACAATGGTGTTTTGCTGACGCTCTACCATTTCTCAACTTGGCATTTTAAAGATCTGACATATACTACCCATATTCCAGTCACCATCTAAATTTTAAAAATTAGGCTTTTTTTCCACCAATTGGGTGGGCTTATCAGCTCATTCTACTAAGAAAGACTGCTTTCCTGATATTTTTCTCCAAACCAGGCTTTATACCTAAATCAAAGACGTCAAATTAAATTCTGTTCGATGCCTTAATCAGCTTTTTATAAAAGGGTATTAGTTCACTTTTATGATAGAATGCTTGTGTTTATCTAGAATATATACTTTTTTTTCTAGACTCCTGCACACAGTCAGTAAGGAACTGGCAGAATGGTATTTTCAGGACGGTCGAGCAGTACTAGCTGCATGTTGCCACCTTGCTGTAGATGATATTGAGGTACAGCGTTTCAGACTGGTTTATGTGAATGAAAAGCTCTTAAGATGTCATGTTAATTGAAGGGAAAAAACATGATGACTTCCTGTGTAAGATCTGGTTTTGCGTGCTTTCCAAGCCAGAATAATTACATGCCTAAAAAGCAGTAACTCTACAGACTCTGAGATGTTTTTAAAAATTTATATTTTTATCACAGATACGTATTTGTAACAACCTTACCTTAAGTATTTCAGCATATATGAGAAGCAGTAGTTTTGTAAAGGGAAAATCACTGCACTTGGGCTCAGAATTTCCAACTTTTGAAAGCACTTATTTTTAAGTATACTTTAGTATATTCTTCACAAGTTATATTTTAAGGTATTTTTCTTTTGACCCAATAATGTACTAAGGAAAATATTAAGTAAAGATATAGATTCTGTTTTCATGTATCTTTAGACATATTGGCTTTAAGACATATTGATAATCATTATACACCATTGGAGAAGCTTTTAAGAATTTACTTTTTTTGGATAGACCAAAAACATGTTGAGGATATTGCAGAGAGACTGTTATTAATTACAAAAATATGAGCAAGGATTCTAAACTCTTAAATTCTGACCTTATGAAATTTAATTTATGTCCCTTCGACTTTTCCATTTGAAAATTGCAGTTACACTGACATACTTTATAGAAATATTATATTCAACGTTTTATAGGAATAACTGATTATTGGTTAATACAATCTTATCTACTTTATGAGCTTGATGGGAATGGTCATCCTACCCAGCGTCTACGAAACTGAAGACATTGTTTTCTTCTCGAGAAAGCTTGCTATGACAGACCTGATTCGTGGAAATGAACTGGAGTTGGCGGTCTCTGTGGGCACAGTCCTAGGAGAGTCTGCAGCACCAGCAACCCACTATGCCCTAGAATTATTGGCGAGAAAATGCATGATGATACCAATATGGTAAGAATTTATAAATTAAAAAATAATTTCATGGTGATGGAATGCACTTTTTAAATATTGTAAGTTGCATTTGATAACGTGTTGGGAGAGTATAGGGTCTCCTTTTTTAATAAAAGATAAGATTGCGGGAGGAAATAGTGATATGAGAATGTAGTTGTATACTACGGTGGTTGTATAATGAAATCTACCATGACCCATTCTGAAGTAGCCCAGCTGTAATTTCAAGCACTTGAAGCATCATGAGACAATAAAGTGTACTTAAGGTTATCAAGACCACACATTCCCACATGTCCACTACAGTCAATCTTATCAAATCTTATGTCTTGATTTAAGGTTTGGAAAATGAAGTCACTTTTCTAAAGGAGAAGAATAACAAAGATGGTTTAGCTGGAGACTTGGAATAGGGCATTTTCCCAAACTCAGGCAGTACTTTAAGAGACAGACCCTGGAAAGCCCCTTAGGTAACCTGGAAATCCTAGTCAAGTCAATTCTTGCTCATATCTGTAGAGCTTGTTCTTAGGGCAGACAGTCCTTCATTATGGAGGCACTTTTAGGAAAGATATGGTGCTGTCATTCAATACATATGTGTCGAATAAAGATGATTTTAGACTTTTATCTTCTCTTTTCCCAAAATACATAGATTCTCAAGAAGTTTCTAAATAAACTTGTTTATCAGGCCTTTGACCTCTCCCCATTGTACACCCCATGCACACACATACCATACCACTCTTAAGATGGAACGATACACTATTGAACACTACAGATAATAATAATAATAATAATAATAATAATAACAACAACAACAACAACAACAGCTCACTACACTTCTATACTGCTTACTGTGTGCCTAGCACTGATTTAAGCACTTTGCATGAAATACCTCAGCAGATACTATACAGTAGATATTGATTAGCCTCAGGTCTCGGTAAATGGTAAGAGTTAATGTTCAAAGCTACATAAACTGGCTCTAGAGTTTATGCTCTTAGCTACTGCCTTAGTCAGTTCAGGCTGCTATCACAAAATACCACAGACTTGGTGGCTTATAAACAATACAAATCTATTTCACACAGTTCTAAAAACAGAACTCCAAGGTCAAGGCGCGGGCAGATTTGGTGTCTCATGGGAGCTGGCTTCCTGGTTAATAATTGGCCATTTTTTGCTGTGCTCCTACGTGGAAGGGGTTAGGGAGCTCTCTGTGGCCTCTTTTGTAAGGACAATAGTCCCTCCTCACCTAATCACCTTCCTAAGACCCCATCTCCAAATACACTGGAGATTAGGTTTCAACATATGAATTTGGGGAGAACACAAACATTTAGTCTCTGGCAGCTCTCACACTATACCACTTTCTTATCTGGGGGTGTCAAGAACTATAGTAGTCAATTGCAGTTATCCTGACTTGCCTTAGAACCATCCCAAAGCATGAGGTCTAACTATTTATTTATTCACAATTATTTATTCAAATTATTTATTCACAAAGGTGACTGCATGCTAAAAATCATCATCTAATCTAAATAAGATGTGATTCCTTTTTTAAAAAAAGCGAAGGTAAAAAGAACAAAAATAGATATTAAATTTAAAAGTGTTCTAAAAATCTTTCAACTGATTATATGTCTTAGTTGTTTTTCATATAAAACAAACTTCTGTTTCCCTGTAACCCCCCGCCTAAGAGTTCTTTTATATGTCTATTATTTCAGGTTTATTTCCAAGGCAAATTTGTAATAGAGCTCCATAAATTTTAAAAAATAATAATTCGGATAGCAGCATAATTTCAAGAGAATGTTCATAATTTTATAAACCAAAAATTCAAATTTTATATTTACTGGTTAAAGTTTGCTGCTTCTTGGTTCTCACTGCGTATTTATAGCACTCATATACAAAATTATTTTCTTTTTAGCTTTCCATCTGTTGGATACAGGTATTATCTAGTTTTATAAAAAATGTTTAATGAAAATTTTATATTTTATTTTATTGGAATACCAATTCTATATTAAGAAATTATCATTAATTGTTTTTACTTTATTGTTTTACAGAATACCAATTCATTTATATAATTTATAGCATATAAAACTAACTACAAAGTCATGAGAACAATTCCTATAACCTAGATACAAAAGCACTCATGATTACATATTTAAAACTGACATAATAAATGAACTGTGGCTTTCTACAATATAAAATATTAGCTAATTCAATTAAGCAAATTAAAATGCTTGTTCTGATAGTGAAATTAAAGAGTTTTAGATCGTTTAGTT
>NW_006439192.1:13177671-13182943 GCF_000325575.1 Pteropus alecto
ATAAATAGTGATTTGGACTAAAGAGTGAATAAATTAACTAGCATTGCTGTAAATTTCACTGTACAGCATAGTATTTGACAGTAAGAAAGTCAAATTTTAGTCTGTAGTTTATAAAATAGCTATGGAGTAGAATTTTAGCACAGCTGTTGTTACATATTATAAAAGAAAGTAATCTCTGTATTCTCTTAGATATTATTGAAAACTGCTATTAAATATCAGTATCAGAAAACATAAAATCATTTATATTTTTAGCAAGAACAGATGAGTTACTCAAATTTGGAACTTGTAAAAACACTAAAGACTTACCAGCCCAGTGATAACAGAAAATTTGACACATAACAAATTATCTCTATTCTTGTTCTATATTCACTATATTCTTGATTAAATATCTCTTAATGTTTTTAAAAATAATTTATTCACATAAATGACCAATGTAGATTTTACTAAACAGTTCACAAAGAAGGTGAAGGTGGGTTTTACTCTCACAGTCCACAGCACACCCTTCATAAATGCATATTTGAAACATTTCCTATTTATGCAGAATGTACATATATCTATTTCTTGAAAATTGAATATTAACATCTCGAACTATCAAATTAATGTTTTCTCAGTTATGATGCATGCAACCAAAAACTATCTATTGATTTAAAAAAAGAATTTTATAAAAAATATTTTAATATAACATAGTCATATGCCTTATTATTAAATTATTTATTCCATGGGTTGAATATTTAAAAAGTAAATCAGAAAACTGCATTTCTATTTTTGATTCTCACCTAAAGTTTAAGAAATATGAAGAATACCCAAAATTCTAAACTTAAAATATCTAATTAATGAGCTGACTAATGTCCGTTGTTGATGAGAATTAGCTTTCACAGTTTGCTTTATAATTCATTCCAAAGAACATATCTAATATTACTTAGTTTGGCTAGAGAATTATTCTATAATAACAGAATTAATTGTAAATATGTAAAGACTCAGTTTAGATTTTTAAAAACTATTTAGGAATATGATAATAATACATTTTTCCTTCATACTCTTTGGTTCATAATCTACATTTAGAGGAGTTTCATAATAAAGTAGGAAATTAGTACTGTTTATGTAAATAGAAAAGCAAGGAAGGTATACTAAGAGTCTTCTTCCTTTGACATAGTTCTAAATGTTATTGTTAGATTTTTTTTTCCTCATTGAAGTTTCCCCTTTTGTTATGTGACTAGGAATTTGGCAGCCGATCTCCTCCTGATGATTCCTGATAATGAACTACACTTAGTAAAACTCTGTGCTTTCTACCCAGAGTGTACGGAAGAGATCAACGATCTTCATGAGAAGGTATGCTGATGATACTCAGTATTCTAGCTTGGAATGCAGTGCTATGATTCAACTAATTTTAGGTTCAGGAAAATGGATACATGCAGAGAAGCAAATATATGGTCCCTTTAGGACCCTTTAATAAGTACAACAAAAAATGATAATGATATAAGAAATAACATTCATTGAGCTTCTACTATATCCTTGGAACTATTCTAAATGTTTACATATATTTGTATTTTACTTATTTCTCATGAAACCCTGGAAATCGGGAGATATTGTTCATATTTTATAAAGAAAGTGAATTCAGAGAAGGTAAAGAACTTGCCTAAATAGTTAATGATGGGGGAGAACATCATCTTCAACACGTCTAACTTCAAATCCCACACCCTTTCCACTATCCCACTTTACCTGTAAAGTACATGTATGCTAACTTTCAAAAATAAACAATTTAGGATTTTTAAAAGAATTGATGAAGTGTAATGAAATTCACATGCATTATTCTAAAGTGCTTTAAAAAATACTCCTTTGCAGAATATAGGAATTTATATACCAGGATTATATATAAAACAACCAAAATGTTCAACAATAGGGAGATTGTTTATATAAATTACAGTACATATGTATATTTTAATGTTATTAATCCATTAAAAAAGATCCTTAAGTTCTATTTTTATTGATATCAGTAGATGGCTCTAAAATAAAAAACAGATTGTGAAACTGTGCACTTGCTATGTGATTTTCATTTTGAAAAAAAACTGGATACATATTTATTTTATAGCATATTTAAGAAGATACATAGTTATTTTAAGAGAAAATAAAGTAAAGCATTGTTTGTTTAATTCTCAAAATAACAAAGGTTTGATTCACTTATATGAACCTTGATTTTCCTTCAGTATGTGTCTCTAATTCATTGAACAATGAATACTTAATGAGTATTGTGCTAAACAAGTAGACCAAAAGTGTGTTGAGTGTGTTGAGTGTGTGTGTGTGTGTGTGTGTGTGTGTGTGTGTATGCTATCAGGGAAAATGCTTGTGAAAAGATAAATGGTCAGTTACCAATGGGTTGTGAGATAACAGGTGTTTTAACTTCTTTATACACTTTGTATTCTGTTAATTTTTTAAATGAGCTATGCTTTGCTTTTAAAAACATGACAAATAAAAGCTATTTTTATAATTATAATGCATATGGAAGGAAGCAGGAGTAATTTTTTGAATTACACTTTATATTTACCAAGTAGAGTTTAATGTATACTACCATATGCTCTGAGGCAAGAGATACAGGTGTTAAGGTTTGGGGAGGTTAAGTAGTTGGCTGTGTTTATACAACTGTTAATAATAAGGATGAGAATAGTATTCAGAGTCTTTTCATCACACATTCAAAAAGGATATAATTAGACTCTGGTCAGACTTCATTAATAACTCTTTCGAAAGATTAGTTAGTATGTGTAAAGGTGTTAATACCTCTGAACAATTTCACAAGTAACGCTAAAAATTATGTGCTCAAATATTATAGATTTGTGTGGTGACATATAACTTTTAGAATTTTCAGACAGGACAAGAATTACAGGGATGATTATCTTACTCTTCTTATTGTATTCCATTTGAGAATGAAATTTCAAAAGAAACCATTTTATTTTCCTTCTTCTCCATGAGTATATATCAAAATGAAGAAACTTTTTTCTATATAGCCAGGCACAGTACCAAACACATAGTATTTGTAAATAAAGGGCATTTAGTGAATAAAGATGGGGGAAAAATATGAACTGTCATGTACATGAGAGATCCTTTGATGTAGTTTGTTGTATTTTTTTTGAGAAAGATCGAGTGATCTAAAATGTTCAATTCACCTCTATTTTTTAAACAAAAGAAAATATGAAACAATTGAATAACTACGTAAATAAATAAGTAAGTTGAATAAACCATCTTAGTAACTTAAGGGGATGTAAAAGAAAAGTGAGAAGGGAAGAGAGTGACAAATCTCAAAAGAGAAGAGATGAATGACCTTCTGTGGATGAACCACATCATCTGGAGTCAAACGCAAAACGTTTTTTGCAGTGGAAACTCATCCTCAGTGGTTGCCAAAGACTGGTGAGATAGACAAAGCCTGAAGCTATTTATAGTGTTGCTTAGAAGCAAACCAACAAATTTTAACACTTAAACTTCAAAAATCATGAACATATCAGAATTTAATGTGAAAGATAACTTGATTCTTACAACATTATGGAAGCAGAACTTACCTGAGGGAGGAATGTACTCTCAGTTTTAACAGAAAAAAAAAGATGATTTGAGGAAATGAAGAGTATTCATTTTACAGTAAAGAACTTCCTAGGCCCAAAATATCTACTTTGTGGCATTACAGATTGTCAAAGCTGAAAACTTTTAGAGCTTGTACATTTTTTTTGTCTTTCTGCTTGAAATGAAGTGGCTTTGTCTCAAAGGCCAAGTGAAATTAATTTACAGTGTAGAGGACATGTAAGAGTGTACCTTTTATATTTTCTACATTCAATGTGGTTCTTTACTCTGGTCAGCATATTTGTTCTAATATAACTAATCTCAACATTTTTTGCTAAATTGCATTTGTAGGCACTAATCCCAATATCACAACTAAGACAATTCTACCTCTTTTATGATAGAAAACTACTGACTCATTAGTTATTATTCTACTTATTATTATTACATCTTAAAGATATTTCCATAAATGTGTGCTCTTAATACAAATTATTTCATTTACTATTTTGAACAGCTTTAATAAGAAAAACATACTAGATGAATTGGACATATTTAACTGACATCGTTGCTTTTATTCCTATAAATTTTTGTAATATTGTGATCAAACCAATTATTTTCTAGTGCAAGCTACCCACAATAGAAGAATGTATGCAGTTAGCTGAGACAGCCCATGCAGATGGCAATATATTTGAAACTATAAAGTATTACTTGTTAAGTCAAGAACCTGAAAAAGCCCTTCCTATTGGTATTCACTTCGTCAAAGGTAAGTTTTTAGTTGGTAATTTAATTTAAAATCTATTCATTTATTTGATATTTTTATTCGTATTACATTTTTTTTTTAAAAAAGGCCTTAAAATTAAGTACTAGCCATTCTAACTTTAAAAAGGAAAGAGATTGCTGATTGTATAATATGGGGACTAGAGAGAGGGTCAATAGACAAATTCTTGTGAACTAGAAAATGAGGTAGATAGGATCGACCGGACGAGAATTACATAGTTTAAAAATTGGATGAACAAGTCTTGATATTATTATTGAGAGAATTTTTTATTTGGTTTTATTTTGCCAGAATACATCAGTAGTTCAGATTGGACTTTGGATACCATTTATCCCATTCTTGACCTACTGAGTTATATTCGTACTGAAAAATTACTCTTGCATACATGTACTGAGTGAGTACTTTTTCTCCAGAATACATAACTGAACCCATGTAATGTTTCAAAATGGCTACACTGTTTTTGGTATTTAGATCAAGAAATAAGATCATCTTGGACAGGTAGATGCACATGTAGAAAATTTGTTACAATCTTAAGAAAAAATACAGAGGTCAGTTTGAAACAGAAATAATAAATCTTAGTGATCCCATTTACTAATATCTAGTGCGTGTGTTTATATATGTGTACGTACACACATACACACTTGGTTCAAATAGGACTAATATACAAAACTTTTAGGTGATTTTGGACCTCAGGTCCTCAAGAAACCAGTAGTCATCTCTATTAAATATCCACTGTGTGCAAAGCATACTAGGTTGGGGGAAAACAAGTGAAAGTGCTAGAAAGTAAAAAATTGACACCATTCCTGAAAGCAAGTATCATTTAAGGACATTGTTATCCATGTAACTAAAGTCCCCAGAAACTATATAAAATACGTAATAGAGGCTTTGGGCTATTTTTGTTTTAATGCCCATGTGAAAGAGATGATGCCTCAACCTGTGAAACTTTGGCAAATTTCC
>NW_006439192.1:13182973-13183768 GCF_000325575.1 Pteropus alecto
AGTCTACACACCAGGAATTCCAAAATCTGACCAAATTAGTTGCTATACATGAAGAAACAGTGAAGTAGTAGGAAAAAACAAGAAGGCAAGAGTTAAATATTATTTAAAGACTTTTATTTTAAATTATAATAATGTTATAGCATAAACGTCTGAATAGGAGTTAACTGATGAATAAAACATCTTCAAGTTTATAAAATTTTCTTAACATTTTAAACTATAAATGTCACCCATTAAAATATAGAGATACAAGTACATTTACTATATGAGAGTAATGTTCTATCTCAAATTATGAAATTAAAAAAATATATTCTCTTTTAGAGCTCGAAATGAGTTGCTCATATTGTGTGGTTATACTGGAGCATTACTAGCTATCAGAAGAAAGTACCAAAGCATTGTTCCAGCACTTTATGAGTACACAAGGTAAAAAAAAAAATTTCTCTATTATGAAATTAGAGAAATTATTTTCACTGAGTCTCTATTTGTATCGTAGGAGGCACCAAATATTTGCATGAATCCATTTATTTACTCAGCATGTACTTTCTAACAAAGCATCAATACACTATAGTAATTAGAAGTGACCTAGGCTATAAATAATAGAAATCCTAATTCTAGCTTAAACATGTAGGGTGCAGTGGTCTTGTGTCAAGACACTTGCGGTAGGCGTTGCAGGGCTGTTAGCTCCTCGCAGATTTCGTCAGGTACCTGGATTCTTCCCTTCTTTGGATTCTGCCATTCATGGCTTCCTCCCTCTCGCTTGAGTTTCTCGTGGTTACCAGATAGATCCTAGTCCTCTGT
>NW_006439192.1:13183832-13184234 GCF_000325575.1 Pteropus alecto
GACGCTGAGTCAGGAAGGAAAGTGCTCCTCAGGGCGGTGTGCTTACTGCCCACGTCCAGAACTGTGGAACCCTGCTCTTTAAAAGATGAGAAACTGGGTATTTTAGCTTTTCAATCTCTACAGTAGAAAAAAAAAAGTAAAGTGGGTTTGTGAGTAGCAGGAAATGTACTATTTCATACTCAGGCATAACCTATCTGCTCAGCTCCTCTATTTTCTAACAGCTTGCTGACCTTCAGCCATTATGCTTAAAACTTGTTATACTCAGAAATAAAATCCATAGTGCCTTCCCTAAAATCTATTTCCAAATCTACTAGTTTGCTAAGTGGCAGAGTAGGTACCTCCTAAAAATGCCGAGAGTCTGTGAGTAAGCAGTTCTTCTGGCTGCCCTTCATGGGGGGCACA
>NW_006439192.1:13184281-13194964 GCF_000325575.1 Pteropus alecto
GAAAGGTCTTGTGTAGGTCTGTCACCTGGAGCAGACTGAGGAATAGTAAGAATTAATACTATCGGGGCACGCAAGGAAAAATCTGTTTCTTCGCAGGCAGCATAACCACAATTCAAAAGCTACTTTTGACTATTAAAATATAGGAACAATGAGTTGTATCACATGGAATTAAAATATTATTTAGTGAAATATTTCTAACTATCTATGACTTTGGTAGTGATGAAATTAAAGAGGGAGAAAATGTCACTTGAAATAATATCAAGAATAAAAGGAAGGCTTTTTATTTGTAAGGGAGGAGAGACTTGAGAGAATGAGTTTAGTTAAAGAAAACAGTTTAGAAAGAGAAACTTAAGAACTTGCTGATTTTAAAAACTTCTTATTTCTCTGACAATTGTATTTTTGTTGTCTGTCTTGCCATTTTTATTGATTTCCCCAACTCACTAACATCCGGTTTCCCAGTTTTGTTCCCTCCCATTCCCTCTTGTTCCTCCTCTTCTTCCTTTTTCCTGCTCGCCCAGCTTACTCTCCTCCCACGACTCCACTCCTCTCTTCTTTCCTCTCTAGACTCTGTCCTCAAAAACCTCACCATTTCCATAGCTTCACCTGTCCCCTCTATGGAGATAACTCACTTTAGGTTAAGGCATAGCCTCCTCTCCAAGCTCCTCTGTGCCTACTCACCCAACTCCAACCTTAAACTCAGTATGCTCAAAGTTAAAATCATCTTCGTTCTCAAATCTACTCCTTCTCCTGTGTCCTCTTTTTCTTTTGATGGTGTCATTATATTCCTGTCAACCACAATTAAATGATCGGGGTCATGATTAAGTGCCAACATCAAATGATTTAGTAAAGTCCCCCATCTGCATTTTACTCGTTTCCTGCTCCAGCGCAGTTATTGTCTTCATTACTCTCATCACCAGGAGCCCTTCATCTAGTCACCCTATCTCTGTCTTTCTCCTTCTGTCAACCCACCCTCTGCACTACTGTTGCTATAGCCTTCCTGAAGCACCATCTCCCTTAGTACCTCCCAAGACTTCTCACTATCTATACATAATGTTCTAGATCCTTAGTCCTACATCAAAAGTCCACAAAAATTGGATTCCAACCTCTTCACCCATTGGGAACTAGCCACATTATCAATAATTTAGGGTTAAAAAATGATGATACTAATTGATTTAAGATAACATTACTGAGATGTGTGTTAGTGGGGAATGGTATTTATACCTTTTTTTATCTTACCAATACTTATCATGTCCCAGCAGAATGATAACTGGCATGAGTAACCATAAAATGTAAATTATAAGAAGTCTTACTTTTGCGCTTCATCTCTAAGGTCTTATGTTCTTTTTCTTTTTATTTCCAAGACAAATTTTACTTTTAAATTTCGGTTAACTAGATCCTTGAGAAATGTAATGAGTTTGTAACTTATTATAGAAGCTAGATAAATAATTCCTTCTATAAAGCCTCATAATGAATAATAATATTTGTTTTCTAAACAGAGATGTGATGGATCAGTGCAGCCTGTTTCCCTGCTTTTTTTTTTAACACATTTCTGTCTTTCTGCTTGTTGACATTGTTCTCTTACTCTTCTCCCACTTGCTTTCTTAATCTTAATATTCATTTTAATACAGATATGTACTGTACCATACAGTAGTTATAAGTGGCTATTATTCAGCTTTGCTTGGCTTATCTAACCATTCTCCATACATTATGCAGTTCATTTATTCATCCACTCACTCAGACTGTCATCCAGCCAACATTTATTGAACATCTTTGACTTTTCAGGGACTGAAAGGCTAAATATGCAAGTTATCATGCACACATACTCACACACATATCTATATAGATGATTGATAGATAGATAGAGACATATATATATATATATATAGGCATATATACTCATGTATACACATATTTTAAACAGTAGTTTTTGAATCTAAAATTTCAGTTATTTAAAGTTAATTTGCTTTTTTGATATCTTAGTCTTCTATATCAGATGTTAATTTTTTTCACGTGTTTCAGTCAGCTATTAAAACGTCGGAAGGTGTCGGTGCCTTTAAAAATTGAACAGCTTTCTGAAGAATTGGATGCATGGAGAGCATGTACACAATCTATCAACCAGTGAGTGAAAATGTTATAAAAATTGGAAACAGAGAGTATTAATATCACATCAAACTTGTTGAAATGTCATTATTATTCTTAGCAAAATTATGAATCTTGGTTTGTTTAGCATATATTCACTAATATTTTACAATGCTGATCTTTTCTGCCTTTTTAAGTCAGAAAAGGCTTTTTAAGCCTTTGTTTTACTATAAATTAAGTCTAAAGTTGATTTGACGTCATCTATAAAGGGGAACTAAATAATTATCAGGGACTGTTTCTAATCTAAACCTTCATAATTCTATGATTCTACAAAAATGAAAATGTAATGTCTGTTGAAAATATAGATCATCAGAAGACTCTCCATATACACCCCCTTCTGAGTCACAAAGAATGGTTTATGCAACTTTACTAAAGAGGCTAAAAGACGAATCACTCAAAGGAATTATTGGACATGATTATGTGACTGGATCAAATCTTCCCAGTCATTCTGATATTCACATCTCTTGTCTCACGGGATTAAAAATCCAGGTACAACCTAATGACACATATCAATTGTGCATTTCTATCATTTTTATTTTTTTCATTATATTTTGAAATGTGATCTTAAAAATAAGCATAATCTGGATTAGGTACCTCTAAAGAGTCCTGAGACCCAGTGAGAAGATAGTCCCCTAATGCTTTCATAGTTAGTGTAAATGGTCCCTCTCCTTAAAATAAATTCATATATTCATTGTGCTATTATCATAAAAGCAATTCATGTAAATAGGTATACTTAGAAACAAATGGCATGTGTACTCAGGAACAAATGTTTAAAATACAGATCATATCCTTAGGGAAATTAAATAAGGGAGACAAAGCAACAATCAACACAGCTACAAATGATTATATCTCTAGATTAAATTTAACTTTATAGTCTTTATTTGTATTTTATACACACAAAGAAAGCCATTAAAAACTGATACACATATAATATATTATTGATATAGATGTTCTTGCACTGACTTACTAAACTTTTCAGCAATTAAAAATTATTGGAATCAATCATGAGAGATAGCTAATCCCAAAGAATGGTCGCTAACATACAATCAAAGTAATGATGGTGAGTGATGCCAGAGCCTTCCAGTGTGCCCTGAGAGGTATGGGGGCATTATCTCCATCATCTCACAGCTAAGACCAGTTATAAGTGCACCCATGAAGTAAAGGTGAATCCCCATCAAATGCTAATTGAGACTATAGATTGTATGGAAAGAACTCTACTTTCCAGTAATAGTCACATTTTATAAGTGGCTAATTAATTACATCTCTAATACTGACATGCCAGAACAACAGAAAAAGGTGTTTTGGAGGATATCCACTCAAAATAAATAGCTTGCTACCAGTATAAACCCAAACTAGTGTAAACTTGACACTGCAAAGTAAGTCTTCAGAACACACCAATATATTTCAAGAAACAGACAGGACATACAATTGTATATATGCTTATTATCCACTTATGTTCAGAGATTAAAAACAAGAACAAAGCATTAAATTCAGAAAGTCATAATTCAGAGCAAAAAACATAATGCAATTTTGAGAATATATGTTTAGTGCCACACACTGCCATCTGGGTACCATTTCTAGTACTTGGTACCTTCACATTCCTTTTTTCTGGTTCTTTTTCTCCATCTAAGAGAGCCAAGAGACCTAATAGATGTGCTGTCTAACCTCTTTACCCGGACCACATTCGGAAAGGATCTAGTAATTATCTTATATATACTAAGGAGCAAATAACAGATCTAGATGGAGTGCTACTCTCCCAGGATATTTCTGTCTCAACAAAAAATTAATGTGTTCTAGTTATAACTGAAATTTCAAGTACCTATGACTAGGAAGTTGTCTACTTTATATGATGGATTTTCCAATACCTAGAAATAATTTGTTAACAAGCTGTATCATTTGAAATCATAATAAAAAACCGGGTAACTTTAGAACATAATTAAGAAAATAA
The DNA here is from genome assembly GCF_000325575.1 of Pteropus alecto. Classification (NCBI taxonomy): domain Eukaryota; kingdom Metazoa; phylum Chordata; class Mammalia; order Chiroptera; family Pteropodidae; genus Pteropus; species Pteropus alecto. Next base: position 13,188,369 of record NW_006439192.1, read on the forward strand.
GTTTTTATTTTGCATTTTTTAAATCATGCTTTTCCTTCTAAGAGCTGGGAAATATAGTTTGAAAAGTTTTTTGGTTTTTGGTTTTCTTTTTGCATTAGGTTCTTCAAAACTACCCTTGACATACAAAATAACTGATGAAACTAAATTATAAATATAACAGTAAATCACATGCTTGCTGTGATTTTAAATTACATAGACACATATACAGCAGTGTCTTTTTTATCTTTTGGAGAGTAGATTCAGTTTCTTAAATAATTTTCCCCAGTGAATGATAAAAATAGTAAAGTATATTTAAGTCTATTACTAAACATATATGAATTTATGCACTATTAACTTTGTAGTAATCAATAGATTAACAATACCTGTTATCATTGATAGCACTACTGTATTTAAGAATTCAACTTATAAAATTAAATTATATTTTGAAAGACATCAGAGTGTAACATTAAGATATTTTAAAATGTGGCAGTTCAAAAAAATCTAATTTTTCTCATATTTTCAAATTTTCTATCAGCATTGGTTTTTTATTACAGTGATTGTTTCTGGAAGTTTAAAAACATGATGCAAATTTATAATATCATCTTCTCTTTCCTCAACTCTCACTGTGTGCAGGGCCCTGTATATTTCCTTGAAGATGGGAAATCCACTATCTCATTGAATGATGCTTTGATGTGGGCAAAGGTGAATCCATTCTCACCTTTAGGGACTGGAATACGACTCAACCCATTTTGATAGAGGTTTTTCTCCATGCTTAATTGTTTTTTTAAAAAAGACCTTTTGTGGGTTAGTATTAACTTTAGCTTTGTTGTCCAAGAGCCAAAGGTTGGGAGGAGGAGGAGGTGGGGAATGACGGTTGGCTTTGTTCGTTAACTTCAAAAAATAAAATATTTATATATTTTTCAGGAAAAATAGATGTCTCCTTTATAAAATAGTCGTATTTGGAAAGATGGTAATATTTAAATTATAAAGGAGTAAATAATGTAAAATAACATATAAAACTTTTACAAAGCATAAAAGATACCCAAATATTATATTGTTGAAACATTGAAACGTATAAAATAGTACAACGCTTAGAAAAGTACTTGACATACAGTAAGTACTTAATATTTGAATGACCGAATATCTCAAAATGTTGAACTGGAAGGTATATACGACTGATCGAGTTAACACTTATATTGTCCTCTATTTAATGTATAGTAAACCACTAGTATTAACTCATATTTAATGAAAATTTTCAGTTATAAGTTTAAAATATATCAATAAATGCATACATAGTCAAAATACTTTTGAGTTTTATTTTTTAAAAATAAAACATTACTAAGGTTTCTATCTGAAATTCAAACATCCAATTATAAAGAAATAGGTTAAAATGAGCATAAATACATTGGGGTTGAAAAAGCAAAATGCAGTCAAATCTGTATGAGAATTTGTATCTGATGATAATTGACTATTTTAAATGATATTTGTTATGTAAAGACATTTGATTAATGCACTTAATATTTTCATAATCTCTAATCAGTTTTTATTAACTCTAACTCATCATTTATTTGATAAAAACTGTTTGAAATAAATTTCTGTAAGTAGATATTAGTTGAAATTTTGGGTATATTATGCAAATTCAAGTTTTTAAAATATTTATTAAAAGAGTAAAGCTATTAAAAAAGCCTGAGGCATGACTACAAGTATTTTAATTATCCTAGAATTCTGACTTTGAAATTTATGAAATTAATGCATACTAGGAAGAATAGTACTTTGATACTCAAGTTGTTTTATAGGATTTATAATATAGATGTTTTTGTCTAACTAAAGAGTAAGCTCATATAACTAGAATAATTATGGTTTTTATTACCTTTAAACTTGTTGTATGTAAAATATTTTAAAATTTTTCTTAAACAGGCTTCTTAAAACAGAAACCAATATACATTATGTACCTATCTATCACATTCACCACTTCTAACTCCTCAAGAAGATATAGGCTTAAATTCCATTTTATAAAATAATAATTAATATTATAGAAGAGAATATATGTAACTCAGAGATGCAGTGGGTCATATAAAATGTGTCTAAGAATTTTTTTAACCCTTAGTGATATGTGTAACCCAAATACTTTTAGGTGGGGAGGATTATTAATTGGCATATATGTACTAAAATTTTCTTACTTAAAAATGGCAGTCTAAATACTACTATCATTCTCTTTATTTTGTCTTAAATAGATTCAGAAGTCTCTTATGTGCTTTAAATAATTCAAAAAATATGAGTTTAAATTATATATAAATAATTGTTACCTTCTGTATTTTTAATGGATGCAGGAAAATAAAATATTTTTATGTATAAAATGTGAAAAAATCATGACTCTAGCACATGAAGACAACAGAGAGTAACCCAGTTGTTGTCTGAAATCTAAATCTGATTGATTCAAGTGCAACTCTGTTATTCTTTGCCATCTATGATATCGTATATCTTAATTTTAACTGTTAATTTTTTGTAGAATTATGTCATTCGACTATGCCAATCTGTATATATTGTGCCTTAATATGAAAAACGAAGCATTTTTTAAAATGTATAAAAGTATTTTTCATTATTAGATTTCATATGCATGAAATAATATGAAGTTATTTTCGTAACTGAAGATGTCCATATAACCAGGAATGCAGACAAATTATATTTTGCAAGTTTAAATCTGCCTTTATGAAAGAGGTCTCATTAGACAATGATTTACAAGCATTGGAAAAATATTTTGCCATAAAAATTACCAGCTGGTGAACAAAATTGCAATATCAAAATCAGCTACATCTCGTAAAAATTTATGATGATTATGTCAATCAAAATTAATGAAATATATATATGTATTTCCACAAAGTCATCCAGATGTGTTCAGGAACATGGTTGCATTAGAGCAATGACTCCATTTTGTCCTTATAATAGGAAAATTAACACTTTTTTGGTTTTAAGTTTAAAGGTATTCTGAACATAGTAAAAAGCCTCACAAATTACTTGTAAAATTTGGGATTTCATATTAGTATACTAGTAATACAGAAGATATATTTATAGTCGATTCTTAGTAAATGTTTACTGTACCATATCTTTGAAACATTTGTACCTAAATAATTGAAAAAAGTACTTTCATGCTGAATTTAAATACCGTATGACTGTGCTATAATATGGCATGTAGTTGTCTAGATTTTCATGTATTTTTGTACGTCAGATCCCCTAAATTTTAATAAATACCGCAATTAAAGCCAGATATGACATAGCAGATATTACTTAGCAGTTAACTGCTAAGATAAGTGTCTGTCTTGTCCTTAAAACTATCATTGAGAGAACACTATTTCCCCATAAATGCTGGGTCGGTGTCATCAAAGGTGTGAAGTGCTGAGCTGCCCATCTGGATTATTACCCTACTTGGAAACATAGAAAAGTCACTTCATTGGGTGGTTCAGGGGAAAGATTCTCCATTTGTGAGAAACATTGACTACAATAAACCCCAAAATTATAAAAGAGAAATAAGGCTTACTAGTGAATAAAAACAGAGTATCACAGAGGCTTCCATTCCCATGATAAGCATTCTGCCAACTGATTGAAAAGGTTTTTCTTCCTATAGGGGCTGCTGTAGCTCCTAGAAAAGTTCATTGCTTCCTTCTGACAGAGATCCCTGGTGAAGAGAACGGCCTTCGTGTGGTTCGCCTGTAGTGCTAGCTTCTGTTGACACAACTCATCCTCTGGGAAGTTCTTGAAATTACCTACTTTGACCAGACATGCTACCTTCATTTATTTATTTACTATGGAATGAAGCTTACAGACCATTTCATATTTTTCATAGCTCTCTATAGATCCCACAGGAGTCTAGGAAATTTAACATAGTCCAAGAGGGATTAGCTTTTTCAGGAGATTGAACACAGAATCAAGAGAATAAAGAAACATATTATTTGACTGTCTACTCAAATCTAATCCTTTTCTCAGGATCTTTTCCCAAGCTGAGCTTCAGAAGACTTGTTTCTAAAAGACGCTTTCCTAAGGAACTGTATTTTATGAGTTAAAAATTATTCCCATAATTTTATATTTGTTTGTCCTATTAGAATGCAAGGCAGCAGGTCAATAACCGATAGCTGGTTAAGATATTCATTTGAAATAAATTCTTAACCTCAGATAAAATCAGATTCTAAATACATTTCTAAGAAGTCATCTATTTCACCAGGGCTCTCTTTAATTTCTTTTACTAAATATGAGCTACGCAAAAATTAAACAAGAATGTCTTTGGATGTAGAAATTCTAATAAAACTGCCTAAGCCTTCAAAGATGCAGAAAAACTGATAGTTTAGCTGGAAACTGACAAATATGTCACAGGATTCACTGTTAGCAATAGTCATCTTGGAATTCAAAGGAAACAGTGAGATGGCATGAAAACATGAGTTATTCTAGTTGAAGAAGATTTTCCAAATATGAATATAAAATTACCGAAAATATATGAAAGATAAGCAGTCTTTCAGGATATCAACCTGCTTTTGTTTCCCTTCAATAAAAATATGGGGCATGACAGCAACCAGTAGGAATTTTTTAATTGAATTAAATGGATTGCTAAACACTAAAACCAATTTCCAAGTAAAGCATGACTTTCCTTCTCCACAACTCAATATCAATGGGAAGGACACCTATTTTTAAAAACTGGTTTAAATAAGGCTATTTATGATGGTGGGCAAGATTTTCTATGGGCCAATGTATAATAATAATCATTCAGAATAAATTTGTATTAATTAGTGTGATATGTAAATATGTAGTATCAGGCAAATTAGTAGCTCTTTTCATTACTAATGAGGAAAACATTACAAAGTAGATTCACCACTCCTACAAATTTTGTGAGAAAGAACTCATCATGGTGAAATAACTATACCTTTAAAATTATTTTTGCTCCTCCTGTACTAATTAATTTGATTTCGTAGTTTCAACATTACCTGGCACAGGTGTTTTAAATAAATAGTTGTTGACTGGAAATGAAAAAAACATGTTCTTCAATGCAATTATGGATAAGAAACCACTTTAATTTACTTATTATTGAAATATATCCCAAACTAGGTGATTCTATCCCTTTAGTATAAGGCAAGAGATGGTGGCATCACTTCTTCAAAGCCTGGTGCTTTTCAAGGTCACTTTTCCATCTTTGAGAGGTTTTGTAGCAGATTCAAAAGGTGTTCCAGCTTGCTTCACATGAATTGTTTTAAGTGAATTGCCACCATTACCTGTATTTGCTGGAATATTTAAATAAAATTAAAATCAATGTGTGGTTATTAAATATTTATACAACCATCAATGTTTCCAGTACATCAAACAAATGCACAATGATTGGCAACAGGTTGAGCACAGGTTAATCGAAAGCCTGGTAAACAAAATATTTAAAGCACACATTATAGTAGTCATAAATAAATCTGAATGTCACCCACCTCCAAGTCATCAGCAGTGACTAAAAATAACCAGGGCTTATTTTGGAGCATCTGATACTGAATATGACTCAACTATTTTTAAATGTTGCTTCAGAAAGCAGCTGAGGCAACAGTGCTACAATTTTAATAGTGCTTAGATTTGGCACATACACATAATTCATACGTCAGTTTCTGGAACTCTGATGTACTGAAGCATGCATGCTGGCCACCCAGGCCCGTTAAGTCACTCATTTCTAAAGTGAGGGGCTAGTGGCAACTAAGAAATCTATATTCTCTTGGCCTGCTATTTTGCTAACACTAGATTTAGGTAAACTGAGGAATTTAAGTATAAAAAAAAGAAAAAAACAAAGATAACCTGTATTACAACTAATTTTCACCACCTCATTTGATAATTAGAAGCTTTTCAGATGAACAGCCTGTGTTTCCGTGCTATTAAGTGCAATCTTAGATGGTAAAACAGGGTTCATTTCCTACTGTCTGATGCCTTTGGCTCTTTCTCTTCTGTTCACTCTGATGTTCACTTACCTTAACTAATTACTCTTTTATTGGGAATAACTGAAATGGAATCCCATTAACAAATTTGGGAGGGAAAGTAACTTAAAGCTTAGCAAAATAGTCCTCATCTGTGTAATTGCCAAAGTCAAATTCACAGCATTTATTCCTGTTATGCACAGATTGAGAGAATCCAAGTGTCTGGAACAGGATCGAGAGAAGTAAAAAGATAAAAGCATGTTCTTTCCCATCCTGATCCAGCGAAGACCCCCATAAGCTTGTCATCCATCTTGAAAAGGAGAGAAAAAGACCACTAAAGTTGAGATGGAATTGTAAAAGAGAATAGAGAACAAAATGGGAGGTGTTATTTATAATAGCTGCATTATTAAAATTGTAAAAGTATAATCCATTCTATGTGGTTTGATCTGGAATGATGACAGCATATAGTTTTTCTAAAACTCATAAGTAAACCTTGAAAGTTTTTCGAAAAGATAACAAATGATAACAAATGAGGAATTCAAATATCAGTAGGCATCATTTTTATATACGGTGCTTTGCATCTGTTCCTCGCATAGGAAGGAAGCTCTGCTACTTCTACTTCTACCTTTACTTTATAGGTCCCAAAGCAAGTGGTCATATCAGTTAGTCTTAAGGTCCAGTTAGCCATAA
>NW_006439192.1:13195511-13223043 GCF_000325575.1 Pteropus alecto
GAGGCAAAAAGGACCTGCAGTCTCTTCCCCAGGCCTCTCTGCCCATCACAACCCTCTATTCCCCTGCCTCAGCCTTCTGCCTTGGCTTCAGCTCACCCCTGCTGGAACTTTCACTGCAGGTTGAAGGAGAGGAGATGTTCCAGGAATCTGAAGGTGAACCAATGGATACATTTTTTTTTTAAAGAGAAACACTGTTATTTGTTTCTGTTGGGTTCTATAATGCTGAATACTATGCCTCAGGCACACGATGAATTCAAGAGGTTTTAATGGACTGGCTGAATGTCTAGATATTAAAAAGTGTGCTCTGAGGAACAGTAGTTCTACCAGTCCATTAGCAAAACAAAACTAAAATAATAGTGATGTGCGATCAAAGAGAGTTTGGAAAACACTTCATTCTGTACCTCTCCTCTTTAATATATATAATGCATATTAGCATATTAAAGGCTCTCTGAGAAGTCATAAGTTTTAAAAAAGGAATCTCTTGACATTGCTTTCTCAGACCTTATATAAACAAGGACCTTTTTTCCCCCCACAAAATCCCTGAACACATTAGGAAACATAGTCTGTAGCACAGGTCCACAAATATCTGTCATCAAGGGCCTGACAGTAAATACTTCAGGCTTTGTAGTAGGGTTTTTAGATAAAAAAAAAAAAAACACAAGACATTCAGTTAAACTGAATTTCAGATACATAATGAAGAATGTTTAGTAAAAGTATGTCCTCAACATGTTCCTAAAGTTATCAGTTGTATTATGCTGTATTTTTATTCGCTAAATCTGGAACCCCACTTTGAGGGCTGTACAGTCTGTTTGGCAACTACTGGGCCCTGCTGTTGGAGCTCAGAAGCAGCCACAGACAAGGCGTAAAACAAACAGGCATGGCTACATTCCAATACAACTTTATTTATGAACATGGAAACTTGAATTTCATCGTTTAAATGTGTCAGGAAATATTTTTCTTTTGACATGTTTTTTCAACCATTTAAAACTGTAATAACCATTCTTAATTTATAGGCTACACAAAAACAAGTAGTAGAGACTGGCCCTATTGTTTGCCATGGTACAAATGCTTTCCGAATTAAGAGTATTTAAACAAGTGGCTTCTTGTAATACAACTGATTGGGAAGTTCAGGTATACACTATCTGTATCTACTTTAGGATTGATTTATCATCCAACTGCTAGAGAATTGAGTTTTGAGCTGTCAGTGATATTAACCTATTTCACACTCACCTATTTAAGGATAAATTAGAACTGAAATGGCTCCTATAGTAGCAGGCAGGGACACCCCGGCTTGGGAATGTCCTCTGCTGTGACTGATAGTTAGCAGACCACATGTCCCCTCCACCTGTCCAAAAGCACAACATGCCAACCTGCCACACCATTTTAGACTAAATGCCTAGGCCAACATTTTAACTATTTTTCAAAATTTAGATGAACAAAGTAGAAAAAAAAATCCATTTTAACAGGTAAAAAAGTTAAAAATAAAATAACGAAAACACTTACATAAAACAGGAGCAAGTTTTTGCCTTGAAATCATTGATTTATATTTATACCCAGAGGCTTGGGCAGGATGATGATCAAGAGTAAATTCTCCCACTGTGGGTTTGACATCAAACCATTCTATAAAATATAAACACAAAAATTGTGTCTTAAAAATTTACTGTGGCCATTGACAAAGCACCATAATTTAGAAATTAAGCAAATTATTTAGACATTCATTTCATCATATTCCTAAGAGCGGTATGAACACAAAGGTTAACATCCCTCTCCCCACATTGTTCACATCTTTAATGCATGAAATAGTTGCTTTATAAAGAACTCAGTTGAGTATATCCAAGGAAAACTTACTTGGATTTAATTTTCTGCTTAATTTTCTTTGTAACATTTGTAAAAGGAAGAGGAAATCGATTTTAAGTTCATTGCTGAGCAAGTTGGGATTACTTAATAATTCTGATAACCTAATGTTATCTTTAATAAACTTTGAAGCTGTAGACCTGGGAACCAGGGGCAAACGCATCTGGTAACTATAGTCTGTGAAATTCACGAGGTCATCCTGGATACTTTTAATTCTGGAAATAAAAAATAAAATAATGTTGACAAGCTGCGTTTTAGGAGTGAGGTTTATATTATCAAAAGTTTCATGTTGTATTACTAGAAGATTCCAAATAACTTACTCTCGATGTGTTAATAAGGTGTAAACCTCTTGTATCAGTATTTCAGGTACTCCGGTTTTACAGTGAATCGTTCCATGGATTAGTTCTTTAGGTAGTTTAATTTTTTTTTTGGCCAGGAACTTTAATAGTAGGAAAAAAGAAATAGTTTCATCATAAGTTCTATAAAAATCTCCAATTACTATGAATTCATTTTAATCTCTTTTATCTCTCAACTATTTTTCTGATTTTTAACATGTTAACTTTTAAAAGATATTCAGCAAGAAAACCACTATACCCCACTCCAATTTGAAATGAGTATGCTCAGTTTTAATAGCTTACTTGTGACATAACCTTTAATAACCTTTTCAATACAAGGAAACAAGCTGCCAACTCAGTAGCATTGTATCCTAGCACACAGTGACACACAGATATGTATAAAAATCAAAACATCAGGAGCACACCTTTCAAATCCCAAAGTTCTTAACAATTAAAAATGTCAATGACTGCTAATTTACCTTTTCCAACTGTGCCCAGTTATCCAACTTGACTTTTAAAGAAGTTCCATTTTCAAAGGATAACAAATTAAGGTCTCCGGGGTAATATATAGTAAATATTTCTGCTATCAGGAAGCCATTTGAAAAATCCCTGATCCATACAATAAGGAAATGAAATAAAATGTAGTTACTTATACAATTGATATTATTTTATAGTTCACACCAATCTAATACTCAATACTGACAGCAAGTAACCTGTCCAGTGTCCCTGAAAAGGCTTTGACTATTTTAATATTTTAATGATAATTTGATAATAATAATTTAATAATAATAATAATAATAATAATAATAATGTAGTCACCAAAGCATTCCAGATTAGCTTAAGTATTGATTGAATGAGTGAATGAAATGTTTCAGCATATTGTTTTCAGGCTCAATCCCTAAAAGGGCAGATGTGTTTGTGGGTGTGGTGAATGGGAGGGAAAGGCCATCAGAGGCGTGAAGCGCCTGCGGGGCTGCGAAGAGGTTGCTGGAAATAGGCAGGCACGGGTCAGGGTAGCTCAGGCCCCGCGCCCGCCAAAGCGGCCTTGACCAGCTTCTCCGGCACCTGTTGATGTTCCTGGGGAAGAAGCTGAGATCCAGGCCTTGGAGCCAGCGCAGGACAGACCGGGACAGGCGGGAGCTCTTCGGCGGATGCGGATAGACCAGACACTTCTTAGGCCTCCCTCTGACGGGAGCTGATGGCTGTGGCAAAATTGACGAAGACTTGGGTAGGGCTGCCGCCGGCACTGTCAGACAGTTTTCTTCTGGGCCGGCGGCAGCCATGGCGCTTTCTGGGTTTCTATGGCAGCACCAGTGGGGGAAGGGACCGGGGTCCGCGTCGGGGCGGGGCCTCGTGGGGGCGGGGCGTCAGTGCGGGCGCCAGCTTCGCGAGTCCCACAGTTTGGGGAACGAACGCTCCAGGATTGGGGACGCGATTCCTGGCCCCGTTGGGCGTGGTTTGGGGAGCCTAAACACTGGACGGAGCTTTCAACCTCAGCGTCAGTTGGGCTCACTAATTTAGAGTTTCCCCTATCCCCGCACCCCTTTGGAATTGTGATGTATGCCCAAATGAAGGCTTATCTTCAGTAAGGCATTTTTGAGGAGGGTGTGAAGCGGCTCCAGAGGAGAAGGACAATTTTTGCTTGGAAATTGGAAATTGGTTTTTCCTCCTAAATGCCAATGAAAAATATCTTTAAAATTAAAATGAATATTTAATATCTATAAAATTTAACATATTTTAAAACGATTTGTACGTTAGATTTTCACACTTCACAATCATGCCTAGTGTGCATGATGATTCATTCATTCAAAACATCTTTATCAAGTGTGCTATGTATCAGGTACTGATCTAGTCACTCGGGATTTATCGATGAACGACGTAGAGAAAAAAAAGATTTCAGAGCAGGCTTAGACAATTACAAATTAAATATTTACAAAACAAAGTTATTAACATTCTTTTAAAACTAATACAGTAAAAAAATCACTTAAGGTGGCATGTAGATACATATTCAAGATAAAATACGGGATAGATCTTGATAGTGAAGCCATATAATATTGAATGTTTATTCATATACATGTTTATTAAGAAAGTAAACCAATGTGAGTCTTTATATGGTTAAAAAGGAAAACAAAAACGATGCTATACAAGTGCTTTCTCTTTGCCCAAGGAAATTTTTCATGAATGATACATTCATTCAATGGACTTTCTTTGAGGAACTTTTATTCTGTGCCGTGCTATGCACTCGATCTTACTATCCAATATGGTAGCCCGTAACTACATGTGGCTATTTAGATTTAAACTTAAACTAATTTAAATAAAATAAAATAACTCTGGCTGCATTTCAGTTGCTCAACAGCCATGTGTGGCTAGTGGCTGCCATATTATACAGCAAAGAGACAACACTATCATTGCAGGAAGTTCTACTGGAAAGCTATGCACTAGAGTATTTACAGAAGATATAGAGATATAAATATCTGTAAAAAGAACACCTACCCTGAAAAGCTCCTCCATCGTAAAAATATATTAGTATAGGGAGGAAGCGAGTAATTCGGCCTTTGTCTAGGATTCCTCTCAAAGGAGGTGATCTTTGATTTGGATCTTATAAGGCAGTATTTTGAATTGGTGAAGACAGATTTTGGAGGACCAGCTCTACTTTTTATGTTATGTGATTTTGGACAACCTGTTTAATTTTTAATTGTAAAAGGTGGAAATAAATAGGATATACCTCATAGGGTTATGTTGAGGATTAAGTAAACGAGTTAAGGATGCAAAGAGCCTAGAACAATATGTAGCACATAGTAAGTGCTCAGTAAATATAAATTGTTTCTAAAACAATCATGCAACTCTGTGGAGTGAATGGGGGAGGGGACAATTCCACACAGACTGGCTAATGTGAGAAAAAGCATAGATGACATATATGGTCTATGATATGATAGTTTTTAAATGAGTTTTAGGACATAGCAAATAACTCATTCAGGCTCTAGCATAAGGGCTAAAGAGGTATATTAGGGCTATAAATCAAGGCTTAATTGAGAACAGTCTTGCTAAGAAGTCAGGATTTTTCCTGCAAGGAATGTGTCCATTGGTAAGCAAATAGTTCTCTGTTTCAAACACGCCCTTCTATATTCCTGGGGAGTTGGAACTCTGCAACATAGTTTCTCCTTTGCTAAGTGTTTTATTAAATTTTGCCAATAGGGGGAACTAGAGAGAGACCAGGAGGAGAGGAGAGGGGATTAGCTGTTTCCCCTTGGCTTGCTGCTCCTCTGGATGTCACCACAGCAACAAAGCTTCACCTGGCAGTGGCAGCTGCTTCCTGCCTCCAACTTTTTTTTAGCACTTCTGGAACAGGTTTCATCATACTCCCTCAGAGGTTTAGCAACCACCAAGAAGTGGCTCTCAGAATCCAAGTCCTAGATTTTACTCTAGGATGGCTGCTTTGAGCTCCAGAAGAATCAGCACCAGCTGTGTCCTCAATCCTTTCAAGTCAGCCTATAGGGCTTTTCTTCCAACTTCTAGGTTCTAAGAACCCCAGCTTCTTCCCTTTGTTCTCTAGCAATAGAAGTGGCAATTGCTTCCTGAATCATCTATGTTAATTTGATGCTCTTTTTAGTTTTTCAGTTCTTCAGAATCTGTTTAACAATTTTTATATATGAAATTCTTGTTGTTGAATTGGATGCTGAGTGATTCGTTGCTTAGTATTTGAAGTGAGGTTACCATCTCCCATGAGCTCATCTACATCTTACTCAGGCATCTGAGGAACTTGCTACTTCCCATGCATCAGATTCAGTCAGCATGATGTCATGGAAAGAGTAGATCAGCATGATGTTCTGTGGAGGTTATGATAGTCAAAAAGGCACTCATTGGCCTTGTGTCATGGAACAAGGAAATTGATTTGACCTAAGGCAAGATCATGAATGTGCTATATTGGGCCTACTAGATTGGAGCAAACTGCTTTGGTGGGTCTTGCAGATTGTTATGGAGAAGAGTGATTTCCAGATCGATAGCAGAGTAACAGTTGCTAGGGACTGTGGCAGTTTATTCCAGTGAACAAATGGAAAAGCAACTATAAGTGGAGTTACCTCCTGATTAATTTACAGTAGTTGTATATAGAGCCAGAGGGGTGATAGAGTAATTGGGAGGATCATAAATTGTACACTATATAAATGTCTAACCGTTGTACCGTATACCTGAAACTAATATAAAATAATAAAGAAAAAATAATAAAGCAATAATAAAGCATAAAAATAATAAAGCTATATTTTATATCCTAAATAAAATACTAATAAATAAAAATAAATTAATTAAAAATAAATTTACAATAATCCATAGTCACCCTCTAAGATTCATCTACTTCTGCATCAGCCAAATAGCCATCAAAGTCAATACTTGTTATTGACCTATAACCTGTCAAAAGAAAATACAGAGCCTTACTTGATATATTTTGATGAGTAAGAAACTGTTCTCAAACAGGGAGGCCTCTAACTGAAAGTGGTGAAAAGTTGGCTATAGTGTGGCTATAGTGTAGTTTATAAACCATTGTGAATGGTTACTGGGGACTTACATTTTTTCATCGCATAACCTCCCTTGATTATAGCCAGTTAGCTAGGAAGCTGTGAGATCCTGCTGACGTGAGGAAAGCTTAGATTTTTGTGTAAAGTCAGAGTTGGCATTTTGGGAAAGTCAGAACAGTTTAAGTTTTAGTTGTGTGACTATGGGTATTTGGGCTAGTGGTATATTCAAACTGTGGTTTCAGTTTTGATTTCTTTAGAGCACACCTCAGCACCACCTTTTTAACTTTGCAGCTTGCTGGATGCAGACAGCAGGCATATAGTGTGTTCTGCTCAATAAGAGGTAGCTAGCTGTGCTGTGCTAGAGGCAACCTACTCCAGTCCACTTCTGCCCTTGGGGAGGAGGAAGCCTTTCTAATTCTGGAGTTTGAATAGAAGTTACACCTGGCCCTCCTCCTGAGCCATGTCCTCCAGCTTAGATTATATCCATACTGAGGTGATAGTATGGATTCTATCTACATGCCTTTATTGTTTAATTTGGTTAGAATGTGGGCAAAAAGGAGAAGTACTATTAATTGGGTCCCTCCAAGATCCCACTATTTCAAAAGATGAAAAAGAATATATAAAACAAGGAAAGGATTAAGAAAATGCAGAATAGTTCCAGTCAAGATGGAGGAGTAAATAAACTGTACTGGCCTCCTCTCATGATCACATCAAAATTACAACTAAACTACAGAACAACCATCATTGAGAATCTCCTGAAGTCTAGCTGAACAGAAGTTCCATAACTAAGGATATACAGAAGAAGCCACATTGGGATCGATAGGAGGGTCGGAGTTTGTGGAACGACCTGGTCCCACACCTGTGTATGGTGGTTAAAAATAGGAAGGGATAGATTAGCTTTGGAGGGCCCTCCTGTGAAGCCAGGGGTCTCAGCCTCACACCAGGTTCCTCAGCTCAGTATTCCAGTGCCAGGAAGAGAAGTCCCCATAATTTTTGGTTGTGAAAACCAGAAGAGATAGTGGCTGAGTGAGACAGAAGGCTGCGGGAATCATAGGTATTCCTCATAAAGAGCAGGAGTAGACTTACTCACTGATAGATTCACTCCCTCTGAATTCCAGTGCTGGAGCATCAGCTCAAAAGGTGCTGGGGACAAACGGAGAGGAACTGAGTTATGTGGTTTCAGGGTGAGGGCTGGAGGGGCAGCTTTCTCCCAGTCAGAAGTGCTGGCAGAATCTGTTGTTAAGCTCTCCCCGCTTGCAGCATGCAGACACAGGTGTCACCATATCTGTCACCATCACCCTGGCTAACACTGGTCACCTCACCCTGGTGATTCCATGGAACCTCCACCTACCCACCCAACTGTGGGCCCACTGAAGCCTCTTCCAGTAGCTTTTCCATACAAATGACCTGTCTTGGTTCATGCTGTGGAGTTTCCTAAAATCTTTCAAAGGTTCACAAAACCTAAATAAGCAGCATCTGGCCTAAGCATGCCTTATACCTCTTTCGGAGCAGCTTCAAGCCTAGCACTAACAGCAGGTAGCCTGAGTTTGCAAGTTGGCCTCTAGAGGCACAACCAAGCCCAGCGTGGGTGTTGGCTATCTCAGATTCCTTGCTGGCTCATGCCAGGTGGCCCAGGGCAGGGCACAGGCTGCTGCTAAACTTCATCTATGGCAGACTCCTCCTGGGAGGCCCCAGCCTGCACTCATGGGGCCAAATTCAAGGACGACACACCCAAAGGGCAAATTCAGCAGATGCCAGAGCATTGCTAAAATGAATCCAGCTAGATAGGGTCAGCTCCTGCACAACAGCTCCTCCACTACATTCACCAGCTAGTCCTCACAACCAGTCAGCTTGAGGGTTAATCCCTCCCATTGACATGTAAACAGCAATCAAGGCTCAACTACAATGGAAGGGCATACACAAGCCAGAAGGGACACACCTGGAACACCCAGCTCAGGCAACCAGAGACTGTGCCACTGGGCCCCACAGGACACTTACTTCATAAGGCCATTCTACTAAGACTGGGAGACATAGAAGCCCTACCCAATACCTAGAAACAAACACAGATGCAACCAAAATGTAAAGACAAAGAAACATATCTCAAATGAAAGAACAAGACAAAGCTCCAGAAAAAAGAACTAAACAAAATGGAGACAAGCAATCTACAGATACAGAGTTCAAAACACTGGTTATAAGGATGCTCAATGAACTTAAAGGTAGAATACATGATCTCAGTGAGAACTTTAACAAAGAGATAGGGAGCTTAAAAATATAAAAAAGAACCACTCAGAAATAATGAACACGATAACTGAAATAAAGAATACCTTAGGAGGAATCGATAGTAGATTAGGTGAAGCAGAAGATCAAATCAGTGATTTAGAAGATAAGGTAGCAGAAAACACCCCATCAGAACAACAAAAAGGAAAAAGAATCTCCCCCACCCCCGCTAAAAAAATGAGGATAGTTTAATGAGCTTCTGGGACAACAGCCTATACGACATTTGCATCATAGAGTACCTTCTGAAGAGAACAAGGAATTGAAAACTTACTTGAAGAAATAATGACAGAAAACTTCACTAACCTGACAAGGGAAATAGACATATAAGTCCAGGAAGTGCAGAGAGTTCCAAACAAGATGAACTCAAAGAGGCCCACACCAAGACACATCATCATTAAAATGCCAAAGTTTAAAGACAAAGAGAGAATCTTAAGAGCAGCAAGACAAAGGCAGTCTGTTACCTATAAGGAGCTCCCATAAGACTGCCAGCTGATTTTTCAACTGAAGTTTTGCCAGAGGAATTGTTCAGTGATGAAAAGATAGGACAATCAAGATTACTCTATCCAGCAAAACTATTATTAAAATTGAAGATAGAGAGCTTCCCAGACAAGAAAAAGCTAAAGGAGTTCATCCCAAGCCAGTATTACAGGAAATGTTGGAGGGACTTCTTTAAGAAGAAAAAAGGAAAAAAAGATTTTAAAAAATATGAATAAAATGGCAATAACTACATATCTATCAATAATTACTTTAAATGTAAATGAATTAAATACTCCAATCAAAATATTGGGTGGCTGAATGGGTAAGAAAACGAGACCCTTACATATATTGCCTACAAGAGACTCACTTCAGATTGAAAACATACATAACCTGAATGTAAATGGATGGAAAAGATGTTCCATGTAAATGGAAAGAAACAAAAAGAAGCTGGAGTAGCAATATTTACATCATTTAAAATATACTTAAAAACAAAAGCTATAATGAGAGACAAAGGAAGACCCGGCTATCCCACTTCTGGGTATTTATCCAAAGAAACCCAAAACATTACTTTTTTTTTGCTACATGAATTTGATCAATTCTAAGAGTTTTATTTATTTATTATTTATTTATTTTTAAAAATTTATTTATTTAAATTAGTTTCCAGTATACAGTACATTGGTTAGACATCTGTATAATTCATAAAATGATACCCCCAATTGCTCCCTCCCTCTCATGGCCCTCCACCTAGCCATATTAATGCTAACTGCATTCCCTCTGTCATGCTCTCAACTACTCATTTGTACCTCTTTAACCCTTCACCCCATTCTCCCAGCCTCCCAGCTCCCCTCCCCTCTGTCCATCACCAAATTGTCCACTATATTTGTGAGTCTGTTTTTAATTCATTTCTTCTTTTTGTACTTTAGATTCTGCATATAAGTGAAATCATATGGTATTTATCTTTCTCTGTCTGACTTATTTCACTCAGCATAATAATCTCTAGGTCCATCCATGTCGTTGTAAATGGTAGGATTTCATTTTTTTTAATGGCTGAGTAATATTCCATTGTATATATATGAACCATAATTTCTTTATCCAATCGTCTGTTGATGGGCGTTTAGATTGCTTTCATATCTTGGCTATTGTAAATTATGCTGCCAAGAATGTTGGAGTGCATAGATCTTTAGAAATTATTATTTTGATTTTCTTTGAATAAATACCCAGAAGTGCAATTGCTGGGTCAAAAGATATATCCATTTTTAATTTTTTGAGAGACCTCTGTGCTGTTTTCCATAGTGGCTGTACCAATTTGCAATTCCACCAACAATGTATGAGGGTTCCCTTTTCTCTGCATCCTCACCAACACTTGCTGTTTGGGGATTTATTGATGATAGCCATTCTGACAGGTGTGAGGTGATATCTAATTTTGGTTTTAATTTGCATTTCTCTGATGGTTAGCGACCTTGAGCATCTTGTCATATGACTATTAGCCATCTGTATTTCCTCTTTGGAGAAGTATCTGTACAGGTCTTCTGCCCATTTTTTAATTGGATTGTTTGGTTTTTTGTTGTTGTTGAGTTGTATAAGTTTTTTATATATTTTGGATATTAACCCCTAATCAGATGTATCATTACCAAATATCTTCTCCCAAATGGTTGGTTGTCTTTTTGTTTTGTTGATGGTTTCCTTTGCTGTACAAAAACTTTTTAGTTTGATGTAGTCCCATTTGTTTATTTTTTCTTTTGTTTCCCTTGACTGAGGAGATATATCCGAAAAGAAATTCCTGTTAGTAATATCAGAGAGTTTACTGCTTATGTTTTCTTCTAGAAGTTTTATGGTTTCAGGTCTTACATTTAAGTCTTCAATCTATTTCAAGTCTATTCTTGTATACAGTATAAGAAGGTGGTCCAGCTTTTTTTTTTTTTTTTTGCATTTATCCGTCCAATTTTCCCAGCACCATGTATTGAAGAGACTGTCTTTACCCCATTGTATATTCTTACCTCCTTTGTCGTATATTAAGTAAACGTATAGGCGTGGATTTCTGTTCCATTGATCAATGTATCAGTTTTTATGCCAGTACCATGCTGTTTTGATTATTGTAGTCTTGTAGTATAGTTTGATATCAGATAATGTGATACCTCCAACTTTATTCTTCTTTCTCAAGATTGCCGTGGCTATTCGGGAATTTTTATGGCTCCATATAAATGTTAGGATTATATGTTCTAGCTCTCCGAAAAATGCCATTGGTATTTTGATAGGAATTGCATTGAATCTATAGATTGCTTTGAGTAGTATGGCCATTTTAATGATGTCGATTCTTCCTACACATGAACACGGTATATGCTTCCATTTAATAATTGTATCTTCAATTTCTTTTTTCAATGACTTATAATTTTCTGAAAACAGGTCTTTTACCTTCTTGGTTAATTTGATTCCCAGGTATTTTATAGTTTTTGACACAATCGTAAACAGGATTGTTTTCTTAATTTCTCTTTCTAAAAGTTCATCATTGGTATATAAAAATGCCACTGACTTCTGAATATTTAATTTGCAACCTGCTACTTTATTGAATTCACTGATCCATTTTAACAGTTTTTTGGTGGAATCTTTAGGGTTCTCTCTATATAGTATCATGTCATTGGCAAATTACGAGAGTTTTACTTCTTCCTTTCCAATTTGGATGCCTTTTATTTCTTTCTTTTCTTATTGCTGTGGCTAAAAGTTCCAATACAATGTTAAAGAGGAGTGGTGAAAGTGGGCATCCTTGTCTTGTGCCTGATCTTAAGGAAAATGCTTTCAGCCTTTCTCCATTGAGTATGATGTTAGCTGTAGGTTTGTCATATATGGCCTTTATTATGTTGCAGTATGTTCCCTCTATTCCCATTTTGCTGAGAGTTTTTATCATAAATGGATGCTAAATTTTGTCGAACATTTTTTCTGCATTTATTGATATGATCATATGGTTTCTATCTTTCAACTTGTTAATGTGATATATCACATTAATTGATGTACCAACCTTGCATCCCAGGAATAAATCCAACTTGATCACGGTGTATGCTACTTTTAATGTATTGCTGAATTCAGTTTGCTAATATTTTATTGAGGATTTTTGCATCAATGTTCATAAGAGATATCAGCCTATAAATATATATATTTTTTAACGTCTTTGTCTGTCAAAACACTACTTTGAAGGGACATGGGAATCCACACTTTTATTGTAGCGTTATTTATAACAGTCAAGATATGGTGGCTGCCTGGGTGTTAATCAATGCTTGAATGAAGAAAGAAGAGGCAGTACATATATATAATGGAATTTTACTCAGCTATACGAAAGAATGAAATCTTGCCTTCTGCAACAATATAGATGGACTTAGAGGGTATTGAGCTGAATGGAGTAAGTCAGATAGAGAAAGACAAATGCCATATGATTTCACTTACGTGTGGCATCTAAAGAACAAAATAAACAAAAAGAAACAAGCTCATAGATACAGAGAACATTTTGATGGTTGCCAAATGGCAGGGGATTTGGAGGGATGAGTGAAAAAGGGTAAGGGATTAAGAAGTACAAACTGGTAGTTACAGCATAGTTATGGGGATGTTAAGTATAATATAAGAAATCTAGTCAATAATATTATAATAACTACGTATGGTGTCAGATGGTATTAGATTTATCAGGACAATCATTTTGTAAGTTATATAAGTCTAATTACTATGTTATATATCTGAAACTAATATATTTTATGCCAACTGTAATTTAAAAATTAAAAAATTATTAACATAAGCCCCTCAAAAAGTTATTTTATACTACACCTTACCCATAATTTAAAATTTATTAAGATATGCTACTTTCATCACTTTGCTGCAGCATTGAACTACCTTTGTCTTCAGCTGTGTCTAAGATTAATTTCTTGAAGTGTCACCCTAGAACTATTGTTATAATTGTCACTGGACTGTGAATTTTCAAAGGTGGATAACTGAAAGAATATAGTTCAGTTTCTACGTTGCTCATGATGAAGTAATAACTTTTCACTCTTATGCTGCCCTCCTAATAATCTGAATTGAAAGTCATAGCCATGAGAATGCAATAAACTAAACATGAATTGGAAACATTATTTATATTTGAGCAGAGAGAACTATAAACTTAAGAACACGTCTACTACCTAAATTACCATTTAAATTTTTATATTCCAATGTCAGTATCAGCTTCTTAAAAATGATTGTAAGATTTAATCATTTATGTAAATGTTTTAATATCTCAGATGCTTAAATTTTTTTCAACTAATTTTGAAGCAGAGAGTCTTGGTAGTTTATCTCCCTTTAGAGCGATTCACTTTATCATATTCAAGCCAGATGCATATTAGAAGCACTTTCCTTAATAGTGTATTTAAAATCTATTTGGCCAGTTAATGTCTCCATCCACATAGATGAAAATATGGATAATTTTCATCCCGGTAATTGTAATTACAACTCATGGTCAAGTCAGTTACAATTGATAATAAATGTAATGGGATATAACCAACACTTAACAAATGTAAACGCCAATTGGAACGTATATCTTTCTGTCTCCATAAATGCACAAAGACTAAAAATTAAATGTTTCTAACTCCATATGTTGTGAGTTTGTGTAGAAATGAATTGAAGAGCTACAAAGCGACAGGCGAAAGTGTGAGGCCATTGGATCTCATACTTTGATTGCTAAAGGTTAAACCTATGAAAATTAACATATTAGACAGGTAATTATTACTACGGCACACAAACTCAAATATTTCAGTGGCTTAATACATCAAGGATGTATTTCTTGCTGATATTTCATGTCTATTGTGGGTCAGTGGGGTGGGAGATGGTTTCCACAAGTGGGGATCCAGGCTGGTGCAGATTTCCCCAGCTGGCACGTGTGGCCTCTGAGGTTGCTATAGCAAAGCCAGATAGAGGAAGGATACACACTGACTCTTATGTCTCCTAGCCTACAAGTGCCATATGTCACTTCTACTCATACCCGTCATGTACTCTCACCCTATCTGTGTGGGAGTACTAGGAAAGCAGGAGAGCACATATACTATTTAGCCAGTCCCAGTCATCCTGTGCTGTAATTAGAAATCTCTTCCTGAAAGGGGTCTGATTCTGTTTGATGTGCTGTGTTTGTGGACATAAGAAATATTTCCTGTGGCTTTCTCTTGAAAAGTCAACCATGACTCAATCTGGAGTATTCTAGGAAGAAATGATCTCAAAGATTTTATCTATCAATAATAATATTTCTTTACTTTTTTTCCTCATTATTTTCTTCTGGTTAACTCAGAATTTTGACCTTATGTACCTGGAAGAATGAAAGTGTTAAAATGGGGAAAAAAATTACGTACTATTGGGAAAACCCCCCCTCCCCTGCAGAACTACAGGAGGTCCCTCCCAAATCCTTACAAGATAAGGAAAATCAGGAACTGAAAAATGGGAAGAAGTAAGATGGAAATCTTCATAAGACCCTGGTAGAAAGTATGTATTTCTTATTGATTATCTATTATTATGTAAAAAAAACCATTCCCAAACTTAGTATCTTGAATTACATAACAATAATTTACATTCTCAGGATGGTGCAGGGCATCAGCCAGTGGATCTTTCTGCCTGGCCTCACTCAGATGGCTGCGGTTCTCCAGTTCTCTGGCTGCTCCACCTGGGCTGGCAGTGTAAGATGGCCTCACTCACCCATTTGGCAGCTGGGGCTGCCTGTCGGCAGGGCTCCTCTCCATGTGCTTTCTCATCCTTAAAGAGGCTAGCCCAGGCTCCTTCACAAGGTAGGCCCAGACTGCCAAGAGGACAAAAGCAGAAACTGCAAGGTCTCCAGAGGCCTTTACTCAAAAGTATCCCAATATCTTTTCCATCATGTTGTTTAGCCATAACAAGAAACAGAACCAGTCCAAACTCAAGAATGGAGAAATAGACTCTGAATCCTAAGGCAAAGAGAGGGAGAGTCGCGTAGCAAAGGTATGTGCACAGTGATGGAAGAAATTACTGGAGGGCATTTTGCAAAATAAAAAAAAATCTACTCCAGTTCCTCTGTGCCCCTCAGGCCTTAATCAAATTTAATTTGGTTTGATGCAGGTAATTTTCCCACAAAGGATTCAAGAGGATAGAGAGAGAAATTACACTCACTCACAAGGAGAAAAGTTAATTCTGCCTTTTGTTTTGCGAGTGCACCTTCTCCCTCTTTTCATCCCAGAACAGGGCAAAGGGACTTACCTGCGAAAGTTCTATCTGACTTACCCCAAGAGGGAGAATTCCCTCAGGTGGGTGTTATTTACCAGTGTGTTTAACAATGTCACAGCTGAATAGGAACAGTTACATAATTTGCAGGGCACAGTGCAAAGTAAAAATGTGGGCATATTGTTCAAAAAGAACTTCAAGATGACAATATCAGGCCATTAAACCAAGCATGGGGCCTTCTGAGTGTGTGACCCTGGAGCAGAATCCAGCCCATTGTTACTAAAACAAGTGTATGTGGGTGGGTTGACCATATGATTTTCCCTCCTCATACACAATTCAAGAAGAAAGTTTGTGAGATTTTTTTCAATACCTTCCATTTTTTCTACTAAGGAGAATGCAACTGAAAGTATAAAATTGCTGCCTTCCATTCTCCCTGACTGAGACCTGAGACTGTTTAGTTGAGAATTAAATTGAGACCTTCCTTACAAGGAGTAATTTCTTGCCTAAGGCAATATATCTTTATGTATATAATAGATATGGATGAGCATAATAATTTGAAACCCAATAATGTGAAATGCCGACTCATTTTGAGAGAGATGCCTCAAAACTTGTTAAGTTAGGAAAATATCTCTTTTCCATCTTATATGTTTCGATGGTACTGTCCCATGAGGATTAATTTGTCATTGGGTGCTCTAGGGGTGTGTGTGTGTGTGTGTGTGTGTGTGTGTGTGTGTGTGACTTCTTTCTGGGTTTAAAAGGACATCTGTCCCTCCCACCGCCAGGGAGATGCCAAGGCAGACTAGATTCTGAATGCCCACCAGCTTCTACCACAAGCCTGCTGGCTTTGTGGACATGCAGACCCTGCAGCAGCATGAGGCCCCACGCTTAAGGGGCTCTGTCCCTGGGATGTGTGCATAACTAATTGTTCCTGCTCTGCTGTGATACTGTGAGTCCAAACACCCCTTAACACCTCCAAACTCACTCAAATGTGTCCTCAGGTGTTTGCATGACAGAGGAATCATATCTGTTCCCAGGAGGTCACTATATCTATATCAATGTGTGCTACTCTACTCTCATTGACCATGATGCAGTGACTTGAAAACTGATGGGTAAAAAAATTAGTGCAAATGAATCACATTCGCCATTATCTTCCATTGTAAAATCAAATACTAATTAGAACAGAAAAAAGTATTTTATTCCAGGGATAATAATCACACTTGAATACATTAGCAAACATATGGTATATTTAAATTAGAACAGTTCTTTGATAAAACTATCATACTCAAGCTAAGATACAAGGTCCCAGTATTCTAAAATTTTAAAATGCCAGTTTTCATGTGAATATTTGATATTTACTTCTCTTATTGGCACCAGACCAATGGAGAGGGATGTTTTTCATTACTCTTACTCTCTAAGAATACCAGGAAAAAATATAGTAGAAACCTTTTTTACTAAAAAATGGTTTTAATACCTAATTATATTTCATGAGGTTACTCTATAATTTAAACATTTTAAATGCACATTATTCATGAGATCACTATAAATTTGTTAGAGATAATAAAACGGACACATTTAAAAGTTTCTAACCACATAGAAAACATACTTTAATAAACATGCAAAGCCTTATTTCTATTTGTGAAAATCTAAACAAATAATTTTTTTTGCAATCTTAGTGACTTTGGGGTTACATACAGTAATGGTTTATTTCCTGTGGGTCTCTGGCAGTCAGTCAAAAACTAAGAAAGGAAAATAGGCCCCTGCGTTATTAAAGTAGTGGTCAAAATAGTTAATCAAAATTTGATAACTTTACACAACTCAAGAAAATATTTTTTTCTACTTTACACAGAATTGTAAGTATCTTGAATATCTTATTTCTAAGTCCCTAATAGACTCAAATCTGGTTTAAATTACAAAGGAGGCACACAACTTTTTATTATATTTTATGTTGCACTCAAGTACAGTTAAAGCAGGAGAGAATAAACATAGCATTGACCCTTGCAGAGGACATTGCTCTAGTAAGATCTTCTTTGATGCAACACTCCCTTGCTAATACAGTCCGAGCTGAACCCTTGGTTTGTATAAGAAGAATTAGAAATACCACTATTAAGGTTTATATATATAGGGTAAATTTTTTAAGGTTTCTAGGTTTGCTAAGTGGCACCCCATAATTTAAGGATTTTTTTTTTTTTATCTTCCATTTCCTGTAGCCTTGGACTGCCCTGATCCCTGGGATGTGACCAGGCCCTCTTTATCAATTAGATATGAAGTTCATTTTCTTCAGTCCAGGTATCATCAGCTATTAACAATTTCTGAAATGGAAGAAAGCTGGACTGATATGTTTAAAAGCACTGAAGAGAGACCTTAAGAGGCTATCCTTGAGAAGAAGGTGGTCTTAAAATAGCTTTAGTAGGTGTATAATGTTCTATACACCTCAGGATGAGAGGGCAGTGGTGATAACTTCCAGTTTTACCAGTTTCTGCAATAGATCCATTTAAGGTGGTGAAATGACTAGTGAGGTCTTTGCAGGAAGGGAGTAATTTATCTTTTCTTAATGAGTTGATCATTATAATGCATGTGCAACATAGTGGATTTACTGAAGGAAAGTCATTTTATTTCGAAAACGATAATAGCTGCTCTTTTCTAAACCATACTCATATTTTGTAATAACATCAAAAATACAGAGATAATTGATTACAGTTGCCAAAATTAAAAAGCTAATGAATTATTTGATGGATATAAATCTTTTAAAATATAATATGCAAATAATTTTTTAAGAGTTCATTTATTTTTGCCATACTAGAAAATATAAAATGGAGACTTTTTCATTTTTTCTAAACCAACAAAAAGGTATATGGGAATAATAATATGTAGATATATTAAATACACGATAGTCAAAAACAATAAAAATGCATAAAACAATAGTACCCACTAGTACACTTAAAATTAAAATTGATATTTCACTTCTTCCCTGGGTGTTCTCATACTCACTTTTACTCTATCTTATGCATATTTTAATATGAAATATACGCTAGGCAGATGAAATAGAAATTTTTGATTTTCAAAGTATTTATAATTATCTTACTGCTCTATCGGTACTGTAAGAAATTCTGCAATAATGTTGGCAGCTGGAGCTGTGGGATAAGGTGTAACCGTGGTCTTCCTATGTAGCTTCTGATACAGAGTCTGCAGAGTTGGCAAAGGGAGCTTGGGGTTGCTACAAAAAACGTGAAAGTATTTGTTAATTAAAGTCAAAACAGATTTTTATGTGTTCTAAGATACGTTATATGAAACCATCAAAAACTACAAGTGCTTTGTAGTAAACCAGGACAGTGAGACCACTATACTTGGGACATTTATGTAAGCATTTATATTGCCTTTATTTACAAGATCTTATTATAATTAAGGTATTTTCATATACGTTTTTCTAAAACATTATAGTCTTCAGGCTTATGAAATTATTGTTGCATTTAAAGCCTCAGAAACAAATTCTGCCTTTTGAAGGAGATAAAAATCAAAGAAGTGTTATGCACTAAAGGGGGACATTTAAAATGTTTCTTCGAATCAGGTTCAGTATTGAAGCCAAAGCCAATTTTATTATTGTGTCTGGACCAGGCTTAAGAAATTCTGTTTCAGAACAAAAGTCTTAACTATGGAAATATTTCCTGATTATTTTCTATAACATGTTATAGAAGGTGCATGTCCCTGTAAAAAGGGGCATATTTCCAAATATTTATTAGCAGATGTTAAACAGAATTACATACTATTATGTGTTGCTAAAAACTGAATATATTAACCCAAGGAATATAAAGTTTAGGTAAGATGAAAAAAAAGATCATCGTGATATCTTCTTTATAGATAGAAACTAAGTTAAAAAACATTTACTTTCACGAAGAGTATTCTGAAGTTATGCCATTATTATTTTACGTGCCAACAAGAGGTCTTTAAATTTCATCTATTTCAGGCAAGTGTATTTTTGTGGTTTAAACTATCCATATGTATTCTTCGTACCTTCATGCTGAAGCAATAATCTTTCCACCAAACTGCTAGAAGCAGCTACATCTACAGGTCGCAGAAGCTCTGTATTTTTGGCATTGATATCTGCTCCAAATTCTAGCAGTAAGTTTACAGCTTCCATACTGGACTGTTGAGCAGCAGCGTGTAATGGTGTGTCCCAATACTTGCCTTTCTGTACATCAGCACCTATGTGTAAATAAGAAATGATGATGAATATGAACAAAAACTGTTAGATGATTCATTTACCTCACCAAGGGAAGGAAAATGTGACACAAAGGGGCCCTCAACTCTATCTGTGATGAGTTATTTCTTTATATATACATATATAAGCATACATACTTTTATATATGCTTTGTATATACAAATACATATGTATTATCTTAAAACTTGGTACGCTTGGATAGAGAGTGCCAATATTTGTTACATTTTCTAACATTTTTCTGTATGATTAAAAGATCTCATAATAAATTTAAAAAAATTGTAAACAGTTCCAAAAGTAATCATATTAACTAGTATTATAAACAGTGTATAATTCGGTTGACTCATATCTATTTTCGTCACAATTAATAGCTCAGTATTATTCAAGAGCCTATTGCTTTAATTCTTTTCATTTATTTTAAGGCAATAGAGCTCTTTTGTTTCTTGGAAAATTCATGATTCTAGATATGTGAGCTCTTTAGGTAAAATGTATATAGATTTTCCTGTCACTTCTCACTCATGTAATTTAAATTATAAATACATATTTATAAATATGTATTTATAATTTAAATT
The DNA here is from genome assembly GCF_000325575.1 of Pteropus alecto. Lineage (NCBI taxonomy): Eukaryota > Metazoa > Chordata > Mammalia > Chiroptera > Pteropodidae > Pteropus > Pteropus alecto. Next base: position 13,215,943 of record NW_006439192.1, read on the forward strand.
ATAAATATATAGAGACTATTAAATGGAAAGGCACATTATATTTCTGCGAAGTGAATTTAAAAACTGCTCACATTAAAAAAAAAACCTTACGTGTCAAATTACCTATTGCGCAGTTATTTTAGTGCAAGCCCTGGCACATGGTGGTCATTGAATGCATGTGCAATGAATAAATGCTGTTTAATATTGTAAAGAATAATAATTCCATTTTCCAGTACGTAAATGGTTACACCACTAAGAGATGTTTAGAATCAAAGTGCATAAATCCCTTTCAACTCTTTTTTTTGATACTATCGTGAAACTCATGTTTATAAGAAGCAGTGCATTTTAAGAGTTCCTTTATGGCCCTTTTGCTACTTTCAAATTTCAATAAGTGTAATAATTTTCAATATTTTTAACGAAATATAAAATGTCTTAATGGAAAAATTATATTGCATAACAAAATCTCCATAGAGAAAGCATCAACTCTGTTGGTTGTATCAATTTTATGGGAGAACAGAGCCTGAAAATAACAATAAATCCACAATAACTAATGGCAATTTTTCAATATTTTTTTTCACCTAGTATAAAATATTTGGAGGAAAGAATAATATTCCTAGCATAGTAGAGAAAGTTGTAAAGAGTAAGCTCTTCTGGTTATATAAATTTATGGGAGAATATAGTCAGAAAATAACAATCTGCCAACAATTATTAGCAGAATTCATGTTTAAGAGTTTAATTGGTGTAATGGGGATTAAATAGTAGATGGAGACACTACTTGCCAGAAATTTATAATTTAGCTAAGATGATGTGAGTAACACATAAAAGTGTTACTAAAAATATATGTCAGTATATATCAGAGGCCAACTGATTGTCATAAACAATAAAAAGCATAGACATCCATTTACTCATTTTACATATATTTTTAAGCACCTACCACGTTAGAGACACTGTGCTAGAGAAAAGAGATGATGGGAAAAAAGAGATAATCCATTACCTAAAAGAGCTCTCAGCCTGATAGTGGGAGAAACCACTAAAGCTGAACCTTCAGGAACTGGTTTGTTTAAAGTAGGTGGAAAAGAATGTTATGTCTTTTCAGGTAGGTGGGTCAGAGGTTACAGTCCCGGTAAGTGCATGAATTCTTATGGTTGGTAGAGAATAAGGTTATCTAAGGAGTGACTATCTCTAAAATTTCTTCTGATGGTTTTCTACTCAGAATGGCAACATTAAATTCAGCCTTAAAGATCTTAATTTTATGATCTTTGTAAGTAGAGGGTTTGAAACTTTGAGGTGAAGTGGAGTTAGCAAGAATAAGCTTCTTATTTATTCTCACTTGCATGTGAGAATGCTGAGCATAAGAACATTTTTAGCCATGAGATATTATTTTTGAAGAAGCATATGTAAAGAAATAAATACAGAGCTGAATAATTGCTTGTGTGTGCAGACAGAATGGAAGATGTTTTAAAGAAAATTACCAGAATGAAGAAGCTTCCGGATACAATGGAATTGCTGTGACATGCAAGCTACATACAGAGGAGTTCCTAAATGAGGAACATCTTGGTCAATATCTATGCCCCAGGATATCAGTATTTCCAGACATTCGTGGTGACCTGCCAACACAAAGTAGACATGAATTTACTTTTCCTTACCGCCCATCCCCCCGACACATGCACCTTACACCATGCTTCTCCCTTTATTCAATTTGTTCATTGAAAAATAAATGGAGCACTGCTTGTTGCTGAAGGAACATTTTCCTGCTGTCACTTAATCCCATAACTGTTACCTTTGCTGGCGGCCTCATGTGTGGGAGAAGGAAGACATGACTCCAGTTGGGGTTTGGCACCATATTCCAAAAGCAGTTCTGTGCAGCTTGCACTGCCTTGTGAGCAGGCATTGAATAATGGAGTCACACCATCTATTGTGATTGCATTTACCTAAACCGAACCAAAATCTAAGAATGAGATTCAGAGAATCATATGTGATTAACTATTAGACATTTTTAAAAGTTATGTAATCTGCTCACAGAAATACTTGGGAAAATGTGAGCAATAAATATGACAACGTATATTTAGCTCAGACATATCAATGAGGAAAAATTTAAAATTTCGAGATAAATAGAAATAGGATGTGGTAGATAATTCACAGGAGCGGGCATGCAAATAAAAATTTTAAAAACTGTATACTTAAGAATCAAACACACAAAAACTAATTCAATAGTTAGGTACTTTTCGGTTAAGAAAAAAGTCAACTAATGTAATGGTGATGAAAATTGTGACGAAGCCATTTTACTGGTGTCGGTTTAAATTGGAATTCTATTTCTGAGAACTCATCTAAAGAAAAGCATCTAAAAGATGTACAAACGTTATAGGCATAAAGATATCCATCTACTGCTATTTAGAATCATGAAAGCGGGAAAGAGCTTAAAGAATATTCCGTATTATGCAGCATGCTACCCATTTTTGCAGTGATTGGAAACCCTTCTTAGAGTACAATGAGAAGGCTGGGGCAATTTGAGAACTTTATTTTTATTCTGCTATCTTTGAAAAATACTAAGAAGGGAAGAAAAGCAAAACGAGAACTTTGCTTGAATCACTTAGTCAGTAGATGAGAAATGTTAACATTTTTAACAGGTACTTACATTAGCTCCAGCTTCCAGGAGAGTTCTGGCACACGCCACGTGATCTCCAAGGCAGGCTTCGTGCAATGGGGTGACATGGTCTATGGTGACTGCATTTACATTATAACCCTAAATATAACAAGAATCATTTTAAAGATGACTAAAAAATCATATAAAATCATCTCCACAACTGTCATTAGAGAGTGATATAAAAAATGAAGGGATCTCAGGCAACTCAGAAAAGGCCAGTTAGAACGCCATAGGGTCAATCAGTTGTCAGGACTCCTGAGCCCTATTATTGGAACATCATCCCATCTAAACACAAAATTGCCTTAAGTATTTTGTTCAATAGATTCTGAACATATTATTTAAATGTTGCTTTCCTAAATTTTTTTGTCCTTATGAATTGTTTTGGTTGCTTTTTTTTTGTTTGTTTGTTTTAGATAACTAAGGATTGTTTATAGGCTATATCACTTGTTTTGATTGGGGCTATATATTACATGTCAGCCCATAGTGGAGGGAAAATATCCTAAATTGTAGTAAGCTGCTTTGTGAATTTTTGTCACTAAATAGGTCTGACTAGGTTCTGTGCTAGTGGTTAAGAACTCTGACTATGGAGTCAGACTTGGATTGGAAGTCTTGCTCCATAATGCAGTAATTGTTTTCATTTGGATGACTACATTAACCTCTAAATTTTAACATTATCATGAAGAATAAATGAGATAATGCATGGAAAGCAATTATTATTACAGTGCCCAGCATATAGAAAAATGTTTTATTATTCAGTCATGACTAAGTAAACACTTTAAGTAATTTTATTCCAATTAAACTAACGATGTCAGATTAAAATAATTAAATATTATTAGAACATGGGATTCTGTGCCTTCTTTCTATTTTTGGTAATTCATTGTCTATTGACAATCGTACTAAACACTAATAGGAAGAAGTCCAAAGACATGAGGAATCTTAAAATGAAAACAAGAAAATGATCACCCTAAATCTTTGTCACTAGCAAGTGGCAATTTTTAAAATCCCTTAAATTATCCTTTCAAAGATTCTGAATTGGCTAGCTAGCAGTCAGACTTAGAGAACTAATTCCTAACTGCCACACACTAGAGTGACCAGATGACAGAAGCATCTGGAAGGTCGAGTTTCATTTCACAAGGCTTTGGGGCAGCCTCTGACTCCTCCTGGCCGGCCTGTCAGTGGATCTGTGATACACGCTGTGAAATATCCTAAGTTTGCTCACCTCTCAAAGAACTGTATGACTCTTTCAGGGGGCTACCCTTTAGATATTACTCACCTTTTGGCAGGTTTTTTTGTTTGTTTGTTTGTTTTTACTAAGTGATGAGGAAACAAAATAGTCACATGGTTATCATGAAAGTGAACTGAGCTAAGGGAGCATCTCTTCCTAAAGCTTCATTTCACAGACAAGAAAACAGAGGCTCAGATAGGTTGTGACTCACCTCCAGTGCCAGGCAGGAATTTGCATTCTGAGCCCCAGGGCAGAGCTGTTTACACTGGGCAGCAATACCCTTCCTTCCCTCAAGGCCATCAGAGAAAACTCTTTTCTCTTTGATACTGGGAAACACTAAGGAAATGACCTACTGATCTGAGTGTACATTTGAATCACGTTGGAAAAATTTAAAAATCCACAGGCCAAGCCAGAGCACTTTTTATTTCAATAAAGAATCTGTGTTTTTCATTTTCCTCTGGTGAGTCTGATGAGCAGGCAGGTATAGAAATAATAGCTTTCCTAGGCAATTCCCCATAACGTATTACAGATTACCATAATGTTAAAAAGGTTGTCTAGGCATCTGGTCTGATTACCCTTTTTTGAGTATTTTATGGCTGAGCCAAGTCTGCAATAAGTTGTATACATTGTACAGAGTTAAACATATTTAAAATGCTTAATAAATAATACATAAATGCAATTACTTCTGACTCAAATATACCTATCATCAGTGAACAAATATACTGTATGAGAAATTTGAAATACTAAGACACAAGATTATACCAAAATATTTATAAAGAAGTTTCAAAGATAAATGAGAAACTACAGACTTGACGGCCATGTGAGTTAAAATAAAAAGACTAATAAAATTTATGAAGCAGTTTTATTACTTTTGAGTTGATTACTTTTGCTGATTAATGTTCTATGCTCATGAGACAGGGCCTATGTTAAGCATTGGTAATATTTTACCTGTGATAATAATGTTCTCAGAGCAAGGAGGCGACCTTGACTTGCCGCTTCGTGTAGTGGTGAACGATCTGCCCAGGAACCTGCCAGAAAAGAAAGAAAACAAACATCTCTATGAATCTGAGTAAACTCTATTAGACAGGACCAATTCCTGTGGGATAGAAATGATTCAGATTCATTGTTCACAATGAGACCAAGACACTTAAACCATGCACCGGAAATTTGATTCTTTTCTAAAGGATTCGGATTGGCAGTTCCCAAATCCAGGGACTATAGTCCACATTCTGTAATTGACCTACCCCAGACTTACTGCACCTTTGGAATGATCCTCTAAAGAAGAGGAGCATTAAGGTCACTAGATCTGGCACCAAAATAAACAAGCAAACAAACAAGCAAACACCCACCTCTGCTTTTTGTTTTTCAGACAGAACACAGAAAAAATATATATATATTTTGCACTTTTAACAGGGAAGGCAGCCAAAACATCCACCTCTCTACACTCTCAACCCACCTGCTGTTCCCTGGTCTCTGCACCCTGACTGCCCTGCCCTGTGGCATGAGGAGGCCTCAATGTGTTGCAAAGGAGGGCAAATAGCTGAGCCACAAACCCTAAAATGTAGAACCAGCAGGATGAGCTCTAGAAAGGAAGTGTCACAGGCTGAGTGTGGCCGACTGTCACTGATGTTTGAAACGGTGCTGATAGTGCTAAGGGCTCACCCAGTGGTCGGCAGAAGGCGACACTAAAGCCCTCCGATTCTGTGCACTGGTGAGAAAGCACTGACCTGTCATGCCCCTAAGTCTACCTCTTCTGACGACTTTTGTACTCTTCCTATTACAAAATCAGTGCCCTCCCATGAGGAAATACCCACTTGCTTCTCTCTTCAACCCCTCTCAGCACCCAGCTGCCACCTAGAGGTACATATGACTTTTGTACTCTTCCTATTGCAAAATCAGTGCCCTCCCATGAGGAAATACCCCCCCTCCTTCTCTCCCCAGCCCCTCTCAGCACCCAGCTGCCACCTAGAGGTACATCCTCCCCTACCACCACTCCCTACTTTGTGGTCCACCCAGGTGGTTTTATAAGATACTGGATTGGTATACAGTACTTTTCTTGTAATTCGAACAGGGCCAGCATTATTGGTTCTATGTAACGGACATGAGAGATCATGTTGAATGTTTCAAAGTGATGCAGGCTATGTAAATCAGAAAACATTCATTTAAAGGGTATCACTGACTGATAAGTTAATGCAATGCTGACTAGACAGAAAAACTTCACAGTGGAATGGAATCATGTTTGCTAATATCTTTCTCCTCATCTACCACTTCTTCCCCCATTTTTGGACCCATAGGGTCCAAAAAATAAAAATAATTTTTAAAAAACATAATTAGTTCTAGTGCAATTTAAATAAAATCACTTAGTGGTTAGTCGGAAATATAAATTTTATGAAAAGCATGTCTCAAGCCTGTTTAAATAGAAAAATTATTGGAAGCATAGTAGGGTGTCGTACTTTAGAAACTACCTACTTATTCCTACATTTCACATCTTCAAAAAAAATCTACACATACACCTATGCTTCTAAATTATGGTCTTACAGTAGAACTTTGCCATAACATAAGTGAGGTCCAAACAATTCCACTGAATAAAATGTGGGGCACATATCACAAGGTTAATGAAATGACCAAATGAACCTGGTATAGAGGGCAGAAGTCAACCGCCAATCATCAATCTCTTTATAAACAATGATATTATGAAGTTTTATTGAAAATACAATTCTTAAAGGAAAGGGGAAAGAGTCTTTTACTTACTGGTACTAATTTACGAGTAATAGTAATAATAACTAACGTTAAATAGCATTTACTGTGTGCATAATACTAGTCTAAACACTGTGTACAGAATCTCATTTAGTTCTCACAACTCTTTGATGTATATATAATTATTATTTCTATTTTGCAGTTAAAGAAATGAGAGCTAGAATAAATGAAATCATTTAAAGAGTCACATAGTTTAACTCTAGAGCTGATACTCATGGTTACAACACTGTACTGTCTTCATTTTGCCTTTCTGTCTAGCACTATTTCTTGCTCATCCAAAAAATTTATATTCCAGATGCCCAATTCTTTGAGTTTTCAACTGAAAGAAGAGTTATTATTATTAGCTTTTGTGTATTATTTTTTTCCAGTATGCAACACTCCTTTTATATATTAAAAGCAGATTTGAAATATTATATACCAGTAAATAGTCATTGATAGGACAAAATTTGGTGGCAAATAATAATTTATAAGAAATTAGAACATTATGTTTTCCCTA
>NW_006439192.1:13223125-13236964 GCF_000325575.1 Pteropus alecto
TTGCTTTACAAATCATACACATCCATTTGTTTTATCACTAAAGTAAACAACTTGACTGAGCATACTTCTGGAGGACTTCAGAACATATATCAATTTTCATTGTGAATATTTAAATAAGAAAATTATAATATTCACTTTCCAAACAGATTGCATATGTGAAACCATTATGTTAGTTTAATCAGCAAAGGAGCAGTAAATTAACAAGGTTTTAAGTAGTCAACACTTAAATGTTTGAATTTAAATAATAATTTGTAATATTTATAATGATCATGTGCTCCTTTCCTTCCTGTATAATAGCTTAATAGAAGTTCATTATCCTTAACTTATCTCTAAAAGCTGTGCTGAATTATATGATGCTCATTCGATAGTACTGCCAGTTCTTCCATCATCACTAGTTAACATGCCAATTAAACAGATGTTGGAATTGGGAAAAGCCTAAGAAATGGCCTTTGGGATTTATTCTGGATTCATTTCTTTCTATCATATTATGAAGACTTTTAAAAAGACAGCAAAGCTAAAAATATTTGCAGCTATGGGGAACTTTATGTTGCTGATTTTCATACTAATGTGTTTGTCCATCAAAATGATTGTATTAGCCTTCTGAACCACTTCAGCATTGCTTGCTGGTGTCCACGAAAGAAAAAATTAAAAAAAAAAAGGGTCATTTAGAAAACAGGCTGCACAAGGAGCAAAATAAAGAAATGAGGTATTAGAAGTGACCAACTACATCCCAATCCTCAGTGTTGTCCCCAGACTGTCACATAGCTTTCTGTCCCAACTGTCTTTTTTCATAAATGAGATTTAAGTCCATCATGGTGGAGATAGAAAAACTGAAGTCAGATTTTACATATGTGCACTTGCTATTATTTCTATTAATATGACCTCCATAGGCATGAAAAAAGAGTCGAATGTCATGGTAATCTGCTGGAAAGTGTAGGTGGGTGGTCAGTGACAAAATCACTGAAAATACACCATGTTGGATGAGAGATCCCTTGGCCCATCAGGCAGAGACAAAGATGAAGAAGAGTGCACCAGTTAGTTATTTCCTGGGCTGAGCTCAGCAATACTCACTGCATAGGACCCCTGATAGCTGTCATTGTTCTTTTAAGTAGGGGGGCTGGCAAGAGCAGGAGGAGGATGGGGTGGAGGTGGGGGGAATAGGAGACCAGATGGAAGTGAGAGACCAGCTGGAGTCTAGAGCCTAGAAGCTCCCAGAGGAAAAAGACTGGGAGGCCAGGCAGGCCTGGACAGTGGCCTTCATGCAGTCATCTAAATGTGAGAGCCAGTTTCCTCATCAAATGGGAAAAGCACTACCTATCGGACAGGATTGAGGGAGGATTAGGAATGAAGATCTAGTACCTGCTATATAAATGGACAATAAATTATACCTAACATTCTCTGCTAAATATAAACTGATAGATAGGGGAGATTTTAGTATGAATTTTAGGTAGTAATCCTTTTTCTCCAAAACTAGAGAAACTCACGCCATAAATAACAGCATCTATTGACTGAAAGTGCTATCTGCTTAATTAAATAAACTATATAAAGCAATTGCATGATTTATAAAGGTATGTAAGCCAGCAATCAACAACTATTACAGTTTTCTTTCCTAAGTAAACTATAAGGAATTAAGATACACCAATCTATTAAAGGAGTAATTTATAGTATATGCGTGCTACTCAATGAAAAAATCTTTTTCTTGTTTGAATTCTGCTTACTTAACTCACCAGCAACCCCACCTCATTTGCTTCCTTGTAATTCCTTAGAAGAATTTCTGTAATTAATCTGGTAACATGTGATAATCAAAAGACACTATATCATGTTCCAGTTGCTGTTTTGAACTAAGTCTTAACCTCTCCTTACTTCTCTCCTTCAAAATCTGAAATTTAGCAACTGCATATTTTTAGTCAAATGTGTTCAATATTAAATATCTTACCTTTCAATATTTGCTTTATATTAGAAAGATTTGTAAGCTTTCTCAAGACCAAATAGAATGTAAATAACTTCATATACAACAATTTACATCTTGTTAGAGTTTAATTTGGTATCTAAGATTTTTTTAAATGTTCAATTTTGCTCCTTAGGATAAATTATTCAGTGTGAAAAATGTTTTACAAAATATCTGTAATTTTCACCGTGCTAATCGAATGCCTACTGTTACGGTTTCTCTGTAGCTACACTGGAGGTGACTCTGACTATATTTAGAAACAACATTAGTTCCCAGACATCTGCTATATAATTTACAGGGAGAAAGCCTGCCTTGTTCAGTAAACATCACATTGCTAGAGCAAAAACATTAACGTTCTTAGATACGTACAATTTGGTAAGGGTCTGTACCATACCTAAATCACCGTCTCCCCATGGCACTTCAAGCCAGCCACTGTTGAGGTAAATCCGACTCATATCTCTTTTTGATCAGTGTCAAAAAATAAAATCACATTTCATTTGCTAGTTCTATTCGGCCATTTTAAAAAGCTCTAAGCTCCTGTAACATGACCTTTCACCACCAAAAAGAAAACCAGCTTCTGAAAATCTGATTTATTTGCAAAATTGCCTTTTCTTTTTATCATTTCTCTTTATTTGAGAAATTGTTAATCCTTACTTTATTTTTCTCCTTAGAGTGTGTGCCCTGAAATGAAATAGAAGCATTACAATTAGATCTCTGCCCATGACTATGATGAAACCATTTTTTTTTAGGAAGTCTTTGTCTTCTCTCATCTTTGTCCCATCACAGAAGTGGGATGCAGACTCATTGGAGAGCTGACTTAGCAGTGATGCAGATGGCTGTTTGGGGCACATTCACTTTTCCTCAGAGGTATCAAAATAGGAAAAGCAGGAAATATTCAAACAGGAAATAATAAGGAGAGATGAGAAGCAATGACATCTTCATATATGAATCTGAGTACAAAATGTTAATACATTTTACAGCTCCTTTCTTTATAAAATATTAAGTCAACAGTCTCCTTTATAATGGAGGTAGATTTATTATAAAGCCAATAAAACTTCAGTTCAGAACCCCTAAGAATACTTTCTAAGACACTGTATGTAATTTCATGTTATTTTTCTTAAAGAAGATACCAAAATGTGGATAAGCTTCAAACTCAACAATATCTGTCTCATCCCTATTCACAAGTTTACAAAATAATTAAAAATCACCAGGCATTTACTGACCATTATTGTTTACTCTTCTGTTTACCAGATTAATAAAGCCTTATAAATCCTGGAAGACGTGGTTGATGGAGAGGGGAAGTAATGTGTTGCCCAAACCAGTCTCTTTAAAGACTGAGATTGTCCTAGTCTTTCCATTCTTATCAACTCTTTCAGACAATTGTGCTGCTCTTTCGTGAAATGGCTCAGTCACTCCAATAACCCATTACTGGTCTTTGGTGCTGCAGAAAGAGCATGCTGGCCATCATCAGATAGACCAGAGTTACGATTCCGTCACAGATATGACTTATGTGTCTTTTGGAAGTCATTTAACCTCTTGAACCTGTTTTCCAACTGTAAAGAGAAGGATAATTCTATCTACAACATCATGAATGTGAACTACGTAGCACAGTACCAAACACATTTGAAATATGACAATATGACCCACATTCCTTTTAAACAATTATATCCATATATGTACCCATGAGCTTTTGAATACATCTTCTAAATGGAAGATTGTCTAACTTAATTTATTTATTATTATGTAGCCTTAGCTCATCTCATTCCTCTTGCCTATGAATCTATAAGAAATACAAAAAGATAGGGAATGGTCAAATTTTAGGAGAAATTATCACATCCATATGGGTAACTCTCCAACCTGTAGCTCTTACCTGACCTCTCTAACAAATTTTAGCACCACATTTTAAAATTTAGTTTTGGACATTCACCTGGACGTTTTGCTGGCATCTCAATACCTTTCTAAAAGCAAACTCATCATCTTTCTCTCAAAACCAGATATTCCTTTTTGTTTCTCCTTTGCTTTAAACAGTGTTATCATTCCCTTTGTAAACTGGCACTAATAATATGATTTTGAATTTAAACAAAATGTTTTTCAAGGAAAATTCATGTATATTTACAGTTTCATATGCTTCTTTGCACGGAGGCAGTCATTATTGGCCTAGATATTTCTTATTAGTCTTTTATTCTTCATGGATCCACATCATCCCAAGCTCGGTCATTGCATCTATTTACACTCACTGTTGGGGATACCCCTTTTAGTTCCATCAACATAAATATTATCCACATGTTGATTATCCCAAATTTATAATCTGAATCAGCTCTCTCCTCTGAATTCCAGACTGTGTTTCCAGCTGGCTCTTCCCTTCCTCACTTGGATATCCACATATAAATAGGAAATTCAGCTTCACATGTCTGAAAGTGAACTCTTGCTGTGACTCTCCTAAATGTTCCTCCAATCAGTACAGGGTAACTCCACTCATCCAGGTGCTTCAAGGCCAAACCTTTTGTGTAATCCCTAATTTCTCTCTATTTCTTAAACCCCACACACAAACACCAGTAAATCCTTTCATCTCTTTCATTCACATATAATCCAGACTTTGACTATCATTTTATAATCTCCACTGCTGCTACCCTTGCCCAAGCCACCATTACCCTCACCTAACTTATTACAAAGGCCTCCTGACCTGTCTGTGTGTTTTCATCATGTCTTTCCAACAGTCTTTCTCAAGCACAGGAGCCAGAATGATCCTTTTAAAGTCAAAAGAATCAGAGAGCTTCTCTTCGCACTTAGAGAAAACTCTAAGGTTCTTGTCATGACCTGCAGGGGTCTCCAGGCTCCTCCTGATCTCAGGTTCCACCTCCTGTCTCCTTCCAGCTTCCTCGTTGAGGCACGTTGGCTCCCTTGCTTTTCCTAAACATACCACACATACTTCTGTTCACTGTTCCTGCAGTGCTTCTTTCTGAGATATGCACATGGCTTACTCTCTGACTTCTGTTCTTCACTGAAATACCACCTAATCAGAGAGCCCTTCCTTGACTACCTTACATGAAAAAGTCCCCTCTGTCCCTCCCCCATCATCTTAATCAAGATTCAGCCATACTCTTCGGATTGTGTTTAACTTATTTGTTTACATTGATGGATATCAAACAGTCAATGTTTCATGTCACAAAATACAATTTTACAACATTTTAAATGACTACTTTAAAATATGTATTTCATTGCATAGGTTTACCATTATCAATTTAGTTCATTTCCTATTAAATAATATTTAGGCAGCTTTCGGTTTTAGGGAATCAACATTATTTCTTACCTGTGTACATGTGTCCAATTATCTGTTTAGCATAAATTCTTAAAGCTTCAATATACATCATCAAATTACCTTCAGCAATATTGGGCCTATTTACAGTCTCATTAACAGTGCTGGAAAAATTTGAAGCTAAATCTAATGAAAGTTTGCTAAGAATTTTTCTTTTTTTATCGAAGCATGGGACATTTTTATTTTGCTTTCAATACATTTAAATTATGTCAAAATAGATTGTATGCAATTATATTTACACAATATTAGATTTTTTAAATATAATAGCTTATTTTCAACTTCCTCTGGAGTCTATCTTCATTGAAGATGTACGAAACTCATCTAGGTGAATTAATTTGCTTAATTTTGAAAATTTTTTATCACCTTATCCAACTCTGTTATGTTGCTCATACTGTGGTCAAGTGCATAGTTAGATAATTTACTCTTCATTTAATAAAGGACAGAAAGATCTTTGTTCTACACTAACTGATTGTCTGCATGCCTCCTGGGCTTTAAGGACCATGAGACTACTTATTACTGCTTCCCAGCATCTAGTACAGTGCCTGGCACATAGTAAGTGCTCAATAAACACTTGATGAATTGTTAAACTGTCTTCTTGATAGTTAACTACTTTTTATTCATACTAATTTGTTCTTAATCTTTATTGATAATTGCATCGCTAAGAAGTAATTAAAAGAAAATGTAATTTGGTGTGAGAGGAAAGAATCAGGTTGCTTTCTCAATCTTTTAAATAAATTATAGTATTTTATCCATTCGAAATATGCTTTGTATATTTTAAATTTTTAGAATAATTTATAAATAATATTCTTCAAACTCCAACCATTACATAGCAAAGAAAACTCTTACAGTTTTGGGGGAAGTGGAGGGTCATTTTTATTTCTGAATCTTCATTTCCAACCTTTAAGTCTATCATCAACCATATCAATGTTCTATTAAAATTAATACTTAGATTATTCTTTTAAAAATAATTTCCTCATATAGCTCCCTCTTTGGTACGGTACCCATTCTCATTTACACCTTTCATATTTTCTATTATAAAAATTAATAACTGTGTCTCGAGGCATTTTAAGAAAGTTATTCACTTTCATGTCTATATCACACTCTTACTTTTTGGCCCAATTTAAATGATTCAAAATTTCCATCTTTAATTGCTTGGAAACAGTCTTTTCCTGCTTAATAGCATCTTTCCTTGTCTTCATGCCAACTTAGAAACACCTGCTGAAACAGAAAGGTGAGCAGCCCAGGGACTAAGAGTCACAAAACTAAGTCTGCCGATGCATTTTCCATAGTAAAAAGGGAAAATATGGTGCTACCCTTGGCCATGCCATACATTTACATTTCAGCATCTGCTTTCTGGAAAGCACCCCCAGTTTAAAGTTAGTATTTGCAAACACAGGTCAGGAATTTATTTCAGGAGCCAACAGATTTGCAATGGCTGCTCTACTAACCTTGACTGGTAAGAATACCCCAGCTAGCTTTTCGTTTAGAAGAACATTCTTCTATTCTCGCTAGCCTCCTTTTCGAAAGGGTCTGCTTAATGCAGTTCCTTTCAACAGCAATATCTGCGGGCATAGTGTGCTTGACGTGTCTGTCTGCGACAACCAGGTATTATAAGAGCAGTGCTCTAGCCACAAGAAATATCAGTGACTGGATGCTATTTTTTTCCCTTCCCTTCGGACTTTCACAAAGATTCCTGTGAGCTAACTGGAGAATGGCCTCGGCATTGAACTCTATTCAGAAACGCTTGGAGCGGGTTGGTAGGTGTGCTTTGGGGGATGGGCCAGAAATGCAGTAGCATTTTCTATTTTTAAAGTGGAGACTCAGCAGCAGCCGGAAGTATTTAACCATTTGCGCGATCAAGAAAGTAAAAACGTATAAAACTGCTTTTCCTAGTCGGAAACAGAATAGAAACTAGAGCTCTATCTTTAAAATATGGATTATTTACAAAGCAATCCAGTGTAAAACTGCCCGTTGTTAATAGCTACAAGACAGAACTTTGAAGCCCGAAAGCTCCGTAGTGATTGCTGACTAGTTATCCTTTCTCCTCCATCTTCAGGAATAGAGTCTGTGCATTAGGGTCAGCTGGTAGCTGGCTCATGTTTTCATCTTGTAAGGATCTAAGTTTAGAACTGGCTTCTGCACAAAATCGCAGTCCTCTTATTTATATAGGAGCAGGTCACTATTGTGGTTTTTCTGGAGGTCATTTCTAGACCAACAGACGTCAGCAGTCAATTTAAGTGCAGCTGATTTTTCACCCTAAAAGGCAGAGGAAAGAGGAGCTGGAGAGATGAGAGGAAAAACCCCAACATGTGCCTGGTGTTTTTTGCTGGCACATAAAGATCAACAAGGTACACTATCCACGACTGAATCAAGAGTAGTGAGTGACTGAAGCGTGACAGGACTCAGGATTAATTGAGCTGGGGATCGTGTCATATTGCATTAACGTACTGAGATCTGCCTTGATGAAAAATGGTCACAGATTCTATTATCCATCTTTATTTTTTTTTAATCACTAGTTTTTATGCTCTACCTTCTGTTGATACAGACAGAAAAAAATATTGGGGTATTGCCTTCATATAACAAGCTGGGTAAGAAAAAAAATATTTCATGAGTAAAATTATTTCCCGTGTATTACCCTATTAATATTTCCTGCCATGTTATATTGCCAATATTTACCTCAAAGTTATCCCTAATGAATATCAAGAATATCTTTTTCTTATCCTGAATTAAGTTCTAATCCTACAAATTGTGTGACCTGGAGCAAGTAGCTTAATGAAAACTCAGTTTCCATTTCTATAAAATGATAAACTAGGAGAGGTCGCTATTTTCTGGCTCTAATGTTCTTTGATTTAGATTCTATGACTAACATAGGAAAGTCAAGGTGGCATGTGAACTTTAGGCACATTATGTTACCACAAAGGAGGCCAGACATTCCCAATAAAACTGGAGCTCAGCCCAGGCTATTTGTCTGAGGGACACACTCCAAGGGGAAGTTAGAAAATACTGAAGGGTGATCAGTAAA
This sequence comes from Pteropus alecto, assembly GCF_000325575.1. Lineage (NCBI taxonomy): Eukaryota > Metazoa > Chordata > Mammalia > Chiroptera > Pteropodidae > Pteropus > Pteropus alecto. The sequence goes on from NW_006439192.1 coordinate 13,231,412, forward strand.
GGGACCTGTTCAGTTCAGCATATTAACATGTGCCTTTTGTCATTGTCCACTGGCTCTTTGTCCCCAGTTGGTTCCCATAAGGGAGTGTGATGATTTACACAAGCCATACAGTAAAAATAAATTCTAATTTTTATTTAATCATTTTATTTTATTATTAGTATTAGTTAATGTATAGTATTATATTGGTTATATTAGTTTAAGGTGTGCAATATAGCGATTTGACATTTTTATACCTTACAGTGTGGTCGCCCCACTAATTCTAAGAATCATCTGTCATGGTACAAACCTATCACAGCATTATTGACTATATTTCCCTCAGAAGGGAAGAGGTGGAGAGATGGGTAAAAATGGTGAAGTAAATATAAATTTTTGTTTGTAAAAGATATTTCAATTTTAATCTCTTGACTTTTTGGCTTCACACTTCTTTTGTGATTGTAAAATAAATAGAAGATGCTGTATCACAAGAATTAGGACAATTTTTGTTCTTAAAACAATTTTGGACACCTGGCATTACAATGATCTATTTCTGTCTGCCTCCTCCACTAGGCTGTATACTCTGCACGGACCGAGTACACCCATCTGTGATTTCACAGGTCTGTCATAGCACTTCTTAAATGGTGGGCAATAAAAAAAATGGTATTTTAAAGAGCAATTTTAATATGGAATTCCCGAGAATATTTTTAGAGGGCTTTCTGTAGTCCATGGGAGGTAATGAATTTCTAGGGCAGTGCAGTGTGGGCGGGGGCGGAAGGGAAGGGAATCACTGGATTTAGTTAACCGAGATGTTTGCTGACCTACAGAATACATATAATAATTCACATAAATAACCAGGTAGACTAAGGTGATAATTACTTCTCTCAAAAATTTGAAATGCATTGAAAGTAATTTTTAAAAGCATGACTCCATGGTGTTGAAGGAAAATGTGGTTACAGTTAATTTACTAGAAAAAAAATAAGGAACAAAAGATTGAATTGATTGAGTATATTCAGCTGTATGATTTCATAAAAGGATGCACAGTGAAGTGAATGTGTTTGGGACAGAATCATTTAAATGCTGGGTATGTATGATCGTATACATTAGAATGTACTATGAAATCTCTAGATATACAGAAAGATCTAGCATCTTCTCTAGAAAATAGGCTGGATAAGCTGAAAGATATCCCTGGGCCCTGTGAGTTGGCAGAAGTTTTAAAACAGACCAATGTTAGCTAAAACAGTAAGGAAATTAATAAAAATTATATTCCATAGAAGGTAATGGACTTTGAACTATTCTGTTTCAAAAAAGCATCTGAGATATTCCATAGATTGGAGATGGCATACTTTTACTACCCACAAAGGCTAAAATAAAAATATAAACCTTGTAGGAAGAATATGGGAAATGAAACAGGGTAATTCTATTCCTAAGAGTCATTCGATTCCCTCTTCAACCAATGCCATTGTGTCTGAAAACTCAGAGACCTATGCATGGTCTGGTTACCAAACCTTAGTGAGAAAGTAATGTTAAGGTTGTGAAAGTGTCAAAAAAAAAAACGCTGGAAAGCATTAAAGAAATGAAGGCACTTCTATGGGAAAGAAATCTTAATACTTTTAAATACTTCAAAATGGAAAGGTGAAATCTAAGAGGGATTATGATAGAAATCTACATAATTATGCAAGGCACGATTAGGAGTGAATAAACTTTTTCAAAAAATTCTGAAAAACTAGAAAATTGGCTCACCTTCTGACAGTTTTAAAAGCTAAATTTGGGACGTAAATGTGAACTCTTTAGTTCACATAATCAATCACAACCTTCAGGAGCTCATTGCTTCCAAATGATGGTGCTTAGCTAAACTAATTAATGAGTCATCCACAGATAAAGATTTTTGAGGGTATATTCCTAAGATCTAGATGAATAGACCCCTGCTTGGATCTGAGTTGGCACTTTCCCTGACCACTTATAGCTGTGAAATATTTCAAATGTATAAACTATCCACCACTCAGTTTAACAGTTATCCACTCATGTCTAGGCTAGTCTTGTTTCATATGTAACCGACCCACATCTCTCCCCATCCTCACTCCTAAGATTATTTTGAAGCAAATCTCATTATATCTTTTCATCCACAAATATTTCAAGATGTAACTCTAAAAGTTGAGGACTCCTTGTAATCATAACTACAACATCATAAACACACAAAAATATAATTCTAACATATCAGCAAATATAGGTTGGCAACTTTTATTTTCTAAAGAGCAGCTCAGATCATAAACCATTTTCTATAATGATTTCTAAATTGATATGACCCTCGAATCCTTTATCTTGGCCAAAAGTGTGTGACTCTCCATTTTCTAAATGTCTTTTAAAAAATATAAGATCTCATCTTTAAAAATGAATAAATAAGTAAATGATTATTTTTCTCTAGATTACCAGTTCACTAAGTACAAGATAAAATCTTCACCTTAAATTATCACAAAGATTCTCTTTTACCTGTTAGTGTCAAACTGCCATCCTTGCAAAGTCGCATCTGGAAGAGCCCATTATTCAGTTCTTGGCACCAGCCTTGCTGTGGGTTTCTTTACAAAGCCATGCATATATATAACTCTTAAAAGTCATCTCTGAGGCCCATTCTTGATCCATTTTATTTTTTTGTTCTATTTTATTTAAACATGAGTACCTAGATCTGTTGGCCTAGGATGGAGAATGAGGCAGATGTGATCTGAGGGCAAGCCTGACTTAAGTATCCTGGGAAAAATTGAGTGAATTGTTACTTAACAGTTAACCCTTGTTTCTAGGGTCATTCAGGTTTTATGCAGAGGTTGCTGGGAAACCTACAGTGACATCTTGTGGTCCCTCTCAGCAAGAATTGAGTTGTTAGGAAAGGCCACAGGGGTCTGAAAACTCACAACTAGAGAAAATATAGTTTGGATCATTACAAACCCACACACATAACAGCAGTGCCTAAATACTGCAATGAAGAATATTTTACCAGCTTGTATATGCAATGCTTTGGGAATAAATGTTATATAAGAAGGTCTTTTCAATTTTACCAACTTTTGGAGGGTATGATTAAAAAATTATAAGCACAATATAAAATCAAGTTAAATATAGTTTGAAATAATAATATTACATGTCTGCATAAAATAGATTTTTATTGTAGATCTTGAAACAAAATGTTAAGAAGATTCTATTGAGGAAAATTACCAGTCCTCAATGTCCAGAAAACTTCACAATGAAAATAGTTTTCCTTTTGCTGTTCCTTACAGGTGATTTCTACCAAACTCGAATGTTGGTTAATAAGAGAGCTGAAATCATCTCAAAAATTTTAAAATATCTTCTATAAAGTTATAAAATAAAATACATCCCTGAGTTTGTAATATTTTAAACTATGCTAGTGTAAGTGATTTTTTAAAAAGACAAATACTAATCCCTATATGTAGAAAGAAAATAATAAAATACAATTTTAATTCAAAATACCTAAGTGCTTAAACTATGAGAGGCTAACATAGACTAACTACTAACGTATATCAATTTCTAGTTGTGTAATGAATGACAAGGTGGCAAAATGCCATTCATTCATTTGTTCACCTGTTTATGCCAGGTATTCTGTCTGACACAAAGAAAAAAAGACCTTTGCTGCCCACTTGAACCTTAGACTCTAAAGAGGTATTTTAAATTGCGTGGACCTCAGTCACTATTTAAGCAACTTTTGTATATCTGGGAATCAAAGATTCCTAGAATCATGAAGGACTCAGAAATTCCCATCTCTAGGTTGCAGCGATGGCTCCTTATTACTAGAAATGTCCATAAAATATCTGATTTACATATAATTTTCACTGAATTTTACTAAATTGTAAGCAGTAACCAGTGATAGTCAATAAAGAGGACATGACGTTATCATGCACAGTACATTTCCATTACCAAGATTTTCGTGAAACCCAAAAGAACTTCACAGAGAAGTAGGCAAAAACTATTTCACTGTTGCTGTGATTCTTAACATGGTATCTTTGAAATCATTTGAATATTTTATATACTGTGAAATTAATGGAAAGATATAAAAATGAAAGATATCTTTGTGAAGGAAAAAAATAAACAAGGGAAATCTAACCAAAGATATCAATTCTATTCTTGAAAATAGGACTTGACATTTCTCCAGACTTCTGCTGAACATATAGTTAGAAAAAGTATATAGGACATTCAAAAAAATCCTAATTTTATTGTTTAACCACAACTCATAGAAACAAAAGATTTTAAACTCATTGATGTGACATTTTTAAATCAATTTTACTTGTACTAACAATTTATCTACATTTGATTTAAAACAAATCTCAGTAGAGCCACTTTCTAACAGAGCCATTCCTTCCAGTTTAGTGCAGTAGTTAGGACCCTAACTCTGCAACCAAAAAGCAGAAGCTCAGTTCGTATTCCAGGTCCACCAAATACTAAACTTGTTGCTTTGGAAAAGTTACTTAATTTCTTTATGTCTCAATTTCCTTATCTGGAAAATAAGATCACAATCTTACCTCACAGGTTGCCTGTGAAAATTAAATGAATAACTACATAAATCAAAACAATGCCTTGTACACAATTAGCCCTCAATTAACATTGGTGTTTATGGCATTATTCTTACTAGCGTAAATGTAGATATAAATGCATTACTCATGCTAACTTCATCAATTCTTGTCTTTCTATCTCGCAGTAAAGTTAAAAGGCAAGTTAAGAACCCACAACTGTCAAGCACTTCAGTTACTGGTAAACCCCATAAATTTTCATGGTTCATTAGTTGCTCAGTAACAATCGTGTATATAAAATAGCTCCTGGTATACTAAATGTGACTTTGTTACTCTGTGAGCAAAACAAAACCACCAAACAAAAATAGCCCATGAAAATGAAGTAATAAAAACACAGAAGAGCTGCAGATTCAAATATCCATCAATCCTATGTCACAAGTGAGTTTACTGGCTACAAAGAAAGAAACGCCGATTGACATAATGTATAATAGACCAGCCATTTTCACATAAAAGTCAAAAAAAAAAAAAAAAAAAGGAAATACTTAAAACAATATAAATGAAAAAAAAGGTTGTAAAGGGAAGAAGCCACAGATTTTGAAGTAACCGGAAATAGCATTAGCAATGTCTGGAATCACGAAATCTCTTGAATACTCTTATCATTAGTCCTTAGGTTCTAGAAGATTTTGCCAGTGGGGATGAAGCTAGAAAATTTGGACAGTCCTGCTGAGGTTTGCTGAGTTGAACTGAATTCAACAAAGTTTAATGTTACCTATGTTTTTTGCTAGCTAAATGCCAGTTTAACAGATGAAGAACTGACAGCAGTTCTTAAATGTGCAATAATATCTATGTCTTACACTGAAAATTCCTCGATAAATTTAATTGTCATTACCTCAGGGCTTTCAAATGTTGATGCGAAAGTGTGCATAATCTAATCCGTTACTCCATCATGTTAATTTTTCCTTCTAAATTACTTTTGATTATGTCCATATTCATTCATTTCCAATACCATCAACTGAGTCGGAGGTCTAGACCAAGCTACTGCATAGTGTATATTACTGTACCGTAATCA
>NW_006439192.1:13237072-13287358 GCF_000325575.1 Pteropus alecto
TTTGGCCATCATCTAATCATTCTGTCTTTATCGATTAAGTGATATGGCTGAGACTAGCTTCAAAATAATACCAAGGTAACTTTTGCGGGCTTGTATTATGTTTCTGCTCAATTTATAAGCCAGGAGGTTATTTAAAATAGAAAACCTTATCATAACAGATCTCTTAGAAAGCTGATTCCTCATGCTAGATTTGGCTTGCTGATATTTTTTAAAAGATTTTTGCAGCTGTATTCATGAGTGAGATTTGATTAATTTTGTAATTCCATTTTACCCTCTTCTCCGAAAGTTACATATTATATTTATTTATTTGTTAACACGATGCTTTAAATTTTATGCTAATTCAAGTATTAAGGAGAGCCAAAATAAAATTGTAGCTATAATCTTGTCTGTATAAATGGCATCTTTTAAATATAAGTTTGGAGCTATGCATGCCTCATGTACCCAGCACAAATTCATTGTCGTATGAGGTATCACATGTAAACCATATTTGCATTCACAATTACTTATATCTATGCACAACATACAAAAAGTGCTACTTGTTATCTAACAATTATCACTCTAAAGCACTATATGTGATTTAAATCTGTAACTCCTCTTTAGAAACAAGATCTTACAACCAGTGCAGAGAGAGGCTTCCTCTAAAAGCGGCCATCTCTTTGATAAATCTCAATTTTATCTTATATCAGGTGAAAATAGCCAAACTGTGAACAGTCACTTCAGTTAAAGTGACCCATATCTCATCTTAGTCACCGCCCTCCTTATAATCTGCACTCCGAACCTAGCTTTTCAGGAATTTTCAGATCACTTTAATCATTCCTCAGTTCATTACCAGGAAGCAATGAGACCTGTTACATAAACTATGTAACCACAAAAGTCCTCCTAAATTGATCTTGGGATAAAATTAGTAATAATTATTTAAACCTTTACAGAGCTATGAGGATAATTGATGGGCCAGGATATAATAGGGAGAAAGGAAGAATGATGCTGTTAAATCAGATTTTTCTAAAACAAGTTTTTAAAATGTTGGGGAAAAAAATCTTAAAATGGAACTTTCCAGACCATCTATCAGAAATGTGCAGTACGTGTGTCCAGGAAGTACGGAATGGACTCTGAAAGATCATATAGTTTAAACCAGTATCACAGCACCAGCTGTGTCCACAGAATGGCAAAGCGGTCAGCCCACACCACAGGGCAGTTGCTTGTTTAGTGAGTGTGGGCACTGTGAACTGTCTTCCAGATAGTAAGGCCAAATGTGAACTACACCACTGAGGATATGAAGAATGCTTAAAAAACACATTTCCAGAAGCAAGTTCTCCTTCAATAACTAGAATGTCCAGATGTATGTACAGATAAAAGTACTGGAGTTATTAACACATAACAAAACGAAACTCCACTAACATTACAGGAATAATAAGGAACTTCTTTAAAAGTGATAAAGGTTAGCTACAAAAACTTAATGGCAAAATATTTAAAGCTTTCTCTCTGAATTGAAAAACAGAAATGGACACTATCATTTATAAAATTGTGTTGAAGATTAACCCATAAAATTAAGAAGAAATTTAAAATGGCATAGAAATTTAAAATTGCAATTAGAAAGGAAGAAATAAATCTGTTATATTCACAAGTAATATGATTTTCTATCTAAAAACTCACAGAACCCACAGATTCTTATTATAATTAATAAAAGAGTCTAACAAGTTGCTGGGTATAAAATTAATATTCAAAATTAATTGTATTTATGCCAATAACCTACAGGTGTAAAATGAAAAAAATTAACAAGATACTATCTATTGTGGCATAAAATAATTCAGTATTGAAGAATAAATTTTTTCAAAAATGTAAGTCCTCCTCAGGATAATCATAAGACATTTCTGAGAGACATTAAAGAAAACCTATATAAATGGGATAATATATCATGTTTATTCATTGGAAGGCCAAGCATTGCAAAGATATGAATTCTTCCTCTAAGAAATGATTACATATTAGGTTAAATGAATTCTAACAAAAACCTAACAGGTGTTTTGTGAACCGGAAAAGTTGCTTCAAAAATTTTTATATAGAATTTTAAATTACCGAGGATAGAAATTACCAAAACTATTGAGAAAATAGAACAAAGTAAGGACTTGCACCCATAGGTATTAAGATATATTCTAAAGCTGTAGAAACAAAGTGTGATATAGATCTGTAGAAATGTAATAAGAAAGCCCATAGGGAGACTCGTGCATGAATAGACACTACACTTATGCAGAGAGGATGCTGCAGTTACCAGATTATAAAAGATTTGACTTACTTTCCAATAAATGATGTAAATAGAATTGGCTATCCACTTAGAAAAAAATAGACTTACACCATTCAAAAAATCAATTTTAAGTGGATAATTTGAAAAGAAAGCTTTAAGAAGAGAACATAGAAAATAGTTTCATGATCATGAAGTACAGCAGAATGTTTTAAATTACACAAAAAGTATTAACCAAAATGGAAAAATTTATAAATTTGACTACTATTTTTAAATTAAGAGTTTCTATTCATCAAAAGAAAAACCATAAAAAGTGAAAAAACTAAGCCACAAAAGGTAGTTGTAAGTAGTTCTTTTGTTTTTTCCACTTTCTATTTAATTGTTAATGTATAAAAATAACTTCTAAAAGTTAATGAAAAAATGACCCACGGAATACATGGCAAATATCACAAAAGAAGAACAAATGTCCAACAAACATGAAAATGGCATGATTAGGGAAATAAAATATAAACCGTAAGATACACTTATATACCACCCAGACTAATTCCCATTGCAATAATGGGAAGCACAATATTCCCATACATTGCTGGGTTCATTATCGATACAACCATGTTGGAAAACAGTGTGACACTAGAAAACCGAAGATGCACATGCTGTATGACCAGGCAATTCCACTTCTAGAGCTACACAAACTTCTTTGTACTAGATGTTTGTAGCAATATCATTCATAATTGCCCCTTATTGGGAATGGGATTTATAGCATTGAAAATGAATGAACTCCAGATACATATAAATAAACCTTTTTATCATATTGGTCAGTGAAAAATGTCATGAAAGAATATTTAGAGAATGAATCAATTGATATAAAATTTTAAGGCTAAACCAAACCTTACCTATTTGGGATGTATTCATAGGAGTGGAAACTATAAAGAAAGGCAAGAAAATGATTACAATAAATGTTAGTCACCTCTCTTTGGGGACAGGGAGAGGGTGTTATGGTTGGAAAGGGTTACCTGGAAGGCTTCTGGGGTTCCAAGAATGTTCTCTATTTCCTGACTTGGATGGTGGTTAAACAGATTTCTGTTTTATAGTCTTTTATTAAATTCTATAAATTAGTTCTGTTCTTTTTTCCAGATGTAATTTATAATTAAGAAAATACTAATTAACCAAAAGAGGCCAGCCAATAAAATCAAGGAAGAGAAAACATAACACCCCAATAAGAACCGAGGAAGCACTTCTTACCCTGATGATCTTTATTCTAAGCTGCAGTATTTGGAGGCCTCCCTGTTTGCCTCCACTCCCCAAATCTGTTGAATATCTGCTCTCTGACAGAGGGTTACAGGATACTTTAGCTCTTCTCCTATTTGTGCTGAGGACTCACACTGTTCACCTCCATGAAACAGAGCATCCTAGATGATCTAGGGACTTCCTTAGTACTGAAAGTGTGTACAATGTAGAGGATGAGAAAAAATGAGAGAGGACAGGACCCCAGCATGGCTAGACAGCAAAGTTGCCAACAGTGTGCTTCAAGTGATCATATGTGGTCCTTGAAGTGAATAACTGAAAACTTGTCTGTGAGACCCCAGGGACTGTTCTGAAATGATTGTCATTATATGTTATTTGTACTCCCTCCAGTCGTTCTGGGGAGTTCAGCTGAGTACAGTCTCCAAGTTTTGGAACAGGACAAGTGAAGTCATGGGTGTGATACATCCACCAAAAGGAACTTGGGTTCTCTGTGGAAAAGCTTCTCTGGTACAAAAATGATTCACCAATAGTTAAAATAACATGAACGAACCATCGCGTTTCAGAGCTCTAAGCGGACTTAGACATCATCTACTTTAGTGATTTGTAAATGTCTTCAAAGACCTCTATGAGTTGAAGAGAGCAGCTCCAGGGTGCGGCAGCCAATATGGCATTCTGTCTTCAAACAGAGCAGCTTCCACTCCACCAGCTTCTGGGTCATCACCCACCAAAAGGCAATGGCTTAAAAAAAATAAAAGATTCAAAACCCACGGACCTTGCCTAACTCCTTTGTTTTGCAGATATAGAAACTGAAGTTGAGAGAGGGAAGGTGGTGTCTTCAGAGTTACCCAGAGCATTACCAGTGAAGGAAGACTAAAACCGAGATTGCCTGCTTCCTACCTGTGTTCTTACCGATATACAAAATTAGTACTTAATACCATGGGCAGACAAATCTAAACCAGTGAATGTGAAGAAGGAAGGCAAGCACATATCTACTAACCAGTAGCACCTCCCTCATAAAGTTTCTGTAACAATTAAATGAGTTTATCATTGTACATGTTTAGAACAGCCCCTGGCTCATAACTAAGAACCAGGTTAGTATTTACTATTCTCATAAAAAGGACACTTTTCTCGTTCTTTTTTTCCTTTACCTGCTTTGTCCACACAAGTGTTCTATTTCTACCACAGCCAGCTTGAAATTTAAAAAGTGTCACAAATTTATACAAAGAATTAAATCAGCAACCTGTGTTCTCTAGTCTGAACACGACAGCTGCTGGGAAGAAAATCTGATATGCACCACTGACAAGGACCTAATGTCAAAATAACTTTACACATAATCCCTCTCCATAGTTCTAGCCACCACTAACTGTGAGCACATGGAAGGCTGAGGCGTTAGCAGCAGCTAGAGTGTTTTATGTAGATATTTTTCAAGAAAATTGAAGAGAGAGGTCTACTGGTATTTGTTTCCACCATGCTGAACATAACTTGCAGAAGCAGGTCCTAGAGCAGAAGGCATAGAAAGTCAGGACTCCTGAGTGTGTTGCCTCAGCTACAACTTTGCAAGCCAAGGTGGCACCACAGACCCTAGCAGACCAGCTCCAGAGGCCTGTGGGCAGTCTCTCCTTGTCCAACCAGGAGGCCTAATCCACACTATGGGGCTGCTGCTCTGTCTTTCCTTTTTGTTACCTTAACTACCTAAAAGAGTTCCCGACACTGAAACAAGTCATTACTCCCACTGTAATCCTCTAGCTGCCTGTATGTGAAGACCCCATTCAGGTGCATAGGCGAAAGCAAGATTTAAAATACATAATAGAGTTAGTTATCATTCCTACCACTTTGCACACTAAAACAGATACTAAAGAATTTGGGGCACAGGAGTAATAAACAGAGTGGCTTGAACAGTGAAAAACTGAAATCCAGAGATATTATTTTCAGCAGGTATTAATCCTAAGTTTTATGTCACACCTCCCAGCACCTCCCAGCACCTGACAGATTTCTGATCCGCTTTAGAAGGAAAAAGAGCCATCTCCTGTCAGTTACAGTTCTGATATCTGGTGTTAGGGGTGTTTTATGTTTGCTCTACACACATTGAAATAGCATATTCAATTTAAATGAATAAAGAAAAAAATTTAATAATATTTGAAAGTTAGCTCAGAGTTGTTAAAATATTAATAAAAACGCATTTACTTAACATGAGTAAGGTAAACAGGTAGCACTCTTCAGCCAAAGGCAAAAAATCTTTGAATTAATAGGAGATAAAAAAAGATGCTTAAGTACATGAAGAGCCTTTAACTGATTCCAGTTAAAAAGAAATATGTAAAGGGTTTGTTTGATTTGGGGAGGAGGGCTATTGCCAATTCATGAGGCTAAAAAGAATGGGGAAAAGGGACAATAAGTCTAATTAAGAAAAGGAAGGAGTGGAAGGTATTAGTTATAATTTCTGGACGGTATTGATTTTCTGTCTTCATTTGTTTTGTGAGAATTAACTCACGGTGTCTCTCCATTAACATTTATCCAGTGTATGCCAACCACTCCCCTGGGCGAGGCAGGATTATAACAGGCAACAGCCCAGGTTGAAAGTGGTAATAAAATCCACGAACTTAAATTTGAATCCCCTCACGTTCTCTCTTTTTTCCTTCTTTGATTCCTTCCTTCCTTGACTATCATTAAGTACCTGCCATGTGCTAGGCATTTTTCTAAGCTCTGAGGATGAAATGGGTCCCTATCTTCACAAGGTTTACAGGCTAGTAATGAATGACCCAACTTGGTCAGTGTTGAATTTGGCATATCATGCGGACGAGGAGAAAGCAGACAGACAGTATTGTCATTCTATCTAGCTAGGATTATTACAAAACCCCCGAAAGATAGACTGCAATCCCGATATGCAGAAAGCTCTGGAAAAAACACTCTGCTTCTATCATAATATAGGCAAAGAAACAAAATCTCACAAGTGGTCTGGATGAGACATGTCAGAAGCAACAAAAGAAGACGGGCTCACAGTCTGAATTTCCTCTAACTCAATCACCTTAGACAAGTCCCTCTACATGTTTTTAATCTTCCATTTTCTTCTTTTGTAAAAGAAGTAGAATACCACCTACTTTGCAGAGGACAGTTACAAGAATGAAAAGAGAGAGTACATAAAGAAAGACTTTGTGAATTACCACAAAAATATGACCCACTATCATTAGAAAGTGTGAGGTAGGTCATGTCGACTCAAAGTTAGGGATGGAAAATGTTAAAAGACACACTAACCACCCCTATCAAGTCCAATCACAGGAAATTTGAGAAACTAGAGGCACACTTTATGTTGAAGAGAATGTTTGCTTTTTTCATTTCTCATCTTCTCCTTGTACCACATTAACCACATATTTACTAGAAAAGCAACACATGAGATGTGCTTCAATTTAAAAAATGGAGTATACGACAAAAATTTATATTTACAAAATAAATATATTGTTTATTTCCAAAGGGACTCTTTTTAAGTAACAAGTTTACATGGTAACACAAAAATTCAGTAATTTACTAAAAACTTTTATACACAACTTATAAAGTACAACCATGCACATATTCTGATCTCTCTCTCTCTATATACATATATATATTTTGAATAGTACTTTACTAAGTTTTAAACATAGCTTCAAAAATATCTAAGATTTAGCTCTTTTTAAAATTAGCATTTCTGCTAGAATATTAAATTCTGATATTACAACAATTGGATTTCTATACTCCGTAAAACAAATGGCCAGTATTGTATGAGCAGCATTATTCCATAAGCATCTATTGAAGACTAAGCTCGCTTCTGCAGATGTGGGTCACCATAGACTACTGGCTGTGTTGCTCAAAAAATACTACTCTCCAGTTTGTAAAGTTGCCATAAGACATTCCATTTTGAGAAAGTTCTTCTTCCATCATCCATTTCTGCCACGCTTTCAGTAGTAACACTCATTTCTGACATAAGGTTGAGATTCACACCTAGTTATGAATATTGTAGGAGGAAAACTACCCCTCAGACCTCGTAACAGCCTTAACGTTCCTGTTCTCGGATCATCACTTTGTTTCCCGATTGTAATAGATGCATGGTCTCATACTGAAGAGAGAAGACAAAAATCATTATTTGTGATTTATCGTTTTTTGGAGAGTGACTTAGCCACCTTCAGATTGTTCTTAAGTGTCCTGATAAAGGATCAAATGTTCCTGCAAGCTCTTGGAGAGGTATTTTGCAAACCTGTGTATAGGGCCCCAGACAATTTAACGTATTGCTAGAGTTTAAGGTTATTTGATGATTCTATGCAATAATTCTGCATCCTTATTTGCAGATACAATTCTATTTAAAAAAAAATTTTTTTAAGTCTATTTTTATCCTTCCTCATAAGGAAAAAAACCTTTTTATAAGATATATTCAATGAAAAAAAAAAAAGTTTTGTTTGCTTCCTGAGGAGACCAGTTGGCAGAAAGGAGCAGAGAAAATAAAGGAAAAATTGTCAAATCCCTGAACTAGCTGACTCAGCGCTTCCCGGTTTGTGCTGTCTTTATTGTTTTCTTTGTCTTCCCTTTTAAACTGCCATTGATTAAGAGAAAAGAAAATAAAAGAGCAAGAGGGAAGGTTTGGCAGGAGAACTGAACGTCTGATGCTCTGGTCCATTGGAGGTTAACTAGCTTTGACTCTTTCTGTGGCACCCACTCTAAAAGAGTAACCGGAAATTTGCCGTTACACGCCATTGCAATATGCCACTACACGTTTCTCATAATGCTCTTCCAGAAACGCCCAGGTTTCCTACAGTATAGCCATGACCAGGTTTGCCCAGGAATACATTTCTTTCCGAAGAATTTCTAGCAAGAAGAGTTTCATGGACAGAGTAAGATTGTAGAAGAAATTTCTGCAAGTAATTTTAAAATGCCCACTCTGCACCAGCCTTTCCACCACGGCATTGTGGTGAGGCTCAGCCACGCTAGTCAAGCTCTCTGCATTCCATGCTCCAATTCTATGTTATGGCTCAGAATGTCTTGCTTTTTATTTTTATTTCTATCTCTCTCTCTCTCTCTCTCTCTCTCTCTCTCTGTGTGTGTGTGTGTGTGTGTGTGTGAAGGCCGTCAGAGAAAAATATCTGAATGACAGGAATAGCTTAGGTCTTAAATGCACAAAACAAACTTTTTGCTTGTGTTTTTTGGAAAATTTTGCATTTTGAATGCTTTTTAAATAGTTACAACTCTGCATAGAAAGGGCCAGAAGACAGATCGCATGGATGGCACAGAGACCTTATGAGCTGGAGGCTTGATTCTGCCATGGCCCTTGTTCGCATGGTGTGACAGATCAGTAGTGGGACAGGCAACTGGTTGAGAGGAAAAGCTCAGCAATGGGATCTGAGTTGAAAGTCTACTTCTTCCAGTTACTAACTAAAAAGTTGACAACTTACTTAACTTTTCAGAGCTTCAGTTTGTTGTTTTTAAATCGGCACGTACATAAAATCAACCGCTTAAGTTCTGAAACCTTCTCCCTAAAGAGCTAACGTGGTGCCGAAGCACAACACCTGCTTAGCAGGTAAGTCTGGTATTATCATGTACTTACAGCAATTGTTTAGAAAACACCATTTATTATAATTTCACCATCTTTTCTTACTGATGCTTCTCTATGTTACTAAATTGTGACATTTTTGTCCTGTTTTTGAAAAGTTTAAAGGACAATATAAAGAGCCAAAATTTGTGGAGCATTATCTATATGCCAGACACTGTGGCAAATAGTTTAGGTAATAAATTATATCTCATATAAAATGTACAATAACCCTCTGAAATAAATATCACTATTTCCATTTACTAAAGAAACTGAAAGCTATAGACTTTAAACAACTTTCCTAAGATGACACAACTAGAAAGTGCTAGAGACATAATAGAAAAATTTATGTGTGGCTAAATCATGGTTGTCCGCAACGTGATTTAAAACTCCATTTTTCCCTAATTTAAGGTCTTTTTTTTATTGCATAAATATTTGCTGAGTTTCTTCAGTATCCAAGGCACTGTTTTTCCTGTATGCCATTGGCAGTTATTTCAAGGACTAAGTGACTTTTCTCCTCCTCCAGAATAACAGCTGTTTTTCCCTGTGGCCCTGTGATAATTCAGAATCTAATTATTAGGCAAGAATCATGTTTATCTCATGAGGCTTAATTACAAAATTCTTTTTTTTTCCTTCTAATTAAATTGTTTGTCCTCCAAAATCTTATTTTTTTAATAATCAAAATATTCATTACAAAGCTGTAGAACCAGGTTTGTGGTTGTGTCTGCTTTTAAAAATTAAGCTCTAAGTAATTATAAAAATCTCAATCACTGAATCCAATTAACTTTCATAAATAAAAATAACTTTTAAAAAATTTTATCATTACTTCCAGTTGACCTTGAATATTAAGCTTACTTAAACAGATTTCCCTTTCTTTCACATTCTGGGAATGTTATACCAATTAGATATGCAAGTACCATTTTAGGATTTAATATTCATTGTATAGGAGGTAGTTTCTCCAAGCCAAACTACTCTTGCTCTGTTGATTCTTTGAGTAATGGTAAATAGCCATCAAACTTAATTTCTATACTAGATTTTAGATTTTACTAGATTTTACGAGATGGGTTATTTCATCATAACTACAAGGAATTGAGAGAGGGAGAAATGCTCAATTTTCATTTAGCTCCTTTTATTTTAGTTATTGGAGAGTCACTATGAAGAAATATTCGTTCCTGGACTCAATAGATCTGTCATTCTATGTATTTGAACTCTATAGGGACTAGCACTGTTTCCTTTTCCCAATTCCCCATTCTAAATATTGAATGGTTCAGAGGGAAATAAGACATCAAGCTTCCAAATTGAGAAATTTATTTGATGCATCATTCCACTCAAAAAAATGACTTACTACTTTCACTTGATGGGTGATAGATAGCTCATAAATCTCAGTGCCTAATCAATATTAGTTTGGTTGTTACTGAAGAGTTGTCACTCACAGACTCATCATTACATATGGTCTCATTATTTAACTGCTATTGTAGTGTGTGGAGACCTCTTTAGAGGAGGAGTAACTTCCTTCAGTACTTGAGCAGCAGCCTACCTGACTCAGTCAATTAACAAGGAACTTTGCTGGGTGATGACGATGAGGAGCGGATTTTCCATCGCTGGGCCTGAACCTTAATTGTGTCATTGTCCGTTTTCATTTAAATCTAGCTGCACACTTGACAGCTGAGTGGAGCCAGTGTTTCTATTTAAGAACATGAATGGCATTTAGGCATTAAATTTCAGTAAGTTTGTACTCTGCCCATAGTTTAAGACTCTAAGCCTTTTGGAAAGAGAGTATGTATTTCTGAACGTTTCTATTTTGCTCAGTAGGTAATGATGACATGGAAATTTTAGCTGCTCTGGTGGAGAGAGGATGCCTTCCTGCCATCTCACATAGTTATGCACATTTCTAACGGGTCCAAAATATTTACTGTTGTTTTAATCCCTAGGAAAGAATGCTGCAAGGATATTCAGTTAGGATTCATTTTATAAGGTGGTTAGGCTCTGTAAAGATGCGTGTGACATATAACATTTGAAATAAACTAGGACAGTTTAGTTTTAAACATGATTTTATCCTTTCCATTAAAGAAAAATTTCTCTTAAAGCTCAACTGCTGAAGATTCATCAAAGTAGAGTTGTTCTGTTCAGAGAGCGGGGGGGGGGGGCAATGGAAACCTTGTCCCCTCATACCACCCTAACCTCTCAGTCCCTGAGGCTCTTCTAGAAAATTCTTAAATCTACTTAAAAGGCAATTTATAAAATCCTGTAACCAATGGAGAATTATAAGATCGAGAAAAAAGATCATTCTAATACATGTTCTCCCTCAACCTAAATTTCAAAATGGACTTGTTTAATCACAGCCCACCTGGAAGTGCTAACAATTTATGAGACTCTTTAAGCCTCTCTCTCCCAGATCTGATATTCTTTGGACATTTCCATTGTTAAAAGGTTTGCTTTGCAGTGTTGCTGAGAGAAGCCTGGAAAGAATGAATGATTTGTTCTTTATGCAACTGGTAAAGAAGAAAAGCCAAAAGTTTACACAGTCCTAAGCAAACTCACCCTTCCTTCCTTCCTTCCTTCCTTCCTTCCTTCCTTCCTTCCTTCCTTCCTTCCTTCCTTCCTTCTTTCCTTTCCTTTTCTTCCCCTCTTTTCCTTTCCCTTCTCTTCTCTTCCCTTCCAAAACTATTTGAGGGTGGTTTTGGAGAAAGAGGCATTACAAATACTCCACCTGCTTTCAATGACATGGTTTGTCTGTCATTAAAGATAAACTTTCCTCTCTCCTCCCCAGGTTGGGAAATGAGCTTAATTGTTGGGAAATGTGCTAAAATTGTTGCAAGAACCCACAGAACTGCCAGGGAGCCAATCCGAGGATGCACACTGACAAGTTAACATCGAGAAGGTATTCTATCTTCTCTGAGATGTGGTTCGTGAAATGCACACAATGACAAATTAACTCATTACACCAAGGATTTTATAAAAATATTTATGGTGGTAATTATTTCCATCATTAGTGAATGAAAACTCTTAATAGAACCACTTACTTTTGGATGTGTGATTTGAGAAGATGTGTTTATTTTTCACATTGGCACAAAGCACCCAACAATGTGTCCTCATCTAAGGTTTAGACTTCAACCTTCGTCTCAGATGAACCAGGCTCGTTTAGTTCTGCATTGTAAACTTTCTCCTTGTCTTCATATTCAGCTTGGTTTCATCTACCCTTGCACAGAACCAGATATGTTCTGCCTTTGAAGTTTTACCTCATTGAGAAATGAGTTGTCTAATACTCCCAACAGACTTCCTAAGAGAACATTCATTGCAAAACTTATTGTAGCACCTTATAACTTTCTACTTGCTTAATGTTTGGTTGTTTTATATGTGCAAGATTTGGCTCCACTCACCTAAGTCTCCTTTTACTCTAAAAGTAAGTCATATGCAATATGTGGTAAATGTATAAATACATATATGTTCACACCCACATGTATATAAATATACATGTATCCTGTGTACATGTTGCACATAATATTGTGCCAGGAGCAGAGTAGGTATCCAAATATTTATTGAACTGAATTAAATTCAAAACTGTATTGGTTATGTCAATTAATAAGAAAAATAGCTTATTTTAATAAATTACCACCACCTAAAAGAAGTAAATTGGAAAGTAGGTCAAGACCTAGCTTTCATTCTTTAATTGTCCTTATTATATAAAAACTTTAGAGCTGACAGTAACAATGTCATCTATCAATGTATACAAAATTTGTTTTGAAAATTTTTACCAAAGTACTTGGCAGTTTTCAAAAAGCTTAATGGATAAGCAATGATCATACTTGTTCTTTCTTAAAAATAAATTCTTTTAACAATAAAACTCTGAACCTTTTGGCAAAGATTTAGGCAGGAGGTATATGAGTTAGAATAATAATAATAAAATAATAATAATAATAATAATAATAATAATGAAAGTTGAAGTGAAAAGTGAATAGAGGATGAAAGTGTGAAATTGAGAAGCTTTCAAGCATTATGAATAAGGATGTATGCATATTGTTGATACAGCTTTTATTTAACTAACATATCCCAGGCAGAAGCATTTTCTCCCTCCTCTGTGCTCCCAAAACACTTTTTTAATCTTGTAAAGTAGGACTTACACACTTTTAAGTGACTTGATTATCTGTCTGTCTCTCCCACTTGACTATATACACCTTTAGGAAAGGGACTGTGGTATGTTTGTATATTTTATCCTTAATACTAGCACAGGGCTTTGACATAGATGACACACAAGTAAATGATGTAAGTAATAAGTGAGCAAATAAATTAATGGCTAAAGGGAGGAAGAGAGGAACAAAAAGAAATGAAAAGAGTATTCCTAAGAAAATTGAACCCTCCTAAGCTATAATCAACTATGCCAAGTTTCTTAATTCTAAAAATTCATGTGTTTCTCCAAATATAGAGGAATAAGAAAGATAATACATTAAAAAACCATCTTTTGTAAGCTTGAAACTTTGTCCCCAGATTCCATTCTTAATTCAGTATCGTAATCATTTCTTCCAAAAAAGTACTCTGGCATATCTGAAAATGAGTATAACATGGGCAAAATTAAAATCTCTTAAAAAATTTTTTTGTAGCACTTTTGATTATAATGTCATGCCTTTTGTCACAATAAAACAGATCTACTGATTCAAGTTATTCTTATGTGGAGTTCTACCTAAGTACAGAAAATGTATCCCCAAACTCTCACATCTTTAAGGTATTTTTGTACCTTTGTTGAGTGAACACCATGAAATAAATCTTCCTACAGATTTGTCTCTTGAAATTTTTCACTGCTGAGATTTTGAGAAATGTTCCTAATGAAACTAACCTCAGACGAAATCAACACAGCAGCCCCAAAATCACACAAAATGGGTTGCTCCTCAGAAACCATTTAAGTATCACTGCTGTTGCTGTTGCTGGCACCTGCTGTAAAATTAAATTCCTGAAATTGTTTTCAGTCATAGTGGGGACTTTACTGATAGAGGAAACAATGATATTACATTCTATAAAATCCTAGCTGCTTTTCTTACCCTGGTTACACTATTCTCCAAATGACAAATACTTTGACTTGTGGAAGCATGTTGACATTGCAGTCCGTTTCCAAGTATCAACAATAAAAAAAAAATTGCATGCTTAATGGGAACCCTAAAAACGAATTTATGAAATCACAAGCACAAATAGCCTATCAGATGATTTCACATCCATTCTCTATTCTATATAAGGTCTCAACCAGGAAAGGAGTGCCTGAAGAGGTTAGGTGTCATGAGATTGTTTTTCAAGCAGCCTCACAGAGAGACATTAGCCTGATGTATTTTCCACAGTCTAGAATTTGGTCCATGGCCTTGCAGGCTTGGAAACTTGATCTATCAACAAAGCTGGAGCAAATTCACATCCTGGAGGTAGATTTATAACTCAAAGAGCACAAAATACCAAAAATTGAAAAATCAAGATGCAAATACATTAATTTACAACGATGACCCTAGTGTCAGATGGACTAAAACACTGCTGGGCCAAGCTAGCACATTTTCTTCCTTTGGACAAATCTAGATAGAGAACCAAATTATAATCAGAAGTTACTAACTGATGACAAAAAAGTGAGACGACAGGAACATATTAAATAAATTAAATGCCAGACTAGAATTAAGATTCTAGTTCTACTACTTCCTGATTTACCCTGATATTTCACACTAGAGATAGGCAACCTACCAGACTCATCAAGCAGCTAAGGATGCCATGTCTTCAGGGTGGCATTAGCTGGGAATTGCAGACTCTCCTGTGTGGCTAATTAATATGTTTCTGACTGACATATTTTTCTTTAGCTACCTTAAATCTAATTCTGGGAGAAAATCAGTTGCCTAAGGTAACATTTGCTCTCTCTGGTAATGCTATTTAAAGGATTCATCAGATTCATTCATTCCTCTTTTCATCTTTTCTTTCTTTCTTTTTTTTTTTTTTATAGTCATTCTTTCTTTTCTATACATACCAACAAGTCTAGGTCCTCATTGCCTTATGGCAGGGGCCTACTGGTCTACCTACCTCAAACCGGTCCTATTGTGCAACTCCAAAGATCACTACAATATAAATCTACTTTAAAGTAGGATTTTATACAGGTCTTTTCCCATTTTCCCACCTTCACTCATACCAGAAACTTTCAGTGATTCCTACCACCTTCAAAGTTAAGTTCTAATTGCTTAGCTTGCCATTTAAATTCTTTCATAACTGTGCCCAATTTATTATCATTTTTCCACTTCATGAACCTACTACTCCAGTCCAATCTCTTCATATTCTCTGTGTACCCCTAAATTCATGCATCTATTCATTCCTGGGGTCAACTCGAGATCTACCTCCTCCATGAAACTATCTCTGAAAGTCCAGATCTGAAACTAACCTTTCCATTCTTTAGATTCATTTGGTATTTAGTATTTCTGGAAAGCAATTATTATATGTTGATATACCATCTCCTTAATTAGAATAATCTCCTTACTTACAGGTGGGAACTGTACATTTTGCCTTTGTTATATTCTATTTCTTTAGTTCCTTAATATCAGGGGTACTCAAACAACAGGCCTTAGAACTTGCCCTGTCCACTTGTAGGTAAAACTACTACATTTCTTTCAGAGCCTCAGATAAAACTTGAAAAAAATTAGCCTTAACAGAAGATAGGAGCTGCCTCTTGAATTGTCCTTGGGATATTAGTAGTTCATGGCTTCTTCTAGGTCCTGGGAATGATTTCAGAAATCAGTGTACTCCCTCACACCATCTTTTGCTCTCTGTACTGTTTGATATTACAACACCTCTCTGTACTGTTTGATATTACAACACCTTTCACTGTCAATCTCAAAGTAGAGTGTTAGTTTTAAAAATAAGCTAGACCTCTGATATATAGAGATTATTATCAGGATATTAAACAGCAAGAATGATACAGGAGGTAGTTATATAGAAAAGCATAACAAATACATCTTTTAGTATGATGGTGGAGTTGATAAAATTTTTTCATACAAAAGATATGTTAGGTTTACTGGAATACCAAAGAAATCAAGAAGGAAATAACCTTAAGCTATTTTAGCTACCATTTAGCCTTTCAGCATTCTTGTTGTGTAATCATACCTTGACCAGAAGCCTCATTGTAAAGTGCTTTAAAAAGACCACCCAACATTTGTCTAATACAATGAGCTGATGTGCAGTCATATCTAGGAAGACACAATCTCTATCATTTCGTAGCACAGCATTACTGCTCATGGGGAGGACATCAGAATGTTGTCAACATGGTCTTCTGTGATTGTGAAAGACATGAAAATACACACATCAGCTCATATTTCATGGAATTTGGCAAGCCCACATCAGAAATGTTGGGGAACAATCTGGCTAAGTCTTGAAAGTAGGAAGGAGAAATCTAATTCAAAGTGGAGTGAAGGTGATAATCTTTCCTAGGAAGGAGGAAATTGCCAGATTAAGCAGAGGCAATTAAGCTTGATTAGTTAATTATAAAAATACAGTCAAAATAAAAATAGTTTAATTGTAGTAAATAAAAGTAAAAGCCATATTAAAATGGAGTAATAATTTCCTGGGCAAGGAATAATTAATTCTTAGAGGTAGACGATCAAGAAAGAGTTTGTAAGATACCTGATTGTCTTCCAATATAAAAAACCCGAAGATTAATTATGCTTATACCGAACGAAAATTATCATGATATATTCTATTTAACATATGCATTAATGTAAGATATTAGAAGACAAAATTTTGTGAAATAGATCCAATTTAAAATCAACACAAAACAAAATTTTTAAAAACTTGATATTCCCAGGAAAAGTGTTCTCTAACTGTGAGTGATAACTTCTTTCTTTTTTGTGACATAATCTGAGAGTTCTAATATGTCTTAACACAAGCTGACAAAGGTAGACAAGAAAATAGAAGCCATTTGTTATATTCCAATGAGTTCCCAGTTTAAACACACTGAAAGTAGACTACAGAGGGGATGATTGTTTATTTTCATTTGTAAATATGTTTGAAAAGGAGCTTCCATAGCTTCCTCTAAATCCCTTGTCAACTCACAAAGAAATGTGGATTTTTAGCCCATATTTCACATTTTTGTGTATGACAATTTTCATAATACACAGACAAGATTTGAGTTTGAAGTAAGGAGCTATAAGCTGCCTAAGAGAGTAAACTTTAGGACCTTATGATCATATAATCTATTTACCCTTATATCTAAAAATATGATTTTTGTTTTAAAATCAAGTCTTTTATGTTTGCAAAATACTCTACTTACCAATATAATGTATGCCACATTTAAATAGTTATACCTGTTAGAAAGGAGAGCTGGTGGGCGAATGATTAAATACCACTATTTCCTCTAGATAGATCCCACCTTCCATGTGAAAGTTGCAGTCTGGCATTTAGATTTTCTTCACTTTAAATGAGTACATGAAGTCCTTACTTAGTATAAGAAAAATTTTCCTTGGGAAAAATATTATCTACCTCACACATTAAAAAAATATTTGCTACTTTCACTCAACTTTCCATGTACTTAAAGAGCACTCTAGAGTTAAAATGACTTTTCACAAGTTGAAGATGTAGAAAAATCATTTAAGAAGGCAAATTTTCTACTCTAAGTGCTCTTTTTTATAGTACATTCTTTAATTATGAGATAGCATATTTTGATTCTGAAATTTTAAGTTACTTTAGAGGTATTTTGGGCTCTAAAATAATCATGTTTGCCTGCTGATTTTCAAACCAGAAATTAATCAAAAGACTATAAGCAATTAAAATGTCACCTCGAAACCCACTATAAGAACTGTTTTTATTGTACAGATATCAGTCCAATAGAATGTAAATGATTTCACAACCTTTAAAGTCTAACTTTAAAATTATTGTTTCTCATTTGGTCTAATATTTCAATTTATTCCAAGAAACATGGATGGATGTACTTGGCTGTACACATATAAAATTTGTTAATTCATATTCCTATCCTCTTCTAATTAATTTTTTTACAAATCATGCATAGCAACAATTCCATCAGAAAAACACATGCCATAAATCTTAATATTTGCAATATAGTGCATTATTTCATAATCAAGTGGTTAATCTTAGGAAAATAAAAGTCGTGAAAGACAAACAAAACCTTCAAATCTCTTTAATAACAATTATTTTACATATAACTAAATATTTTAATTAAAAATCATAAAAATTTGTGTACATATTAAAGGAAAGGACAATTGAAGTGTAATCAGAAACTGAACCCTCTAAAACTATGGCTTGGCAAATAAAATTTTTAAAGTTCTTAAATATTAATAGAAAAATGTACATTTAATAATATGTTTCCATTAATCTATTTTGAAATGATACCTTGATTTTATTAACCCAGACATTGATACAGCAAAGTAATTTTCTTTTTTATGAAACCACGAAGGGGAGTTAACAAATATTTTCCGTAACCAGAAATTTACAAAATATTCACTTTGAAACAGTCCATAAAGAAAACATGTGATGTTTTCTTGGACTGTAGATGAAATGATAGTTAAACTCAACTTGAAACAAGAGAGCGTTACTATCAACATACCTTGTCCTTGGGTTACTCCATAAAATTCAGCTGCTATCCTTGCCGCTTCCTTGCGGTTGCCTTTCACGATGTAGAAATGACTGAGGATGGCAAGGCTGATTTTCACAAAAAGCTTAAAACAGAAAAGTGAAAGTATTGTAAAGTAGACATTGGATAACTGTTGAGCAAATGGTCGGCTTTCTTCTAACACCGACATTGCTGCACAGGAATCTGTGGCGGTCTTCGGTGAGATCCAAGTCTCAAATGTGCCTGGCTCTCGTCCGGGATTCTCCTGAACAGCTGGTCTTGAAGAAAGAAAATATCAGCTGGTAATGATGCCTCCAGCTCAAAATATTTATACTGACCATAAAAGTTCTTTGCAAACTCCGATTGGTCTGACAATATTCCAGGAAAACAACTGCAACACGTGCCTCGTTTGCTAGACTCCTGACTTTCCAGTCTCAAAATAAATAAACACCCCACCTCTCTGCTCTGAATTTCAAAATCCAGGTATTGAAATTTATATACAGATTATTTCCTTTTTTATTAGTATCTAATTAGTATGAACACTTTGAAAACTGTGTATGGGGTTTCTGTTGTTAATGTAAATGATATCCATAACAGCAAGAAAACTTAAGTCCATCAATTCAAGCCTATAAAATGGCCCTATTTGTAGATCATGATCTAAATCATCAAATAGTCCATGACGATGATCTTCATGACTACTCATCAGATTATCCAATTATGTTGCTTTGACCGTTGTCAGAAAAAAAAAATGTTTACACATGGATTGACTGGAAAGCCATAGAATAATGACTTTAGACTGTTCATTCATTCAGTGAAAACTTTTTAAGCAATAACAATGTGTCAAACATTTTGCTTGATGCTCGGGAGCCAAAGAAAAAATGTAATGTCCCTGCCACAAGTTTCTCATAGTCCAGAGGAGGAAACAGGAAAGAAGTCAGACAAATCCAGGTGAGGACAGGGTATCATGGGAGCACAAAGAGTAAGGGCATAATTCTGATAAGGAAGAGTCAAAGAAGGCTTCCTGGAAGAGGTGACATATACAAACAGTTATCAAGTAAACATTAGTATTTCATCTAGACTACCTAGAACCAAGCAAAACAATATACTTTTTAGGCCTATAATCTTTGTTAACTCTAATTTGATTTATTTTATGAATGAAATGCAACTGTCATAAGGGCATGCTTAGGCAAGCTATAGTTTTAAAAGAGATATAGAGTAAAATATTAAGAAAAATGTAGAGTGGCAATATTTTGGTACATAGCCAAAAATAATATTTCAAAACATAAAATGGCATATTATATAGGGAACTTATTTATACATTTATACAACTAGGTTTGGGGCCTATTAATCATTGTATTGTTTCCCAATTTTCTGAGAAGCTCCAAAATAACAAATCATAAAAAAACACCAATGTTCATAGCAGCATTATTCACAGTGGCCAGGACATGGAAACAACCGAAGTGTCCTATGATAGATGATTGGCTAAAGAAACTGTAGTACATATACACAATGGAATATTACTCAGCTATAAGAAGAGATGAAATACTGCTATTTGTGACAATGTGGATGGACCTTGAGATAATCATGCTAAGCAAAATAAGCCAGACAGAAAAAGTTGAAAATCACATGATATCACTTATATGTGGGATATAAACCTAAAAGCAACAAATGAACAGGACAAACGAACAGAGACTCATGGACATGGACAATAGACTAGTGGTTACCAGAAGGTAGGGAGGGAGTGGTGGGAGGAGGGAGGTCGATGGGGTAAAAGGAGTCAAATATGTGATGACAAAAAGATCTCTAACTATGGGAGGTGAATACATAGTGTAAACATATATGCCTTACTGTTAAAGTGTACACCTGAAACTTATTGGATTTCGTTAACCAATGTCACCATAAAAAATAAATTAATTAAGTTTTAAAAATCTATACAAAAGACATAAGAAAATAGAAGTGGCCTTCTTAGAATAAAAGAGCATACCAATGATTGGTGATATTAGTAAGTGCTGGGTGCTTCTCTGACTTGCTGTATGCTTTTAATGCCGTGTATCTTATCTGACCGAACTGATTTACATGAAACATTCCTGAGACAAAGGAGACATTGCTATAAAATAAATATGTCAAATAAAGTAAGCTTCTTCGTTCCCAAATGATTGAGTGGCTCTTAGTAAAATAAATTGTCATTATATTAAAAAGAAATCACTGAGTTCTTTATGAAAATAGCCCTTGATATTGTTTTCACAGGCAGAGAACTAGACCCAGTGTCCATTTCATCTGTGCTCTGGGAATCAATGAAAATTAACTCTAATGTATTGAAGGTAAAGTAACCAAATGTTTCTCCCTTTCAGTTGTGGTGCAATTATGCCAGTTAAGTAGTTACATGACCATCACCTCCAGTTGGTCTTCCCTCTGGCATTGTGATGCCTGACTACACACAGGAGAGGCAGGCTCCAGGGACAGCTGGACCATCACAATGCTCTGAGTCACTGCAATGACTTCCACTTCAGTGCTTCAGAATTACAAATAAATTCTGCCTAAGTCACGACTGAGCGTCTAAGGTTTCACTCTTTCATCTTTACCAGTAAATGCTATCATAAATAATTATCTCTACATGAGCTAATCAGATGCCTAGATTCTTTTGGGTTGAGAAATACTTTTATTTCAATAAGGCTGCTATCATTGGGCTTTATGTTTAATTCCCTACAGTTTTACTACTAGAAAAATACTACTGTCTAATATTTAGGATTTTATGTCAAGTTGTCGAGTTTTGTTTTAATGAGTTCCTTGATTCCCATCACAATTTTCTGTGTGGATATATACTCTCTTTTAGCAGCTTTTACAATCTCTAGTTCTATTAATCACTAAATAAAGATTAAAGCTAAATAAAATAACTCACAGTAAGTTAACTCATCAAATGTAAATGAGATGCTGTATTTTCATATTATAGATCTTTCCAAATAACACCACAAATAACTTTATTAGTATTTAAGAGACATATGAAAAGTATCGTGCCCCTATCTTCTAAGCATTAGCATTTTCTTTAAAAAAAAAAAAGCGATTAGTAATTTAACTGATTTATTCAGATAATACTTTTATAATTTACATTGTTGAAAGGTTTTATTGAGATAATACTTTTATAATTTACATTGTTGAAAGAATGTGGAAGGGGTATTTGGTTGATTAGCCAGTACATCCCAACTATCCTAATTTTGTTTGTTTCAACCAACCAATCAATTAATCAATCAAACCCAAACTGAGCTCAACAATTGTGTTTCTAGGATTGGTGACAGAATGAGTGATGTGAGAGAAGTTAAAAACACAGGAAGAAATCATTTATTGAAAATCCACTATATTCTATATAAATCTTCTCATTTAATATCTCTATCTCAGAAGGGTATTATTATTTAATTTTAAAGGTGTAGAAAGTTGGGTTCAGAGAGTTTAGTGACCTATAAAAGTTTATTATGAGCAATAGCACTATCTGAACATAGTTCTGACTCTAAAATACATGTTCAAGTTACTGCTTATATTTTCTATTTTTAAGAATTTACAATCCGAATGAGCAAATATCATTTATGCATACAGAGAATGAGACAGTTGCCCAAATTCTCTCTCTCTCTCTCTCTCTCTTTCTCTCTCTCTCTCACACACACACACACACACACACACACACGGAAGAGATCACTTTGAGATTGTATTTAATCAGGTACCCAAATTAGTACCTAAATTAGGAGGGCAAGATATACGCAATGATTAAATTAAATGGAATCTTGTATGTACTCAAGAAATGGGAAAAAAGGAAAAAGAGAATGCTTCATGATGGGGCTAATACTTTTGGATTATTCAAAGCTAAGAGTTGGTGAGTAACTCCCATAAAAACAACAGAGAAGTAGATAGAAGGGTCAAAATAGAGTAGTCAAGAGTTACTACATTCAAAACATAGAGAAATGATTAAAATGAAAAAGAATAAAGATAAAGAAAAGGATATTAGGTCTGGCCAGAGGAATTCACTGGCTTTCAGCTCAGTATTTTAGTATGATTGTGAAGTAGGAATCAGGGCAGCAGTATGAAGGTGTGATCCTAAAAGCAACTTCCAAAGAAAAAGTCTCCTGGGCTTTCCCCTATTGTCACCGTCTGGGTACTGGCTCTGCTCCTCTCTACCATATGGTATCAGAGGAGAGTCCTCTCTGAGGCTGCCCTGGGACTCCCAACCTTTCTCCTTTCACATCTCTTGTTCACCCACCTTTAGCATCCCGGGTTATTACATGAAGAGGAATTTGTTGTTTCATAGACTTAATTTCATGTCATTAGGATGTTAAATATGTTAATGACTCCCAAAGGTGGTCAGATTAGTCTTTAAATTCTCATAAAAGAGAGCATCTCATTTCCAGAGATTATAGTGCTCAATTGTTTTGACTTAGCTACAGTATTAATCCAAGTTATTAGGTTGAAAATGTCAACAGGACATAATAAAAATTGCCTATTTCTAGTGCTTTCCAGTTGATAAATCTTAGTGTGTGGAGGAAAAAGGGACCACAAACTATACCGGACAAGCTCAGAGGAGACCAGCATGGCTGTCCTGACATACTCAGAGACTGAAATTCACCACATAGGATGGTCTGAACATAAAAATTTCTGACTAAAAGTGAGTTATTGTGGTTAGTTACATCCTAGGCCTGTAGCTTCCTTGACGAAAGTCAACTTTACCTTAAGTGAGCCTGTCTGTCCATTGTCATTTTGCATCTAAGAAAACATACCTTTGAAATGTGAGAGAAATCCCCTTTTCCAGACCATTCAGGGCATAACCTCCCACCAGAGTAGGGACCACAAAACCCTCATGGTTACCTTGTCCCCAGCATGCCATCTCTATGTGCTGTAAATGTTAATTACTAACTCTCCCGTATCCACCAATGTAATGAAGTATGTCTCTCTGTTTTACTTTTTATTATATCTCAGAGATTTCCATTTTGCTTTGTCTTGACTCCTTAATCTGCCACCAGTGGATTTCACCTACCCCTCTTTATGTCTCCTTTTATTCGAATGTCATTCTCTGGAGCATTTTCTCAGTCCATTGAGATTTTTGCTTGCTGGCAATTGCCATCAGTTTGGCTCAAACTCTATAAACTCTCTACAGGTTTGGACTTTTCTTATGTTGACAGCATAAATATTTTTATGTGGAAGGAATATAGTCACCCCATTGAAATGACCGTTTCCTTTTTTAAAAAATGTGATTCCTTATTTTCTGGCAGAAATCTAAGGGCTCTAATTGACATTTATATTCCTAATATTAAAAAACAAAAGAAAACATAAAAATAAACCTGAACTACAGGCATACATTTCACTTGGCAAGGTTGCTAACAGTCAGTACAATGGCAGGCATCCTCCCAGCCCCAGAACAGGATTTTGAGGAGGATTTGTACACAGTCAATGCAAACTGGGAAAGTCACTCGCTCATAAACTGAAAAAGTCAATGGTGGCTGATAAAGTGAAAGGGAAAACTTATGCAAGTTGTTATTGGCAGGATGATTTCTCCATTGTGCTTAAAACACCACAAAAACTATAATCTCACTTTTTAAAATTTGTAGAATTTTGAGAATAAAGGCAAATGAAGCTCTGAGCTATTTAGAATACACTAGAACCTTACATATTTAGAAGTATGGGAATTTGAAATAAAAACAAATGTTCACACTCTAAGTTAAAATCCTGAAAGTGAATTAACAGCAGAATTTAGCCTTAGCTTCATTCAGTAGATTCTATAGATTCTGTTTAGTATCTTCACTTCACTTACTCAGGGAACTAGACACTTCACAAAGGGGAACCAGAGTACATTGTCATAAATCCTGATATAGACTTATACATTGCAATGTAAATCTCCTGTCATAGATAATTAATGTGTTCACAGCAGAACTGCAAGTACCCATGCCTCTGGTTCCTATTAAATATATTTAATTATTGATGAAAGACAAATTCTTATAGAGATTATAGTCATCGCAATAATTATTATTTATATTGTTAGTTGGAGTGAGAGCTATTCCATTCTGACTGTGCTACTTGATAGTAAATTCTTGCTTTTGGCCTCTAAGCCATACTTCCAGTATAATGGAACAAAAGAGTAACTTCTGCTAGCGTTATGATGATTCATAAGTAAAGTAAAATATTATCCACAAAGTTATCATTTACTTAAAATTCATCCAGGCTCTTTAGGGGAAAGTGCAGGCTTTCTCCAAAACTCGGAACACTTTCTATCCTAAAAACTGAGTCATGTTAAACCTTACATATTGTGGTCAGCCCTAACTAGAGGTTCCTTTAGGTTTAACAGATTCTAGTCATGTATGTGTGGCCCTGGAAAATGTGGCTGAAAGTTGGTAGCTCTACATATTCGGGGGTTTAAAAAATAGGTTATATTTTAAAATTAATATATGGTACACTTATTAATACTTACTACATGCCAAGCACTTTTCTAGATATTTGTTGCAATAAAGTTTTTTGTTTTATTTTGTTTTCTGCAAACCCAGCATTTTTTAGAGGATCATATGTCACCCTAACTCAGTCCATGAACTTAATCTTCTGGCTCCAGAAAAGGACATTTGACCAAACTAGGCCAATGAAAGATATTTCTGGGACTTCTGCTGGCGTTTTGGGAAAGATGCTCTTAGTCTGCAGGGGAAGTTAAGGTAGCACGTTGAAGCCTGAAGATGCTGGGAGCTATCCTTGTCAGTAAGGAAATAGCTTGCCCTAGAATTAAGCCATTAAGAAGTTGCACAGCCAAGATTTGGAGAGATGGTATCATGACACCTTCATTTGAATACTTGGATCTAACTGGACCTGAAGCAGCGGGATCTGACAGTAATAAAAATAATTCCTTTTAGTTGTTCATTAAACCAATTCAAATTGAGGATTCTCTCACTTTTACAGAAAAAGTCCTGACATATTTATATTTTTTGGAGTCCTTATAAAGAAATTATAAAGTAGATACCATTGTCCCTTCTGCATAACAGATGAGAAAACAGGGACTTAAGCTAAGTCACTTGCCCAAGATTATATCCCTTAAAGTGGAAGTGCTGGGATTCCAATTGGAGTTTTTCTTACTGCAGTTCTTCTCACATTATTGTTAATAGGTTAGAGTCGAAAAATTCATATTATCTAGTTTACTCACTGCCTTACCAGTCTATCACACCCTGTGATTCACTGCATACTTTTGTGCTATGCTTGGGTTATAAATAGTCTTTGGCTAAATACTGTGTATTTCACTGGGCTGAAGCTAATGGGCCCCACCCAAATCTTTGGTGATTAAGAATTGGTTCTAACCACCTCTTTTTAACAAAACTACCTAAAGACTGTTACCTAAAGGGAAGCTTTTCCCTATTTCATTGTTTTGAAGATCCAAAGCATGGATCACATTAGAAGTGAAATGATGCCTCAGTGACCTTTCAGGTACTTCCAGCATGGCAATTTTATCAGCATTCTTATATATAGACTTTCAGAAATTAATAATTATCATTTTTTTAAAGAAGTAAAACATATCAATTACCCTGGGTGTGGCCAACTGGCTAATAAAAATTGACAGAATGACCCTGTTTAGAATCCTAAGGTTAGGGTTTTTGTTTCTTTGAGAAGCATAGGTACTTGCCTTGTGTGCTCTCCTTTCAAATCTATTTTTTTAAATCTCCAATTATGAGTCCCATGATTAAAGTGTCTACCATACATATTGTGAAATTTAGATGTAATAATGCATAGCACTGCATACATCATGAAAAAAGCTCAGCAAACATTAGCTATATTATAATGATTTATGTTATTTTGTTAATTAAATTCCTTAAATTAGAATCTGTTACCTAATAAGCACTAAGATTTTGCTGGATGCCTTCTAAATAAATGTTCAACTTCCAACAGTACCATTCTTTGCCAACTATAGACATGTACTATTAGACTCCCTCTGGTGTTGGAAAATGTGCCCATATCTACACCCAGAATTCATAACCAACGTTATATAAAATGAATGGTACATTTTTGCTTCAAGTTATAAAAGATGGCTGCAACTTCCTAAGAAATTTGTTCATCACAAATATTTTGAAATATTTATTTATTTTCCCAGGTCTACAACAAAGGTACTCAATAGTTTTGGACACAGAGAAGAAAGCAGTCACTTCGGGTCTTAGAAATAAAACTGATCTCACGTTGGAATCCTGGTTTAAGAAACTAGGGCTCTGGAACTACAAAACATTACCTTAAGATGTGATAATGGCAATGATAAAAGAATGGTAACAGCAAAATATATTTTGTTATATATTATTATGACCCTAAAGCAACCTATGAATTAAAGTTATACAAGTACAGGAGTGAAGGCAATGGAAGCTGTATGACCATCTGAACTCCTGGGCATTGACTTTGAGGAGCACCTAGCAGGTGTCATCATGTATGTCCCAGGATAAACTGGGTAAGGCAGCAGAAAGTGCAAGGGCAAGGTCTTTAAAAGACATAGTGGTTCTGGTTACAAGCTGTGTGAACTTGGGCATGTTCCTTAACCCTCTGAGCCTGTTTTCTTACCTATAAAACAGGATGATAGTTCTATTACAGACATGTGAGGGTGAATGAGAATTTACCCTGAATTTTGTTCAATTTTCTTTTAAAGGCAACCCCTCAACTTGTGAGCCCTTGATTTTATCGTCCTTTCTAAAATAATAAACAAGCTTCCCTCCAGTAATAACTATTACTCCAATTTTCTACTACTAAATAACTACAATCTATTCCTCTACAAGTCAAGATAAGGCTCTTTTGTTCAACGCATACAAAATGCATTGCATGTGGGCACCAGGATCTGCTGGGCACTGGGATCCAACTGAAAGAAGAAGATAAGGATCTTGTTCCCAGGGTGTTAGACTCAACATTAGCTCACTCTGTCTGGACTTGGAACCAATAACATATCCAGTCTTTAACAATATATGTTCTCAAAATTATGTAACTCATTTTGCTCTTTTCTTTGTCTAATATCCAGGATGTAAAATCAACAAAAAGTCATGAGAAGCCTTTATTTGACCACATATCTTCGTGTTAGTTCAGTGTTTTATATTCTTTTCTTGTTTTTCTCACATGGCGCACACACCATCATCAAGCCTCAGTTGTTGTTGTTGTTGTTGTTGTTGTATTTTACAGTTACATTTTGGCCTAATTTTTTCATCATAATTGCTTACCTACCAGCTTGGTCTGCTTACTAGATTTCTATGTAGTGCCCTTTGAAGAGCTCCCCCACCTGGCCTTAGTCTGTAACATCACCAAAGGCAATAGTGGGCTTTGTAAATATTTTGCAAAGACAAAGAAGATGAATATGCATGCCATCGAGGTCCATGAATACAAGATGCGATTTTTTTTGGAAATGGCAAGAGAAGGCAGCCTCCACAAGAACACTGAGGGTACTGGCAAAATAATGATGCCCTTCATCGCCTCTCATATTTGTCACATGGATTTAGCATATCGCATGTGGAGAAAACAAAAAGTCACTTTCTGAATAAGTGAGTGAGAATTAGTGAGGTGTTAATTGAGATCCATAGGTATTTGATTATATCTTTTCTCCGTCTTTAACTTGTGGTGAGTCTCTTTTGTTTAATAATCTTGCTATTCAAACAAGCACATTTAATATGCTTTTAATCTAAAGCCATTTATACAATGGCTTACTATAAAGAACATCTGCAGCATATGTAATGGCCCTGGTTATTTATTTTCAGGTTGTCTGAAGGTACATTGTGGGTATTCCCTGCTCAAATACTTTTAAAGACACAGCATTGTCTCCAGAGCCAGACTTTTTGACTTGAATCCTGATCTTGCTACTTGCTAGTTACGTGACCTCCAGCAAGTTGATGGACTACTCTGTGCCTCCACTTCTTCATTTCTAAAATGTGAATACTAATAATAACTACTTCAACGGGTTGTCAGGATCATTATTTAATACTTAAAAGTATTTGGAACAGTGTTCAACACATACTAAGTGTTTTATAAGAATTTTAAAATGTATTAAAAAATAGAAAATATGGCAACTAAAACAAATAGATGAAGGCTAAGTTGGAAGATGTAGCTTGGTGTGTAGTTTGGTGTGATTCAAGACTCTCCAGTAACACATAGATGCCTTAAATTTAAATATACATGTTCTCTGATTTTCCACAAGAAATTATAATTCAAAGGATGAATCCTTAAATGTTCATGATAGATTTATTCATATGAACCAAAATCTGAAATAATCAAAATGTCCATCAACAGGAAATGGACAAATTGTGATATACTTATACAACTTATACAGTTGAGTAATAAAAGGATTAAGTTACTGATATGTGCAAAACAGATGAATCTCAAAAATATAGGTTGAGTAAAAGAGTACATATTGTACAATTTATTTTATATGAAGTTCAAGATCAATAATATAAATATCTAGATATAAATTAGAAGACTGATTTCCAGTGCTAGGGTGAGTAGAACTGACTACAAAGGAGAAGGAAATAATTTTCCAAGAAGATGGAAATATTATCTACCTTTATATCAGTAATGGTAATATGGAATATATATTTAAAAAACAACACCTCATCAACTGTACATTTAAAATCTATGAATTTTACTCTATGTAAATTATATTGTAATAAAATAAAAAATACACTGACAAAATAAATAAATTCTGTCTTTTGGCAATGGCAGGCTAGTTAATTCAGAACAAACCTCCCATCAGAGACAAAAAAAAATTTCTAGATTAAATACTAAAACTATGTTCCTAGGATATCAATAAGATATAAAAAAAAAAAAAAGTGAAAAATCACTGAACCAAGAATTTTGGACAAGAGGAAAATCCAAAGAGGGGAGGATGGAATTTGGGACCCCTTTTGCCCTAGGAACAGGAAGGTGCCTGTCAGAAGGAAATGACAGAGAGGTTAAGCAATCCTTCTAAAGTCTCTTGGGGAAAGGAGGGATACAAGTTGAAGTACAAGGCCTGCCAGAATTGAGGGCCTGGTAAAGTGCTCACACTTAAAACTGATATCCAAAAGAGGAGACATATTGGTCTAAGAATGAAACAGAAGTAAACCAGCTGCTTTCAATGACTACAATCTATATGGTCTAGAAAATTTTAATCCTTGAAATTGGATTAAAATGATTGGAGATTGCTAGTACCCATAGGCATCAGCAGAAAGAAACAACAAAAAATGTTTTCTGGAGGAAGATAATTTTTTAGGTTTTAAATTATTTATATACACATTTTAAAAAAAAACAGATCTAGCACTCATTCAAAAATAAGGAAACACACAAAAAGACATATCAACATGATTAAGAGCCAACTCAAACAACAAACAGCCTATACAGAACTGTAAGTATTCTGGATAGTGAAATTTCCAGAAATTTTCATGTATTATATGTTACTAAGCTTATAGAGATAGAAGCCAAATTTTAAGATCTCAGGAAAAGACTGGAATTTTTAAAAAGGACATCATAGATTTAAAAGCAAAAGCTAAAATAAGATACCTTAGAACTACAAAGTACAATTTCTGAAATTAATAACTCAATGGATGGGTATACCAGCAGATTAGATGTAACACAGAGAAAGTTAGTACATGTGAAGGTAAATCAAAAGAAACCATTCAGGATGAATAATAAAACAGAAGAAAGAACAGGAAGAATGGAAGACATAATAGAAAATCTAACATGTATTTAATCAAGGTCTTAGAGGAAAAACAGAATGGTCAGAAGCAAAATTTGAAAAGATAATGGTTGAGAAATTTCCAAAACTAATGAAACATATCAACCCACAATTTCAAGGAACCTAGTGACTCCCAGGCAGGCTAATTTAAAAACAACAACAACAACCTTCCCTGTCAAGAACTGTGAAGGATCTGGGATTTCACTCTACTTGCAATGTGATAAGTTAGCCCCCAGTTCCATGGCTGCTAATAGGACACAGGGTCAAGACGTTATTTCAAGTTAAAGACTTTATTATTTATGGCACAGAAAGTGTTTGCATTAATTTGTCTTGCCTCCAAGTCCTCAGTGGCAACAAGAAGGGGCCAAGGCATATAGTGCACATGCAGTAGGTAGTGTCACAGCTGAAGAGCTCCAGGCTTTAGGAACCCAGATATTTTGTAATGAGCAGTAAGCCACCTAAACTTTGCCTGGAGGAAGACCACTATCTTTATTATACTGTGCTATACACAAACCTGCCCTCTGCTCCAGAGAAAGACAATGATCTGTATTTCCCAAGGCTATTTGCTATACAAACACTCTTGAAAAGACAGTATAGGAAAAAGGCAGCAAATACCTCTACTTACAAGAGTACAGACATGAGAGACCCATGGAGAATTGTATGTCAACATCTTCACACTTCATTTCTACACCATCTAGGCTACTGGCTAATTTTCCCATGTGTATGTCACTTATCAGCCACTGTGGCTAATCTGATCAGCAGACGCTGGGGCAAATTTGTCTCATACAGCATATAATTAAGGCTACTATTAACAAGACTCTAAGCAGCAAGATGAGGAAAACCTTTCAGTAGTGATGCCAACCATTCCCCCAAGAGTTTTGGACTCAATCAGCTGAACAATTCTCATAAACCATCAGTGCCTGCCTTCTAGCACTGAGGTAGTTTCATTGATCACTTTAGTTAAAGTTAGCGACAAATTTTGAACCACCTTTTCTCAATGTAAGATTCTTATTGTAGGAATAATTACCCTCAGAGTATGCATAAATAGTCACTTATTTCTCTGGAGAGCAACTCCAAATAATCAAGAGTAGTCTCATTTTAGAGAGCTCTCTGTCATCTGAGGGCTACATAATCTACTGATGGTGTTTTCTAAATCACTGCTTAGTTGCAAACCACTTTGGTTTCAGGATGGAGGCAAATTAATGTCTGACTTCCACACAAGATGTACAACCCAAGGATGCTCATGGTGTACCTGTAAAGAAAGTATTGTTTACAGTTGTTGGGTGACCCCAAGTGATACCTGTATTATGTGGGGGTAGGGGTACTCGGGTCGATGGTGCCTCAAACATGGCCTTCCCATGGCTGGTTGTCAGCGCTGACTGATCGAGAGGGGAAGATTTCATTGGTGTGTCGCCCAGTTGGAAGATTGCACGAGGGGCTAACTTGAGCATGAAATGGCAGGCAGCAACTTTACTGCGGGGAGCCCACTTCTGTTGCGGGGAGAGCAGTTCTATTGCAGGGAGCGCACTTCTGCTTCTGTTATTCTTCTGTTCCCTAGGGGACTGCATGGGTTCCACACATATTAGAGTACAATAGTAACATTCTGCCACACATGCACGATACAATAAGCTGAATTATGTTTAGATATTTTAGGTGCAGGTGCCTTACTACACTAATATAACATTCTAAATCCAGGGTCCTATTCCTAGCTGCAAGCCTGGATCACAGCCAGACCTGGGACCAGCCAGGCTTGAGACCCACACTGGTAAATCTTAGGGTTCCCAGTTTACTTTGATAATTGAGTTCAGCTTTTATTTTTGAAGAGACTGCCTGAGGACAGTTAGTGAAACATGTCTAGTTTGTCCAAACTGCCAGCTTTCACCCAGTCCATGGAAAAACCGAGTGATAGCTACGGGAGAAGAAAGTACAGAAGACATCGGAGGTATCGATAGGAGCTGCAGGAGCCAAGACCACCCCCTCAGGTTTCCAATAGACTTCTCAACACACATAAGTGGAATGATGATCAAATCATGGTTAGATGCATTTGGTTGGAGGTACCAGATCCAGCCATCATTAAACTGAAGGTGCCTTCGACAGTTCATGAAAACTGCAACGGGTCATTTTTCTTCGTGAGGAAGGCATTGGGGGCAGATATGAAGGGCAAAGATCATTAATGTCCCTCCCTCCTGGTCTAAGTGTTCGTTCCCTCTTCATGTGCCCAGGTTATAGATCCCCTCCCCCTGGTACGCAGTGGTCTTACTCCATTCAAATAGCTATAACTTCCCTTTTCACAATCATTCTCTAGTCACACTCAGACCTTTCGTCCAGAAGGATCAGGAACAATAGAGACAAGTGATTTTTCTTTTGTAAAACACAAATATCTAGTACATCTCCTAGTTTAGCCTATATGGGCCATTGTAGTGAGACATGTATACAAACAGTCATCATCATCCTCATGATCTAGGACCCTGCAACTCCAAAAAAAAATGTATTCAGGTGCCTCAGCTAGAATTTGGTTTGATCCTCAAGGGCTCCTTTTGGCTGGCTGCCAACAGGGAGGTGTACTGACCAGGCTGGGTTCTGTTAGGGGAAAAGATGCGTTATGCCTGAGAATGGTCAGGGCAGAATCCTAAACTTTCAAAATGTATCTATATAACTCACTCCTTTCATTCTGATCATCACCCAGGAGGCAGATTCAAGAAGGAATGCTCCTTTTCTGGAGACAGTCATGTTCAGTGACCAATCTGTCCTACCAAGTGTGTAGATCAGGAGGAGAAGAGGGAGATAAACTCAGAATTTCTTTTTTAGTTTATTTTCAAAGACGTCAAATGCTCAACAGTATCAGATGACTGTGGATGGTAGGAAGCAGAGAAGGCTCATCAAATACCTTGACTATTTACCTATTTGTTGTGTAGTTTTTATGATAAGAAGCACGCCACTGAGGGACTGAAAATGGTCCAGAAAGCTGAACGCATGACACAGATTAGTTTCAAGAGCCACAGTGGTTAGCTGATTGGACCAGAAAAACAGAAAATATCTTAAACAGAAAGAAATTTTAATTTTTTCCACTGATAGTCTAGGAGAGCGGCAAAATTCTGATGCAGTCAATCTGCCCACACTGGGCAGGGGACATGCCTCAGGCCAGTGATCCCCAACCTTTTTGGCACTAGGGAAGAGTGTTCCTCTGAG
This sequence comes from Pteropus alecto, assembly GCF_000325575.1. Taxonomy (NCBI): domain Eukaryota; kingdom Metazoa; phylum Chordata; class Mammalia; order Chiroptera; family Pteropodidae; genus Pteropus; species Pteropus alecto. The sequence continues at coordinate 13,270,530 of NW_006439192.1, forward strand.
AATCTAATGCCTGATGATCTGAGGTAGAGCTGAGGTGGCGATGCTGGTGCTGGGGAGTGGCTGCAAATACAGATGAAGTTTTGCTCGCTCTCCTGCCATTCACCTTCTGCTGTGCAGCCCGATTCTTAACAGGCCACAGACCAGTACCAGTCTGCGGCCCAGAGGTTGGGGACCCCTGCCCCAGGCCATGCAGCCTTCCTCACTGGGAGACAAATGACAAGAGTAACCTCTCCGATGAATTGTTAACCTCTGCATCAAGAACAGAATCTTTTGTTTTTTCCCCATCTATTGTGGTGAATATGTCGCCATGTTCAGTGCAATGACAGATCCAGGCAGCAATGTTTACAAACTGTGTGTGCAGAGTCAGTCAGTAACTTGAGTTGGTCTCATTGAGTTGGCCTCATCGAGTTGGCCTCATCAGAATGAACAATAGACATCTACATGAGTGATACAGATGGTTCATATTAGCAACACCTTTTGTTTCCATAGTTTGTGGTCTCAATGAGGAGTGTCTTAAATGTGCCTGTTTGCAGTTTTCCAAGTGGCAGGTCAAAAAGCCAGGCCACTGACAACAGCCCAAGAATCGATAAAAATCGAACAAGATTTGTGAAGGGGCGTATTGGCCAGAGCTATGAGAATGGAACTGAATTCTACCTGCCGAGTGGAGAGATCACATCCGTTTCTAGTCAGCATTGCAAGCACTGAGGCTGAACGCTGCCGCAGCCAAACGGACAGCATAAGGGTTGAGCTTACCCAGACCATTGGGAACCAGGCCCAGGCATTTAGTTTATTACAAAAACAAATTGCAGCTATACCCATGTCTGACTCTCACAAACATAATGTCGAGGAAATGATTCCCTATGCTGCCATAAAAGTTCAGTATAATTTCATTTATATGAAGTTCAAGCAAAGTAATGTTCAAGGTGTGAACAAGCAAAGTAATTAATGTTCAAGGTGTGGCAACTTGAAATGCAGGATGTTCAAGTTGGATTCAGAAAAGGAAGAGGTAATTGAGATCTAATTGTAAACATCCATTAGATACTGGAGTGCTCCAGAGAATTTCAGAAGAAGCTTAGTTTGTGTTTTATAGACACAGTAAAGCCTTTGTTGCATGAAAAGCTATGGATTGCTCTGAAGGAAATGGGCTGCCTCAGCACTTCATCGTCCTGATGTATAACCTATCGTGTGGACAGGAAGCCACTGTCAGGACAGAATATGGAGAAACAGAATGGGTTCCCTTAGGCGAAGGTGTCAGACAGTGTACATTTTATCTCCCTGTTTGTTTAATTTGTAAGCAGAACATATAATATAAAAAACGGCTAGACTCGGAAGAAGGAAGAGTGACAACTGGTGTAAGAAACAGCAGTAACTTAAGATATGCAAATGATACCATCTTACTGGCAGAAAGTAGCAATAATCTGAAATGACTTCTGATGAAAGTGAAAGAAAATGTGAGAGAAGGACCGCATTCGAACATTTAGAAGACAAAAATCATGACTACAGAAGAAATACACAACTTTAACATGGACTATGAAGACGTCAAATCATTAAAATTTGCTTACCTTAGTTCAGTCATCGATTCAAATGGAGACTGTAGCCAAGAAAGCAAGAGAAGGCTGAGACTCGGAAGGGCAGAAGTGGAAGAATTAGGAAAGACTCACAAAGAGCAAAGATGTGTCGTTAGAGACTAAAGCTAAGATCATGCACACTCTCATATTCCCAGTTACTATATATAGCTGTGAAAGTTGAACAGTGAAGGAGACTGATAGGAAAAAAATGGATTCATTTGAAATATGGTGTTGGAGGAGTGCTGTAGGGACTCCCTGGGCCGCCAGAAAGACCAACCAGAGGATCCTGAAACATCACCAGAGGCAAAAATGACAAAACCAAAGCTGTCCTACTCAGGGCACATCATGAGAAGGCAAGGTTCTTTGGAAAAGACAGCGATGCTGGGAAAAATAGAAGGCAACAGGAAAAGAAGCCATAGGCCTGAGTCTATGGGAGCTGAGCAGGGCTGTTGAGAACAGGACACTGTGGACGTCACTCATTCATAGGGTCACCAGGAGTCAGAGCGGACTCAATGGCACGGAACTCACCTTATGTTGTAAAGAAGTATAACAAAGAGCAGCGAGGCAGTGTTTACCAGGTCAGCAGTTGTCTTTGGGCAGCAGAAGGTGTGACAAGGAAGGTACACATGGGAGGGGGAATGTTCTATTCTTGAACCTGGGTTACTACTTTAGAGAAATTTGTTAAAATATACATTTGTTTTATGCATTTTTCGATATGCTGTTGAATTTTATGAATTTTAAAAAGGGAATAAATCTCTTAGCATGTTAATGTGAAGGGTTGGAGTCCAAAATCAAAATTACTTGCTCTCGTGAATTACAAGTTCAAAGGCAAATAATCTCAAGCTAAATTAAGATGTATACATGATGTTACTAATTTCTTATACTGCCCAGCCTCAATCAGAGGAGTTCTCAGGTACTGGGTAGAATCAGAGTTCCTACAACAGCTCTAGCCTAGATTCTCACTTGAATGACTAATGCCTTCAGGCATCAAAAATCCTACCAGCTCAATGCCAGGTCTCTGATGCTCCCACTTATTAGAGTTCAAAGAGATCGTAGGACATAATACAATTATCACTAGCCATAGCCCCTTACCCCCGAAATGCAGAAAACCAATTCCCTTCTCCTGGCAATCATCCCAGGAAAAATGACATTTCTAGAACCCAGTATCAGTGTTGCCAAAAGCCATGGCAGAAATTCAATATTTTGTGTGCGTGGGAGGGTAGAGTAACAAATAAACAAACAAACAAAACAAAACAAAAAAAATCTGGCTTTTATACTCAGCAGATTGCCTATCAAAAGATTCAGTTGTATAGAATCCACACCTGTGAACTTATAGAGAAGAAATTTCTCAGCAAGAGTTTAATTTCAAAACTATGAATTTACCATATCTACAGGGAAAAGCCCACCCATACATACTATCTCCTCTCTCAGAGAGTGACACGTTTGTGACGCTGAAGGCTTTTTTGCAAAGATTTGAAAATTGCAGTGGAGACAGTTCCAGTCACCTGGTCTTGTTTGGGGTACTTTTCTTTCCATCCACTGAAATTTCCATTTCTCTTTTGAGACTCACATTTTCAGTACTTAGAGTATTGTGTGTGTTCTATATGGTAACAAGGCCTCCACTGTATCTTTTGAGCAGGCATTTTTAGTCTTGTGCCGCAGAGTCTGCTGTCACAGTCTTTTCTCGTGGAATTGCTGAGGTTTAAGAAACTTGCATCTCAGGGAAGTGGAAGAATTAGGAAAGACTCACCAAGAGCAGAAGTGGAAGAATGTGGAGTTCTCCACATTCGTTCCAACTGCAAAATCAGCTTCATTAAACTCCTAAACTGAAAGCTACTTTGAGATTTTTTAATGCCTGTTCCCTGAGAGGCCTATATAATTTTCTCTAGATACTCTCTTTTCTCCACTTTTAATTCTAAAATCTCAAGCATGTGTCCTCAGTCTGGGTGGTACAGATCTGATCAGCAGCTTGGTTCTAGTCTTCATGACCACTATGTCACTTTGAGGTTTATCTGTTGAGTATTTTTATATTTGACCGATGGATAAGGCACACGAATTCAAGGTTACTGTTCTGCAGTCTAGCTTGCACCTAAATGTAGAATTTGGAGCATCCTAATTTTAATTCTTGAAACTTACTAGTGTTTTGTATCAGCAAAGCAATCAGCTATTCTACATTCTAAAAGCAGTGGATACATTCTGCCTTTTAATATCTAAGATCTAACAGGTGTATCTACAGAAAGAGTTGTTTTTCTATAATGAATCCTTGTTGCAGTTCTTGTCACACTAGCCCTTGCTGATACCCCACACTGCAAAAGTCTGCCAAGCGTACCTCCAGGGCAAGCTGTAACAACCTGCACCCTGAGAGGGTAGCTTTGCTGATGTCCTTGTGCCTTTGCTTTAGAGAGAAGCTGTCCAAGTGCTGCTAGCTTAGAGTCTCACATGCTTGTACTTCTACCTTAATTAGGAGGAGCCACTCCCTGTGGACCAAATAGAGAGGCTAGAAGCTACATGCACCCATCAGGGTCAACATCCACAGGACCAACTTAGCCAAACAGTTAAAAGTTGACTTAAAACCACCACTGTAAATGACTGACCAGTCTAATGAAAGATTCTACAGACCATGAATCAGGCTGCATTATGCCTTTTGTGGCCCCTAGGCACTTTGTCTTCAGCCATCCCTTCTATAAAATGGTTGAAAAATTATTTAAAAATATCAAATATTATATTTTACAGCTGCATTTGTATAAAGACAGATCTAAGCTGCATTATATCTATTTCTTTTCTTCAGATTTTAAAAGAAATGAAAACATTTTGGGGGGGCCCTAGAAGTGTTGTGGCTTTAGATATCAGCCTACTAAGTCTACAGGGTGGATGGCCCTGGCGGCAGGTCAGTGCATGCTGCCCACACATGAAGTCGTGGCCCTAAGCCCAGGCTCCGATGACCATATTTTCTCTTTTACATCTGCATGTAGATATAAAATTACATCCTCATAAATTTACGAGAAAGAATTACCACATCAGCTTACAGTCAGAGGGCAGCTTTATTCATTAGTAGTTCAACTGGAATAAATAACCCACAACATTCCATTTCAGAAACTTTTTTACATATAAAGTCTTGAGGCCTTTTGCTTCCTCAGTTTTACCTCAATTAATGTCCACTGGGACATTCCATTTCAGAAACTTTTTTACATATAAAGTCTTGAGGCCTTTTGCTTCCTCAGTTTTATCTCAATTAATGTCCACTGGGGTAAGTTGCATCTAGTCTTAGTGGAACATTTTGTTTCATCAATAAACATCTGGCGAAGTTTGCCAATCAGATTCATGTTATAGGCCTTGCATAATTGTGTGGGGTGACCTTGTAAGATAATTATCATTTAAATCTTCTTCAATCAGATACGCTTTCCAGTAACCACACAACTATATATCAAGCTCTGTTTTTAATCTATTTCATTTGTCTTTTTCTTGTCCCTGAATAACTCATTAGTCAGAATAGCTCAATTGTTAATTTACTTATTGTTGTTATAATTAATGGCAACGATATTGTACATTTCTAGTAAGGCAGTTACTGTAATAATTCTTGTACTTTTAATAATCACTTTAAAGTTGCTTTGATAAATTATTGCTGTTAATCGTTGCTACAATGTCTCTGAAATACATCACACATCTGTCAATACACACACACACACACACACACACACACACACACACACACATACAGTCGGTTGACAGTAACTTGGAAAAGATTCTTGCCACAAGTTCCTTAAACTCAATTCAGCCATTTAAAGAAATAATGCCATAAATTATACTTTCTGGCAACTCAAATGCTAAAACTGTTTGTTACAATATTGATTTGAGATAAAGTTAGGAATTCTTAAAGTAATTTTGTTTTGTAAATTTATTCCTAAGGCGGTTTTTATTTTTCTCTGTTGGAGTGATTCTCAAATATTGAGGGGTTTTCTTAGGTCTCTTATTTATTTCCACAGAGATTTCAGTGTCAGTAATGGGAAATGCAATGTAGCCTCACTTATGACTCCCTACAGCTTCTCATTAATAATTTGATGTAAAGTGCCCATATGTGCCAGAAATTATATGACCTTCCCAGAAACAAAAATGTGATTTCATCACAAAAGCCACAACTTGTATTAACTGATATAAACAGATTAGATTCTACAGTTTCTTTTTGGTCATCATCTTCACACCTGACAGACAAAACTAATTTGGAATCCACACTGTCCTCCATTCCCTCTGGACTGAGACATGAACTTGAGTTTTGCTTTGACCAATGATATGTGAGCAGACGTATATCATTTCTGGGAATAAGCTTGTAGAGCCTATGCATAATTCACTACATTCCCTCTTTCTTGCCTCAGCAAATCTAGAAGCAAAGAAATCAAGCTTCACTTGGCTTAGGAACCTGAATGAAGACAGCATAGAACAACAGAGCCTCTCATTACCTGAGCAAGGAACTGTGGAGTGAGCAGTAAATCTCTGCATTTCTAAGTCGCTGAGGTTTTAACATTGTTACCACAGCATGATCTCGTCTGTCTAACTGATACACACATAATTTGATCATTCTGAGCTAGGCAATCAAGAAGCTGCCATAATATGAAAACATGAAGATTTATATTCATTCATTCGGTAAAAATTTATCAAGTGCCATCTACTATGCGCCAGCACTGTGTTAGACATTGGCAAAGCAAGTGTGAGCAAAACGGATTTCCCTTTTGTCAAAGAGCTTACATTCTTGTGGTGAAGCCAAATAATAGTAATTTAAAAGATAAATAAACGCTGTAATGAGAGCAATTAGGAAATAAATGCACTGTTGTAACAAAGAATAACAGCAGTGACCCACAATTAGGAAAGTGAGGGGATACCTTTTAGGGAAAACAATGATATTTAAGCAGAAACCTAAAGAATGAGAGGGCCAACGACGTGAAGAGTTGGGGAAGAATAGACTGGGCACAGAAGAGAAGCCACAGGGTCCTGTGACAGTAAAGAATTTTGGTTTCTTAGGACCTGACAGAGGCCACTGTGCCTGAAGCATGAGTGAGAGAAGTACGGCACGAGATGGCACTGCCCGAGTGGGCAGGGACCATTGTTTCAGGGCCATGGATAGTGGATGCTGTGATGTACCACACAGATTCCTTTTCAGACAGAAGCTTTTCTTCTCTCAGCTAATGGTGCTGCCTGCTGACTGCCCTCAGCTGGCAGTCCTCTTGGGAATTGCCTTGCTCCCTGCTCCGTCTCCTGCGTGCCAGAGACTTCTTCAGGAATGCAAACTGCAATGTCACAATAACTACATGAGAGTTTATTCTAAGTTAAATGAAAGGCGATTGAAGACTTTAATTAAAACAGGGGGGATCATTTTAGCTGGTGTGTATAGAACTAGAGAGGACAAGAATAAAATCAGAAGGTCAGTGAGGACTCTATTACAGCAGTCCAGGTAAGATGATGATGGCCGGAACTAGGGTAATGGAATTAAAATTTGAGAAAAGTAGATCAATGCAAAATATATTTAAGGGCAGAATTAATAGAATTTGGTGATTAACTGGATAGTAAAAGAAAAGAAGGTGTTGAAGAATAATACCAAAGCAATGGCACAATAAAATTTTGAATGTGTGGTAGCAGAAAATTCAGGGCACCAGAATTCAGCACTACTTTGTGCAGCTTGGATACAACTGTATAAAAGAAAGTACCAAAAAATGCTCATTGCTAAATATCTTGTGAAATATATTTGGGCTTCATTTTAGAAAATTACTCCCAAAGAAATATGTAATCAGTATAAATTTAAAAACACAGTCACAGATGATTATGATTTCCATATTCTAGTTCTATATATTACATGGTGTTGCCTAATAAATTATTGGCAATTAGTTGCCATCTGGTATTCTCTAACTAAGTAGAGCTTAGACGCAGCAAACCTAATTACCAAAAACTAAGAAAACATGGTTCATGTTTATTTTAATGTACCAGCATTGAAGAGGAATTTTTCACTCAAATGGCTAATGTTGTAATTAGCTCTTTGTTCTGCTTCTGTAGACATGCTTGCTGCATAGGCCGAAGGGCAGCGTGATCTTGACATCAACTAAAGACTCACCCTCTCTTTGATTGTTCTGTTTGGATAACAGATGTATTGCCTTTGCTTGTTAAGAACAGATGTATTGCCTTTGCTTGTTAAGCCCTATAAAAGTAAGGTTACTCCTGAACTCAGGGCCCAGATCTTCAGAGAGCTAGCTCTTCTGGGACCGCCGGTGTAATAAACCTGCGTTCTCTAACTCTCGGAGTGGTACTTGGTTTTACACCGGTCTTGTTTCTGCATCAGCATAGGCTCAGAAGTCAATAATGGTTTGGGATTCCAGAAAATTGACATGTACTGATAAGTCATGCCACAAAATGTCATTTTTAATAGGTTGCACAAGGTCAGCATTTGCAAATAACTGGAATAAAAGAAATTAAATGGCACAGATAAAATTGTTAAGGGAATGGCTACCTTATTTGATATTGGACCACTGTTGCTTATACTATGATCTAGAAGGTACTGCTGCCACCAGTGACCACCGAAACTACGCTGCCTCTGCTGTGATTCCAGAAGCAGCTTCACTCACCCTCAAACAGAATTATCCATGCCTGCAAATATGTTAGGTCCCTGTTTTTTCATGTAGCCAATCAAATCAAAGGTTCATTAAGCTATATCTGATTGGTGAAATCTAAGTTACATGTCTGTACCTTGGCAACAAAGTATTCTGGGAAATGTAGTTTTTTGGATGCCATGTCAGGAGGCAGAATGCATAATGTGGAGAATTATAACTATGTAGAGAAAGCATTGAAAAAAATTCAGGTAGACATCAATGACAGATGTAATTAACATTTCAAAATCTTCACTCAGGATTAAGCTTTATTGATTCCATCACCAATGTACTGTTTTTCACTGTATAATGCTGACCACCGAAGTAATAAATTTAGGAACCGCTTGATTTAGAATGTTCTTTATGAACAATGATTACTTGAGAATCTGCACTAATATCTTCAGGAATGGATCAGCTGTTGACCTGCTTTTTGGCAAAGTCAGATATTAAAAAAGACTTTCAATAAAACTATATTGATTATTTGAGCTTACTGGAGAAAGCTGCTTAAGAGATTTGTCTATAGTGTTTCAGATCTATACAAGACTGATAGTCTAATAAAATGTTTCTTTTCTAATTCCACAAGTCTTCAAATAATTTACTCCTAGGCAAATAAGACACACAGCAAGAAATCTTTTTATGAGACTGTGTTTGGGCACTGACCTCAGTAGCTGAGCTCAGTGTGTTGACGTTAGGGTTTTCTATTTTCTTTGCTTCTAGAATTCATCTCTCTGTATAAGAATTTTCAGAAGTGGGCTAACTACTGTCAGTTATTCTCATATCTTCTAAAGCAGTTTTCGGAAACTATCTACTACAGTTTCTAGCAGGAGGCTCTATTTGAATCCTTTCAATAGTAAAAGAGAATTTGCCTTCTATTGTTCAACTTTCTTTTTAACAGGTTTTCTTTTTTGTTACCAAACATTATTGTTTTAGGTAGCAATAAAAGAGATAACGAACAAGTCTTCATTAAAGCAAGTCTATAGAGATGAAATCCCTTTAGCATAATGAGGATCAATTAAACTAGTGTTTCATGGCCTATTAAACAGATTCCTACACTTTAATATGGTTGGCTTAATCAAAAAATTATGTTTTGTTTTGAGCAGTCTAATAATGTATGATTATATTTAAGAAGGATAATTCTCTTACATATATATAAATATATAAATATACAAATATATAAATATATATATAGAGAGAGGTTTTGAATAGAAATATATGTACACACATATATAATGTTATCATTTCTAAAAAGTATTTTTTATTTATTATTATTTTTTATGGTGACATTGGTTAATGAAATTCAGTAAGTTTCAGGTATACAATTTAACAGTAAGGCATATATATATATATATTGCATTGTAAAAAGTTTTAAAGTACATGATCTTATTTAATTCTCATAACACATTGACTGAACAAAAGGTTTGCACGGCTGAATGCAGACTACAAATAAAAATGTCAATTTAGCTATTTTTATACTACATTATCTAAAAAGTTGCCTTCAAATATTTGATATTATTAAATATTTTATTTTCTTTGCATCTATGACAAATACTAAAAGATATTTCTCATTTTCCAATCTATAATAAATAGCTTTACTGCAAGTAGTAGTGCTTTAGTCCACGTCTGAAAATGCATTATGAAAGTGAGCAGTCGAGTGACTCACAAAATGGTAAATATATGAAGCAACCAAAAAAATTATCTTAAAAGACTGATAATAGTATACTGTTGGTGAGGGGAAAATTTTTTTTTTTCCTTTACTCATTTAAGTTTCACTGGCTGGTCTAAAAATTAAATTGATATGATGCAAATAACAAGAGAAAATAAAATTTAATTACATACATCTGGGGAATCCACATAAATATGAGAGATTCCATAGACACTCAGAGTAAAATGAGGCTTGTGCTCCATCTTGAGCTAAAGGTGGGTAGAGTCTGAGACCTCAAAGGGAAGGAAAGCAGTTACCAGTAAGATAAAAAGAGCAAATGTTTGGTAAACAAATGTTTGTTGAGCTATATAAAAACAATGGGACACAGAGAGGAATTTTAACAGATTTTGCTAGACTCCTCCCTGTCTGTCACACCTAGTTCATAGTATACGATAGTTATCTATAGCGATAGCTCCCTTCCTAGAGCAGGTCCTTGATCTAAATTCTTTTATGCAGTGACGGGGAAGGCCAAAGGTTCTTCCTCAGTACCCTTTTGGCATCTTTTGTCTGTGCCTGTATCTGTCACCTGAGGCCCCATCACCATCTGCATCCAGATTTGAGTCATCTGTATTCACAACTATAGCCGTTAGGTAGGAAAACACTTTCCTTTTTCTTTTTTTAAATTTTATTTTATACTATGTCTTTTTTATGCACCATTTTTGGCAAGGCAGGATAGGAGATATTGGGTTTTTAATATTCATTTTCATTAATTTATTCTGAATGTGCATGTGAAGTGTTCTGAATTAGAGGCAGTTTAGATATTATTTTGTAGTAAATAATAGCACATCAAGTATGGGTTCCCTATACCTTACCCCTAGAACAAAAGGATGAAAGCCAGATAAAATATATCCTTCAAGAGTGGCCAAGAGTGGCCAGAGACTCCACGGGTGAGGGTCAGAGAACAAGAGTCTCTCCTTTTATACACTTGAAAGAGACAGCCGGCCCTCTCCCTCCCAAAAGGAGAATAAAAACAAAAACAAAAACCAAATCTTTGTCCCTTTGGGATGAGATGGAAGGGATGTTGGATTCTCACCCTAACCTTGTGGAATATAAATATGTCTTTCTAGGTAAACCCAGGTCCTGGCTTTTAGAACTTAGAGATGATTCCTAGGTCTAAACTCCATCCCTTTTGAAATGTAAATATCTAAGAAATAGCACTCCAGTAATCATAGCACCTTGGAGTCTTAAGGGATTAGGCCAGCTGTCACCATTTGGCCCTCTCAGGAAGGCAGGAAATGTTTTATTATCTTTTCACATCAGAGCAATTAACTGGACAAATATACAGATCTAACTGTTCTAGTACTTAAAAAGTAAAATGTTTCTAGGGAAAGTTAAAGCAAGCATTTCCTCTCTGTATATCATACACATTTCTGTGTCTTAGAGTAGGGCTTTTTGAGGGGCTCTGAAAAAAACAGGGAAGTTTTATTCTTCCCTGGGGCCTGTTGGAGGGCATAGACTCTGGCATTTGAAGTAATTCTGTAATATTTCTCCATTTGACATTTGATGGAGAATTAAAAACGTACATTTAACTACATTATAAATGCAGTTACTATTTAAGACCCAGAGATGATGAATAAGATGAATATAGTTTATAATAAAATAGCAAGATTGCATATATCATAATTGTCAGCTGTATCAAAGTCACTGAAAGTAAAGCCCTTTTTCTTTTCTGAATTGACAGATCATGACACTAATCACAAATTTTATCACTGTTTGTATTGGATTATTCTTTCAAATAATACTTAGTATGACTTATGTCAAAGATATTGTTTTCTTCCCAATTAATTTTGTATATAATATTGTCCCATTCCACTCTGGTTATAATAAAGCAACTGAGTCATATTCCAAGTTTTTGTTTTCTTGTAAACAGTATAAACAGAAATTTCTGAACTGTAATTTTACATATGAGGGTCACTAATTTAGATTAAGAATGGCTCATTAAAGTCCGTCGGGGATACGATTGTCCTAACGGGTGAGAGTCTGGATATATAGATTGAGTTGAAGAGGAGGGCGGGGATGAAATGAAAAAGTTAAGCCTTAGGGGGGAAAAAATAACCATAATAGCAAATAACATTTATTGCGCACTATAATATAAAGTTAGAATACATAGAAATATCTATTAAATAGTATTTTGATACATCCTAAAATATATCAAAATATTGAATATAAGCTCTATTCCAAGTGCACTTCATGCGGAATCTCATTTTCTATTCATCTTACATTGAGGACCTAACTCCCAATGGACTTGAATTTGGAGTTATGGCCCAAGAGGAGGTAATAAAGGTTAAGTGAGGTCATAAGGATGGGGATGACAGATTCCATAGACGCTCAGGCAAAAATGAGGCTTATGTGCCATCCTGAGCTAAAGAGAAGTCTGGTAGGACTGGTGTCCTTAAAAGAAGAAGAGATGAGATCTTTCTCTCCCTCCCTCTTTTCTCTCTTCCCACTCCCCTCTTCTCTCCAGGCATAGAAAAAGGCCATGTGAAGACACAACATGAAGACATCGTTTATAAACCAGGAAGAGAGGTCTCCATAGAAACCAACCTTGATGGCGTGTTAATCTTGGACTTAGAGCCTCCAGAACTATGAGAAAATAAATTTCTATTGTTGACAGCTTCCCCCTCGCCCTACCCCCAGTCTTGATTTTTGTAATGGCGGCCCTAGTGGACTAATACAGCTTCAATAATGTAATAGCATTAATAATTCCATTTTACAAAAGGAAAGAGGCCAAGAAAGGTATTGCAACTTGCCCATACATCATAGCAAGATTGCTTATAAATACTTATATTGCTGGATTAGAAATCCAGACAGAGAGAAGCGATCTTATAGGAAATATAGAGTGGCTCAGAAGAGGCAAAAATGAGTTTTCAATCTGTTCTTTGAGGCTAGATAGTCAATTTGGGAAGTCAATTTGGGAAGAATTTTTCCAGCTTGACCTAGGAAAACAAAGAAGGGAGTAGCTAGAAGATAAAGCCTAATGTTTGTACTAAGACAAAATGAGGAAAAAGACAGCTTCCTATTATTGTACTTAGAATGGAGTCCAAATCTCTTAACATGAGTTTTATTTGTAGCATAATCTTAGAATTTATTATAGAAACCAGGACATTTTTGAAAGTAAAAGGAAATACTATCCCAATTTTCCCAGTACAACCTGGCGAAACTAGAACAATTCTGGGAAACATGGGTATACTTAACAACAAGGTCTGACATAATCTGATCAGTCTCACGTCATTTCCCCCTTCACTTATATTAACTTTCTTTCAGCTCTGTGAACACAATCACATCCAAGCTCATTCTCATTCAGAGACTTGACATGTACTCTTACTCTGCCTTTTTCAGCCCTTCTCTCTTTGCCTGATTGACTAATAATATTTCGTAGTGGTCACTGTTGGTCAGACACTCAGTAACCTTTCTCCTTTCTTTCTTCCTAACTGCACTTTGATTTTGTCCAGCTCTCCCTCACACAACCTCTACAACTCAGGAACTACAACCACATCCATAGTCCAGGGCAGAACACAGACTGAATATCAGCCAGCACATGGCAGTCCCCTGTCTGGGCAATGGCTTAAAAGAGAGTATACTTGCTTGAAGCTGCATATGGCAAAAAATACTCCCAACTAGTGGTCCGAACAAAATAAAAATTTGTTTCTCCTCATTTGAAAGAAGTGAAGAGAGAACTGGTCAAGGGTTGGGGTGGTGCCATAGGTATCAAGCGCTCAGGATCCATATTGCTGTGTCATTGTCAATATGTGGCTGCATATTCACATTCGAGCAGCAGGAAGGAAGAAGAAATACAGAAAGACATATCCCCTTTCTGTAAGGCTATCTTTCAGAAATTACACAAATCACTTCCATTTATATGCCATTGCTAAAATCTAGTCACATGGCAATACCCAGTTATAAAGAAAGCTAAGAAATGTAATCTTTACTCCAGGTGGCTATGTGCTTTGCTAAAAATTGAGGACAATGATCTTGGACAGCTAACAGCCTTTCTGCCAACGTGACTCAATTAGACTGAAGGTGAGGACTTAAGTCTCTAAGTTTATTTCTCTTACCTCTCGGAAGTGAATAAGAATACAAGTAATCCTAGATACAATCATCTTTAAGTGAGAGAGAAATTTCTATTTTGTTTGAGACATATTTTTAAATTAAATTTATTGGAGTGACATTGATTAATAAAATTACATAGGTTTCAAACACACAAACCTACAATACGTCATTTGTGTATTGTGTTGTATGTTCACCACCTAGTCATATTTCCTTCTGTCACCATATATTTGACCACATTTACCCTTTTCTACCCCTACTCCCCTTTGAGACATCTTATAACCATAAAAAGTCCCAGACTTAAAAGGAAACTGATACTGTAGACAGCAGAGCTGAAAGAAGAACCCAGGCTCCTGAGACATGGTTGAGCCACCCTCCAAGAAGCCTGCTTTACTTCTCCATGACCTGGAGTGTGAGAGAAGAGACTTCTAGCCATTTTGGTTCACAGTCTTTTTTTCTTGTCCCTGAAACATCTTAATGGAATTTCCTCTAGGCCGCCCTAGCCACCCAGTCTCTGTTAGAATTGCTCTTAGCAACCTCTTTTCCTTCACGGCACTTATTACAATTTTGGATCATATGTTACTTGTTTAAAGTCTATGTCCTCCTCTAGGCTGTAAACCATGAGCTTTATGACTGAATCTGTTTTGTTCGTTATTGTATATCTAGTAAATGAAAGTAAAAGGGAATACTATCACGATGCTTGGCACACAGGAGGCTTGTAAATACATGGTAGCTATCATGAAAATGACATTGACTGATAAGCCCCACTCATTCAGAGATCTTTTCTCCTAAAGGTAGAGCTGGAGTCCCAAGAAATAATGGGGATGGATAGCTTGGACAATCACCCTCTCTTGTACTATTTAGGCTTTTGTCATATACCATTTTTTATTTCAGCTACATCCAACATCTGTTTTATAGCTTTGGCGTGACCTCAAATTTGAATATCGGGCCACTTATAGCTATAGCTTGGTCTGAAAAAGAGTGATGACATAGCTGAGGGCACAGATGACAGGCACAGCTGCAGCTTCCGTGGTTATGCTGTGGCTTCCCCTCAGGCATTGCAGGACTGCTGGATGATAAACAGGACCACAGTGCTTCTAATAGTCTCTTCTGTCACATTGCAATGCTGAAGCAGTGTCTTCCCAAACACCGGAGTCTTTGACTTCTTATCCGCAGTCGGCAATCCTGCTCACATCGGGCTTTTACAAAATCGGCTTTCCTCCTGAGGGCATGTTTCTAAAGGAGTTTTCCTTTTTTCTACTCTTCCATTCACCATTTGCACCCCCACTATCTTTCTGTCAATTTTTTTTACTTCGTGTAATAGAAAATAACTTAAATAATTAACAATAGGTTTATATCTACAGATAATCTCTAAATTTTTACATCCCATTCTGAAATGTATTTTTAAGGTCTTTCTGTCTCACACTGGCACTGCTTCTTCGTATCATCTATTGCATTATTTTTAACTAATATTTATCTCAATGCTCTTTTCTTTCTAAATGTGATTATTATATAAAAGCTTGGGGAAAATATAACTATGACTTTAATAGCATGTGAAGTCTTTAATTTCAAAATATTTGTTTAGGTAAAACTGCGTTTTACCTAGTAATGATGATACTAACAGCTTTCATTTATTGAGTGCCCACACTATTCTAGGTGTTATGATAGGTAGTTTATATAATACAAACAGCAAAACGCATTTAATTAGTGGGAAAATATCTGTACTACAGGCTGCTCTGTGTTCTAATGAATGAATAGTTGGAATGATTCATTAACAGAAAATTATTTGAACTTGAAATTAAAAAAAATTATTATTTGCATTTAGTTAGTACTTATCGTATGATTATAGAGTAACAAATTTACACACAGATTGAAAAAAATTTTTAAAAACTTGATAAAGACCACAGAATTGAGAGTTAGAAACCCATTTTTTATTTGTATGAGCATTTTTTTAGATTTGTAATTATCTTTTTATTAAAAATAGTTTTGAGATTTTGTCCACCCACTTCATATAATCATCGAAATTTTGTTTTAAAACAGAAATAAATATAGGCATTTAACATTAACCCTCCCACTCCCACTCTCCATATATTCTCCTTCTGTTTCTCTTTCTCAGCTCCTTATGGCTATGACACACAACCTCCCTCCTCTTTATAATCTATAGGTTCAGTTCTGTTACTGTTTAATCAATCCTGACTACAGTAAACAAGATTATCAACAGCATCAATACCCCTATGCTCTGGAGTTCAGCATACTTAATCAAAGATACCTAACTGAGATCTGGGAGCTCAGCTATGAGAGCTTTGCTCCTTTAGCATCCTTAGTGATTTCTGAGTAGCCATGTGTTATCCAAATTGTAATATACATTCTCTCCCCATTCTTGTCCCCACCGTAGACAGGACTGAGAATCTGCCATGGTAGTGATCTGTAAGTTCAGCCTGATTATCCAATATAGTACCTTGGAGTCTTGCCTTGAAAATCCAATGATATGTTATAGCTCTGCATGGACACACCTTGCTTAATTACCATTTATCTGCCTTATGCCCGAGTACTGTCACTATTACAAGTTCCCCAGCACAGGGCTCTTCTCTTATGATGAGAAAATCAAGCCCAATGAGTACATGTAATATGTCAAAGTTATGTGGCAAAACAAAACAAAACAAACAAACAAAAAAACGAAAAAAAATTTAGAGAAAAGATTTATCAAGAATTATTCTGTGAGAATTAATGTAAATGATATATTGCAGATGTCCATCATCTACATGTTTTATTCTAGCAATTCTCTCCCCAAACATTTAAATAACTTTTAAAAGATGTTACACAAATGAAAAATAATTCTTACCTTAAAAATATTGATTCTAGGCTATGCAGAATTATAAGTTCTCT
>NW_006439192.1:13287540-13295589 GCF_000325575.1 Pteropus alecto
ACCAAAGGGAAGTGCAAGTATCATGTATCCAAAATCTCAGTGAAGTCAGAAAGAGAAGAAATGTAGTTTGCAGACTGACTAAAGTTTTGTTTTTTCATTATTTTTGTTTAAGAAAAGATGGAAGACATGATCTATTCACTGCTTTCTTCTAGGGATTTTTGTGTCAAGAATCACTTGGTGTTAGGAATCATTTGGGATGGTTCCCAAAAAAGTTGTTACAAGAATTAACAACTGTTGAACATGGTTATTTATAGTGAACAGTGTCTTATGCAAAGGAGTAATTTAAATGTAGAAAGACACCTGAAGGGTCCACGTATAACTCAGATCCCAGATGCTGACTGCTGCCTGACTCACAACTGTCCTCAGAGCATTCTTAGGGAACTAGGTCTCGCTAGTCTTTATGGTAAAATCAGTGTACATGGCAAGATCATTTTCTTGGCATCTGTTACAGATCTTATGCCAAAACCAAGTCCTTTGCTTCTCCACCTGCTCTTAGGATATCATGCACTCGTGACTGATTCCCACAATATGACACACAATTAAACCACAGGATCTGTGCTTCAAAAATTTCAGTTTTAGTAGTATATTCAAATCACTTGAGCAGTACTTTGTACTTCTTTCCAATATAAGGATTCAGAAACTAAAATCTAATAAAATTCTCTCAAAATAATTTTTTTTCTTCAGGACAGACCTCAAAGTAAAGATATAAAGAATTCAGATATTTCCTTATTCTCTTTGTTGTTGTTGTTGCAAATGGGTTTTTAACTTTTTAAGTATTCCTATTAGCTAAAAAAAAGTCTCAGAAAAAATAGCGATTTTAGGTATTACTCAAGTTTTTAATCTTCTCTATCATATATTGATTTTAAATTCTTTTCAGCTTTACATATATAAATAAGAAGCGTGAAAGTGGCAATAGGTCTACACACAGAATATACTTGACTAACATAATGGACTTTGCCCGATTTGTTTTCCTTGCAGGGAGGTCACAGGAGCTGATGAAGCCACTGAGTGGCTCAGTGATAATGAACAAGTAGTGAAAGCGCCTCCCAACCAATGCTGTGGATATGTGTGGAAGGAGAAGACTGCGAAAATCAATACTGAGGAGGTAGCTCAAGGTTGAGAACCTACAGAAATGCGTCCACATGAATTAACATAACAAGCAGGGTGTGAGGCAGGTGCTGGGAACAGAGGGGAGAAGGCAAGGCATCTGAAGGCCAGGCAGAATAAATGCAAGGTATAACCGGGGAAAACGGAAAAACATGCAAGCAGTTAGCACCCTGAACAAAAGACTGAATTCATTAATAGGACTTAGGATAAGAAAAAAACAAAAAACAACTCTTCCTCTCCCTACAGAATAGAATGGAGCTAAGTTTCTCTAGGTTTTGGTAGAAATCCTTAAGGATATTCAATATGAAAATTAATGAAATAGGAGATAGTCCTGGTGTCAGAGGTCCCTAAGACCACCTCAGGTCTGTTGGTTTGCTAGAACTCACAGGACTCAGTATAGAGTCATATACTCACTTTATTATAGTGAAAGGATTATAAAACAATCAGCAAAGGGAAAATGCGCATAGGAAGCAGTCTAGAGGAAACCAGGCCACCTTTCCGAGACTTCTCTCCCAGTAGAGTCATTCAGTGTGTGCTTAATTCCCCCAGCAAGGGATAGTGACAACACGTATTGTCAACCAGGGATGCATCAGAAACTCAGTGCCCAGGGATTTTACCTGGAAGTGGTCATGTAGACACCTTTTATCAAAATTCTAGACTCCCAGAAGGAAAGTGGGTATTTGGCAGAAACCAGTTTCTACAAATAGTTTAGGCATAGTAAGTCACTTTTATCAATTGGGGAAAGATTTACTTCAGTGCAGGGAACTGCTCCCCAGATGCCAGCCAAGTATCAATCTTGCAAGCAGGTACTTTGAAGGATAGAGGTCTCAGGCCTGTTATGTTAACTATTCTACACAGTTATCATAACAACTTCCCCCTTTTATTTCCATTCTGAATATTTTGGCTTCGTTTGCCAAAGGGTATCTCGAAACGTTCATATAATAAAAAGAGCTCAAATGAGTAACAGAAGGTAATAAACCTTACCAGGCATGGTCTGAATTTCTGGATCTCATTCATTCGAGAGCTGTGGTGGTCTGAATTTGTTAAAACAGGGTACTGGCCAACTCTGTGTAGCATGTAATGTCCCAAAGGTTGAAAGCTCTTTCAAAGCCCCATACACATCTGGGACTAGTTTTCATTGGCTGTGTATGCAGTGATACAAATTAGAACCTGTGTTCTCTGGTGACCCAGTGTCTACCATAGAATGCTAGAAATATAGTTTCAACAGTGAGTTTCTGGAGGAGTCAGAAAAGGCCGAGAGAAAAGTTGATTAGGTTCTTCAACTAAGAGAATGCCACAGGCTTCATTAGCCCCTCTCACTTTCCAAAAAGGGTAGTTGTCTAGATCATATAAACAGAGAAGCTGCATATTAATTACCTAAACTATCCAAAGAATCCCAATAATTTCTGAATGTCTTTGTCCGGGGAATATGGAAGGGCTTCTTTTTATTTTACTTGAGAGGGTGAGGTATAGATCCTCAGAAACCAGTGGTCTCTGGTATAATTTCTCATACTCCTCTCAAAGATGTTCAATGAACTAATCTGCCATGTGCATGTGAACACATGAGCCAACTTGTCATGCAGGCTAACAGTCAGGTGCATACAGGTGGCAAAGACAGTGGACTGGAAGCTGTGAATGAAATTATAGGGAATCCAAAGATGTATCTGCTCCTTCACTTCATTTGCACTGCCATGACCTTGATTTACACCTTGATTCTCTCATCTGAACTACTGCAATAATCTCTCACCTGGTATACCAGTTGGCAGTCTCATCCGTCCCTAAGAAATTACTTACCTACCTGGAGCCCACATGGTCTTTATACTCAACTGATCTAAAATCCTCTACATTGCTATCATCTCCTGGATAATGTTTAAACTTATTATCCTTGCATCAAGCGTTCTATAATTTGCCCTCGGCCTACATATCCAATTTAGCTTTGTCCGGGGAATATGGAATCAATTTATACCAATTTACACCATTTTATCATTTTACAATTAAAATGCTTGTTACTTTTGTATGACATACATTTTTCCCATGGAAATGTCTTCAAAAATACCATAGCCTATGGATTAAGGGTATCACAATTCAATTAGAATTTTTTAAAGCATCTACTATGTGCAAGGTTCTGTCCTGGACACTGAAAAAGATGGAAAAATGTATGACACTCCATGATGGACAGTATAATTTATAGTCTTCGTGAAAAATATTTTCAGGTGGAGTCCTCAATGTGTCAGACCTATAACATATTCCATTGCAGCAACTTCCTTAGGTAGGTTGGTGCTTCATAGACACTTCAGATATCCCTAACAAGAACATATTTGATTACAATGCTCATCTCTTTGGGTTCATCTCCTTTTTCTATCATTTAACTATCTACGTGCATACAGCTTTATTTAAAGTATTTCCTCATTAAATAATGTACTCCTGTTCCTTCTTCTTAGCTGACTGTTACAGAGGAATATATATGCAGATAAAGTGACAGAGCACTCCAATGTCTTCTCTCACCACTGCCATTAGGTTCTGAGTAGAAACTAACAAAGAGTAGAAAAAAATTTAATGAAAAAGTGCTAAACTTTAATTTGAGGTCCATAACATTACTTCAGATAAATAGTCTCAGTTTCCTTCTGTGCAATTTTGGTATTTGACAAGCTAGAATTCGGATCAAAAGCATTAAGAGTGAAAGAATACTTTATAAGGCTAAAGATTACCATTCATAATGAAAACAACAGTTACATAACACATTTTATAAAGCAGAAACTATAAAGATGAGAGGAGAAACAGACAAAAATATATTAATTTGGAGAATTTAACACATCTTTCTCAATCCAACAAAATCAAGATAATGAAAAATTAAGGATATAAAAGACATAACATAATCAATAAGGTAGATCTCATACATATATGTCAAATTCCATATACCATTAATAGAAAATATATCATCTTTTCAAGTGCACATTGATATTCACAAAAGTGACATTTTAGGCCACACAGAAGATCTCAATAATTCAAAGAACAGAAATAATACAAACAGCATTCGATGCCTACGTGAAATAAAACCAGACATTAATTTAAAACAATCAAAACAGTCCTTCTTCCTGGAAATTTAACACACACACACACACACACACACACACACACACACACACAATTACAGTACTTCTCAAAGGAGAAATAGGAAATGTAAACAATATATCAGAAAATTTTGGATGCAGATAAAGCAGTTATCATAACAATAAAAAATGAAAATATAGCAATTTAATGTCTAAGTACTAAAGCTAGTAAACCAAGGAAAAGTGGAATAAAAAAAAAACTTGATAATATTTAAAAAAATAATGAATAAGAAAACAAAACAGTAGAAGCAGGAAATATAAAAGTTATTTGGAAAAAAATCAACAAAGAAAAAGTACTAAATAAAATAATCAAGAAAAAAGGGAGAAAACAAATATATGTGATTAGAATTAATAATAACCATCAAAATAGAAAAATAGTATCTCATGGGAATTTCTACCCAATTTTTAAAGCTCAGATAATCTAAATGCTACTTAAAACATCCCAGCACATAGAAAAAAAAACAGAAAAACTTACAAATTCATTTTATAATTTGAGTGTAAAATTACGACCAAAAAAGAAAAAACAATTTCACTTATGAATATTTATGACAAAAAGAACAATTAGCAATGAAAGGCCAAGAGCATATTAAAAATTAATTTATCATGACCAAGTGGAGTTTATTCCAAGAAGGCACAATGGTTCAATATTAGGAAATCAATTCATTTAATCCATCATATTAACAGAGAGTCTTAGTCCCTTTGGACTGCTATAATAAACTACTGTAGTCTAGGTTAAGTCAACTTATAAATAGAAGACATTTATTTCTCATTGTTCTGGAGCCTTAGACATCTAAGATCAAGGTGCTGGTAGATTCAGTGTCTAGTGAAAGCTGGCCTCCTGGGTCATAAACGGGCAGTTTCTCACTGTGTCCTAACATGAAGTAGGGTCAAGAGAGTTCTCCCAGGTCTCTTTTATAAGGGTGCTCATCCCATTCATGGGGGCTCCTTCCCATTGACCTGATCTCTCAAAGTCCCCATCTCTTAATACCACCACCTTGGGAGTTAGGATTTCAACATATGAATTCAGTCTGTAGCATAGAGCTAGGGAGAAAAATTATATAATCACCTTCAAAGATATAGAAAATGCATTTGAAAATAATTCAACACTCATTCATGTTAAAAAAAAAAAAAACAAAAAAACACGACCCTGTCAATAGAATAGGAATTAATGGATATTTCCTTATTATCAATATGAAATACAGATATAGGTATACGTACACAAACAGACACACACACACACACACACACAGACGCACACCCAGCTCAAAGCCAGCATCTTACTTGGTGGAGAAATAAAAAGAACTTTCCTGTTAAATTCAGAAACAAGAAAAGGAGGCCAGTTATCTCCATTATTATTGAGCATTATGTTAGAAATGTTGACCACTGTGATGGACAACAGAAAAGAATGAGAAATATAAGAACTAGAAAGGAAAAGGTCAAATGGTCTCTAATGTACGTTTTACGATTAAATATCTAGAAAATACAAATCAACAATTGGAGAAATACAACAGAATTAGAGAATTCTCTACTCTACTCCTTTTGTAGATTTATGTTTTTGGCACTCTCAGTCACTCAAGTTCGAGCCATGTTGTTATAACAATATTAACTTTATTTGTGCTTTCACAATCTACTTTCCTCATATCTGCAGATCCCAGCCCTATCTAAGCAGTTGCAAAATCATACAGATTATGTTTCTGAAATGTCCCTATCCGTCTTCCTTTTCTTCTGTCCCATTGTCCTCATCCTGTCACTTACTCTCTACATATAATTTATAAATGTCTGCCAGTTTCTTGATTCCACTCTTGTTTTATATGTGATTTCCTTTGATATAAAATCCCAACTTTTTGGACTGGTTTTCTACAGTAGGGCCTTAATTTACCTTTCTAGCCTTATTTCTGCCTAATCCTTTATACGTACATTGTTTAGCTGGGCCAGACTATTGGGTATCTCTTAGACATATCTGTACTGTATCTTTTGGAATATTCTTCCTGGACATCAATATCTGTAACAATGAGCATCCTTTTTCTAAGCCATCCTCTAATGAGAATACCTAAGACATGCTATTTAGGCATTGTGTTAAACATTTTACAGACATTGCTTTGCCCCCACATCACCACAGATGTGAATTTTTCCTCCTTTGAAGTCCAGAGCACTCTGTAACTTCCTTGGTATTTATATTTTGCATTTCAGATTTGTTTTTATTTTGATTCTACTAGATTATAAGCTTCATGAGGGTATAAAGGGATTCATACACATCTCTGTACCATTTGCAACACAGTAGCCTTTCAATAATGGTTGCTCTCTTGAATAAACTGTGGTTTCCTGGGAGATAAAAATTTAGGTTTTAAACTCAATTAAGGATCTCTCCATTTGTCATTACTTGGCTCTATTCCAATTTAGCACAGATATTCCCTTATTAGTGCTGTACTCTTGAAGCTTGAACGGAAATGCAGCAGGCACTCAGTAATAATCCTAACTGTATGGCTTAAGAAATTAATTGAATGATAATGAACAATACAAAGAAGTGAGGGCTCAACAATGGATAACATAAACCAGAATCAGGGTGAGATCATCATTTCTGTTTTGCATCTATCTTATTCTAGGCCAGATAATCTCAACCTCTTTTGGTGTTTAGATGCAAAATTATAAAAAATTAATTTGAGATTACTTGACTCTCTGAATCCCTTTTTTTTTTTTTATTACAAAAATCCCTTGCTGTGAAAGGAAGTGTTAGCAGACAGTATATTTAAGGACAGACTGGCACAGTCTGAACCCTAGAGCCCCTCTGGGCCATTATGTATTTATGGCTTGCTAATTTTCTTACACATTGTGCTGTATAGCAATTTTATAGCCATCATCTCCTTTGATCCCAAGAACCCAGTGGAGTCATCCTGTTAGTTACAGGAAATACCATGTAAAACGCATATATTAGAATTGATAACATCAATCCTTATAGTCTAAGACAGCTTTAGCTGCTGTTGAAAGGCAAAGCATTAATAGTAAGTGTACTAACATTAGCAGTGTAAAGGCGGACTGCTTTTAGGTATGCGGATGGCCTCTTTTCCTCTTTACAACCTCCAAAAAAGCTTAAATTCTAACACTGACCAATCTCACAAAGGGGAAAGTGTTTTGCAAAGTGCTGCTGCCGAACACGACACGTCGGGACACGCTCCAAACTATCTTGCTTTGTTTCTGGTTTTAAGTACAAATTAATGAAACAGAAGCAATCACGAACCCGCAAACCCTAAGTACAGGACGTAAAGACCGAGAGAGGATGGTGGGCGAGTCAACCAGCCCGAGGACAGGAAGCAAGGACGGGGGCGGGCCATCCGTGGAGAAACCCCGCCCCCCCCTGTACGTCGCTGATTGGTGGTGAGAGAAGGGGCGGGCCCACGCGCGGCTCAGCGTCGGCCTTTCGGCGCGGTCCTGTCGCCTGGTGGGTGTGTCCCGGGAGGCGGGTGCGCGCGCGCTCGCTCGCGTCGGAGGACCGGAAAGAAGGCGGGGCGGCGGCGGCGCGCGCCCCCGTAACGCGCGCAGCGCAGGCGGCGCGGATCGCAGGGAGCCGGTCCGTGGCCGGAACAGGGTCCTGGTTGTGAGTGTGGAACAGGGCTCGGCGGACACGGCCGCGATGAACACGGTGCTGTCCCGGGCGAACTCGCTGTTCGCCTTTTCGTTGAGCGTGATGGCGGCGCTCACCTTCGGCTGCTTCATCACCACCGCCTTCAAAGACAGGAGCGTCCCGGTGCGGCTGCACGTCTCGCGGATCATGCTGTGAGTGTGGCCGAGGCCTGGCCGGCGGGGCAGGGCACGTGGAGAGCGCTGGGCCGAGGTG
>NW_006439192.1:13295601-13311334 GCF_000325575.1 Pteropus alecto
GGGCGACCTCCCTCCGCCGGGGCAGACGTCCGGGTGCACCGCGTGGGCTTTCCCGGCTTCCCCTCGAACTCCTACAGCTCCGCTGCAAATTCCCGGGCTCGCTCTTAAATTTTAATTTTGAGTGTTCCTCAGGTCAGTGCCTCTGCTTCCTTCCTGTTCCTCACTTCCCTCCGCCCACGCCCGGCCAATGAGGGAGCAACACAACAGCACGCCCGCGCCGCCGCCCAGCCGGCCTGGGACCCCGCGTCCGCGCCCCGGGCCGCGCGACACCCCCGGCAGCCGCCTTCCAGGCCGAGGTGCCGCCGGTTTTCTCAGCCGCTCTGCTGGGCCGTTGAGAACCAGAGTTTGCCCTGTTTGACATTTCCTTTACAGTTTCTGTCTTTCCTCTTTCACTAGGCAGCAAATACTTGCAGCTGCTTTGAAGTTGGCAGAGCGGTTAGGATGCATTGAGAGAATTCCGCCTCTTAGCTCTCTAATACGGCGTGGTGGTTATTTTTCAAGAGCCAACCGCTTGAATAAATCTGCATACGGGCCAAAAATAGAATTTCAGAATGACATTGTCATTTCACTGTTGTCTACTTTTTTTTTCTTGGATAATTTTTATTCCTTAGCACTTTTTTTTTTTGATACGTTGCATTTTTTTCTGGTTCTCCTTTATTTCATCTTCCAACAAGTTCTTTCTCTTTCTTCAACCTTAGTTTTCTTTGTTGTCAGAATCTCAACAGGACGATCACCTAATAGCTACTGCCCCCCAGCCCCCTCTCCCCCTTTTTTGCCATGTCGATGTTATGGACTCTTAGATTAAAAATCAGATCCAGAGTGGAAACGAGCACTGCCCCTATCGACTCTGTGAGAGTTTAGCAGAGCTGGGACATGTAAACACCAAACAGCTGTTTTTGTCAATTTTAAGTTTCTTACCATTGTGGGCCTTAATTTACTTTTGTCTAAAATAGAAATACTACTTCTAGATTTTTTGTGAAAATTGTTTGAGATAATTGTGAAAAATATGTAGTGAACCTGACACATATACATAGTAAGCACTCAGTAAATAGCAGTTATCATTTTATCTTAGTTTTCCGCACCACCTTGTAGTCATCTGTAACTTTCTTCTACCTGTCTTCCTAAATAGGTTGACATCAAGTATTTAGTTTTTAATCTCCCCGTAGGTTTCGTTAGCGATTCTTTTGAGATACATGAAAGTAGCTAAAGACCTACTTTTATATTAAATTAGAATGTTTATCCTATTTTCTTACAGGTTTCTCTGATTTCTCCTTGTTTTTGTGTGGGATTGCTGTTTCACCTGTGCAAACAACTAGATCCTGTCTTTCACTTCACCTAAGGAATTATATAAATTTTGTATGCTGTTATGTTTGCAGTATGGTAAAAATTTTATCTTTACTTCTAGAAAAAATGTAGAAGACTTCACTGGACCTAGAGAAAGGAGTGATCTGGGATTCATTACATTTGATATAACTGCAGATATCCTTTAAGAAATTATTTCATTGCTTTTTCTGTAGTTTCATGATATACATGTTGATTATTGATTTTGTGGACAGTATGACTATCACTCACACCTTGGAAATTTCTAGACCTTTGTTTTCATTAGTAAAATAGTGTTAATACCTCCTCGTTCATACTTGGAGAAAACTTATAGATTCACGAGTTACTGTGTGACATTAAATAGATTGAAATTTCACAGAAACGTTAAATAGATTGAAAGGTTCGAGATAGTTTGAATTTATATTTCGGAAAGAAAGAACCTTTGGATTAAAGAAGGAAGAATGTTAACCAGTTCTCAGCCTACCTTGATAGAGTATTTTATGTATAGTCCCCCAAAATATGTTCATATTTTATGATAGCTGACAGAAACATGTTAAAACAGTGAATAGTATATGTTACGGTTTGAAAGTCATTATCAAAATGATTATTAGTAAGCTATATTAGCATTTTTCCATTATAGTTCTTTTTATAAGTACTTTTATAATAGAGAAATATTAACAGTTAAAGTAATTACCTTAAAATGACTATAATTTAAATACTTTATCTTGAGTTTCCACCTTTCGATGATTCATCATTTTGGCCAGTTTGTTCTTCTTTTAGGGTCTTAGATTAATATGTTGGCAGCACTGTTCTCTGCCACTTCTAGCCAGACCTGTCTTTTTTAAAACCTCAAGATTAAAATTGATTATGGAGATTGAACTGTCTGAACTTAGGTAAAGTAACTGAGCAGTCGAAGCAGATCATGTATCTGGGGAGTTTACCTGATTCTCTTTACTATCATGGAATTTTAACTTGATTTCTTTAGAAATAAATTAATTGCATTTAGAAGTGAACCAGGAATTAGTTCTATAGGCACTTTTTTAGGAAACAGTCCACCATCAGAAAAGTCCTATGCTAAACTTTGTCGAAATTTATGTCCATATCATTAAAAAAAACTAGTAAGAGGTAGTTTGGATCTAATGCGAAAGTAATAACTTTGTGTATCTGGACAATTAGTGAAATTTTCTGGTGTCTCAATTACTGTATTTATATATGCTCAGTCTCATCATTTGTAGTTTAGTCAGATTTTCTTAATGTTGCTGCTAAAACTTGAAATTGTACCTGTTCTTATAAAGCACTATTCTAGACTTCTCCATTCTAAAGTAGTGATTCTTAGTGGATACACATCTAAAAGGGGAATATCTTGAACATGTTACTATTAGTATGTAAACACATAATAAAATGACTTAACCATTTACATGTAATGCTTAGTAAAATCTAAACATTAACTCATAATTTCTCAGTGACGCTAGTCTTATAATTAATCCTGGTAATTTATTTTTCACTCTGGTAAACTTAATGAAACCAGATTGGCGTTTAGCTGTATATCCTACCAAAGTACTTCATGAATTGAGATATTTTGATCTGTATTGGTGTATGTCCAAAGCAACATTTTATTATACCTGGTTTAATGCAGAGCCTATTTCACATTTGTATATCATGACATTTAAATTGTGAGAACTGGTTATACTTTAGAACTCCAGTGGCATCATGTGCTTGAATTATTAAATGCTGTTTCTTTTAGACTTTTAGACTTAATGAGTTGATGTTACAAACAACCGAATTTTTTATTTCTTTGTTCTTATTAATTAAAGTATCTTAGCTAGGAGTACTTAGAGGATTAGGGAACGGTACTGATAACCTTACTGATATTTTTTTACTTAGGAATGAGCTGTATTTTACAATATATTTATCTTCTATATATTTTTATTAAACTAGTGGCTCTGTATGTTTCTGGGCTACCTCTCTTATTTTTCTTTTTTAGTATAAGTATTGCTGTAAATAAGAAAAAGATCTGTTTAAAGTATGCTGCTTTATGATTTATATATTCCTTAATTTGCTTACATCTAGAGAATATATTTGATTGGAATGTTAAGCAGTTGTTTCTTTATTTATCAGCAGAATATTCAACAAAAAATAATGTAAGTATATATGGAAGTATTTTAGTAGATCCATAAAACCTATTCTTTATGAAAAAATAGAAATTTTATGTATTCAGATGATCTAACCTGAGTAGTAGTAAAAGTCACAAGCCTATGGAGAGGTGACTCTACTAAAAATCATCTCCTTTGATAGCCTCTGTCTTTTTTTTTTGTCTGTTTCTGTAGTATTGTCTCCAGGATGGGGTGCATGCAAGGTAATTTATAGATATATGAGAAAAACAAGAGCTATTATTTCTTCTCTTATGGATCTATGAAGAGTTGCAGTCAGTTTGTTCAGTTTTTTACTTGAGGTTAGGACAGAGTGGCGACATCTAAGTTCTTTACATGCCATACTGGAAAGCACAAGTCTATTTGTGTATTTCTCAATTTAAAATAAAAAGAGAAAAGTTAAACTTCACTAATACTGGCTATATGGACTGACATTAATACTCAGTCTCTAAGTCAGTGGTCACATGCTTCCTAAAACATGCAGATACTCTGGAGGAAGAGGAGGAATTCTAGGACAGGAGATTGACCATGCTATATGTATGCATTTATTTATTCATTCACATTCAGCATTTTGCAAAGTTTTGCAGTGTAGACCCAATTAAATGGGTTATATTTTCTAGTTTTAAATAAACTAATCTTCACAAGATGGAAAATGGCTTAAAAAGATTCCTGCAAAGAAATTGCCAGTTGAAGATAATGCCAATGATCAGGCACATGTAAGCAGTAGGAAAGTGGCAGAGCTGATATGTCTGGTCCTCTTTTGAGCTGCTCAGCCACCTTAAAGGATTGAAAGAAAAGAGAGAACCTAGATAGATCTAATAAAAAATTGGCTGAGAAAATTCAATCTTAGTCAAGAAGACTGAAATGCACATTTACATCCACTATTGATATTATCGAATAATAGTAATGTGTATTATGTAATTTTTAAACAAAGGTACATATTTTTATGGTTTGTATTCAACATAATTTGTGGTCAAAACCGTTGGAGACCACTTCCAATGGTAACATCAGAAAGGATGTTGTTGAACTCGAGTGTACTGGGAGATGGGGTGGTAGCATTGCTGCCCAGGTGTAGTACTCGTTAAGCTAAAATATTCTCTCTCCACAGCCATAATTAGAGAGAGAGAGCAAAACATTTGAATCGACAGAATTTGTGAGCTGTGCTTATACTTCTAGTTACTCATATATTATCAAAAGCTGTAAAGATAACTAACTTTTGAATCATCTCTGAGATCATTTAAAAAATTCAAATATTTATATATATATGTGTGTGTATGTGTATGAATGTATATACTATGTGTTTGTGTGTGTGTATATATATATATATACACACACACACACACCATGTGTGTGTCTACACATGAGCTGTTTTGGTAGTCTTATTAAGTCATACATACACAATTAATCTATCGAAAAATATTTTGTTTTGGAATTGTATGGGATTTACCAGTTTTAGTAGTCTTTTTAACCATAAATTAGAGTTTATTAGAAGTTTTATAATTAGCTATTAAGCTATTAGATAAAAATGTATTAAAACACAGTTTGTGATAGAAATTTATTAATACAGTCTGATTTAGAGCTTTTGTTGCAAATAAAGAGGAGATTTGTGGTTAGAAATGAATATTTTATTTTAACTACATTCATTTTCAAGGGAAACAGATTAATCATCTTTTTCTGTTGATTGTTTTTTTAGTTCACTGGAATTTTTAGCACGTCAGTTCATCGTACAGTACATTTATTTTGAGCATATCTTTTATGCTAGATATTTTGTTAGGCCCTGGGAATATTGGGTTGAAATGAATAAGTTTTGTGCCCTGCCCTTGAGAATCAACAAAGTGTTAACAAACAGTTAGAAAAAGCTATTGTGGGGATAAGCTGTAAACACTTATATTCTTCTACAGATCACAACAAATCGTTCAAATAACATTTGTTACCTTCTTGGTGACAGATATATCTAAATTATATTCATAATTCTTGTTTACCCCAGTATGACTAGTAAGTAATATAATCTGAATGAATAAACATACATAAAAAATCATTTTACTTTGGCTTGTCTTTGATTCTGTGTTCCTCTGTCATGATGTTTCTGTTTAATGTTAGAAGCAGGCTTTATGGTGATGATGTGAACCCTCTTTTAGAAATAACTGTTTCATATTTCTTTTTAGTTAATGCGGTCACCACATACTGAGCAATTGACCTCACAAGCTCATGAATGATGGCTTACTCAGAACACAGTCCTTGGGATTTAGTAGTGATCACAAATGTGTTTTCTCTCAATTTCATGCCCCAAATTTCCCAGACAATTTATTTGTGATATGTCAAAATAGTGGCTTAAAACAGTTGTCTGACTTCTAGAATTTTGTCACAATAAAACAGTGACGTGCCTATGTTTTGTTTTAATGTAAAAAAAATATTTAAAAGTCTTCATTTAGTGATTCCTTAGTAAGTTAAAAATCTTGGAGACACATAAATTGTTATGACATAATCTGGCAGCAGTGATCTGTATTAATAGCATGATGTTAATGATTTAATAGCTTCTAATTATAAAACTTCTAATAAACTCTATAATTAAAAAGATTATGTACTCAAATTGGTAAATCCCATACAACTCCTTGGTCCCATACAAGGTCCATACTGAGTTGGAGAGTCTCAGAAATCTTAAGGGAAAAGTGATTGAAAAGAATGCTTCCTTTGTAGGGATTCTAGTCCTTTTTGTTTCTCCAAGGGTCTCATTCTAGAAAACCTATAGGTCTAAAACCTTATATTAAGCTTTGAGGACCCTAAATAATACAGTTGCCTTAGCAAAAAGATGATTTCCTTTAGGGAAATATATTTCTTTTGCCCAAGAAAAGTTTGACCCCTTATATCTATCCACTTGATATCATTTTGTATGTTTTGCGATTTTAGGAATCCCCTCAAAGTTGGGTTCATTGGTATAAATTAAACTATTTGCTTACCAGTACTTTTTAATTTAAAGTGACAAAGATGCTTTTTCTGATGAGTTAATCTAATTAATTTTCATTTTAATGTAGGCTCTGAATCAAGTTGTCCTTTGGGACAAGATTGTTTTGAGAGGTGATAATCCGAAGCTGCTGTTGAAAGATATGAAAACAAAGTATTTTTTCTTTGACGATGGAAATGGTCTCAAGTGAGCAATTCTTTGTCATATTTTAGATTTAATGAAATGAAGGGGTGAAAAAGATGTATTTTTATTTTAAACAAAAAGAGGGTAAAAGGGAAAGTTGAGAGAGAAGCAAAATATACAGATCTCAATGGGGTAGAAATATTGCTATACAAACTGGGATCTAAGCTAAATGCTCAGTTCTTGCAGTATATGAAATATAATAACCAAACTCTTAAAGCTTTTACTCTTAAGTACACAGCCAGTCCAAGGCTCACATACGTGGGAATAGGACTGTGATGGTCACAGGGCTTCTTTTGAGATGGAGGAGGAACTTGCCAGGGGAACCTTCATTAGGAAATAGCGCATTGGCCTAGTTGATGCTGGGGTTTCTAGTTTTGGTTCTCTTAACTTTTCTGAACCTGGAATAATTGGTCTTTCGGGTCATAGTTAGCTCTTCCGCTCTGTGAATAAACAATGGGGGAAGGGTTTTGGGGGTGAGCTCTTTTAACCAAACCCCTGGTTGTGCAGATTAATAATTTCCAACCATGAGAAATTTTGATTTGTTAAGGTTTGTCCATCCAGATAATGATAGAATTAGAGTTCACATTGTTGTCTTCTGATTTCCAGCTCAAATCTCTTTATTTTCTCTGTGTTTTACTCATTTAAGCTTTTGGTTGAAAGCTCTAGTAGCTATCAGTGAGTTTGGTAGGTCATTGTAGATAGTGTTGGCATTTTCCAGCATTTTTTTAAATTTTATTTTATTTATTTTTTTATTTTAAAAGACTTGAGAAAACTTATGTTTGTAGATTAGGATTACAATTAGGAATAGCCAATTAAAAAAGTATTTGACACCGTAGTGCTTTAATTAAAATGTTTTTATTGAGCCACAAATGTTTCTGCTGACATCTGTTTATTATATCTTTTTATAGGGGAAACAGGAATGTCACTTTAACCCTATCTTGGAACGTTGTACCAAATGCTGGAATTCTACCTCTTGTGACAGGATCAGGACATGTATCTGTTCCATTTCCAGATACATATGAAATAACGAAGAGTTATTAAATTATTCTGAATTTGAAACAACATATTTTTATACTTAATGAATCATATCTCATTTATCTCATTTGCATCTTCATTTGTTTTTGGTTGTTAATTTCTTTGTGGAGTTTTTTTTTTTTTTGGTATATGACCTAACATCAAAAGGCATATTTGAAGGGAAAGGTTAATGTGCTACTTAAACTTAATTTTACAATCAAAACAAATAAGGCCACCAGAGTGGAGTATTTTATAAGAATAAGAAAAATATATAATAAGGATTTGTAAAAGATTTGTATTTCCATTGTTCTTAATGGAATGTAAGTGAGCATGAAGGGCATCTAACATTTTAGGTGCCAGTGGAGTTAGAAAAACTGTTGTATGCCTTGCGTTCATGCCAGTCACAGTGGATGTGATTTAGAAGTAGACATTCTCTTTTTATCTTTTGGGTATGTCTGATTATTGGCAACATGATTCTTTGTGAGAAGTCTGGTTTATGGTTTACAAAATAGCCAAACGTGATGGAATTTTATTCCATTTGTCTTAGGACTATCCATACTGCTTGTTTTTCTTACAGGTGACTAGCAACTTTCTCCACTTAAAGACTAAATACCTCTTTATATGCTGTAAATCATTCTAACTCATTTTAAAGTCTCATAAGTCAACCAAATGTGTGTCTTTCAGTGCTTTCTCTAAAAATGTTCCTTCGTATTATATCTTTCTGTGAATTTTTATCATTGCCATTGAAAGTTGAAAAGTTTGCACGGTTTCCCCTCTGAGTTAAATTTGTTATAGTGAGCATGCTTAGTTGCCACTGAGTGGTAATTATTTAAAATTTTCTGTAAGTCCGCATTTTAATAATTATTGGGCTAATAATATTTGTTGATATGTGTTTCCATTTATAAGCATTCTCCTGTATTTAACTGTAAGTTATCTTCAATAATCTAATGAGGTAAGTAGTACATATGTTAACTCTTTGCAAATGAAGAAACCAAAACCTAGAAGTTCAGTGAATTGCTCGAAGGTTATATAGCAAGGAAGGGAGTTAAATCTTGAACTCAGATCCGATTCTATTCTCTAAGCTTATCCTTTCTCCTGTACCTCAAATTACAGACTAATCAAAATTCATGTATAATTTTCATTACATTTTTTGTTACCCTGGACACCCTTTCTACCACTCCTAGAAGAGGTTTTCCATCCTGTATGGAAGTGGCTAATTCTCAGATGCCAACACCTTTATAGAGGTAATACTGTACTTCATTCTCTGCATAAATTAGTTTTACTTGTTAAAGGTATAAGAATTCAAATGTATGTAAAAATAATTTAGAAATTTAAGTAGATGGTAGTAAATGGTTGACTATATGGTCATATTTAACATCTTTTTCTAGAGAGAGCAAATAAACATCCTCAAAGGAAGCAACTACAAATGATTTACCCTTAAAAGCAGTAACCGAAAGGGCTAATGTTTCTAACAATAGTTTAAATTAGTAGCAAACGTTTGTTAGATTTATCTCATATAAAATACATCACCATTTAATTACGTTAGTTTTAATACCTTTGTGTATAGGGTCATGTGTTCATGGAAAAGGTCAGAGGTGTAGCGCCATGAAGACTAGACTGGGTTTGGCTCCCAGCTTTTTCATTAAACTTTTCAGGGTCTCGGTTTCTTTATCTGTAAAATGTTAGAGTGGGACTAGTCAATTTAAATAGTGGTTCTTTTACACCACACAAGTCTATAAAATTTGTTGTATCTGTTCAGCAGAGAGATTGAACAGAAAAGCACCTTAGTAATATGAAAAAGGAAGATGATTGAAAGACTAATATTTAATTTATATTGATCTGACTCTTTCTGTTAGGCTTTACACCCAGAAAATTTCTTCATGTGGTTTGTACAAGTAGACTTGGAAACTTAAAATAGGTAATGTCAAAGCTTAAAAATTGGGTATGTTCTCATTAAGGAAGACATGCACAATAAGCCTGCAGTTTGAGCTGGAC
Organism: Pteropus alecto; assembly: GCF_000325575.1. Lineage (NCBI taxonomy): Eukaryota > Metazoa > Chordata > Mammalia > Chiroptera > Pteropodidae > Pteropus > Pteropus alecto. Next base: position 13,305,226 of record NW_006439192.1, read on the forward strand.
CTGCTACTGGTTTAATAGTTCATTTTACCTCTGTGATGAGAGGATGTTAGTTTGGATATGAATGTTGAAATTTACTTGAGTTGCAGTTTATTTGACAAGCCCACCCACTTTTTTTGGAGTTTGGTGAGGACAAGGTTTCTACTAGGCATAACTAGCACAATGAATCAATAGTTTTTTGCTCTTACTTAACTAAGGAAAACTGCTCAGGACAAGAATACTCCCACGTGGAATAAGAAACCTCCGTCTCAGGAACTCATTTTTGGGTGTGCATGGCTATGCTAATTTTCCATGATTCTACATTAAAAAAGAGAAAGGACTTAATGTTCAGTTTGATAACTGTATCTTCTACCTTAGCATCAGTGTTTTAAGTTTCATAAAGTCTCCGCAAAGACCCAAGGCTTCAGACCTATAGAATCCTTAGTATGATTAGAAATGTTGAGCCCAGAGGTGATCAATTGCAAGACACTTACCTAAAGTAGTTATGGTTAGAAAGGAGTTAATTTTAACGTGTAATGCTCACATAACTCCTTTCTTTAGCAGTTTAACCTAAAGTAGCTGTAACAGTGTTTTTTATTCCCCCAGTTGACTACATTTGGTTTCTCTGCTGAAAGGAAAATAACGGAAAACTTCAGAAATTCCTTGGGGTGTAATACAAAAGTGGGTTATTTTGAATTTCCTTTATTGAAATTATTTTATAGTTCTCTGGTGGGTCTGGCTAGCCTAGTAATAGCACCAAGAGATGGGCTTTAGATTATAATGAACTTTTTTCCACTATTCTGTCTAAAGCTTAGTCTAAAGTTTTGGATCTTTGGGGTATAGGTTAATGGAGGTATTTTATAATTTCTTGAATTGACATGAGAGAGGCTTTTTGAGGGAGGGGAACCATAACTGTGAACTCTGGTAGCAAATAAACATCCATTTCAGAAGCTTTCCTTGCTTTTAGCAGAGAGCCTGTGTATATTTTATGTGACTGCCAGTGGTTTAAAGAGATCTGTTTCAAAAAGTTGTTGCATGTTCTGATGCAATTTGGGAAACTGTTTACTTCACAAAAACAGATTAATAAGAAAAAGGTTAATGAAAATATTGAAGATATGTTTGAGGATTTTCTTAATTGCAATAAATAGCATTTTTTTCTAACAAATGAGTTTTGTTTACCAGTAAAAGTGCATTTTAAAAGATTCTCAGATATGTGCTTTTTATGTGAAGCTGCTGAATTAAAAAAGGGATGAAACCCAGTCTAGTAAGCTTAAGTTTTTTTCTTTTTTCTTTCTGTTTTTCTTTTCTTGCTCTCTGGCTCACTCCCTTTTTTTCGTGTGTGTGTGTGTGTGTGTGTGTGTGTGTGTGTGTGTGTGTGTGTGGAGTGAGTGGGGGGAGGTTAATTACATCTAAAATCTCGAGAGAGAGAGACTGTATGCTCCTATACTAGACTGTAAGCTCGTTGAGGGCAGTCTTGTTGGATCTGTCTTTGTATCTTCCCCAGCGCCTAGCATAGTGCCTTGCACACCTAATAGGCGCCCAATAAATATTGATGATGAATGACGTTCTTGTCTTTCTAATGTGATTAAACCATGGGGACAGTTACCACTCTCTTCCTTTGTAAGTGCTACCATTTTTATTCTTAAGCTCCTGGTGACGTTAGATCTGACTCTTCTTTCCTTTTGAGCCCAATTGTCCTGCACAGTTCAGGCAAATGCTGCTCTTGCTCTGTTTGCTATGAGCTGTATTCTTCCAGTCCCAGGCTTTTGACAAGAGAGCCAAGGGATAGTAACTGGTTAGGAAGAAAGATTTACTTTAAAATAACACCAAAAAACACAACATAGACTTGAGTATAAAAAATCTCAGGCATTTAAAAAAATCGCAAGATGGCTGTTTAGCTCATGAAGGAATGGGTCAGAATATACAGCTTGACCCCATTTGAAAGTGATTTGCTGAGCCTCTATCAGACGTTTGGGCACATCAGCTGGTTTGGCTTACTGCTCTCACATGTCTGGCTTGTCGGACTGCACTGAACTTACTGATAGAAATTCTACTTTTATTTATCTCAGAAGAGAAGAGTTTTTCAGAAGAGAGAATATTTGCCAGTGAACTCAAAGCAATAGAAACATTCCCTCAAAAGAATAGAAAATGAGAAGTTTAGAGGGTAAGTTTTTTTTGTTTTTGTTTTTTTATCCTAAGTGTGTTTTATGTGGGACAATACAAAAAGCCAAATTTTTGCTTTTTTGTTTTCTTCAAATCTGGGCAATCCTGTGAAAACTTTAGTTTTTAAACATTTACACTTCTTTGACCCTTTCTTCTCTCCAGATAAGTTATAGCAAGAATTTTGGGTTCAGTAGGTCTGCTGGTTAATGAGTTACCCTGCAGAAAGAAACCTTAGCACTTCAGTGTGCCTTACTGGGATAGACTTAAAAGGGTGGAGTAGCTTCTCAGCTGGGGCCTTTTTTTTCCACTTGAGAATAACAAAGGGACATTTCCTTTTTGTATTAAGTAATTTATACATATCCTACTGGTATGTCTGTTGAGTATAGTTGAAAATAGGCATCTAGGAGTTGAAAAGTAAAGGTGCTGACCAGCAGAAGGTATTTGGGACAAAAGGGCCTCTGTTCCTTTCTTGTGAAGGCTGCCACTTTTGTGGCCATTGCCACTCCCCGGCTTGTCACCGGCTTGAAAGGGCTGGAACCTGCGTGGTAAATTAGTGAGTACCGAGGATGGGAAGGAATCAATGGCTGTGAATGGGGAGGAGGAGGGTTCTGAGATTATCTGAGAAATCCACTACAAAGGCATCTTGAACTTAATTGGATCCTGTTAGAAGACTTCATCAAGTTGTGTGGGCATCTTCCAGACTGTTATTCTAGTTTGGAATCCTGTTCACTTGTCATTGAAAGTTTGCAAATGCCATTATATTAGAGACTGATTGCTACCTGAGTGTTGCTCTCAGCTCAACTCTTGGGAGTCCAATTAAATACTCTATTAAAGTAACACTAGCTACTGTAATAGACAACATCAAAATTTCAGTAGCTCAAGAAAATAAGTTTCTTGCTCATGTAAGGAACCAGTGTGGTGTTCAGGCAGCTTTCCAACATGTGATTGAAGAATCCAGGTGCCTCCCACACATTTTAGGACTGCGATGCCACGGCTCACAAGCCTTCATTTCAAGCCGGCTGACCAGAGTCGGTGACTGGGTGGGGAGGGTAGTGCTTGCCCCACAGGTGTCACATATCACCAAGTCATATTCTGGGGTGAAAACAAATTACACTGCCCTGCATAGGTGCCAGGACATCTGGGAAACAAGAATCTCCAGTTGGGCAGTCACTCCTCAGAACGATGGGTGAGAAGAATCTTGCATAGCTGGTCACCTCTGTCACTTTTTGCTGAGGCTTATCAGCTTTGCCTGACCGGCCCCTTGCTGGAACCCAGTAGGAGATAACCTATTGTGAACATCTTACACATTTTTTTTAAAATGCACTTTTTCTAGTATGTAAGCATTAAAGATTTTCTGAAGATGAGCATGAGATTTTGAGTTGGGTTTTGAAGCACTTCTCGGGCATTACTCAGGCATTAGTTACCTGACAAATATCTTTCTAGTAGTGCCTCCACAACTTAGTTTTTTAAGTTTCACCGAAGGGACATCCAGTTTATATCTTTATTTTTTTCCTGGCTGCTGCTATTTATGTCACTCAGTGCAACTCAGATATGCAAAAGATTCCTCTGGGAGCGCTGCTCAAAGCTGTTGCCCAACTTTGATGTATGTAGAGTTGTCTGTGCTACTTGGGCTGGGAGGAGATACCTGGGAGTTGGTCTCTATTCAGTGCAGGTAATTTTGAACACTTGAGGGCCCATCAAAACTGCTGTGATCCTATAGCTCCCATATAAGGACACGAGCAGTGTTTGTTTTCCTGGACACAAGCTGCCATAAACACACACCTGACTAGCTGACCCATTGACTAGATGTCTCATCCTCAAACCTGCCAAGCAGCTTCCTGCTGCAGGATCAGTGCACCTCTTCTTTTTTCTCTCCCTGGAACATTATTTCCTCAGATATTCCCTGATTCCCTTATCTTTCTCCTAAGTTCATCAGAGGGCTTTCTGATGACTTGAAAATCACACTCCTGTCATTCTTCATCCTTTGCAGTATTATTCTCCATAGCTCTTGTTGCCACATAAGACACATGTTTATGTATAGACTGCCAGTTTTATTATGGAGGGATCTATTTTTATCTATACCTCTACACTTAGTACATTGAATTAATGAGAAGAAAATGAGAGTGATTAATAAACTTAGTTATAATAATTTACACAGATATTTTGTCTGATGTAAGATAGTATTTCAGAACATTTCATTATAAAATTTTCCAATGATAAATGAACTTTTTTTTTTTTACTGTAAAAATTGGTCTCATCTCTTGGTGATAGTGCTTAATATTAAATAATGGGAAAAGGATGGTGATATGGAATAATTTATATTTGAAATGAGGCAAAGGACAATCCTTATAAGTTTCTGTCTTTTGCCTTTTTTACATTTTTAATAGAGAAAAGGAAACAAAAGTGCACAAAATATTTGTATATAGTTTGATAATTATACAACAGGTACCTCTGTAACCACTACTCTAATCAACAGAACAGTACCTCTACCCTAAGCCTCCATCTCCATACCTCTTCTGGATCACAGCCTCTTCCCTTTCCACTGTCTTCATTGTTGTGTTATTTTCTTGTTTTTCTACCTATGTTACTTCCTATTTTGCTGCCATAGTGAACAATAGAAATATTTCAGTGACTTACAAAAACAAACATATATTTCTTGCATCCATGAGGGCTCAGGTTTGGTTTGGGATTTGTTTCACATGTTTCTTCATTCCAGAATCCAAGTTGAAAAGTTCTTTTGGGACCCGGAAGAAAAGTAGAACAGGCACAACAAACTCTTGATGCTTCTCGGAGCTTCTGACTGAATGTGACAGGCATCTTGTCTTCTCTTCAATTGGCTCAAGCGTGTCCCATGGCAAAACCAAGTCAAAAGGGCAAGGATACAGATTCTTAGGGAAATAGTGCTAGTCTCTGGGCACAGAATTTTGGGCGATGACATAATATCATATATCCCAAAGCAATATAATTCAGCTTTGCTTGGTCATGAGCAGAAGTGAACCTTAGCATGGGAATTTTTTGTGTCTTGGTTCTTCACCTCTGCGTTAAATTAGAGAAATTCATTTGTTTTCGTGTGAAGCTGTAGTTTATTCATTTTCATTGTTGTGTAATAATACATTGTTTTCTAATTATGGCAGTCCATAGTCTGCATAAATTATTTACCCATTCTGATGGACAGTTACTGTAAATATTCTTGCACAGGTAGCCTGGTATATATGTTTGTGCTTCTCTAGGAGTAAAATCTTCAAACATTTTTGTTTGTATAGCACATAAAAGATTTGTGGGGGAAAAAATCTCTAACATTATTAGACATCTAAAGTTTTTCATCTAGTTAAAATAGTATAAAAGATGTACTTTCGACATTGTAAATATTAACATTTTAAAGTACAAACTTGCATTAAATATATTTAAATGAATCAGGTGGAATATAAATGATTTGATATTCACAACCATTTTCTAAAGAACAAATTCTTCCTTAATGTTTAAATTTTAGCATTCCTTTTTCTCCTTGAAATCATATTTACATTTCTTTCCCCCACCCCCAACATTTATTCTAATGGGTAACAATACAGATAGTTCTATTTTCAAGTCTTTCGATAACTCTAGCATACTTCTTTGCAATAAAAATATGTACCTAAATTAGAATTGATCTTTAAAAATTTTCTGTGTCCACAATGTTCTGTGTTTAAAAGTTATTCTGAAGTAAATTATTTGTATAATTATCAATAGTACAAAATTGATCAAAGTATGTCTTAAAAATTTGGTAAATAATTGTAACTCTTAATAAGATGGGATCAGATACGGGGATAATTGCTAGTGCTTTTATTGAAAGCATTGTCAAATTCTCTCTGTCCCCAAAGTTTTACGCCTTGTGGCAGCGCAGGACAATCAGGCTGGATGAGGCAGGCCTTTCCCCTGTGGGGGAAGATGGAGGAGGAGGACCTCAGGCTTAGGCGCATTGTTGCCAGACCGG
>NW_006439192.1:13311369-13350835 GCF_000325575.1 Pteropus alecto
CTTCTAACTGGTGGTCCCTGCTCTAACATGTATGGCTAAGACTGCACGTTCCTGAGTCTTGGAGAATTCATATCATTTTCACTAATACTGCCAAACTTAACCCAAAGTGTTTTTCCTAACATGGTTATGCTTTGCCTACATTTGGTTTTGCAGATTTTGGTTTTTGCCAGGCTGGTGGATGTCCAGTGGTATCTTATTTTGGTTTCAGTTTACATATTCCTGATTATTAAAATGTTTGACTTTACAGATTTTTATTGCTCATTTGCATTTCTTTTGTAAAGTGCCTGTTCAAATCTTGCCTCTCTTCTGTTGTCTGTCTTAATTGACTTGTAGTGTTCTTTAGATATTCTCCATTCACGTCTTTTGGTAATTACGTATATTACAGCCTGGTTAGCCTTTCACTCTTTTCTCGGTGCCCTTTCATAAGTCACAGTTCTAAATATAATGAAATTTATTTGTTTTTCTCTTTTTAGGACTCTTTCTAACTGTTCTCCCAGCTTATGTGGTGCTGTGTAACATAAATGATCTGCTTTGAAATCAGAAATATCTGGGTTTGGATTCTGTTTCTGTTACTTTCTAGCTAAATGAATTTGAGTAAGTTATACTCAGTTAAATAACAGAGTAATTTGCACAAACATAATGTCTGATATTGATTGAGTTGTATATGCCTGGCGTATGTGATCTGCATATATTTAACTGGTTAAATGAGCTCACTACAACCTTACGAGGGAGGTACTGTTAATATTCTCATTTTAAGAAGGAGAAAACAGATAAAGATAGGTGAACAACTTGCCCAAGGTCACGAGGGTGCTTATTAGTGAAGCCAGTATTCAGACCCTGGCTTCCGCACCAGACCTGTGCTGTTTCCTCAGGAACATGGACGTGATCATATGATCGTAACTGTCTTTCAGCGTTGTTATGAGAAGTAAATTTGTATAAGAAAAGGACCATCTAGGCTTCTTGGCAGGTAGCACGTTTTTATTTTGTGCAATGTAAGGGAGTCCAGGGAACAGAGCTGAACAATTCAGATTTTAAGTTAGTCTCTAGTAAAGGTTTTTTCTTTTACAAATAATTATAAGTTATATAGTTATTTTGCTTCATACAAAACAGTGTTGCTCCAGTATTTTTCTAGTAAAAATGGGAAGAAAGTCAATTTCTTACCATAATCATGTAGATTAATTTATTAATGAACCTGAGAAGTATGGGAAACTATCTGGAATAAGAAGGGACAAGGTAAAAAAACAAGAAATAAAACTTAGGCTGGAATTTGGTATGCAGGGCAAAATGCAGCAGACAGTTAAGGAGATGATTTTATTCTGGCCATTGCTATATGAAGAATGTCCATTGCTGCAGAAGAATGTCTTACAGAAAAGGAAGGAGGCTTGGGGTTTTATAGAGGCAGAGGAACAAAGCAGTCACAGGGAGAGCAGGGAGATGTCTCTTGAGGTTAGCCGTTGCTCAGAGCATCAGAGGTAGGGGACCTCTTAACCATCGCTGCTTTCTGGGAGCACAGGGCTCAGAAGAAGTTCAACATTGTCACTGGTATTAGGAGAGCTAAGAAAAATGCAGAATCCCCTGGTGTAACAGCAACACCGCAGGTCAGTACCCAGGAGGTTGTGGTTGTCAAGGTAACATGTCAGAGACCTAATGGGGATACTAAGCCCCCCAAAGAAAAGAAGAACCTGAAGCAGTTCTCTCCCCCATGATTTATACCTTTAAAGATTGATAGTTCACTATCAGCTCTTCACACTTGATTATACCACAGCAATCAAGAAATTTAAGTATTTACTTGGCACCTTTTCTGCCAAATTTTAAATATTTATTTTTCTTTAAAATTAGTGCATTACATTCTTTTTCTCCATTGGTCATTTGTCTGTTTAAGACTTCTTGATAACCTTTCTGATAAATATTTTTATAAATGTAAACATTTCTATAAAATTATATATTAATATAAAATATTTTACAAATAAAATATAAATATTTTATAAATATTTAATACTTAACAGGTTCTAAAAGTTTTTCCACTTTTTCCTACTAATTAGAAATACAGTTCTGGTAATTAAATTAGCAATTTCAGTTTCGAAAAGGGTGGTGAATGGGAAGGAGACTTGTTTAAAGGCCCGTGTTAATCCTTATTTTAAAAAAGTGTTAAAGTTTCGTGGAAGTTGCAAAAATGGCACAAAGAGGCCCCATGTAACCTTTACCCAGTTTCCCTTCATGGTAACATCTTACATAATTGTTTTACTATCAAAACCTGGAAATTGTCTTTGGTGCAATCCATAGACATTATTTTGATTTCACCAGCTTTAGGTTACTCATTTGTCTGTGTTATTCAGCATCTTTAATGGGCCAGACACTGCTTGTACCGTGGGGTGGGGTGCGATGAACATGCAATATCACGTCAACACGCTTGAAATGTTTTGGGGGAGTTTTTTTTTGTTTGTTTTTTGTTTTTGCTTTGTTTTTGTAGTAAAGTGGAGAATGCTCAGCCCTGCCTTTCAGATTTCTCCTGTTGTCTTAGAGAGTCAAGAAATAAAGTAATCATGGTGATTATTAAAGAATAAACATATTAAAGTGGGTTGCAGGCAGGGGATAACATGTCACGTGTTACATTCTACTCCTGACAGGGATGCAGTGGGCTTGGAAGTTGAGCTCCCAGGTGGCTGAGATCCTGCCCCGAGCGGAAGTGATCAGGGACTTGGGTTCCCTGAACCATTTGTGGGCTGTGTTGGGCTTAGCGTAGCTGGTTATAGTGCAGTGCTGTTGAACTTCACCCAGGAACTGGCAAGTTGCTCAGACTCGAAGGGAAGACTTAAAGCTGTCCACCACATTGCTGGAAAAACTGGTGATCTCATCCAACAGATGATCTTACCTGTTTCTGTAACACATTCTTAGAGCTGCATAAAGTGCTAAGTCAGATGATGTCAGCTAAGGGCTTATAAAATAAAGCAAGTGAGCTAACTACATTAGCTTACTAAATTGAGGCATAGGGAATGATCCTTCCATATCTAAGTCCTGTTGGGTCAATTCCCTTACCACAAGGAGGACTGGCTCTGGGAGAGGTAAAAGGTCTTCAGGCCAACCTATGAAAGCTACTGGGTGTGTATCAGTTTCTGTTGTGCTTTTACGGCACGCTCATACTACACACATAAAACTGCAGTTAACGTTACACAATAATACTTGTAGAATGGGGTTATGGCCATTTACCCTTCCTCCATGTCATTAAAAAAGTGGTCATTACCTAGTAAATCGATTTCAAGACCTTGTGTAAAGGCAGTTTGCAAAGCAAGCCTGAGAGGCCCTGGTGCTTCCCAGTCCCACAGGCACAATGAGGGTCTGGGCATAGGTGGCACCCCTGTGTATTCAGTGTCTTCCTGCCAGTGCCACCCTAAGTCCCTCCATCCTGGCTTCAAAGTGTTGACCTCTTGAGACTTTAAGCAGCAGCAGGCTGTCTAACCAGCCACAGGGGATCCTGGGATTTCCTAGGGCTGTACCCCAGCACATCCTTGGAGTGCTTGCTGGGTGCTGCCTCCCCTTCATCTTTACCTTCCTGCTTGGCCTATGCCTGGCCCCACTGTCAGCCCCTTGCCAGTTCAGTTCCTCATGTCCTTTTCTCAGCCCCAGACCAGATGCCTTCACTCTCACCAGGCCCTCTTTCTGGTCAGCTTCCTCAGCTCGCCTGATCCTCAGCTCGCCTGATCCTCAGCTTCCCAGAGCCCCTTGCCTACCAGAGAGCCTCCCCGATGTGCCATCAGGCTTGCCCTTTGCCCAAACCTTTCCCTGACCCTATTCTACCCCCTCAGAGCTCACTATGGGCCCAAGAACCTGCTTCTCTCCTCTGGCACTGTGTCTGACTCCCCCAATTCTACAGCTGCCAAACCAAGCCCAGTAGGCTGTCACTGGTAGGCTGTCAGTGTGGCCCTCACCCCACTCTCGTTTCCTGGGTCTCCCACTATACCTAATACCATCTTTTGCACAGGACCCCTAAGTAATGGCTGTCCCAGGCTCTTTGCGTCTTGGTGCAGGAGCGAAGCCAGGCTCCGTAGGAAGTCCCAGCACCCCACTCACATCCTGAGCCCTGGTACTGCCTCTAAAGCTGGAGATTGTTCCACTTGCAAGGGCGGATGCTTCGTGGGTGCCCAGTATCTCCCTCCATGGTCCCCTCTGTATTCCCCCTCCCCGCAATTAAAGCTCTGCAATGAAAAAAAAAAAGTTCAGACAGTAATAGGAATCAAGAGATTAAGAGTCTAACAAAAATTCATTGTAACAGCTACCATTTACTGGCTACTATGTGCTAGGTGATTTATAAACACCATCAGCCATACATTCTTTTGATTCATTTATTGTTCAGCAAGCTTTTACTGAGCTCTCATATGCCAGGCACTGTTCTAGTTTATAGAGACAGCAGTGATCAAAGCAGAAAAAGCAATTTCTGCTCTCTCATCCAGTGAGAAGGCAAGATGTATTTTATGTCATGTTATCAGTACTATGGGATGGGGCATAAGGAGTGGGTGCAAGATGATAACTGGAAGATGAGAGAGTGAACCCAATGGATATCAGAGAGAAGAAAAATTCTGGCACAGGAAGTTAGTAAGAGCTAGACCTTGAGGCCAGGGAATTCTCGGAGTACCCCAGGAACAGAACCGAAGCATGATACAGATGTGGAAAAACAGTGTCAGGAAGTTGAACGCAAGGTCTGACTAGTGACTCCAAAGTGTCGGTGCGTTCTGTATTATAAGGACTTATCTACCTGCCTGATAATGATAATAGCTCACTTACTATGTGTCATCCATCTTCTTACTCAACTTTAAATATCTGATGGTTACCTAGCATAATTTCTGGTGAACTAAGGGAGTCAAGTGTCCCTGGCTAGAAATCACATAAAGGAACTTATCAATAGAAGAAAGACTCAGGCCCAACAAAGCTTTACACAGATTAATAGGAAAAAGAGACAACTATATCCAGAGCATTGTTATTTCAATTAATTATTTAGTGAGATGGCACAGTAGAATAACTTTCCATATAAGTGAAATATTTTTAATTCAATGTAACTTGTAAAATCACTAGGGAAGTAATTTAACCAATTTAAACTTTCTAGGTTCTTGATTTTGAAATTTATTTCTTTACAATAAAAAGTTTTAGTGCCAAACCATTTCACGAAGCGCCTCCACCTGACCAGATGTGTGTTTGCAAAAAGCTGCAGAAGAAACATCATTGTGGCGGCCTTTTTCTCAAATGTGAATCTTTTGCTGATTACTGGTATTTTGGTGCCCTCTGGTGGTAAACTGGGGAATATAAATATTTCATGTGTGGTGTTGTGGTCTAATGCGTACAATTTACAATGCTGAAAAGCATGAAAAAATTCACAAGAATGTACACTTGTTGGTTCATCACATTTTGCCTCACATAAAAATTGATGTAGGCTTTGAGAGTGTTAAGAGAAAGCAATATCTAATTTCATAGACTAGGCTCAAAAATGAGTATCATGGAAAAAATCATTAATCTTTTCAGAATAACACTAACAAAAAAAAATCAGTCTTATCACATATGTGTGCACATTGCCAATAAATCCCCTCTCACTAAAACAAGACAAGTAAATTTTAAAAAGTCACTGAAAATCAGATTAAAAAAAAAAAACACTGTCAGTATGAAAGAAATGGTGTTTTTGGGGGGCAAACTGAACTACAAACTGACTACAATCAATGGTGTAGCCTTACAGTATATAGTTTTTTCATAATATTACTTTCATCTTTTCTATGTCATATGTTTTAGGAATATCTTTTTTTTTTAATAGCATAAAGCTGGATTTAAAAAATCCAATGTGGTCTATATTTTAATTGGTGGTTATGAATATCAATTTTTTTGAACTTGTTATCTTTTCTTTGTACTTTATATACAGTCTTCTATTTCTATGCTAATTTTTCTTGTTTTATTTTGATCCTTTTTGTTTATTTGTAATTAATTGATTTTTAAAAAATTATGTAAGCCTCGAAATATTACCATCACATGTAAAACATTTTTAAGTTGATGATTCTTGTTAATTTTTAAGAATATAAATTGTTAAGAATGTAAGCTGCATGAAAGCTGAGATTTTTGTCTTTGTCCCCTGCTGTATTCCAAGCATCTAGTAGAGTTCCAGGCAATACAAACATGTTAACCATATTCACCTGCTCATGACCTCCCGGCTGATGTTGTCCATTATTTCAGGTTTTTAAAATAATTTAATAACACAGATTTGACATCACTCTCCTCTTCATCATCACCGCAACCATCTTTGTTTAGATTTGCTTATATATTTACCATTTTTAACTCACCATTACCTCTCGCTTTTCCCGTCTTTCTGAAGCCCATGTGTTAGATGTCCCTTTGGTGAGGGACTGATGATAGTGATGCTCTTAGTTTTTGTTTATCCAAAAATAATGTTGTTTTGTTCGTGTCATTGAAAGGTTTTGCTGGGTGATTGATTCCAGAGTGACTGTTATTTTCTCTCAACACTTTGAAGATATTTGCTATAGGCTAAATGTTTCTCCTCCCCTCCCCAAAGTCATATGTTGAAATCCTAACTCCCAATGTGTTGGTGTTAGGAGGCGGGGCCTCTGGGAGGCAATTAGGTCATCAGGGCTAAGCCCAATGAGATTGATGTCCTCTTAAAGGGGGTCTGAATGAGAGCTTTCTTGCTCCTTCTGCTACGTGCGCATACAGGAGAAATGTGCTACCTGGAAGATGGCCTCACCCCACCATGCTGGCACCCTGATTTCAGAACTCCAGACTCCAGAACTCTAAGAAATAAAGTTTATTAGTTATGAGCTACCCAGTCTGTGGTATTTTGTTGTCACAGACTGAAGGAACTAATACATATTATTCCTCTATCTTCTGCCTTATCTTTTAGCTTTTAAGAATATATCTGCCAGTTAAATTATTTTATCTTATTCTACATTTTCTCTGTGGCTGCTTATAAGCTTTATTATTTCCTGTTTGAAATAAGTTGTATATTCTGTGGATTTATTTTAAATATTCTGGAAATTTCTCACTAATTATGCCTTCAGATGTTGTCTTCTCTGTAGGATTCTGGTTAGATATATGTTACACCTCACTCTGTCCTTCAGGGCTCTTTAATTTTTCTTTTACATTTTGTTCTCTTTGTTCTCTCTTGCATTATTCTGATTATTTTCTTTGGATCTATATTTCAGGCCACCAATTCTCTTTTAAATTGTGTCTAATCTGCTCTTAACCCACCATTGGAATTATTATTTTTTATTTCTAGAAGTTCTACTTTGTTCTTGTATAATTTTCATGATCCCTTTTAAAATGTCATGGTCCTTTCTCATTTATTTAATTCCATCTTTTATTTTTAAACATTGTCATTAAACATTTTTTTTTTTTTTCAAAAATTTGGCTCTGAAAATTTTTATATTTTAAGAGCTTTTTTTTTTTCTGCTGACTTTCACTCAGGGCTGTGGTAGTTTATTCCTTGTATCTTGGTGGTTCGTCTCCTCCCCCCCCCTTTAATTGTGAACCCACATTTTCAGGATCTTTTAAAATGTCATGGTCCTTTCTCATTTATTTAATTCCATCTTTTATTTTTAAACATTGTCATTAAACATTTTTTTTTTTTTTTTCAAAAATTTGACTCTGAAAATTTTAATATCTAAAGAGCTTTTTTTTTTTCTGCTGACTTTCACTCAGGGCTGTGGTAGTTTATTCCTTGTATCTTGGTGGTTCGTCTCCTCCCCCCCTCTTTAATTGTGAACCCACATCTATAGGACTTACTCTATAGATACTGAGCCCCCAAATTGGTGAAACTTTCCTCTAACGGGGACTTGAATTGGCTTCTGCCTGGGCCAAGTTTATTGTCTGACTAGTGACCTTATAAGGCATCTTCAAGAGCTGTGGCATGAGATGGGAGTTCTAGGTTCTCTCCTCTTCCTCTTCCCCTTCCCCTTTCTGTGGGCTCATTACTCAGTGTCTTGATCTTAACTTTCTGTGGACTTCTGCTTTCTGGAAAATCCTGAATTTTGGTTTTGGTTACTGCTCACATTTAGGTTTTAACTCACTGGTCTCCCCTACCCTTCCCCTTGGAGCTTTCTCATATTTTCTTAAGTGCTAGAAATACATTAAACTTGCATTTGCTTTACTTTTTCTAGAATCTAGTTGTCTTGCAGTTTGAGGGTTTCTTAGCATATCTAGTCCAACATGATGCCAAACTTAGATGCCAAACACAGCCCTGAGCAACTTATATGGAGCTATCACTCTGGTAAATGGATTTCTCTCTTTTTTTTCCTAGTAAGCATAGAATGCCCGAAGTTTGCTTTTATGCTGAAGTATTTTTTACTCTCTTGCCTCAGGGCATCAATGTTTTGTTTTCTGCTATAATTTAGTCAGCAGGGAGCCTAATTATATCACCACCCCATAAGATATAAAACCGATTTAGTACTTTGGTGACAACGTGATGCTAGAATTCTGTGAGCTGGATCGCCTATCAATATACATGTATCTCAGAGGGCGGGAGCTCTCTCCCACACATTTCAGGGACCTGCCCCTCCTATGATGTGTCTAGGGTATCAGAAGTCTGAGTCATGAGAGTCTATCACTTTTAACGTGATAGGCATGTGACAGCCCCTTTGCCCACTACCACTGTGGAAGCAATCTTTCCTCTTGGATGTTTTGGGTTTAGGTGGCAACATATACCATTTTAGGCCACTGCCCAAATCTGAATACTGGATGACCCAATCATTCAAAGGCTGATAGCTTTGAATGTGACCCAGAATAAAATAAGATCCTTTTGGTTTGCCCAGTTTGCTAGGCAAGCAATTCGGTCCATGTCCTGATGGATCCGTGGTGCTTTGAGAGTCCATGCCTCCCAGGAGGCTGTGTGGAGCCTATGTCAGGCTCTGACAGGTGAATCGGAACAAGGCTGTGCTATCTTCAGAAAATACATATTGAGAATAATTCTTGGCTCACTATCGGACCTTGAAACGCCAGGTAACTATGAGACTTGAGAGGCACATCATAAAATAAGTTTTGTCTGGTGCTCTAAGCCTTAAATCATTACAGTTTTTTAAATGGAAGGGATTATATGGGATGAGAGGAGCCCTGAATGAACTAGTAAACTTATTGCCATCCACATCTGCGACCTTCTATGGAGTTATCGGAGGAAAAAACAAATCAAGTTTGGTTTGTAGATGGCTCTGCGTGACATTCTGTGTCAGCCAGAAATGATTTGCTCTGGGACTATAATATTCAGAGATGGCCTTGGGATCGTGGAGAAGAAAATCTTAGTGACCTGATATTTAAGTAGTATTTCTCATGATCCATTTTTCCTAGAAAGATTGCAAGAGGTGTGGATCTACACCAGTTCTCAAGGACTTGCTGATACTTTAGGTAGTCGTTCAGCACTTGGAGGAAGCAAAATTGGAGAATTGGTGACAAGTAAGCTTGGGGAAGAGTATATGAAAGGATGTCCAAGGACGGGCCCAGGATATGAGGACATTAGCGACTCAAGTAAATGCTCACCAGAAGGATCTCACTGAGGAGGAAGCTCTTAACGACCAAGTGGAAGGATAACTTGCATGTAGGTGTTAGCTTCTGTCTTTACCTATTCCAGTTCTTGTTTTGTGGGCTCAGGAGGAAGTGGCCATGGCCATGTGAGCAGGAAGTACAGTTTTTCATGGGCTCAGCCACAAAGATCCCCCTGCTTATGAAATTACAGGTGGCTACTATCACTTCTGGTAATTAAGACTTCCAGCAGCATTGACCAACTGATGGTCCCCCAATATGGCATCTTGTCCAGAATGGGACGGATGGGAGACAATCCTGTCACTAGGAGTTGAATGGTTATATTAGACCACTTCTAATATGAAGGAAGCAGGAATTTCCATAACTGAAATGGACCCTTATTTTCAATATAGATTTGCATTTCAATGCCAGCCGTGAACTTTCTGAATGCCTTATGCACAGTATTGATATTTTACTACACTATTTCTGAACAAGGAAGTTGTTTTGGGGCAAAAGAAGTAAGGTTGATTTTTATGGAATCATTGCTCTTACCTCATAACCAGAATAGCTGGTGTTTTACAATGGTAGAATGGCTTTTTGAAGACTAATTTATAGAGCCACCTGAAATATAACACCTTGTGGTGGCACTTTCTGGTAGGATGCATTGTATACTCAGAACCAGAAAGCAATGCTGTTTTCTCATTGCCATAATCATGGGTCCAGGAATGAGGAGCCAACTGGGAGTGTCACCTTTCGCATTTGTACCTGATAGATGACCCACTGCCAGTTTTTGTCTTCATGACTCAGGCTAGGCTGTGCTAAAGGCCTTACTGTCCATGGGAAGAGTGCTACCCCACAAAAGAAACAAAAATGGTTTCGTTGAATTAAAAGTTGAAAGAGTAGCTTGGCCCCTTTGAGATTCTCTGCCATCGGACACAGGCTAGGAGATTGGTCTTGTTCCTGAGAATATTCGTCTTAATTATCAAGCAGAAATATGGTTACAGATGCATGATGAAATGACGGAGGAATCCAAGGTCAGAGAGGTTAATGTCCATTGATCATTTGATGTGTCAACAAGTTACATGTCATATACAACATATACGGAATCCTCAGCAAAAGTGGGAATTCTGTGAGAGGGACTGGGTAATACCTTCTGTATTTGCTTCCAGCATCTCAACGTGTATTTGTGTGTGTTCAGTTAAGTGTATTTATTTATTTTACATTTAACCCATTGTGTCCGGAAAAATCGGCTGGGTTATGCTGTAAATATAATCCCAAAATTTCAGTGGCTTAATAATACATTTATTTTTCACTCATGATCCCAGAGGGTCCAGGGGGATGGCCGGTGCCCTGGGTTTTGAAATAAGAGCCACTGACATAGGCTGCTGGAGATTCAACGTCAACGTGTTCTTCTAGGATCTCAGCTGGAAAATAAGAAAAAAAGAAGGAACATGGTGAATTATGCAATGCCAGTTTTTCCATCTTGGGGTGGGAGAATTATTTGTAACCTATACAGAGAACAATACAAAGTCATCAGCTATATTTCAGTTCAGAAACCCCTATATACCTGTATTTTCTTTTATCTGGACTGTGGTTGCTTTCGGGGATGAAGAACAAGTCTGTTCGTTCCTGGAGGGGACTATTTGTTCTTTTCTTGTCTTTTCCTATTTGTTCTTTCTGGTGGCACTTTATTTCCTAACTTGATCTCAACTACTACTCAGGATTAGTTTAGAAGAGAATTTCAAAACTACCTTGTAGAACAGAGGACATCTTTTTAATACAGCAGCAAGAATGGAGCTCTATGGAAGTGAGTGCAGCATGAGCCAGGTAGTCTGGATAAGTCAGGAAACAACGGTAATAGCAATAGCAAGAAAGAGAAAGGTAATGTGACATTGGGGTTCAGTTTAGTGACAGTCCACAGAAGATTAAGCAGCGTATAGGAGTTTATGCAAGACTGCTATGCATAAACACGGCAGCAGAAGTAGAAAGTGAAAGAAATTATAAATTAAGAATGATAGTAAATGAGTGAATGAATGATTTATATTTATGTACATATATTTATATATACACACATACAATTTAACCCCTTACAATAACATTTGTCAACATCTTGTATGATGAGAGATTGGTTGTTAAGAATAAGCTCATAGATATGTATGTTTTTAATAATATTCGGTTAAATTGTTCGATATATTCCATAGGTAAGTTTAAGTTATTCTCAAGAAAATAACATTTTTGTTGCAAAGAAATAGTGATTCAGGGAGGGTCCCACCAGTTCCTTGACTGCAGGATTGGTTGGTTATTGGAGGCACTGGGCGGAACAGCAAAACAAACAAAACCCCTAGCATTACAGGTTGATTTCCACTAGATGGCAATATTGAGTTCAAGATCCAATCGGCTGTATGTTTTCACGCTGGAACAAATTATAGAAGACATTTATATTGTATTACTTTCCCCTTCTACATTAATATTAAAAATGATATTTAGGCCATTTTTATTTATTTTGTAAGTAAAATAATAAAAATTTGTAACCTCTGAAAACTTGAAAATACTTCTTAAGGAGCTGCTATGATATCTGATATTTTTATTGTAATTCATGGAAAGTACTTTTTCATTATAAAACATAGCTTTTTTGTCATTTTAACATGATTGTAAGTTTTGATCATAGCCATTTTCCTTTTCGGATGAAATAAAGATTTCATTATCAGACCACTGAAAGAGTAGGAGCTACATTTTTTTAATTTATTTTTTTAATCAGGGGAGAAACCATCCCAAGTGTCTGTTTTTGTGTGTAAAAATAGACTACCTTTGAGTACATAGCTTTAGTTTGATTGCCATGAGGCTTCATAAACATAAACTCTCAAAAATAAATAACACTTTCGATTACTGGATGAGAAGTATGATATATACTGATTCTCTGACTGTATTGCAGAATAACAACAAACTCAGCAACTTAGTTTGTTTCTCTTTTCTGTGGATTCACAGATGGGAGAGATCCTAGCACCAAACTGTCCATCACCATCATTTCACAAACAGAGGCGCAGAGGACCAGCCCACATTTTAAACTGCACTTGAGAAAGAAAGGAGAAAAGGGTTCTCTCGACTCTTTGTGGGGTACAGTCTTACTGGTCCACAGGGCTTTACAAAGCACTCGCTTACAGAGAGCATCCAAAAGCAGGACCAAAATCAGCAAAGAACGGTGTCTTCAGTCAGTGTTTATGGGCAATCTCTATTACTTTTAATCAACATTGTGCAGTTAAAAAGTAGCCTGAAATGGTACTGGCATTGGAAGGCACTTGTCCCTAGAATCAACCTGTATAGTGAAAAGCACAGACCCTAGGGTCAGGTAGAAATGAATCGTGAATTACAGCTCCTTCACTTACCACCTGAGTAACCTTGAGTAAGCCACTGCACCTCTCTGACCCTCAGCTTATCATTAAACGGAGCTGGAAATACCTACGCCATTCATGGGCGTGTACTTATGCAGCCTAAATGAAATAGTGCAGTAGGCTCTCAACGAACGGTTATCCCCTTCCCTCATTAAGACGTAGTTTCTAAAACAGAAACTCAGTGAAAAAGCCCAACTTAAGGAATGGATGAGTCATTCTGGTGTCATGAGTCTGTCCATTTGGGGCTAAGTTGTGTTTTCACCCTTCTAATGATTAATTCTGATGAATTTCTTGGTCTTAGGTTTGCAAAGCTCATTTGACTGGTTGCGCAGACCTAGGCAGTGTCAAGCTGATGGAGAACCACAGATTACAGAAATCAACAAGATGTAGAAAATCACAGACCACAGTCTTTATAGAGGTTGTGTCACTGCTCTGGGGCTGAAGCTACCTGGACTGGACTGACCATAACACAACAGCACACAGTTACACGTTGTACTCCCTCCCGTTACACCTTATTGCTCTTTTATTACCAAGAATTTATACCAACTTCGTTGTTTCTGATTGTAAACATGGATGGATTCTAGAATGGCTGTCAGCATTTATACTTGAAGAAAATACTTGAAGTTTTTTCTTTTAATTTCTCTCATAACCCAGCAGATGTCAGTCATTCTCTTTAGTTGATCTGTGGTTAGTCTCAATTGCCAAGGACCAGCTGAGGAGAAATCGCCTTTAGTTATTATGTCAAAGTGACATGTTTGTTGAACTGTAACAACAATAATCCTCCCCATTAGCCTATCAGGGACTTGAGGCATTTTATATTCAAGCAATGATGAATTTTTATTTTCTCATTTAATTAAAAAAAAAAAATCTCCATCTTGGTTTCCAACATGGATAACTGGGAAATAAATGAGAAAAACAAGGAAGACATGCAAGGAATTTCAATTTATATTTGTGGTAAAATAATGTGTACTTGCATGAGAGAAAACACATCACTCCTTGATGTCAATGTAAGGTTAGGATTTCACTCTAGTTTAGAATTAAAAAAATGTCACGCGGGTTGTGGTGTATATGTGTGCGGATGCATGTGAAGCAATGTGCTTTTTAATCATTCCTGCAACAATAGCGAATAGTTTTTCCATCCAGCCACTGATTCTGGCATAGCGCTTGTTAGCCAAGGACGGATTTCATAAAACCAGAGTAAAACCAGCTTAATTTATACGAGGCAAGTTTTCTTTTGTTTCTAAAAGTGAGGGAGTACCTCTTTAAAAGAAAATATACGGCATGCAAAAATTCACGTATCCTTAGATGTTTCTCAAACTATCTTTGTGTTTTAAATCTACTTTCTCCTTTTAATGGGGATTAGTAGTTTATCCGAAACATCGTGTTCATTAAAGGGAGCAATATTGCCAGTCTTTCTCAGCAAATCCTGAATTATGAGAAAACAATATCTCTGCAAGCCTGTTTCTGACTCTTGTACTTCAGATGTTTGTTGGAAGAGTTGGACTGAGTGCTGTATTTTAATACAGGTGTTTCTGCTCATACCTAGTGGCTCTTCCTGATGGAGGGACACAGAGCTGGGCTTCCCCCTAAGGGATCAAAGCTTAGCCTGCTTCAGCCCCTTCCATAGATCCTTGTCATCGACATGCCATTTACAAGCAGGAAAACAAAAATAGTCTGATTTCTCTTCATTTTACTGATTGAGGACCTTTTGGCTTCTGTTATAATTTATGAGGCTTTTGAATACAAAAACTCAGTTTTAAAGTATGTATATTAAATAGTAGTTATCAGGAAACAATCAGTGACAAAAAGATGGCTAGCTAATAAGGGAGAGAAGAAACAAAGTTTGAAAGAAACACCAAACAACTAATAGCTTATGAAAAATAGTACACTTTATTAGAGTAGGAAAATATGCTATTATTAAAATTTGAAGATCTATGCAAGAATTTTATGACATAACAGTAATATCTAGAATAGATTTTTAAAAGGTTTTTATATTACACTTTTTCCTCTAGGACTCCAGTAATACCCTAAGTGTTACGTTACTAATGTACACATCAGAATTTACAAGGCCAAAGAAGAGATCTATACTCTTGTCCTCCCTTTATTCACATTTTACCCACTTCAGAAGTGACCGAGCATTCAGCTCTCTAAGTGGCCAAGTACTCAGTTCTCTAACTTTTAGGCCATGTGGGAAAGTAAGCAGATGACTGCAAAGGAAGAGGCAAGAGAAAGATTGTGGAACCAGTGGTGATGGTCCAGGAACATAATGGCAATCGCAGGATGAAGCAGAGAAGGGAGGCAGTTGCGCCCCTGGGAAGACATAGTATTAATGAGCTACTGGCATTTGAGTAACACTGATTGATGAGCAGCTCTGACAATTGCTGTGAAGCATTATTTCCATAAAGAGTCACAACAGTTATCATGGAATCAATGCACAGTGAAGTAATCACACTGCTTTTTGCATGAGCTTGAATATTCAATGCCAGAGATGGGTACAATGGAGGTAAATAAACCTCTCCTTCCCATTTCCCCACATTCCTATTTTTAAAGAGCTGTCAGGTGTCAATCATTGTCCTATTTCTCTGAGACTTTAAGTCTCCATAGTTTATTATTTTTCAGTGGTGGTTTTGAAATGCAATAATTTGGAGATTTATTGACTTACGAATTTATATTTCAAATGCTAGTGATGTGAAAGTTTTGTTCATATTAGCCCTCACCACGAAATATGGGTTTTTAGTATATTGTATATAAATTTGAAATTATATCTTATTGGAAATATAGTAGCAATCATTGTTTAAAGAAGTAAAATTAAAATTTTTTTTATAAATTAATACACTTTCTCCAAATGTTTTGCTAATATAGTTTATAACTCTGGTGACTGTGAATGTAGGAAATTTACTCAAAATAAGAATGGCAATCAGAATGACAGCCTCTTCTAGGTTCATTTTTTTAATCCCCTCTGTCACTGTTAAGAGCTGAGCTGCCATGTGTTGGAGTAGTCCATTAAAATGAGCCAAAAAATAAAAATAAAAATAAAAAATAAAACGAGAAGCCAAATGAAACAATAGGCAAGCCTGTAATCGCTTTCCGAGGTAGTGAGAGCACAAGGAGAAAGCTCCAAGTCCCTTGGTGCTCCCTCTTTCCCACGGAGGAGCCCTGGTAGGTAAGGTCGGGTGTATCGCCATAGAAGTGAACCAAAGTCTCATGACTTGTATGGACGCAGGGTGGGAAGGGCCACCTGGAGAGGGAAGGTCTAGGGATGAGAAAGTGCCGAATAATGAGTCAGAGTGGATAAAGGTGTCTTCCAGTTTCCTCCCAGAGGAAGGCTTCAGTGGAAGGCTGTGGACAGAGGTGTCCGAATGGAGGTGCCTGGGCTAGCAGTGCAGACGTGCAGAGAGCAAGGTTGGCTGCTGTCTGAGTCCCTTCCAGGACTTCCATGCCCTGCTGTGCCAGAGTCTGATGTGGAGAGGTTGGCTTTTCCCTGCGAGGACAGCCGGGTAAAGCCTTTGTCATCACCTGTGACTGGGCCTGAAAGGGCACACGTAGGACTTGGGCCAGAAGCTGGACTCCTCACCACCATTCTATTTCAGGCCGACCTCACTTCATTCTGAGGTTATTGGAATTGCCTTTATCCACAGTCTCTCCCCACTTCAAGATTTTTTTTCTAACATAATCCATCACACTCCGATTGCCAGATGGCTTGTTTTTAAATCACTGGGTTCACCTCACTCTTCCACAGCTTTGTAATCTAGTACATATTGTGATATGTATCAAGGATGAATCGCTCAGGCTAGCACTTCAGACCTTGAATTGGCTTCCAGGTCTTAACACAATTCCAGATGTTACTGCTCTTCAGAATGTCTCCTCTGTTTCTCCGAAACCCAAGATGTTCTTTTATCTTTTGTATGTAATTGTTCCTTCTCAGCTCTAACCTTTCAGTCATGTTAGAACATCTGTGCCCGTCAACTCCGCCGATCAACATACTTCATTTCTTTTCAAATCCAGGTAAAGACATCTTCACGTGGTCCTTGCTTCGTCCTCCCCACTCTGATTCTTTCTGTCGTCGCTGCTGCTCCATATATTCTTTAGTCCCTATTTGCATCATTTTTCTCTACCACACGACTAAAATATAAACCCTTATTTAACAAACAGTTTTGAATTTTTCTCCAGTTGTTTATTTTTCTTTTTTAGTGTTACATTATATCCCCATTTAAATGGCAGGTATTGTATCCTCCCTGTTAGGTGTTACATTTGAGCGTCTCCTAGGTGGCAGGCACAGTGCTTGGTATTTCTGTCGAATTTAAGTTTTAAAAAGATTTGCAAGTCATGTGATTTTTATCATGGTTATAGGCATGATAAAACAGAATCTCAGAAAGTTTAAATAATTTCGTCATGTGTAAAAGACTGATAAATTGACAGTAGCGAGATCTTTCTTGCTCCAAAATCCATGCTTTTTTCTCCAGGGTGATGCCTCTATACTGGGAGCCCAGTAGTGGCAATAAATGAATGAGATGTAATGCTAATTTACGTTTTTAAATTCTCTGCCTTAAGAAAAAGTATATTCAGCATCATTGATAAAGTTATTAATTCGAAGGTTTTATCATTTAAAAAAAATGGATACGTAATGGGGATGTTGACATTAAAGACAATGAGACACAGAGGCACAGGCCTTGTGCTTGGAATCCAGTCTGGAGGTCTCATCTGAGCTGTCTTGTCTGAGCTGCGACCTTGGCTGCAGTACTTGTTAAGTTGTTGAACCCTCTGGGCCTTGCTTTCCTCAGTTGTCGCATGAGATCAGATTAGCGATTTCTGAAGTCCAATCCAGGAGTAAGATTCTATACTATTCTGTCTTACTGCTGTCTGACTTTGCTTTCAAAAGGAGTCCACCACCCTCCCTCCTCAGTCTAACCTCTGCATATCTACATCCCATCATGGTGTCGTCCGCTCGTTAGAGAGATTTGGATTTTATAACTAGAATATTCCACCCTCCCTCCTCCCCCCTTTTTCCCATCATATGACTTAAAGTGCCACATCTTTGTAGCTGAATTTCTCTTAAAAGGTACTATTAAAGTATTGGTATCTGTATTTAAAAAGTTAACTTAAGCATCATTGCTTATTTATTGATTGTTCTCAAAGTCATAGCTGTCATAATTGGTGGAGTCAAATGAAAAAGTGATAGGAGGCTTCTCATCCTTGTAAGTTCTGGACATGCTTTTCAATGTATCAATGCTATCATTGCCATTGTTATTGAAAATATATTAAAACATTATCCTCATAGCAGATAGACAAGAAGTCTCAAGGATATACATTTAGTAGAAGCAGAAATTAAAAAAAAATCTGTAGCCCTCTTTTCCCTAGCCCCACAAGAGGGGGAAAAAAAGTAGAAATTTACTAATTTAATTATGTGAGTAATATAATTCTGTACTTGAACATGAGTCGTGTATGGATTTAAAAATACGTGCTAGTAGAAAGTCAAAGCAAAATTAGTGAATTTATCAGTATATTTCCACTATGTATTCAGTATACATTTGAAAACACTGATTTTTCTCATTACTGTTTTTTATTCGTGAGAAAAGGGAAATGATGCAGGAGGAGATGGTGAGAAAAGTTAAAGGGAACAATAGTCATGAGTCACAGTGTGAGTCTGGGTTTCAGAGATTCCCATGTTTAGCAAAAGTGCTTGTTGAGGGAGATGAGAGAGAAAAAAAACCCAGCTGTTTTTAAAATATATTAGACTAGTTCAGAAGAAAGTTCAAATTTTAAAAAGCAAAGTGAACGTCCACGTCATTACATACTGCCCCGTTTCCTTGAATTATGGGCGTGTGAACTTGATTTCTGTGTAGATTGGATTCATGGGTAGTTTCCTTTCCTACAAGGTCCCACAGTTCCTTTTCCTTTTTTTTAAAGAGCCAAAGTACCCCTCCAATTTATTATAAATCATAATGTCCGTCCTCATAACAAGACCAAGCTGATATGGCATGTGCTTTGCTGAACAGAGGTGGGCTTTTGAGACCTCTCACGTTCTTTTTCAACTTGCCCGTTTCTGATAAGAGGCTGTCACTGCCTTAAAACAATGTAGCCTCCGTTTACACTGGCAAGTGGCTTTTCCTCATTGGTATGGTTCTCCAACGTGAACCTCTGCAATTGCAACCTGGTTAACAAGCATTTCTGCTGATATAAAGTGAAAACATCCCTGTGCTACAAGATGAAAACAGGCTTCCTCCTTGGGAACCTGGACTTTGGCAGATAGATTTTTTTCCCGTGACTAAACTTCTCTTCAATTTGCATATGGACCTCATTAGGGAAAAGCATAGCACTGGAGACCTTCATTTTCTAATGGTAGCCATGTGGCATGCTAAAACATACAGCTTGAAAACATTGTCTTTCTCATGTTAGTCATTTCATAGTGATTACAAAGACGTACGAGCAAGGCTGCCTATCTACTTGGATTAAATCCACCATTGAGAAGGATGCAGACCCACCCAGCCATTTTCCTAGTACTGTGTCACTACTCTCAGTCTTACAAAGCTCTTTAATTTGTTTAAGAAGAAGAGAGATATGACTCTCTTTTCTTTAGCTGTAGGCATATTATTGCTTGTAGACCTGCC
Source organism: Pteropus alecto (assembly GCF_000325575.1). Classification (NCBI taxonomy): domain Eukaryota; kingdom Metazoa; phylum Chordata; class Mammalia; order Chiroptera; family Pteropodidae; genus Pteropus; species Pteropus alecto. The sequence continues at coordinate 13,330,862 of NW_006439192.1, forward strand.
CCTAATATTAGCAGGGCCTGAAGCAAAAGTAAAAAGGTAAACTTATAATATTTGGCTAATTGTCTAGACATTATAAATCAAGCTAATGGCATGTTAATTCAAATATTCAAATATGTTCTATTTTCCTATCTTAACGAGTTTACCTTTTATCATGACTTGGACATGCAGGTCTGAATTTAACATTCTTGTACCACTCCAAGCCCTGGGATGGAGCGTGATGGCAGGGGTTGGAGCTAGCTTTTGGCTTGTGACTTGTTCTTTTCCCATTTTCAGCTCTGTCTCCCCAAATGAGAGGCCTCCTATGCACAGTTGTGGACATTTCAGCCCAGATGCATTTCTAAGCTTCATCTATACCTTCCCCCATCCAACAAGCAGATGCCCCTTGATCAACCCCAGGGTCTAGGAGTATGGACGTCAATGGCACATTGACCCTCTGGGCAAGAGATCCAAACAAACCCCCAGAGCAGGCTTGGGGAGATTAGGACAAGGTTTTGGAAATGGTGTATCTGGAGCATCATCTCGAAAGGTTAGCATGGGCTCAGTTTGAGGAGAAGGTAATGTCTCCTTGGTCACATACACTCTTCAGACTTTATAATGCCACAGCCGGGGAAACACAAAGTTCAGGACAAATACTGGTTACTGGAATCTTTGTTGAACAGATCTTGTTGAGAGCAGTTAGTAAGATACAATGACAAACAAACAAGCATAAAGTAAAGATACTGCTTAAATTTACTTTGAATCTGAAGATCTAAATGAAATAGATAAGTAGCTATTCACGTGATGTTATATAGGAGCAAGGTATTCTGTCTCGAATGACGGTCCCATTTCTATTACATATTCAACTTTCAGCACTATTTTTGAGACTCTAGAATATAAGGAAGACAATCTTTCTAGATAGTGCCTTTATACCTTTAATAACCTTTTAGTCATTTGCTCAACACAGTAATGGAACATCTGTATTGCGCAGACACTGTGCTAGACTGTGGAAAATCTAAATACTCCTGCCAACACAGGGATAATGAAACATGGACCCCGTTCTCAGGGGGCTCAGCATTTAAGTAGGTAATTATGATGGCATGGGTCAGGGCTAATAAAGAAATGTTTAAGGTTCTTTGGTATCTGAGGGATTTAACCGATTCCTGGAGGCAAGATAATGCAGTGGCTAAGTGGATAAGCTTTGGGTTTAGAGAGCCCTTTGTTTAATTCCCATCTCTACCACTTACTAGCTTGTTAAATTAATTGATCATAAACCTTAATTTATCTGTGAAATGGACTGTGTGAGAAATCACACACATACAGAGGCTACTACGTCACTAAGCACTTGGTATGTATGTATCACAAAAATGTTATGAGGTTGGTACTATTATTAGATTCATGATACCGAGGAAGAAACTGAAGCATGGAAAGGTGACTTACGGCACCAAAGGTTACACATCTAGTAAATAATGGAGCCACGATGGTCACTCAAGTAGTTTGACTCCAGTCTCTAATTGTAATCCCAGCTCTATTCTTCCTTTTAAGGAAAACATTTTCTGACACATAGTAAGAGCTCAGTCCATCATATTATAATTATTGTTATTGACTTTATTTAAATAAAGGGGAGGCAGGAAAGGTTTTACATCAGAAATGAAGGGTAAATTGAACTTGAAGGAGGCTTGGGTAGACCAAGCAATCTCAAACAGAGGAAACTAAATGCAAAGGGTCAGAAAAAGGAACGGGGACTACTTAAAAGATCCTGGGACCAGGGTGAATGTTGGGGGGCAGTGGGAAATGGAGCCTGAACTATGGAGGGCCATACATACCAAACTCAAGAGGATGGTCTCTATTGTGTGAGAGATGGAGGAGGGGAATAATATTATCAAGTGACTTCCTGACTAAGATGATAATTTGTCATTAATAATAAAAGATGATCTTAACGATCCACAGCTCATATATTGGGACCCATTTAATTCTAAAAGTTGAGTGTAGCGATTGCAGTCCAGACACCAACCTTCCACTAGCAGAAAAGCAAAAAGGCTCTAGCTGACGTGAAGGCTGCACCCCCTTCAACCCAGTGACTATAAAGGAAGTGTGCCATGTTTTTCCTGCCTGAGTAACTTCCTCCTGAATGTACTGCTTCTTTTTATTGGAGCTCCCCAATCCAGATAGTATCCTGAGGACGAACTTCCATGTTTATGTCAGTTTGAATTTATATATTTTCCCATATTAAAATACATGAAAACAAGTTTCATATAATTCTTACAGTAAATTTGCTATAAGTGCACAAGAATGCGACTTTTGATCTAATATCTTCCTCAAATATTTTTGAGGGGACCATAAGTGCAAATTAATGTGCTATGAGTTGTGGAGGGAAAAAAGATATTACATGAAAAGCCGTCAGTTAACTGTTTCATGTAATTACATAATTTTTGTAATTCATATTGGTCCTGTGTATTGTATTTTCTCCTTAGCTCAGACATTTTCTTATCATAATAATCATGAAAAATAATTTCCCAGTCTTTCCAAGTATCTATTACTTCCCCCATCTCCCATGTCGAATGTAAAGCTATGTTGTTTATTTAACAGTTATGAGTGGATTCGGTGGATTAGTAGAATGGCGTAAGGCTGGTCCAATGAGTTCCCTGAGGGTATGTATCACAACATGAACATTTTGGCAGAGTGAACGTAGTGCTACTGTTTTTAAAGACCATATTTTGATTTTTAGAATACCGTATTTCAGAAATCTTGGTATAACATACAATGATTTTTAAAAATTTCTGCATGTTAGATTTCTCAATAATATGAATTTAATTAAAAGTCTAAATTTATGTGTTTCAGTTATTAAATATATGTAACTCTAAAACATATGTACACTGTGCACTTACATGTGTGACTATGGTAGTACCGGGGTGGAAAGTTGGTCTACCAATTTTGACTGAATTGTCCTGTTAAATAATTGGATTGGACTTCTTTGTAAAGTCTATTGTTTTTTACTGAATTAATTTTACTGACTCATTATCGTAGTGTTGTGAATAAACAGTTGCAGTATATTTTTGTACTTCACATTTAGAGTGGAGACAAAGAAAGCCCTGTTACAGCCATCCTAACATCTGTGTGCTAGTACACCTTTATCACTTTCCTTCCTCCAGGAAGTCCTCTGAGTATCTTTATTCTTGTCAGTGCTATAGCCGTGACCCAATCCAGGCATTACATGAGGTAATTTCTTAGTAATCCTCTTAGTAATCACATCCCCTTACTTTTCCAACAAGACCAGTTTTGTAGGGTCTTGTTTACAGGTACAGTTTACTAAGTCTTATGGGTATGTGACTTGATATAAATAAGACCTAAAAAAAGATTTAACTAGTGTAGATCGTAAAATTTCCAGTGGCTGTCCAATTAAAAGAATCATACTGATGACTTCTTTCTGATTTTTGGTGATAATGTGATACTACTACTACTATTACTAGTATTGATTAAGACCTTATTATGTTCCAAGTGCCATGAGAAAATGAAGTCTAGAAAGATTAAATGTCAGTATTTAAAGTCACACAGCCAGTGAATGGCAGAATCCACATTTATCCTACGGCTGTTTCACAGAGCAATCGCTCCTAACGATAAAGCTCAAATCCTATGTTTGTGATCCGATATATTCTTCCTTGTGTCTCCTGTCATCCGTTTTAGCTAACATTTATAAAGCATTTATAAAAGCGCTTTCTATATGCCAGGTAGGATCTTAACACTTTACAATATATTAACTCAAATCCTCACAACCATTTATAATCCAGATACAATTTTACATATGAGGAAATGGAGACACAGAGAGGATAATTAACTGGACTAATATCCACACACTGTACCACCTCTGTTGCTTATAGGCCCCTGTGAAGGGAAATTGATTAGTCATGACTCTAGAGCGAAAATAAGCTATATCTTCACCTTGGATGCTGTAACATTGTATAAAACCCAAAGATCAAATGTAGATTACTTCAGGCATACATAAAAGGCAATATATGGTTTACAGGGAGTGACACTTGAATTTTGATTATTTAATTGGAGAAGAAAAAGTAACACTTTGACCAAAACCATGCTGAAAACTGTTATCGCTAAAGCTTTAATGGTTAGATTATATTTTGTTTTAAGCTGTTTATGAAAGTCAGCAGTCGTGAGGTTTTGTAATTCTCAAATCGGCTTTAATTAATGTATCAAATCATTTTAACAGAATTTGTTTTAGTGTTTTTGTGCACCTATCAAAAACAGAGCCGTAGTATTTTTCTGTAATCTTTAAATTAGCTTTGCTTATATGACCTAATACTCTGTGAATAATCTGATTTACAGTACTCCCACCCCAAAGAAGCAACTTTAATCTTTTAACTTCTAGTGTGATCTGTCCCCTCTGGAATACGTTATATTCATACACATTTTCTCCCACTGGCAAAAAAACCCCAAAACAACAAAAAACAAAAGCAACAACAACAACAAAACAAACAAAATAAAACACAGTGATGCTATAAATTTATATGAATAATATAAGCTATAACCAAGATTAAGATTTGATTGCCATGCTTCACCTAAGGACATATCCAATAAACATTGATAAAAGCCGATACTTTTGCTTCCAAATGGAGTCTACTCAGAGGTATTTTGATTTTAATATCTGGGATTAATTCACCCAACCAGGAGGGTAAGTTTCTTTTCATGCCTTAAAAATTTCTCTGACTTTAGTTCTATAATTATTCTGATCAGCTCCGTCTTCACATAAAAGAGTGGAGAATGCAAGACTATAATCAAATATATTACATTACCCCTTAAAAATTCTCAAAAATTAAATAGAAAGGTGAGTAAAAAGGCAACATACAATTTATTTTAGCTTTTTCTTCCGACATCTTAGACTCGCTCATCAAATTTTAGTTAGAACTAAGCTTGTAAAAGATCCTGTAAAAGATACTTACAGTCACATGATACTTTCCATAACTTGGGTAAACTTCAAAGATAAGTGGTGTTTGCCAAATGAAGAAGAAAGATATTTCATTCACATAACTAATATGATGAACCATTTTTTGATCATATCAAAAGACTATGGCTCATTCAAGAGTTATTTGTGTGTATACTTGAAATAATAGGCGTGGTTTCTAGACTGAATAAAGAATGTTGTGAAGACTGGATCTCTTGAGAGAACAGGACAGCATTGAAGAGCTTAAGATCATGAAAGATTCAAGAGCAACTTTCGTGGGACCAGGAGGTGTGCAAGAACTGAATTCACTGACTAATTCTTACAGGTTCTTTGTGTGTGTGTGTGTGTGTGTGTGTGTGTGTGTGTGTGTTTGTGTAGAGTATATTTTTTGTTTTCTATATGCGAGATTACATCATCTGCAAACAGAGACACTTTTACTTCTTTCTCTCCATTTTGAATGCCTTCATTTCTTTTTCTTGCCCAATTGTTCTGGCTAGGATTTCCAAGACTATGTTGAATAGAAGTGGTGAGAATGGGCATCTTTGTCTTGTTACTGACCTTAGAGGAAAAGCTTTCAGCTTTTCATTGTTGAGTATGTTAGCTGTGGGGTTGTTATATATGTTGAGGTGTATTTCTTCTATACCTAAATTGTTGAGAGTGATTTTTAATCGTGAAAGGATGCTGATTTTTTTCAAGTATTTTTTTTGCATCAATTGGGTGACACTTAGCAAATATTCTGCTCCCCCAAATCATTTAAACTAATAGTTTTAACATGCTTTGCTTGAATAAATTATTGATTATTTTTACTAAATTTTTTATTCTTTGCAGTCTGAATGACATTATAAAGTTGAGAGAACAACTGAATAAAATAAAAATCTAGGGGGTGTTTTATTTCTTTCCATTGTCCATTAACATTCCAACAACCATCTCGAGTAGAGCCTACCCCTATCTTTGTTTTTCCCTTAGCATTTAATAGTATAAGCCCTCAGCTGTCTTGAGGATTTTACCTTCTTGATTTGTCCAAGTCAGAAACTTACATTTGTCCTTGGTTATGTGCTTAATCCTCCTGCTGTTGTTCACATCTATTATGATATTAATTTACTGAGAATAGCCTGTGAACTCATATATTTTTTCATTTACTTGTCACTTTTCTACTTCATTGGAATAATTAGTTATGTCTAGATAATTACATTTTTAGAGCTTTCAAATTCTCTTTAATCCATCTTTTTAAAGAAAGATCCAGAACAAAAAATCAAATCTTTTCTTTTGTATTTGAGGTCTGCAGCAAGAATTATACAAAGGAAGCTTTCTTCATTTCTCTGAAATAACTATTTTTTTCTTGTGATAATTTTTCCATTGCAGTGGATTTCTTTCTGTTGGTTGGAACTAATTCTGATGCGACAATCTTCCTCTATGCTTCTTCTGACTTCAGATCAATGAAAATATCAGCAAGGTCAGACCTTGACAGGTGTTCTACTGTGAGCTAATGAGTCAATGTCAGCTTTCTGAATGGATGAAGTTTCCTGTCACTGCTACATATTAATTCTGTGTCAGCTTTATTGTATGCTTCTCCCTTCTTTTTGCTTTACCCAAAAGCACTCTAATATTTTCTCTTTTCCCATAAAGTGATCACTTTCTAATGAGTATATAATTATTGACATCATTTATTTTCTCAATGCAACATATCTTTTTATTAAAAAAAATACTTATTCTTAAAACCAGGAGATACTTTATTTTTTTACCCCTATTCCTTAATACATAGAGTATAATTTGTGCTCAGCAGTCCGAGTTTTGGAAATGAGGGCCTAAAGAACTGAAGGAATACTCAAACTCATTTTATTTTCTAAAGAGAACAAGAGAAGTAACCTATCAAGAAGTAGAAGAGACTGTTGACCCTTTTCTGACATTATTGTGTGTCCTTAATGACCATGATGTGTGCCATGGTTCTTCCTTGAAAATGACCACCAAATGAGTCAGAGCAGATAATCTTTGGACCACCTTAGAAGTGCAAAATTGTCACATAACTAGGAGACAGTGCATTTTTCATTTTTCTGATTTTACCATAGATTTACTCCCACTATCATAGCTTCCAGTCAGTGTCCACAGGATTCCATGTGTCTGAATATGCCACTGACATGACAGAAGAGGAAACTCGCAGAGTTATGTCTGCTCCCCATAACAACATTCCCTGCAGATCCTCACACAATTAGTAGGACAGACGAAGGATCCTACAGATTTCTCTTGCTCTTGAGGTCATCTCCTCTCTGCTAGCCTCAGCACTACCCTGTGCATAACTGAAGAGAAATGGACTCTCATTACCTCGATCTATTACAATCTATTACTCCACTTTTCCTTGGTCGCCCACTTTTATGGTCATATTCTAGAATTTACTACCAGCATCTCTGTTACTTTCCATAATCTTAACGTGAAGTGTCTCATTCTCTGAAAACTACATCTTATCTTTCCCATTTCTTTTTCTACCTTTCTACGACATCAACAGCTCGTTGACCTCGCAGAGAACTCTGGTTCGCTGACCCTACCACCTCCACGGCGCTCTCCCAGGAGAGCCCCAGTCTTTCTTGTGCCTAGGAAACCGACCAAGGCTGGAGAAAAGAACAGTCATGACAACTTAAAAAAATTAATGACTACTAATCTCAAGTGGACTCTTAGTGTTTGTCAGGAAATATGTTCTATTTCCCTAATTCTTTTGTTCTCCCATTGTGTTAGGCCATTATTCCACAACTTTTCCCCAAACTCCCAAACTTTTCTCAATTATTCTCAACTGACAATCTTGCTACATATTTCCTTGAGGAAACCGGCCATTAGAGGAGATCCTCCATGTGTTCTCACACATATACTCACCTACCTCTATCTATACTATATTATCTTTCTTTTTATTGCCTACTCATAGTTTGTCCTCTTGACTAAGACAACACTTTTTCTTATGCCCTGTCCCCCACCCCCTATTATCTGCTGTAGGATTACTCTCTTGATTACATTCTCCCCCTCGCTCCTGCATTAACAATTTTTCCTGTAAGATCATATTATCAAGAACCCATTTTGAAGGAAGATATCACAATCCTTTCCACATATTACTCTAATTCTCTGCTCTCTTTCCAACAAATCTCCTCAAAAGTGTTAACTATACATATGGTCTCTACTTCTACTCCTGAAATGACCCTAGTTAGGTTCCCCTCTCTTTACTGGATTGAAGCAGCTCATATTAAAGTTATCAGAGACTTTTGCATTACCAACTCAATGGTCAAGTTTTTAGTTCTCATCCTACTCAAACTTGAAGCAGTATTCAATATAGCTGATGTCATTCTTAAAGTATTTTCTTCACCTGGCTCCCAGAACACTGCTTTCTCTCAATCCTCCTCCTGCCTCCTTGGCTGCTTTGTTTGTCCCTTTTGCTCTTCTCACCTTCTCTATATTTGTGGACTCCACAGGAATTAACTCATCTTTTCTCTAGCTACCCCTCCCTACTTTCTAAGTGAACTCACTTTTCAGGGACCTCTGCTGAAGTCAAATCTCACATAACCAACTGCTTAATTGACATCTCTCCATCCAGATATGTAATAGGCTTCCCAAATTTAACGTCCAAAATTGAAGTCTTGATTTGCTCACTCCCCACTCCAATCCAATACACTCACAGTTTCCCATAGTTTTGAAAGGCATATTCAATATCTTCCAGTTTTTCAGTCCAAAATTCTCAGTTATTCTTGACTCCCATCACTCTCACAGCCAGACCATCAGTAAATTCTGACAGCTCTTCCTTTGCCATTTGACTAGAACCATCTCACCACTACGTATAACCTCTACTACTATGACTCTTTCTTAATTCACTGTAAATTCTCACTTGGACCTTTGCAATTGTTTCTCGTTATCTCTGTATCTGACCTTGCCCCTTTATAGTATATACTTCACACATGACCAGAAAGATCCCTTTGAAACATAAGGCAGATTATGATACTACTCTGCAAAGAGAACTTCGAGGGTTTCCATTACAGGCAGAGTGAACTTGTACTCATTTCCTGTTATTTGCCTCTATGCTTTTTACTCTAGACTTGTGGGCCCCTTACCTGTGCCTTAAACCTGCTGAGCATCCCATGCCCCAGGGCCTTTATACGTGCTGTTCTCTCTGCCCGGCCTCTCTGTCCAGCACTCCCTCTATCTCTTCTTTTCTTCTTATCTTACATTGTTTTTCCCCATCCCTTATTAGCACCTAGAAAATCATACGTTCATTTGTTTATTTGTTTATCTATCTCCCCAACAAAACATAAGCTTCCCAAAAGAAGTTGTGTTTTGTTCATTGTTGAATCCCTATGGCCTAGAACAATACTTGGCACACAATAGTCCTTGAAAATCATTTCTGAATAATGTATGCAATTATACAAATTAAATAATTCACACTTTAGCTCAGAAAATTAAGATATTACCAGCTTATTTCCCTTTAATTTATTATAAATTCTCACCCCAAATAATTATAAACACTTTCTTTATAAATTTATTTTATTCTTAGGACCTGGTGGCTAAACCAAGGCCCATAGAATATTTGTAACTTTTTGAAGGTCAAGGAATTGGTCAAGGATGGAGAAAAGGCCTAAAAAAAAAGATTTTAATCAACCAGTACAAAATTCTTAGAAATTTGGTATTTGCGTTTAATGATGATATTATCTTTACATAAAGACTATAGCCCATTATGTTGACAGGCAAATTGAAAACAGGCATTGCATTTATGAAGATAAAAAATTAAATGGAATGCTTACTACTTTGAAATGTGTCAGCTACCAACGTCTCAACTTTACAATATATATATATAGAAGAGACACAGATGTTCTATAACCTATTCCATTTTATTCTCTCCCCTCCCCCATTTTTCTTTAGACATCATTAACTGCTTCTCAGAATTATAGCCTGTTGTCTTAAGAACGATAAGACAAGTGTAGTATTTTTGACTAAAAGCGTTTCAGTTAGTTTCCCAAGGTGATTAAAATATTGAAAACATCAGTGTTAAATAATTCAAAAAGTTATTTTTATGGATAATTTTCTCAAAGTATTAGAAAGGTGATGAGAACCTTTTATGGTCCAATAATCTGGGTTTAATATGAGAGTTTGTTATTGCTAGATATGTGACCTTAGGAATATTTCTTAAATCACTCAATTTTCTTATCCAAAAGGTTGGTAAAATTATACCATCTCACAGGAAATTTTGAGGATAAAATAGGATAAGACACAAAAGCACTTTGCAATCTATAAAACACCATTACAGATCTTATCAGTAATAGTTATCAAAATGTCAGTCTGAAGTGATGATCTCACTAAAATACTTAGATGTGAAAACTGAAAGGGACTTCTCAACTCTTTCATTTTATAGATGAGGAAGCTGAGACTCAGTGAGGTAATCTCACTCAGCAGCAGAAGGAAGAGCTCGAACTCAGAGGTGTGGTTTGGTCTACTTAGTGTTCTTTGCACTGTCTCAGGGCTGCCAATTCCTTCTGTATAGTCTATTAGCTAAGAATAATAATCACATTTTTTTTAATTAGAAAAAAATCAAAAGAATGATATTTTATCGTATATAAAAATTGTTTGAAATTCAAATTTTGGTGCCCATAAGCAAAATTTATTAAAACACAGCTATGTTCATTGGTTCTGTATTATCTGTGCCAGCTTTGGGGTGACAGTGGCAGAGCTGACCAACTGTGGGAGAGACCATATGGTCCACAAAACTGAAATAGTTACTATGTGTTTTTATATAGGAGAAGTTTGCTAACTTCCATAGTATAGCACTTAACCTTTGCATTGATACCTGTTCACTACTCCCCATCACTACTCTATTAACCAATAAATTTAAATCAAGAGGATGACACATACTCTTTAAGTCTTGCACCAACCTTTTGAAATAAATGGTAATAATTAAATCAATTTCAGACCAAATCCTCAGTAGATTAAATTGTTTTGTCAGAGTGAAAACTAAAACCATATAGTATTAGCCTAAAGTTTCATTTATACTATTTCTTTTATTTCTTTCTTGCCTTTTCACTTCCTTGCTTTTTGTCTGTGGATCTGTACACACACACACACACACACACACACACACACACACACACACGCATACGCACACACACGAGGTATAGTCTCCATTTTGGCTACAATATATCTAGCCCAGTCTGTGCAAAAAACGAAACAAAACATAACTAGAACAAACATACAAAAACAAATATTCTTTAACTTCAAAGGTAGAGAAAGGGAGAGACGTCAGATTTTGAGCTGACATTGCCGGAAAATATTTGTTTCTGCTATGATTTTTAGAAATGAATCAATCTAATGTTTCACAAATTAAATGTGATACTCTAAAATTACTTTAAAATATTCTTTCCTCTTTATAGTTCTAGTACAAAGGAATTTTTTCATGGGACCATATTAAGTGCTAATGCAATTGATTTAGTGCACTGCACACTGAAATTACTAATATTGTAAGGATGGTAATGACATCTTTTTTTTTTTTTGGAAGACAGTGTTTGTCACAAATCAATTATTTTTAACTTTTCATCTATGCCTAGGTTATAATATTAGGGTGATCCAGACAAAGTTTTGTCTATGAAAATCTGCATTCTTAAATTTCTTAAGCAGTAGGCTGAAATGAGGCAGCACATTGCACTAACAGACGCTGTTTGCTCTCTGATGTCCTATTATTGGAATTGAATGTAGCTGGTATTTTTAGAGAACTGGTAAACAGTTAATCCTTGAAGCCTGATAGTTTTAAGATTTAGAAATTAGAAATTGCAAGGCATTACCCTAAATGAGCCAGCTCTAATACCTGCGAGTCTGCCACGTCAAGTTAGTGCTTGAAAGGGCCTCATCAGGCAACATTCATAAAGCTACACAAAGGCCTTCGACTCTTGAAATCCCAAATCAGCTCTTGAGATCCAAAAATGGATGTTTGCTATTTGTGCAAGTGTTAAGCGCAATCAAAGAATCTGTTTGTCTGACTGAATTTCCCATTAATGGTAAGATATATCAGCTATTCTCAGTTAACAAAGGCCCTCATTGTGACCATAATACCCAAAGTTGGCAAAAAGAAAAAAATTAAATTTACCTAAAACTTTTTTAGCAGTGCTCCAGGTCATAGTTTGTTTGCTTTTTTGTTTTTCATGAAATGACTCTTACATTATTTTATATTATTTATTTTATTTAATTTATATTATATGATTTATTATTATTTGTTTTGTATCTAACATCGGACAACCAATTAGTATTGATTGATATTTTCCAAACCTTAAGTCTCTTTTTTTAGTATTGTTTATCAGACAGATTTACCGTAGTATCTAAGGATAAATAAATACATGTTTAGCTAAACTTTGCCTTATTTCGGAACTATTTCTATTGGTTTAGCAATTAAAAGAGTTTGGTAAAAGGTGGCTTGTAGACACACAACTGTTTTACTTTGTTTGTATTAAAAAAAAAAACAGATTAAATCAAATACATTGAAGGTTTATGTACTAGAAGACAAATAATTTACTTGATTAGGTATTTGGATAAAAATCTATTTGGAATGAAATAACACCGGATCTTTTCCAGCATAGGTAAATGTTTATAAGAATTTTCTAGCAATCAAAAAGTACTGCGATTATTGGCAACCTTGAAGAGAATGCAGTTAAAAGTATCTTGGTATGAAGTCTGTAAACATACTATAAAGGATCAGCCTTACATGAGCTTGAAATTTTTTGTTAGAAATCATTTTTTGACTTGCAAAAATGATTTTCCAAAAAAAAAAAAATTAAGGTAATTGACTTATACTGAAATTTAAACTGAAAAATAAGGATGTAAAATTTAGCTGTTCATCTGTTTTCAATGTCAAAAACTGGTTCTTCAAGATTTGAAGCCCTGCTGGTGTTTTTCACCTGCTGGTGAAGGTTATGCTGTTCGGCTATGGCATTAGATTTCCTCCAGAAGAAATTTTCTCTGGGACCACATCAATAATCATTAGCCATTTTTCCATTAGCTTGAAAAACTAAGAGAGTTAAAATAATCTCTGTGGATAAATGACAGGCAAATTGACAACCATATTTAATGAACACTTCTGCTAGTAGCCACTGCTTGCAGGAATTTCAGAAGGTCTTTGCAAGAGATGCTGTGCTTTTTATCTGTAGAGTAAGATTTCAGGGGAAGGCAGTGAGTGTCAGCATATGATCTGTCAGTACCACCAGTGGCATGAACAGGACCAGGTGTCCAATTACCACACTTGATAAGTATTTGTTGATTTAAGTATCCTAAGAGTTTACTGAAATTTCTTTTGAATAGATAATTAATATTCGAAGCAAACTTTGTGTTTTAAGTTTTCATATCTTCCTGAAATAATCCTTTGAGCTTTGGGTATTGAATTAAGTATTTAAGTACTGATAAAAATGGGCTTCTCCTTCTCCTGGAACATGTCAACTTTTTCTAGAGCAGCACTTTAATAGATTGTCCGTACTATAGGAATTTGCACAGTTTAATTGAAGAAAGAAACAGGAGGGAGGACTGTCTCAGTTAAGAAAGTCTTTTGAATTTAGATTTGAAAAAATTAATAATAAAAAAATGCTTTTTCTTTCTAAGGTTCTTTCTTTTCTAAGTTGGTGAAGCTGAATAAGCTGAATAAGATAACTCTGCAGTCTCTTATAGGACACATAGAATTTCCCAAATTACATTTTGCGTAAACTAGAAAAGCAGATATCAATGCCTTAGACTGTATTTTCTTTGGTCAAGATGTTACACATTGAGTATTTACGTTCAAAAGGAAGAGCAAAGGTTAAAATAATGAACCATTGAAAACAACTACTAAAAGTGAGGAAATACGTTACAGTCAAATAAAACCAAACCAAACCAAATATTGGAAGATAGAAGCTCCATATTCTAGTCCTGGCCTTGTGACTCACCTTCTGATGACTCATTTTCTCAACTATAAAATCGGAATAACACCAACACTTCACATTCTTCACACTGTTAAATATCAAAGCAGATGGTTACCCTGCCCGCCCCTCCTGAGGCCATCCAGCCTGTGGAATATGACAGGGTTTCCATGGTAAATTAGTGAACTATTTCTCTAGCTCAGTTCCAACCTCCAAAATTTCTAGATGCCTCATACTTTTCCAAAATTTTTCAGAAAATCTCCTAACACATCTCACGTACTTTCCTATACGTTACCACTTTCCCAATCCTTATGGTGAGTCACCGATGACATCTACAGCTACCCCTGATTGATACAGTGCCCAGGTGGGTGACTATGGAAACCTTTGTAAACACAGATGAAAAGAGCCTTCAACACTACAGCAAAAACATTATTCACTGCTTTGTTTCTCTCTTAAACTCCCTTCCCACTTTCGAAAATGACTTTTCAAGTCATCTTCCTTCTCTTGAAGTCCTCTGCAGCTCTTACTTTCATCTAATGATCTCCTTTCATACTTCCTTGAAACCAAAATGGTGTTAGAAAACAGAAAGTGTTATAAAGAGAAACATTTAAAAAACAGAAACCATCAGGCAGTACCTCCCCTTACCTTTCCTGCCACCAGATCCACAAACCTCTCTGCAACAGAATCCTTCTTTTTCTTCCCTTCAATTAAAGGCATCAATCTTCATATGAAAGAACAGACCTCTCACTTTGTTCTACATTGTAGCCATTCTCACCTTCTGGTGACCATATTCTCTGTTCTTTCTCCTCACTGTATCATTAACTTGTCTTCCTCTGGTCCTTTCATCAATACAGATACTATTCTTTTGATTTCGTATTCTTTTGTTCCCCTCAACTGCAACACTGTCCCATTTGTCTGCTTCCCATTTAAAACTACACATCTCCAGATCTTTGTCAACGCCCACCAGTTCCACTTCTGCCCCGCCCCTTTACACTATTTAAACCTTAAGTTTAATCAATATAATCTGTGTGTGAAGTTTAAATAATTATATAGAATTATAAGTTTTCTAATGAAAAACAACAGTAAGCTGTTTGACTCCTACCCAATTCTAGTTCCATCCTCCAGAGAAAATCACTTTAAAATTTCTGAACTATTTCTTACTGTATTCTACAGCGTGCATGGTGAGCTATGAATGAGTTCTGAAACCTTTGGTTCCAGTGTCTTTTTTAGTGGTAGATCTTTAATGTCGCTCCAATTTCTTCTTTGTTAACAGTGTTTGTTATTACTAGTATTAACAAAGTATACTAGTATTAGTATTAAAGTTTTGCATTTTGGGGAATCAACTTAGATAATTTACATTTTGCTAGCATTTTGCTGGGATTTTAAATTTGTGCCATATGTCTTCTATCAGTGACCCCCAAATTTTTATCTCTCATCTTTTATCCATGTAATTGACTACCTAACACCGCCAAATCTTGGGTAGTAAATGGCCTTTAGAAATTAACATGCTCGAAACCCAACTCCTGGTATCTATACACAACCCTGCTCCTCCCACATTCTTCCTCAACTCAATAAATGGCAACTCAGTCCTTCGGTTGCTCAAGCCAAAGTCTTGGAGCCCATCTTTGCTCACTCTTCTCTTTCTGTCATACCTCGCATTCTATCCTTCTAAAAACCTTCTTGGCAGTCCATTAACAATATATTTTATCTTACCATCTCTACAGCTATAGCCTGATCCATTGCAACAGTCACTTTTCACCTTTACTGAGACCTTTTACCAAAGGATGGAGCAGCCTCTCCACTTTCACTGGTTGCTTTCTTATAGTTCATTCTCCATACAGCAGCCTATGTGCATGTTGAAAATAAAAGTCAAGTCGTGATACTGATTTGTTCAAAACCATTCATTGCCTTCTTATCTCACTCAGTTTTTACTGTGGCTTACCAGGCATTCAGATTTTGGCTACTCACCTTTGGTACTCTTCTCTCTTTGGACTCCTGCCACACAAGCCTGTTTGCTGCTCCTTGAGCATGCCACACTCTTACACTAGAGCCTCTGCACTGGCCCTATCTGCTGCATAGAATGCTATTCCTTTAGGAATGGCCTGATCTGTTTCTTCCTTCAGGCCTTCTCAAATATCATATCAAACAGTTACTATTGCCGCAATAATGCTGCATAGCAAACAATGACAAAACCTCAGTGGCATTCTAATAGTAAAGATTTATTATTCTTATAAGTTTTAACTAGCCTGGGCTAGACTTAGCTGACTAGGCTTGGGTTCGCCCATGTATCTGCCATTAGTGGCAGATCAACTAGGCACCTCTTGCTGATCTTGGATTGGCAGCTCATGTATCTGGGGGTCAGCTGGCTATTGGCTGATCTAGCATACTCTCAGCTAGGATGACTGGGACTACCATCTCTTTCATTCTCTAGCAGGCTAGCTCTGGCATTTTCCTATAGTTGTGGCCAAGGAACAAGAGTCACGTGAAATCATGAAAGAACTTTGTCACAGGATCTTGATGAGATATCTGCACTTCCTTATGCATTGCAGCATTATTTGCAATAACCACAAAGATATAGAAATAACCCAAGTGTCTGTCCATGGATGAATGGACAAAATGTGGTATACGGATATATATACACATGTGTATATATATATATATATATCGAATGGACAAAATGTGGTATATGGATATATATACACATATATATATATGGAATATTATATATATATATGTGTATATATATCCGTATACCACATTTTGTATATATATACATATATATATACATATATATATATGGAATATTATTCCATATATATATATGTATATATATATGTATATATACATATATATATATGGAATATTATTCAGCCATGAGAAAGGGAAATTCTGCCATTTATGACAACATGGATGAACCTACTTGAGAGCATTATGCTAAATGAAATAAGTCAGAGAGACAAATATAAATACTGTATGATGTCATTTACATATGAAACTTGAAAAAGCCGAACTCACAGAAGCAGAGGGTAGAGTCAGGAGGAGTGAAATGGGAAGATGTTGGTCCAAAGGTATAAAGTTTCAGTTATGCAGAGTGAAAATATTCTGGGCATCTAATACACAGCATGGTGGTTACAGTTAATAACACTCTATTACATAGTTGGAAGTTGCAAAGATTGTAAATCTTAAATGTTCTTACCACAAAAAAGAAATAGCAATTATGTGGCATGATAGAGGTGTTAGCTAATGCTATGGTGGTACTCATTTTGTGATATATAAGTATTAAATCAACATATTATACACCTTAAACTTACACAATGTTATTTATCAATTATATCTCAATAAATATGGGGAGAAAAAGAAAGAACTTTCTCAAGCTTCTGCTTTCTCCCCTCATCTAGTAATATTTCAATTGCCATAAAATGTCACAAAGTCAGTCCAGATTAAATGATTGAAAAAATAGTTCCTGCCTTTTAGTGAAAAGTACTACAAATGTCCATGGCAAAAGGCCTGGATGAGGGAGGGATGAAGAATTTGACCATTGATGCGATCAGTTAACCGTATCATCTTATCAGTGAGCTTTTCCTGACCACCCAGTGTAAAATATCAACATCTTCCCCTCACAGACATTCTCTGTTATTCTTCTCCAGCTGTGTTTTTATCAGTATCTCGGATCCCATATGTATCAGTCACGATTCAATCAGAGAAACAGAACCACTAGGAGACACATATGAAGACATTTATTGCAAAGATTTGGCTTATGTGACCATGGAGGCTGGCTAGGTAAGCCAGAAATCCACAGAGGAGGCCAACAGGAAAACAGGCCAGAAGTTTTGGGCTTTCCCAGATGGGGCTTACAAGTAGGGTTTTTTCCCTTGAGGGACACCTCAGTTCTGCTCCTAAGGCTTTTCAATTGATTGAATCAAGCCCACGCAGATTATCTAGGTAACATCCCTTACTTAAAGTCAACTGATTATGTACTTTTATCCATCTACAAAATACCTTCAAGCAATACCTAGATTCATGTTTGATTCAATAACTGAGGATTGTGGCCTAGCCAGGTTGACACATGACACTGACGACAATGCCATACATTTTATTTTTGTTTGTTTATGGCCTGTCTTCCCTCATAAGAAAGGTGGGCAGGGACATTACCTTTTTTATTCTCTATTCCAGAGTTTGGAATAGTTTTGGCAGAAGTTGGCCCTGAAGAATGTGTGTAAGATTGTACATAACTCAGTTTCTAAATAATATGCTTAAGCTGCTATTTTTTTTAAAATCAATTTTAGACATCGTGTTGATTTTCTACAGTGGAAGATAATATAGTTTTTAATACCTTCCCTTCTCTCTGCCAGGTACACATTTTCTACCCCCTTCCATAGTCTCATTTTAGTTACTGCTCAGTTCATATTTAATGCATATTCTATTTTTATATTATTATGACTGTAAACAGTATTCACAGCAGGTTTATCTAGTGTACTGTGATCACATTTTAAATCACATTTTCAGTTATATGTATATGTTTTTTTCTCCTGAAATTAATTACTGGATTTTTTCCTGTATTAACTTTTCTAAATAGCTATCCCTACATATTTTGAATTATAAATTTCCTCTAAGTATGATCACATATATAGTTTTATGTTGTTGTTGTCGTTTTCTTTCTTACAGAGCCACACTTCTGGTAGCCTTCACTCAGTCTTGTCTGCTTACCGTCTAGGTCTGTGGTACCTTTATCACTTGGGACATTACTCCACCATTATCCAGGAAGTCTCCTTTTCTTGTCTGGATTTGATTCCTTATTTCCTGAATTCCAAATTTTATTTTTATTGGTTTATTCCCACATTCGATTATATTATTATTGTGAATTATAATCTTTAATATTAAAATATGTACTTCCTCACTTTTTTAGTACTTGAAAATTTTTATGTGAATTCGCCTAGAATATCTTTGACTTTCCTTTTTCTCCTTTTATTTTTAGCCCTCTGTTTGAAGGATCACATTTCATACTTCGTTTTCTATTGCTAGCTGTAGAAATGACAATAATTAAACAACAATGCCTTTTACATGTGATCCCATCAGTCTGAAGTATTATATTGTAATAAATCTTAACAATGAAATATTTTAAGTTTATTTCTTGAGATATAGCTGACTTTTTTGGGCAAGTGTGGAAACTTGTTCAACTATCGTCAGGAAATACAGGGGAAGGTGATTGTGTCTGCAAAGGTTTCCTTGACCTAGCGTGAATTTCTGTGACGAGAGATAGTTTTCCAAGCATAAGATACTATTGCTGCAGCTTTCATGATAAAATAGAAAAAAACATTGTACCCAGAATCAATGATTGTTTTTGGTTGTTTTTGGTTTGGAAATTAGGTGATAATTACCGAACAGAATGGGAAACTGTGTAATATACTATTGCTTAATTTAGCAATATTTTAAAAGTAGTGAAAAAAAAAAGGAGTGTAAAGTGCAGAGAATGTCTGCCTGATTGAAAAACTTATAAAAATACACAACTAATATATAGTTCCTATTTTTTAAATGTAGTAACAATTCATTAAGTTATAATTAAAATTTTTTTTTTTGCTGACTTTTACTGTAAAAACTAGGACTTTATGTTCCAATTTTTCCACATTTGCTAAAACCAGGTCAGTCACTATTTTTATGAACTCATGCTATATATATAAAAACAACTTTCTAGATAGAGTGAGCTAGCAGCAAATTATTTCTGAACAATGAGTACTATGTTAAAATCACAAATGACAATCTTTTAAAAAATTTGGCCAAGATTAATTAAAAAAAATAAAGGTGCGTAATTTTAAAATTATTTAGTCCAAGCAGGCTCATGTATAACATGTTCTTGAGATAGCATTTAATCATTATTTTTAACGAATGATTTAATGAATAGTAAGAAACTTTATATGATGATGGGAGTGTAACTGTATTTTGGTGATAGTTGCATGACTATATAAATCAGTTCATTTATAGTAAATAAATTATACATCAATAAAGCTATTTAAAACTGTTTTTAATTGAGTATACAATATTTCATTTTTAGCACTTCCTTAGCTTTAGTATATCTCCCTTTGCACACACACACACACACACACACACACACACACACACACACACACGAGCACACATATATATATATATTTTTAT
>NW_006439192.1:13350993-13355997 GCF_000325575.1 Pteropus alecto
ACTTACATATATGCATGCGCGTGTGTGTGTGTGTGTGTGTGTGTGTGTGTGTGTGTGTGTGTGTGCAAAGGGAGATATACTAAAGCTAAGGAAGTGCTCAAAATGAAATATTGTATACTCAATTAAAAACAGTTTTAAATAGCTTTATTGATGTATAATTTATTTACTATAAATGAACTGATTTATATAGTCATGCAACTATCACCAAAATACAGTTACACTCCCATCATCATATAAAGTTTCTTACTATTCATTAAATCATTCGTTAAAAACCTCATCTTTAAATCCTAACTCCTACATCCAGCCCAGGCAAGTACTGAACTGCTTTCTGTATCTATGAATTTGCCTTTTCTAGACTCTTTATAGAAATGGAAGCATATGCAATATGTAGTCTTTGTGTCTTGTTCCTTTCACTTAGTAGGTTTCTGAGGTTCTTCTTTTTTGTACCATCTACCAGTTAATTTGTTCCTTTTAACTGTTGAATGATTTTCCATCGTATGGATGAACCACATTTTATTTATCCATTCATCACTAATTGTACACTTGTAATGTTTCCAGTTTTTTTGATGTTATGAATGATGCTCCAACCAACATTCACACGTTCAGTCTTTCTGCAGACATATGTTCACGTTTGTCCTGGCTAAATAAGAGCAGAATTTCTGAGTCATGTAGCATAGGTGTAACATTTTGAGTGACTGCCAAACTCTTTCCACCTTTTCACATTCCCACCAGCAACATGTGAGTTTTCCAAATTCTCCACATCCTTGCCAGCGCTTGGTTTTGTCCATCCTTTCTTCCATTCAAGAGGGTGTGTAGTGGTATCTCATTTAATTCACATTTCTCGAAAGACTAATGCTGCTGAGCATTCTTTTTCGTGTGTGTGTGTGTGCTTATTGGCCATGTGTATATGTTGTTTGATGAAATGTTTATTCAAATATTTTGCCATTCTTATTGCTTTTTAGTCGTATTATTGAGTTGTATTTTTATATATTTTACATATTAGTTCTGTATCAGATATATAATTTGCAAATATTTTCTTAGTCCAAGGCTTACACTGTAATTTTTAAACAATGAATACAAGTTATTTTTGCTATAATTATTTAAAGTCAGAAAGAGAAAGAAAAGAAAAATGCTATATGATCTAAGAGTTCTCTTACAAGGAAAAAAAACTTATTTATAAATATATATGAGATAATGGATG
Organism: Pteropus alecto; assembly: GCF_000325575.1. NCBI lineage: Eukaryota > Metazoa > Chordata > Mammalia > Chiroptera > Pteropodidae > Pteropus > Pteropus alecto. Next base: position 13,352,195 of record NW_006439192.1, read on the forward strand.
TTAACTAAACATATACTGATAATCATTTCATTATATATATAAGTCAAATTACTATATTGTATACCTTAAACTTATACAGTGCTATATGTTAATTATAATCTCAGTAAAACGGGGAAAAAACCCTGCCAGCTGGGCCAGCCCAAATTACTGACCCATATCATTCTGAGCAATAAAATAATTGTTGTTTTAAGCTACTTAATTTGTGGTGATTTATTATGCACTAATTGTTAACTGAGACAATATACCATATTCATTTTATATTTTCTCTATAAATAGTTATGCCTGAACAGAACATATTCAAATAGACACTGTGGTAATTTTTAGTCAACTTCAAATTTTTTGGACATATCTGACATCAAAAGTATAGGCTTTTTGATAGAGCTTTTGCAAAGATATATATCTTTTGTATAATTTTGTACAGATCTTTTGAATTTATGCTTATTGAGTTTGATATTTAGGTCAAAGTTAATGGAATCAGTATTGCTTTTATGGGGTTGCATGTGACTTTTAAAGCTTTTGGCAGTAAATGTATCAGATTCATGTCTCAAGTTAGGCTACTGGTGGCATTCTTTGCTCTTGTTGCTTGCAGTATCTCTTTGGATAAATGCTACTTTTTGAAAAAAGGAGTAAAATACTTTTCATTATGGAGTCTTTAATCGGCAGCAATCAACTGTTTGTCTTTTATTATCACTTGCAAAGAAAATGATTCTTAATTTTCCATTTCTAAAATGCCCTAATGTGATAGATTATTAATGAGTTGACTGAAAAAGTAAACACTGATGTTTGCTCAGGCATTAAGGTACATAAGAGTGATGACCAAATGTGACCAGTTTCCTAGACACCAGATGCTAAATCTATTAGTATTTCCAGTTATTATTCTGAAGTTTGAATACGGTTCATGTAAATTGAAAAGGCCAATATATAGAAACATTTGTGATAGTCACCCTGTTAAAAATAAAGACTCGATAAGATAATGGAGCAACAATAAAAATTTTTTCATAAAATTTACTCAAGGGCTTAAATCTGTAATTTTTAAACACTGAATAGAAGTTATTTTTGCTATAATTATTTAAATAAAAGTATTTCCACATAACTGTTAATAGAACATCAGCTTTTTATCTTATTTGAGGATATATACACATTTTATTGATCCAAAATTAAATTATTTACCTTCTTGCTTTACTATATAGCAGCTTAGATTCTAGAAACCCAACACATAGATAGAAGCCTGAAGAAGATGTGACAATTAAGAACACAACTAAAGAATAATGTGGCTTAATGGATATTACTTTTGTATTTAAAGTAACAAGAATCTGAAAAGGCCATCCAATGGAAAATGGGTGAATTAAATATTTTTCACATTATAACTATGATATATTGAAATATATAATATGAAATATTATAACATTTCTCACATTATAACTATGTATTATCTTAGCAAGTTCCAAACCCGAGTACAATTTTAATCTTGACAGATCATAGAATAGAAAATTTTGTTTTGGAAGTAATGCACATATTAGACACTTAAGGAGTGTTCAGCCTCAGACTTTCCTAATATTCCACCTAAAATAATTTATAGAAACTTAAGAAGATTAAGTCTAAACCTAATGCGTGGTCTTGTTTTTTCTTCTCGAAAATTTGATGATCATTTTTTGTTAGCAAACAAGTTAACTGAAAAGTTTGGCTATCTATCCCTCTATTTTAGTCCCAATGAGTATGATTTTTTTTTTTTTTTAAATAAACATCTATTTTCTTTTTTGGTGATCCTTTTGAAGTCAATCTAATTCCTTTCTTTTCGAAGTTTTTTCTATGTTCAGGCTGTTGTGAAGTTGTGCCTTTATGACCTGCTGCTCTGAGGTAAAGGAGCTGGGACACTGAAGGAAACTTGTGAAAGAGGAATTTCCCTTTTCTTTCTCCTAGAACCTGCTCCTTAAAGAGCAGGGCGTCTGTGTGATTTGAGAGCTGGCCCCACCTCCGACCTACTGAATTCTGGGTGATTTGGGAGTTGGCCTCACCTTCGACCTACTGAATTCTGCATTGTGACGGGATCCCCCATGTGAATCCTAAACTCCATCAAAGTTGACACGCGCTGCCCTAGCAGAAAGCACTGGATAAAATCTACCAGCCTTTCCTTCCCCAGCGGACCTCAGAAGGCTCTCCCCCTTCTCTGGGTCAGTCCTGTGGGAAAAAAGATAAAAAGGCAGAGAGCTCTCGCAGTTCGCTTCTACTAGTTGTGGTTTTGGGGAAATAGTTTAATTTCCAGGTTTCTATCTGCTGTTTATCAAACAATATTCTAATATTTTTTTGTCACAAATCTCTTGTGGGTTAGCATGTATGTTGGCGCTCACTCTTATCTGTTGACATTGAGTTTAAAATATCTTTTAGAAAGAGAAAGTCTTCTTCACCCATGAGACATACTTTCACTTTCCCAGCACATACTTATCCTAGCCTAACTCACCAACTAAATTAATTTAATGTGCTTCAGTTTAAACTACCATCAGCTAGAATTGTTATGAATACAGTTGCCACTGAAACTTATCCTTAGGTAAAAAATAGTCAATCATTAATATATTAGTTGATTTACATATATTTTTTATAGGAAAAATGACAATGAACTGTTATTCACTATAGTTAGAATATATTGTCTTTAACTAGATTCTAGAATTAGTATAGTATACTATGAACTAAATTTCTGCTGTAGATAGATAAATCTGTAACAGTTTTAAATCTATTTTTAAAACTCAGAATGTTAAAAATATGTTCTGATTTACAGTTTATGAAGCTCATTATTCACATGATTTTATTAAAATATAAAATGTCCAAGCAACTTTCAGTTTAAAAATACTATGTTTGGTAAACTGGCTATTATTGTAGATTTTATAAATTCCTTTGACATCCTTAATTTAAAGCATCATATAGTGGGTTCATTGTCATTTATTACACCATAGATAAATCTATGTTAATTGTTTCATGATTGTTACTGTTTTTTGGTGTTCTGAAGGTTTAGGTTAAGGAAATTTCAATCTTTCCTTAGAATTCCTTCTCATTACATATGTTAAGTTTATTACATTCAGCCTGAACTAACAATAGATGAAGACAATGAGCCACCACTTTCTGAGACTGATAATACTTAAGGCTAATACTCTTGTTTGATATCTAGCTTTCAGGATCTATGGGATTCTGTAGGCTTTAGCATGTGAGAGCAAGATTAACCCTCAGCATCTAATGTGATTTTAAATATTTTAAAATGTGATAAAATATTGAGGATAAGATTGTAAAACAGTTAAAAATGGTCCTGGAAGTAATGTAAGAGCAATAAGATACTGAGAGGAGTTGCTTCCTTCAGTATAAGAGATAGCAGAACACCGTGTGTAGCCCTTTCTTTGATTGTGAGACACATTGCATGTTTTTTCATAATCCTTGAGGCGCACCCTTTTTCCCCTTCCATATACATATTGGTAGTTAAAAACCCATCATAAGCAAAAGCTTAGTTTGTCATTATTAAATTTTATTTTTAATGATTAAATTTTTAATAATCATTAGACCACTTGAAATAAAAAATATTTTTTTCTCTAATAATGTGCCCCTATTAAATAAAGTACAACAAAAACCTTAGCTGTCTTTCTTTTTTTCTCTTTCTAATAAATATTTATTACATACCTATTATATGTCATGTGTTGTGTCAATCTTTGAAAACAAGGACAAGTAAATGCAGTTCATACCATAAAAGATCCTAGAGTTCAAGAAGATTGAAGGAAAAAACTTAGCAACTACTAATTTGTTGTTCTGTTAAAGAATATTAC
>NW_006439192.1:13356089-13356554 GCF_000325575.1 Pteropus alecto
CAAAATCCAATGAGACTAAATTTTTTTCCAATAAATATTTGTATTATTAAGTGCTATACTCTGTCCTAGGTTTCAGGGATGTAGGGGAATAGGATAAACTTGGTTCCTGGTCTTATGGTTCTTAGGTTCTAGAAAAATCAAGAAAATAGAAAAATAAACACAATAATTACAATTCTCAGTAAAGATGAATGTCACTTACAAGAGGTCAGACTATTGGGGTAACGGTAGGAAAGATTCACTAAGGATTTAAAATTTTAGGTGGAATTTACTCAAGTTTATATCCCCTTCCTACCTATGGATTGATTTTACATGAGATCACAAACTGTAGTTGGATATCCACTATTATCAGCTGAACTGACTTTTTAATGGGTATAGGACTCATGTCTTTTCTCTTATTTTACTCCTGGAGGCATCTCTTTGTTCCATACCAAACATTCTGTGTGTACATTCTTATAAAATTTCTTA
>NW_006439192.1:13356756-13358423 GCF_000325575.1 Pteropus alecto
CCTCCTTTTTCTCACTTTTCTTCAGTACCTTGAACTTTATTTATACGTGATGCTAGTAATGACTGAAGTTCACAGCACTTGGCTTCTTTCTGAAATTTTATTCAATAGACCTTCTGTCTCTGTAACCAGTAGTCCAGTGCTAACTACCAAGACAAGAACATTCCATTGGATATTAAGACATAAAACAATTAATTTGTTGATCAGACCTTTCATATTTGCATAAATTTAACTCTTTGAAAGTACTTTCAAAGCCAAAGCTTATTTTTTTCACATCAGAACACATAATTATGTTGGAGATTTGCAGATCTAAAGGTCTGCTGCAATGATGAAAAGATCAGTATGACCGGTGATTAGCATTGAGACTACTAGAAATAAGCAAAAAGTGAGAATGAGAAAAACAATATTTATTATGAAAAAACTTGGTTTTTATGGAAGTGGCTATAATTATTATAATAATTAACTATTGATGTGTTCCGCTCTAACAATAATAAAGTCTTGGCAATTTAGCTAAATCTTATCTATATTGTCTAAAGCTGTCAATTTCTTTTCTAAGTCTTACTTTCTACTGTTTTTATGATCACTTGATCAACTTCTTGCTGCACAAATTCGCCCTCTCTCCTATGTTCACTATCTCACTGAATGGTACCATCATCTGCATGGTAGCCCAGGAAATATTATGAAGCATTGTCCTTGAATCTTCCTTCTTTATTACCCCTATGTCCAGCTAATCTGAAAATTCTTTTGATTACATGCATCTTTAGTCTATTTTTGAATAGGCCTATTCTTAATATTTCCCTTTATCGCTACCTTACTTTAATTGAATCATTCTCTCTCTCAACTGTTTCCTAATGAGCCTCTAGGCCAAGGCAAATCATTTCTTATCCTGCCTCTGGAATTGTCTTTCTAAACACAGATGGTGGCTATCCTTTTTCTACACTCAGTCTTTCAGTGAGCTCATTGTCCTGAAGACAAAGTTCAGACTCTCCCTTGGTAACATCCAAGGCTCTCAGAGATGTGGCTCCTTGATTTCCACTCTGACATTGTCATCCTCTAGCTTTCTCCCTCCACCCCTAACTCTGCCTGAAGTCATATCACACTACTTTCAAAGTTGTGCTCTTTATCTCTTAGGCCGTCTCTTAATCCTGTTACTTTCCACTACTCCACTCCCTGCTCCCATTTACCCATCCTTTTTCCTAGAACTGGAACTGGTAACTTGTTTCTTTTATTGGAATTACTTGTTTACTCTTGTTTATATCCCCGTTCTCTGAAGCTCACTTCACCCATCTGAGGGTTGGGCTCTGCCTTGTTCACTACTATATTCGCTATACTTAACAGGAGGCTTGTTTGATGAATGCAGATGGATATAGAATTCCTTCAATACACATAATCCTGAGAAAACCAAGCAAAGCGTGTGTGTGGAGGGGGCGTGGGGGGGCAGGAAGATAAAGCGTATGAGTTTTCAATGAGGTAAGTGCCCTGACTTTCCATCAGTCTGCTCTGTATCAAGATTACTTGAGGACCCAACATAGGAACCATTGTCTAGCTCTTGGGTTGTTCTTGTTATGCTAGTGAACAGCAGTGATTATGTTTGAAGTTCTGTCTCATATTGTTGTACTTTTGTTGATATTTAATAAAAATTCAGAGAACAGCTTGCAAAAGGCAATAGT
>NW_006439192.1:13358433-13374843 GCF_000325575.1 Pteropus alecto
GAAAAAATAAAAAGAGAGAGAAACAAGTGAATCCTCTGCTAAGCAATTTCAAATGTTTCTGCTGGAACCTTAATAGCATAATTTTAACTTCTTGGCACTCGGTGAGGTCAACACTGGTGTGCTTTGAACTAACGCATTATACTGGAAAATTGGATCCAGAGGTAAAGTGGAGTTTCCTTTTCTCAAAAGTTGTCTAGCCAAGATACACAATCCATGACCAAGAGTAATTTGGTGAGAACACTAGTGAAGTGTATACCTGTATAATAATCTGTTTTCTCTTGTTATAAAATACCAAAGCTTACTTCCTTTAGGTCCCCGTTCATATTTACCATTATTTTTATTTCATGTTATTTACATGTAATTTTAACTGCAGACTAGGCTAATCCATTATACTTAGAATATTTAGAAATCTAAGAAGCACTATTTAAAACTAGTATTTCTTGCAAGAATAAATTTTATAAAAAATTACATTTGATTGTAACAAAATATGAGTGCATTTATAGCTTCTAGTATTTAAAAACATGCTTAATTTCTCATTTTAAGAAAGTCATGACAATTGGTTTTTTTTTTTCATTCTTACAGATTCTCCAAGTCATTCAAGTAAATTGTTTGCTAATAATTGCGTTGGCATTGTGATAGCTTGAGGTATAACTAAGAAGAAATATGTTCAATATAGACGACTAATTATACTATCAGTAACAGGCATATTCATGGCTAATGTTACATTGTTATAATGATAATCATGTTCATATCATTCGATAAGAACTAATTTTTAAGGAAGACAAAAATGTATTTAAAGAAAAAATGGTATAAAAGGATGAAAGATACAGGATTTACAGCAGTCTTTAACCCAAATCCAAATATTAGCAACAGACTCTCTTGAAAGGAATTTATTTTGGTAAACTCCCATAACATAACATTATTTTTCTTTTGAATATTATTCAACACATTTCAATCTATGAGATATATAACCTGGGCTAGAAATCTCTCAGGAATCAGTTCCTTCATGATCTTTCTGGTATTTCCTGTTTGAGTCAGAATGGAAATATCCCTAACAGTGTCTGGTTTAGGGGATTTAGCCCTCTGCTTCCACAATGAAAGGAATCAAGAGATAAAAGAAGCTGAAACAAGAGAAAGGCAGACAAAGCACGGTTTTGATTTTTCAGAACCTCCTGTTTCATTTAAGCCGAAAGATTTATGGATTATGGTCCTCAACCAGCCATTAGATGTACAACTATATTTAGATACTTTCTTTGCCTGCTAACTTAATGCATCACTGACTGTAATTAATTACAAAGTGCTTGAGTCAAGGTTTGGAAGATTTAGATAGAGGCAAATCTGGAGATTCGTTAGCAGAACAAAGGAATTACATGAGCTATAAACCTGTGAAGAGAAGACGAAGGTCAGCTGAGTGTGCTATAAAGAACTGCAGAGCAAGAGGTTGGGACCAGGTGTAGACAGGAACTTCTACAACTTCCTACAACTTGGACAAGATGAACTTCGTACAACTTGGTCAAGATGTCTCACCCCTCAGGATGTTGAATTCCATCAGGATGTTTCAAATGTTTTCTTTTTCTCCTCTTCTTTTTTTTTTTTAACCAGTGGTCCTTCATATTGGTCATCTTAAGCTGAATTTCACTTTCGACAAATATTAATTTATTCTGTCATTGAAAAAGTATTTATTGAGTACCAACTATGTAGCTGGTGCACGACACATAAAATAGATCAAAGTAGAGATGATGTGGAGACAGAACCAAGGAGCGGGGCCCTATGTACTTAAACTACCTCCGAGCATGGCAGTGGCCCAGAACATTCTCTTCAGAATTCTGTTTTACTAGAGCACAGTTTGAAAAGAACAGAGAACTCCTTACCTTTCCATTACTCTATGGTCTCACAAACAGAATGTGCATGTTAATTAGCCACTGTAGTTGCCACCACAAACGCAGCCACGATTGTCACAGTCTGGGCTTTGGTGTGTAGGGTCATACTGCTGACACTTATTGCTTTCTACCTGGTGCCCCACTTTAAGAAGAGGCAAATGAATTACATGTTTACTTTAATGGGATCTTTGCCTTTCTTGTTCTCAGTTTTTCTTCTTGGTGTTGAGGTTCATTTTTATCTCCGTGGAGAGAGCGTTGGTGGCTCAAGATCCACCTTTATTTTGCACAACAATTAAAGAAACTTGACCATTTGTTGCAATTTTGTTTAATAAGTAATGTTGCTGTGTCATGGAGACATCGCACCTTCTATTTGATATCTGAGCAAGTTAAGCTGGAACTGAAATATATTCTAATTTCTCTTCTGGGCATGAAAAGAGAAGGAGAAAAGAGCTGTTGCCATTCAGGATTTGAAAGAAATAACTACATTTGACAGTTAAAATATATAACTACTTATCCCTGCTGCCAGTCAAAGATAATTTCCTCTGGTTCTTTTTATTTCAATCCACCAAATAATGTACCAGGTGTTTTTCTTTTTCTCTTAAGAAAAAAATAAAGATAGTCTCTGAAATGATATGAAGTTTAAATGATTTAAGTCCTGGTTAGAAAATTTAGCTTGAAATCTGATGGTTATCATCACCTTACATTTCAATAATATTTCATTTCCCACACCTGCCTTCTAGAGCCATTTCAATCATGAGTAACAGTGGGGGAGAAACACGATAAACATTATGTGTGCAGCAAAGGTCTGAGTAGTTATGAGCTGAGTTGCAAAGCAGAATGTCTGTTACTGCAGGGCTGAGCCTGGTGGGGAGTCTGGAGTTTGGCCCTGACAATACCCAACTCCTCAACTTTATTTTCTTTGTGGTTTTTAAAAGACTTGATCGTTCTAATATTACATTCTGAAAACCAACTTAATAGATACTCTGTATTTCTGGAGAGCTTTGTAGCCATAATTATGGAAAATTCTTGTGGTTGTCATGGTTTTTGATGAAGGAGCAAAGTGCAAAATAAATTTGGCTGATTTGCATGAAGTTCAAATATTCACTGACAGTGATTCCTGGATGGAATCTTTTTTATGCTGTAGGAAAAGAGAAGCATTATTTCTAGCAGTTAGGAGGTAGCTCGGGGATTTAAGGTACCATTTGGGGTTTTGCTAATATGCTTGGCATGAATCTGGGAAAGTGCTGAGTTTGGGTGAATGAGGTAGACAGAACTAGTGCTTTACAGCTGAAGCAGGTGTTAGCCTGTCTGATGTGATGTGAGAAGTGTAGGGAGGCCTTCACCATCAAATCCCTCATTTCAGTTGTCCATCACATTATAGTTACTCCTCTAAGATAAGATCTTTCATTCTCTTATTAAAACAAAAAAGGTTACCCGGGAGGCATATTATTCACTGCTTCCTTGGCAATAATCAGTTCATCAGATAAACCAGCAGAAAGCGGGATCCTGAATAAATGGTACTCAGAGGTCACTTTGGGTTGAGAGAACAGGATGGGCCCAGGATGCAGATGAAGGTGGGAGGACCCAGTAGAACTAGGGCCGTGGGCCATGGGAGAGGGCCAGATGGAGGACGGTAGGATAGCGTCAGCTCTTATTCACTCACTTCCTGCTTCCACTGCAGTGAGGAGTGTGTAAAGCCATCTTCCCATCTGGGTATTTCTGTCTCATGAAAACTCCTTGGATGTTAAGCATGTACTGTTTTCCTTGATTCTCCTTCAAAGCATCATTTACCTCTGATGTTTAGCACAGAGTTGGGGATGCTAAGTCTCCTTTCTCTAAATCCCCAGCATTCCTTCAACCCAACCTAATTCTCTGCACTTTATTTTGGATAAAAATTAACTTTCCACCCCCTACTTGCTTCCTCTATAAGTCAGAGGGCTCATGGATGACCTGCTGCATGATATGCTATCAACCATAGGCCCTGCCTTTAGAAGCATAGAAGGCAGAGGATTTGAAAGTTAATTCTTTCTATTTTCCTTTCCCACACATTTGAAGTAGTTGGTGAGAGAGGTTTAGGGACTTGTATCCCTAAAGGAATTTTCCTTCCTCAACAACCCCACCCGATACAGGCAGTGTGCTGGGGAGCTTGGCTCTAAATCATCTCTTCCACCCCTCTTTGTTACAGAAGCATGATCTTGAACATGATTCAGTTCATCAAAAGTAAACCATCATGTGTTTTTGAGTGGTTATGACGAGGATTTCTGCTAGTGACTATTCTCTCAGGAGCTTACAATCAACCCGAAAGGTTAGGGAGACTTATCAGAAGCAGGGAGATATATCAGCCATGGAAAGCAATGAGGTGTTGATTGCAAAGTGATGAACTGGGGAAAGAACATAAGAGCTATATTTTTCCAGTATCCTGTTCTTCTTCATAGCCTTTATCGCAGTTGTCATGAAAGTAGTCATTTGAGTATTATTTGTTTAACATCTTATTTTCACCTTGTTTTCTTTCCTTTTCCCTTTCACATCCCCTTGGGACAGGGTCCTTGCTTGATTTTGTTTACCGGTGTGTTCCCAGGGAAGTGCCCTGGACTCAGAGAGTCAGAGAAGGGAGCGGTTGCTGTCTGTTGTGCTATTGCGAGCCATGACCACCAGGGAAGGCTTCCCAGAGAGACTTCAGATTAGTGGAGGGAAAGTCCAAAGGTTGTCATGGTTTAGTCATGTCGTCCTAATCCACTGTCTATACCACAAGATTGCAATGATATATTTCTTAATCTGGGAATCCCCAAACAGTTGTTAGAATCAGGAAGCAGTGGATGCCTCACATCCTGGTGTGGTTTGGACAGACTGACAGTACATGGGACCTGACGTGTTCCTATGTGTGGCCCCATTTCATTAGCCACAGAAGCGTATCCAGCGTCCGTGGGTTTGGCACAATGACGGCCTGGATTCTCTGGCAGCCCCAAACCCTGCTTGTTTTTGTTGTTTATATTTGAAAGTTGCTCGATGCAGCACCACCCCACTGAAACTTTTTACTGTCATCGGTGTAATAGTTCTGTCTTCTATTCTTATTTCTAAGTCTTCTAAAAATATGAAAAAGAAAACTGCAGCCAACCTTTCTATGGGATTCATAACTACATGTGTGATGTGGTATGAATAGAAAGAGATCTTTCAACTAGAACAGGTTGTTTAACCTTCTCTCCTGCTCCTGGTGAAGAAAGGCAGGCAGCTGGTAGAACATCGCTGTTGCTCTACACTGTGCTGTTCTCTATTAACTTTCCCTTGTCCCCCCCAGTGACAAAAGAATGAACCATGCCTACCCAACTGTGCTGTGACTGGAGTGCATTAAGATGCACAAATAGCAGCCTTGCCTTTGAGTCTTTCCTTTCATATATATTTTTCAGACAGCTTCAGTCCAAATAAGGTTCTTACTCCTCCTGAGATAATTCCTAACATTTCTAAATGGGTTTCAAGTATCACATAAATTCCACCATCAGTAACGAGCACCACATCCCTCAAACGGGCCACTTGGTTTTGCCAACGCACATTCTATAATTGTATTTGGTTTCATTTGAAATCTTTTTTAGGAACTATAGAAAAGGAATGGTTTATTTAGAAATCAGGGGGTGAAAACAACCTTAAAATTATGATGTGAATCTGGGGGATTAAGAAAAATTTAAATAAAAACGTCACCACTAGCAACACTCTAGAGTTATTTCACTCTCCCTTCCTGCATTGAAATATGCGTTTTGTTCCATTCAGGTGATTTTGAGCTACGTTTTAAAGATCACATTTAGAGTCTGTTGAATATTTTCTGTAGTGATAGAAATTTGTTCTTTGAGAATAGGCTTTAATTTAGGGAACTGCCTGAAACATGGAACTAGCCCAATGAATAAGGGGGGTTATCATGGTTGGTGGTACCAGCTTTGTTTAAAAATTGAAGATAAATGGAAAAGATTTTTGCCATATGATTTTTTACACATTAGCAGCTGTAGGTTAATATTGTAACTTTTACAAAATGCCTCTATTAAGAGGCTATTATAGATTGGTATACTTTTTATCTTCTCGTACAGGTTCTATGAATTGTGGTTTTATTTATGCTCCAGTTTGCATGAAAGTTTGGACCCAAATAATGCAGCTGGAGCTGGATCTCAGAAGCTTTCTGTAATTCCACTTGAAACAAATATTTAATCCATAAAGTTAAGGTAATTAAATTGTGCTTTTGCTTTGCAGAAGACTAAAAGCAAAAGAGCTCCTATATTGATAAAAACATTTTGATGTGCAAACTAGATTCTAAGTTCAAGCCCAGGTGGTGCCTGACAATTTTTTTGGTCTCTCCTATAACATGGGTTCAATTAAAGTTGCCTGACAGGGGAAAAATCAACATATTGCAAATACGCAGGCAAAGCTTTCCTCCTCAGGGCAGAATTGCTCTGCTTCTTGGCCTCAGCCATTGCTTTGTTTTCACTTTTTTTTTTCCAAGTTCACACTTAAGGCACATTTTAATGCTTGTGTGACCACCACCTATTTCCTGTTATTGTGTTTCTTATTATAGGCTGCCCTCTTCAGAACTCTTATCTTTTCATCATCTCCTAGTCCTTTTAGTTGAGGTGAATTCGCCAGAGGCAGGGAAAGACTGAACGGGACTCTCCCCATATCTGAAAGGGAACCGCACCATAATCTGTTAAAATAAAAGGTGAATATCCAATGCGCTTAACCACTTGTTTTATGGTTTTATTGTTTGAATGTTTTTTTTTTTTTAATTTCAAAGACTTTTTTTTTCTTCCTCCAAGCCTTTTCTTTTAAATCTAATTTTGGACCTTAATGTGTCGACAGATCTCTTTTACATTATTTTTGGCTAAAGCCAGAAACAAACTGTGTTGAAAAATATTATGAGAACACCTCTTCTAAGATTTCTAGCCCAATATAGTAGACTCCAGAGGTTTGGATTATTCAGATAAGCCTTGGAAAAACATCCACTGTTTCAGATTATCTGTTTAACCAAATCCCAATGCTGAACTGCTAGACATATTCTTATCTAGAATGAACTAACTACATATTATTGAGTGACCTCAAAACATAGCTAAAGAAGCTGCTACTATATATATATGAAGGGAATCTAAACCCCATGGTTATGCTTTTCATAACATAACTAAGGAAAAGTCATGTTCATGTACATGTCTAAGGCCCATATATATTTGGCAAGATGCCTGTCTCTGACAATTAAATATGAAATATGTAATTGAATTTTTATTACGGAATATGTGATTATTCCATAATAAAAAGCAAAAAAAAAAATGATTTTTTATCAAACTCTAGTCATTTTGAGATTAATTATTAAAAAGCATATTTAACTAGTGAACATTTGGATTCTTAAGTTTGGAGAAACAAGCACTCAAAAAAATTTCTCAGTTTATGAACAATGGAAACAATTAATTCAATAAACACTTTCTGAGAATGTATTCTGTATCTGGGGCTATGACAGTAGGGCAGCAAGACAATATTCCTGCTTGGATAAGTAAAGAATCTTGTCTAATCAGAGAGAGAGTCAAGTAAACACACATTTTCAATGTAATTGTGCTGTGAACTTTAACACAATTATGTAGAGGGCCCTGTGGGAACAAAGAGATGGGCACATCTGATGCTGCAGGTGACATCTTAGGTAAACTACACAGTGGTGTAAGATGTGTACTAAATCCTGAAGGTAAAGTCCAAATTTCCTCCATGGTGGGAGGGTCAAAAGCATGGTAGTGATGAATTTAGGGAACGATATCATATGTCAGATGATAAGTTAGAAGCCCAGATGCTATCATTTTATGTGTCTGAACATTATGTTTTGCCTATTTTATACTCTATGCTCTGCTAAATGTGATAAACTCTTAGAGCCTTGCCTTTTCATGTGTAAAACTGAGATAATGATCAGTTTTTCTTAAGATTAAATGTATTAATACCCATAAAGCACTTAGAACACTGACCAGATTATCATACTCTAATATATATTAACTATCATTAGTTATTATTTTCATGTTTGTCCATTCTGACTGAAAATGACACATAGCAAAAGGCAGGATGATTGACCAATTCGTTTATTTATTCCCCAATATTTATTAAGCACTTATTATGTGACAAGCATTGGGAATTCAAACGTGAAAAGATCAAATACCTCCTCTCACGGAGCTTCAACTTCCAGGGCTGAGATGGAAGAAAAACAATTCGATCATCAAACAAATAAATAATATCAATTTTGAGATCACTAAGCATTGCAAGTGCATGATGATGCTTGGGGGTGGGGACAATGTTTCACATATTGTCGTCATTGAAACTCTCACTGGATAAGTGAATGTTTTAACTTGAATGTTGAAATGAAGTTGGCCTTGTAATAACCTGAGGTAAGAGTAAGCTTGAGGTGTTTCAGAAATTGCCAGAAGATCACTGGATTGGGAACACAGAGAATGAGAGGAAGAGAAATAGGTGAGGCTCAAGGGATGGGCACGGGCCAGTTCACACAGGGCCAAGTAAGAAGGGTGAGAAACTCCAATATTATTCCAAGTGTTACGGAAAATCTCTTCACAATAAGGTGCAGTCTGTCAATCCTTCAAAAACTCCTTCTTCATCTCACTCTGCCACCAACCACTGTGCTAAACCTGACTTGCCTGAACTGTTGCTGGGTCTCTCATGCTCCTCCATGTTTCTTCAAAGGACAAAGCCATTTTGCTATTCAGAAACCATGGAGAAATGGGTCCTTACTCTTTTTTCTAAACCTGGTCTGCCCTTTTACTTTCATAATATCATTTGAGTATGTTTCTTCCCTTTTATCTTTAATACCACAGTCCTTTTCAATAGTAATATATGTGAAACTTGTCCTATGTCCTAGGCACTGAATAGGACTCAATGGTTAAAATGGTCAACAAGATACAATTCTTGCTCAGGCAGCTCATGCCAAGAGAGGTAAATAGACATATTAAGAGACATCGAGACATGGAGTGGTGAGTGCAGTGACTGGGATTGACACAGAGAGAGTGCTGAGGAGCTCATGGGAGAGCCATATCCCTTGGAGCCCTGTTCCAGGCCTTCTAAAGCAAGGTAAGTGTGGGTTTTCAGGCAAAGAGAACGCATGGGAGAAAGCAGGGATGTAGAGGAAGTTTTTCAGGCAGGGTGAGCAATCCTGAGAAAGAATCCAGAGGCCAAAGAACACAATGCTTTGGCGTGAGTTGAGAAGCTTCTCCGTGTAATTCACATTCTTCTGTTGCTTCTACTACTTCAACCCTCTGTTGGTCTTTCGTTCTTCAGGATCCATGCTTCTATAATTGGCCATTACAACCTAGTCTTTAGTGTTGTGAGAATTACATCCACACCTCATGGCGTAGATTCATAAATTCATGCCTCATGGGGATGGATGGGGCTAGCAGAGAACCTGGCATATAGAAAGTGACCAACAGGTACTAGTCAAGTTCCATTCCTTGGTTGCTTTTAAAAGCACATATTGATTGCTGAAAGCGCTACTGTTGCTTCCCCTTGTATTACTTAGTAAGAACCTCTCATTCTTCCTGTATTTTCCTTAAGCTCTCTCTGCTATATTAATGCTCTTGTCCAATTTCATGTAACCCCCTTCACTGAAATCTGCACGTTGACGCTCTTTTGAAAGCACCTATCTCCTGTATGTCAGCCTTCTCTCAGGTTTACAGTCTTATTCACCGTAATTGTAAAGTCTTTTTCTTTCTTTAGTATCCTTTACAGGTAGTTTTCTATGATGTATGATGGGAAGAGAAATTGTGACTTCTTACAGAATATAGCTTCTTTAAATATGACACTTCATAAATCAGCTCTGGTAAGTCCTTTTCTGAAAAATGAGATTGGGATATATTTATAATTTTTTTCTCTATTATCTATTTTTGATGATTAAAATGAATAATGTGCCCTAGAGATATTTTTTCTATTTCTATTTTTTCCCATCAAATCTTTGAGGAAATAAAAAGTAAAATAAGGTCACCTTGGGTCCAAATTTACTGAACACATACCTGTGAGGTGATTGTCACGTTCACACCCTACATAAAGCTTTGTGGTTGAGAGCTTGGTGTTGAATTTCCTGGTTTTCTGGAAAGCTTGAGATGAGTGAGGAACAAGCTATAAGTCAGGTCTATTCAAAGATCTATAGACTTGGAAACCAGCAAAAATAAGCTAGCTGGCTCCTATATCACAAAATAAAACTAAGATATCAAAAAGTATAATAACACATCCCCAACAAGGTTTTCAGTGCTCATTACCTCATTTCACCAGCTACTTTCCCTTATAACATTTGGCACAAGGATTCTTAAAGAAACATTTGTTCCAGACCTTAAAGGATAAATACTGTCAGTAAGTTTCTCATCATAGAACTCTCTCTCTTGTCATTTAAAGTAGATGATCCATGTTTAGCTTTTTAACTGAGAATGTGAATGGAAGATATCTGAATTTGGTTATAAATGCCATATAGTCTTTTCCTCTACTTCACTCTCAGAAGGAGAGCCCATCTTATACAAGAGGAGAAAACTAAAGTCCTGCCAGAGTTACTTGTGAGCAGTGTTTAGTAGCAGCACACATCATATTTTACCCCTCTTTTGGGTCTTTGGAATTTAAAGTTTCATTTTTACCTCATTTTAGGGAGCTGGTTTGGACTGAAGTCACATATAAAATGAACTGTCTCCAATATCTACATTAGGAAGTAACTCTAGCTCAAGATAGAGGTCATTGGTGGGGCAAAAAGCTTTTGTTGCTTGTTCTGGCTTCTCTTTCCTGTCCTGGAGATCATTTGGAAGGGCTACCAGTGACTTATCCTTTATAAGCATTAAATGTTGAAATAAAAGCTATTGCATGTTCATTAGCACTTCCCTTGATAAAGTATACAAGTGTCATGTAAAACATTGTGGACTCTGCTCATGACAGATTGCAAGGACATTCAAATGGGGTATCCTTGAGCTAAGACCCCAATGCTTTGAATTCTAGCTATTTTTAGAAATTTCTAATTGATTGCTTCATACCATTTGCCAATTATTGCACTAAGGAACAGTTCCTTGAACTAGAACTTAGATGGGTTCATGCATTTCTGATGCTGAAATATATTTGAACTGTATCACAGCTAAGATTTTACTCATTTAATTTATTTAGAAGACTCATGGGCTATTTAATGGTAGATTATACTAGTATAACATGTGAAAATACAATGGAATGCAATATTTATAAAAGGTGTATTTCTCGGATTTAAAATGTTTAAATGTTTAAAATGTTTAAGTATCTTAAGTGAATTATAAAAAATATTTGTTGATAATTATAGTGATTTTAAGATTACATAGTAAAAGATTTAAAGTAGTGCTGTTTATGTAGTTATCAAAATCCTTATTAAAATTAAATTTATATAATACATAGTAAAATGTTTAATTATCCATATTTTGAAGCAAAAAATAGATAAAAGAACTTACGTTGGCCAAAAATATTAGAAAAAATACTAATTTTAATCTATACTAATTTGTGAAAGGTTTGTTCCACTGGTCATATCTATCTGAAATTTCAAAGAAATAAATTCAAAACATTCATATAAAATTAAAAACATCAATAGAAAGTAATAAATTAAGAAACCAATGTAATTTCTTTTAGTGTCTAACTGAATCAGGGATTTAAAAAAATAATAACTCCATGAAATTCTATAAAATATTTAAAATATATCAGCTAAGTAGTAATATTCTGTATTTTTATCAGATTTATGTATAAATAAAATGATTATTTAAATTGCTGAACTAAAAATTATAGAATTATCAGTCCTCAGAGTATTCTGAGTATGTTCGAGAATGTAGACCATGAGAAAATGTGTTTCATTCATTTATTTCCATAGCCATTCACTGAAATAAATGTTTAAATATGAACAACGCTGAAGTAATGCATAGATGTTTAAACCAATGGCTTACATAATGGTCACTTTAGAAAAACTACAATTGTTTAAGATATGGTCCTTGTTTTCAAGTTACTTTAAAAACTAATTTAATGTATTTTTTCTTAGACATATTTTTTGTGTTTATCATAGAAATTTAAAATAATATATGTAAACTAAAGAAGAAAACCCTAACAATACCTTTCACTATTCTTAATATTATGATATATAGATTTTCAGTCTTTTTAGATGGGTGTATTTTAGATGAGTGTAATAATTTCTTTGTTATACCTTAAAGTTTACTTCTCAGAGAGGTCTTTTATTTTTTGCCTAATTAGGTCTGACTTATTATGGTAACCTCGTTATGCGTCACATTCTGTAATTTTACTTATTTGAGTACTTTTAAACTTTTTATCTCTTGTACTGTAAAGATATCACAAGAGTTAGTACTTTTTTTTCTGTTCATTATTTTATTCCCAGTAGCTTGCATAGTAGTTCACATAAATATATGTTCAATTATATCATCCATATGAATTATCAAATTATTTTAATTGTAATAAAAAAAACCCTCCCCCCATCCAAAAATAAATAAATAAATAAACAACTCCAACAGTCTCACATTGATATTTGATCGATACTATATCACAATTCTAGAGTCATGGGGAGAAAATAGACACCTACTCACTATTGAATCTTTCCATGATCTGTCTTTATTTACTGAATGTATTTTTTGGTTCCTCCAAAATGTTAATTTTCTTAATTTAAGTCCTACATACGTCTACTTAAGTATTTCATGTCTCTTGTTGCTACTTTTATTGAGACTCTTTCCTATTACTTTTAAACAATTTTTCTATAAATTAGCATTACATTATTTATTTCTATACAATTTTATTGTTGATCACTAATCTCTTTAGTCCATTCTGAAAGTTTAATATTTCGTTGATTTTTTTTTAAAGAAAATTTGATTATTGTCTCGAAATATCTTTTTATTTCTGGAATGCTTTCTCTTCTTTTTTTATTATTGTTAAAAACTATTCTACTACATTCTATTGGCTGATATTTTATTTATGCTTTTTGTATGTGTTTCCTAAGGATAACTGTCATGGAGTTATCTCTATGAGGGTCGTCATAAGCATTGTGCTGGGCTGGAGCGACATGAGACAGTAGGTAACTTGTGATCTGAGAAAGTTAGAGGTGAGAAGGAACCTTTTGGCTGGTTTTCAGCATAGAAAATTCATTGAGGCACTTATAGTTCTGCTGAATATTAGGGAAGGAAAGAGAATTTGGACATGAAGATTATTTGAATCAGGGGATGCCATAATTCTCACTTTTAAAATGTTAGCTGTACTCTCCTAATCTCTCAAATATTCAGTTAAATTCTATCACACAGTGTGGGCTTGGATGTTGCTTGGGTAAGTAAAGAGAAAAAATTGTGTTTCATCTTTGGGTCAATTCAGTGGAAAAGATAATATAGAAGGCAAGATGTGAGTGTGATCCAGAGTGTACCATGGATAGGAAATTGAAAGAAGAGGTGACTATTAGATTACAAAATCATTCTACACTGCATCCCCCATTAGTATGAAGGATGTGAGTTAAAGTCTCATGCGTTGTTTCCTTTGTTGCCATTTAATTCACTCTCGGCCCAAGTGTTATACACTTATATTTCTTTAAATTTCAGCACCCAGATTCTTGACAATCTCTTTTAAAAAAACTATCCCTTGCTTCTTTCAATCTTAATGGATTAAAAAACCATTTTCATATTTAATTTAGCCTAAATCAATCACACTTAGTTTAGCATATATCAAACTTATAGAAACTTCTTTATCAATAAAGTAATAGACTCATATTAATAAAATAAAGACTACAACAAGGAGAACACTGAAGAATTTTGTCCAGAAAGTGGTAAGTATAATCAAAACTGGATTTATGTTTTTGCCCTGCCGTTTAATAGCTTTGAGACTTTGGGCAAATTAGTTAACTTCTCTGTACTTCAGTTTGATTACTTGGAAAATGATACTAACAGTGCCTAGGGATAGATGTTCTATGAGATTTAAATGAGATAAAACAGGGGTCCCCAACTCCCAAGCCACAGACCAGTACTGGTCTGTAGCCTCTTAGGAATCAGGCCGCACAGCAGGACGTGAGTGGTGGGCACGCGAGCAAAGCTTCATCTGTATTCGCAGCTGCTCCCCAATGCCAGCATCACCGCCTCAGCTCCACCTCAAATCATCAGGCATTAGGTTCTCATAGGATTACCGGTCCCAGGTGCCAGAAATGTTGGGGACTGCTGAGATAAAGTATATAAAGCAGGTAGCAGAGTGCATGGCACATGGTAACTACTCAAAAGTTAGCTCACGTTACCACATATCTGGACTAAATATAGTTGCCTTTTTAAAATTTTTATTATGTTAAAATAAATATACCAATAGGAAGTAAAGTCAGACTGGTAGAGACAAAAAGTATACTGTGAAATTCAAAGTTATAAAGCCAAGCATTTAAGAGTAAACTGTGGGCAGAGAATAAAATTATATATAGAACATAAACTGCAGGATATGGGTTCAAATTATTTATGGATAAATACATTTAAATAATTGATGTCAAATTTTCCACTCAAATGTATCATATATATATTATTATACTCTGAAATATAGATTTGGCATTTCTGAGAAGTTTAGTTGCTCTTAAAAGGAAATGAGGCACACCGATTACACAGTTACATTTGACAATTCACATTGTCAGCTCCCATACCTGTCTTCTGCTGTGGCAGTTAATGCCAGAACCATACATTCTGAATCACTCTCTTTTACTTCGCCGTTGCTGTTTCTGAGGTTATAAACAAGCTTCTTTCCAAATAAGTTTTCAATATCTGCAAATCATTTTAAAGTCTATTTTTAATTTTTGTAACTCAAAAAATTTTCATCAATATAGGTCAAGTTGTATTATTTGTAATTATTAAAATGTAAATTTTAGTCTTGACATAAATTTTAGGCTTTGCTGCCTACTGAAAGTGTTGCCACCAACCAATGCTAATATTTTTCTTATAATTATCTCTAAAATTATAATTTCAATCGATAATATGGTCATATTTATTCTTAATAAATTAATGACATCAAGGAGTCGATATTGATATCACAGCCATCTACCAGTATGTTCTATCTTGATAAATGACATGCAAGGCCTTAGAAAAAATAAATTTTATAACTTTCATTTGGACAAATAGATTTAAAAACTTAAAATTACTAAAATGCTTCTTTACTAAAAGTGAAAACAATCAGAAATTTCCAGAAGTAGCTATTTGCCCACATGCTTATAATAATTTAGATCAATATATTTTTATATTTAATCTGGAACTTTCTCTCCAACGCTTTATGGTTTTCAATTTTTATTTTGCTTAAAATCTTTTTGACACTCAAGAGGTTTCATATATTGAAAAATAAACGAAGGCTTTTTTTAAAGATACACATAGAGATTTCCAAACTGTGGGTTTACTGAGATGAAAGACTCTGCTTAATTCTTTTAAGAGCCATTGCCCATTCATTATATTCCCTAATTGCATGTATTTGAAAAATCAGGCCCAAGAAAAATCTTGTGTCTACTACCTCTCTATCAATAACAATGATTCTTATAAATGAAATAAAATTTTCCAAATGGATGGTTGTTCATTCTTTCCTTTATTTAGTGTTATTTAATAGTTTAAAGCCTGGAACTTATGCCCTGTCTCTGGCCACTTTCCATTTTCAAAAGTTTGGAATTGAGGCTTCATAGAAAACCGAATACAAAGGCTCTCTTATTATCTCCTGATCAAAGTATCATCTGAAACTTAACTACTATTGAATTTCAAACACAAACATTGAAAAAAGAAATAGATCTAATATTATCATTATTGCCTAAAAGGAAGTAGAAAGATTTTACAACAGATACAAATCAGACAATTAAAAAATAAGTTCTATATTTCTCTGTACTGCCTATTACTTGCTCCCTTTTGGAGCTATTCCTTATTCTCTTTATTTTGCCGTGTGAGGTTTTCTCTCTGAAGAGTTTCTTCCTCACTAATTGCTCACATGGATTAGATTCCCCAGCTGCCTCCCTCCCCTCTCTTTCTGGTGCCTTTCTGTACCACAGAGTAATGAACTTGGATAATTTATAAACAGTAACATAGAAAATAAGACATCGAATGTAAATCTTTTACATTTAGCTTCACATTTTACCTACACAACTTATTCCCATATGTGATTCACATTATTTTTACCCAATTCTACTGCTTTAGGGTAGATTCGTCAGACTGTTTTAATATACTATTTTAATTTAGGATGCACCTGCACGAATGTGTGCAAATATCCCCACATTCCACAGTTGATCAGTATTCTGATTCATTTAGGTGCTAACATTTTAATTCACATGAAATATTTCTAAGTAAGCAACTCTAGTGTGTTGATTTTGATTTGCTGGTTCTGCTCAAGTTTACAGAAAGAGAATAGTAAATCCTATCGAATCTGTCGGCAATGGAAAGGACAGTGGGCTCTTAGTTTCATTTGTGCTGTCATCTTGATAGATTTGCTTATATTATACTATTATATATGGGTTATGTGCCAAATGATGTCTTTAGATTCTGATTCCAAGGAAAACAGC
>NW_006439192.1:13374902-13400402 GCF_000325575.1 Pteropus alecto
GATAGAAATGAGGGGAGACTCATAGCTAAAGAATATTTAAGCGTCAAAATCGGCTACACATGTTAGTTTATTCATCTGATGAGACGTCATGGGAAGAGTTAGAGCTGGTCATGATTCAATGGAGTTTGAAAAATTTCCTCTGTGTTCCACTGGTTAAAGGGTTTCTTTCTTTGTGTCTCGGTACTGGGAATGTTTATGCCTTCAAGTCTGAGATCAGCCTCACAGAGTCTCAGCTTCACATAACATGAGAAAAGTGGGTGAGCAATCCTGAACACCCAAGAAGTACACGAAGTGGCTAAGCAGACAGAGGGGCTGGCATGCTGAATGACGAGCATGCTGAACATAGACCTAACACCTGGATGCCACGTAGGGATATCAATATCAGCAGAAGAGGCAGCAAGACAGGGGTCAGTGCTCAAAG
Organism: Pteropus alecto; assembly: GCF_000325575.1. Classification (NCBI taxonomy): domain Eukaryota; kingdom Metazoa; phylum Chordata; class Mammalia; order Chiroptera; family Pteropodidae; genus Pteropus; species Pteropus alecto. Next base: position 13,375,324 of record NW_006439192.1, read on the forward strand.
CCAGAGGGGTAGTTTGCAGGGGAGCCAGTGAGGGCATGGTGAGATACCTCAGAAACCCAGATCATACCCAAGGAGAATAGAATTAGAGGTGTGAGGAGGGAAGCTTCCTGAATTGACAAAGGGAGATACCCCAGAGTGGTCAACTAGATTTGATAGAAAGATCTTGAATATGTAAGAGTAAGGTATTTCACTACCAAGTAGCTTTGGAGTTTCATAAGCTAAATTTAATTACAGAGAAATAGTTACATCTTTGTACATTTGGGTGTATGACAATGTAAAATGTCAATATTATACTTCACAATGTTTTATACATGCAGAAGGCAGATTTTTCATTTCATCATAAATGACAAAAAAATCATTTCTTATTTATTAATCTGAAAGGTTATAATGAGATAAGCTTTTGTTCTTTGATTAAAAAAATATGATTTACAACACAAATCCTTTTGTATTTCTATTCTACTGTTAGATTTGAATCAAAGCAAAATAAAGTGAGATGTTAAATAAATATATTAAATCTACATTAAAAATATTCTTTCATGGTACAATTCTAACTTTCTTTGGTGATATTGATATGAAGGTCGGATTTACTGAGGGGTAACATTTAGTCTTTGAAACATCACCCAAAAGTGTGAGTAAGGTCTTTGTCTACTAATGAGCATTCTTTCATGCGAGTGGTTTTATAAAGCCTTGCACTGTGAATGGACCGTCAATCAACTCGCAGCTGCACTGAGGCCATCAGATGGCCGTATCCATGGCGACGTGCCAAAAATGGTGACACAAATTAATCCATTTGTGTGAAATTCTCAGTGAGAGTTCACTTTCATCTTCCAGAGACTACTGTTAGGAAGTCTGATGGTAATGTAAAATACTGAGTAAAAGCGAAATAGTGATGACTAGCCACAGGATCTTCTTCCCATAAACAGTGGGGCTTCTCCTTTTTATCTGCTAGAGATGATAGAGAACAGTTGGAGATTTGATATTGCCACCAAAATGTTCTTTTAATAAAAGTTACATTAATTTAATGCTCACATGTAGCCTCTTTTTTCACCTTTTCTCACCAATACCATTTACTCGGCCTTGAAAATAAGTACAGTGATTTACACAGTGGTACAAAATTAAAAAGTAATCTTTTATCTTGCTGTTTTATTGCTAACTGTATTCATATAACATGGCACACAAGAGATACCTTCAACATCAGATTTGATTGTTAACTTACTCTGTTATATGAATAGATTAAGCTGTCTTTGTGTTTTTTAGAAAAACTAAAAAAAAAGTTACTGAGTTTCTTCTCTTCCTTGTTAGAATCTTGTATTAGTCTTGTACCTAGATAAGTCTGCTCTTTCGTTACAACTTAAAGAAACATATTATTTTGTCTGGTGTTAGGATGAATTTACAGAAAGCCAAATTGTAAATTGTATTGTCAATGTTATTTGATGAACTATTAAAGTAAGGTAACTTTCCCCAAACTGAACATATATAGAAAATACTTCCTTTTAACTTGAAATTTATATTCACTACTCAAAGATATTCAAATGAAAACAGAAAGTAATGCATTTATGTTTTCTAGTTACTCCTAGGTTGGGGACCTGACTTGCATTTTTACATAAGAAAATAAAAGAAATTATTTTCAATTCTGTAGTTCTTAGCTTTTTCAAGTCCTACAACACTTCAAGAATCTAATAAAAGCTTTAGACCCCTAAGAAAAGTACACACATGTATGCATAAATTTGCAACATTTTTAGGTAATTCATGGACCAAAGGTTAAGAAGATGTTGATCAAATTCATATTTAAAAGTCCCCCTTAAATGTTCCATGGAAATTTCCAGTTTCAGTTCCAATATTAGGAGAGTTTGGAAGTTATCATTTCAATATTTACAAGAAAACACTGGACAAACTGAAAAGCAATACAGATATGTGAACCTAGACAATCACAGCTGACCTCACTTAGCTGGAGCAGAAGCAGCTAGAGCTAGACATTGATAGGAACACTTAAATGGTGCTTCTGATGAATTACTGGAGGCTAAGAGCCAAGCTTGAGACTGAAAAATTCCTGGAGGCTGCAGTCTCAGTAGGTCCTCAAACTTTTCTAGATTTATTTCAGAAACGTCATCAGGTTCTCAAGGTAAAGTTCCAAAAATGTTCCCCTCTTGGATTTGTCAGGGGGAAGAGGAAACTACTCATTGTGAAATACCCACAAAGCGCTCTCCATAACAAATGCCTGCTCTAGAGAAGACTTTACCAAGACGATTTCTAGCCAGAAAGAACATTTCTTCTACTCTGTTTTCAAGGCTGAGTAGATGGTATTGGTGAGAGAAGGTGAAAAAAAGAGGCTACATGTGAGCATTAAGTTAACATAATTTTTATTTAAAGAACATTATGGTGGCAAATTAAACCCTCAACTGTTTTCTATCATCTCTAGTAGATAAAAAGCAGAAACCCCACTGTTTATGGGAAGAAGATCTTGTGGCTTAGTCCATCACTATTTCTCCTAAGATTTGCCCAACTGATTTGAAAACTTATATTCTCACAAAAATCTGCATGCAAATGTTTATGCCAGCTTAATTCATAATTAGCAAAAATCTGGAAACCAGGATATTTCTTAAAAGGTGAATGGATAAACAAAATGTGGTACACCCCTACAATGGAATATTATTCAGCAATAAAAAGAAATGAAATATTAATCTGCTGCGGTCCAGCCACGACAGGATCCAGGGGGCCCCGACGGTGGGCAAGGCGTCGGCGCGGGAGACAGTCGACTACACAACTCAGAGGCGGTGTGACACTGTGATTTGAGTACAACTTTTATACTTTTTATTTTGGCATTTGATTATACTTTGTAGTTAAGGTAGCAGGGAGTTAAATTTCTGTGGTTAGGCGAAGCAGAAAATCTTCTAGAGTATATTATTATTAATGTTCATGATTAACTAGTACATTTTTCTCTCAATCATTAGAACAGAACTACCTGATGGAACAATCTAAACTTTTAATTCTTATATCTATTACGTAAGATACAGTTTGATTTAAGTAAAGGTGATAGATAGATGTATTCATAACAGCAAGCATTGGCTTGTGGGCAGACATTGTTCTTCTTTCTGCCTGAAGAAATCTTTTAAATGCTATTTGATTTATGCTATATCTAAAGTTCAAGCTGAACCTTTCTCATAGCTGCTCAAAAGTTTCCTTGGTGCAGTAATGAGGAAAATATTTATAAAAATCAGTTTTACAAAGCTGCTTTCATAAGCTAAGTTTCTGTTCCTTTGTTTTTTAAGCACCAAGGAGGTCCTGACCTAGCCAGCCTTTCTATGAAACTTAAACTACTATAGGGCACATGAATTCCATCTTTATTCAGTATATGTATACTATCTTTATTATAAGCTCCTGTATAAGGCAAAGGAAGATCAGGTAATCTTTTCATACTGTTACCCCCCATAGGTGGATACCAGTTTTCCATTTATCCCGTAGGCCATAAAAGGAGGCCCTTCCATAGTAGGCACAGGCTTATGAGTAAATTTCTTATCCTTTACTAATTTTTCTACTAACTGCATGGGAACAGGAGTATAAACTGGTTCTAGTAATTCAGCTTGTTATAATTTATTCATAACATCTTTAAGAGGTGCGTCAAAAGGAGTTTCTCTTAATAATTGTTCAAATAAAGGGTTTACGCATTCTGGACATGTCAGGGTGACTAGAGCTGATTCCACACGCGGGGAATTTACTATGTTTTCCTCAGAGCCAATTTTGAGGAAATCCATTTGTACAGCGTTTACACTTACTAGAATTTGTGCTACCCAAATTCTCCCTATTAATAGGATCATTTGTAAGCAACCAATTATCCCTAAACACACGCCACGTCCTCATTCTTGATGATGCATTCCTTGAAGCCTCTGTCCCCATCTCCGGACCTTGTCACGCAGTAGGGTAGAAAGAGGACGCGGCATTAAGCCATGAAAAGACATAAATAAACCTTAAATGTGTATTGCTAAGTGAAAGAAGCCAAGTGGAAGAGGTTTCTTTCACTTAGCAATACACATTCAAGGTTTGTTATAGTTAGAACCATAAACATACTTTATGGTTCTAATTATATGGCATTCTGTAAAAGGAAAAACTACAGATAATAAAAAAAGATCAATAGTTGCCAGAGGTTCATGGGGAAATGGGTGAGGGTTAAATAGGTGAAGCACAGGGGGTGAGTTTTTTTTTTTTTTGTCTTGTTTTGTTTGCTTTGTTTTTGTTTTGGATGGTATCAATTCTGTATAGCACATACTTTAGTGAGTACCTGATGCTGTACATTTGGCAAAACTCATAGACATTTATAGCACAGAGAGTGAACCATAATGTATCCAAATTTTACAATATTGTTTTGGAAGTTGGAGGATCTCAGGATGAGACCTAATGATCTTAAGTTATAAATGTATGGAACCACCTTACTGAAGGCGCAGGCAAAAAGGTGCTGACCTAAGTAATTTGAGAAATGAATGAAGTCTGTAAGACTAAAGGCAAAAGCAACTGCACATAGGAACTTTAGTTAATAAAGGTGATTCTTATTCAATTCAGATACTATTATACACGTATACCAGAAATGAACACTAAAGTAAATGGATGGAGAATTATGTGTGTTTTCATCACCTCTGGCCAAATGATTATCATTTTCACCTGGATTCCTGAATTGTTCTTTAACAAATCTCCTGAGTCATTTAAGACATTCATAAAATTAAATATTTAATTTTAAATTCCAAAATCCTCATCATATCAGCCACATTAAAATATTCCCACATCCCACATTAAAAGCAATATTTTGCTTTGAAAATATTTTTTAACTTACTAATGAAATTATTTGATAGTTAGACTTTACTATATAACCAGTTAAGATTTTTGAGAAAATTCATTGTTATTTATTAGAAACTATCGTATATATATATATATAGGATTTCTTAAAAGTGAGAAGAATCTGCCTCAAGTGGTTTGTTTAATTTAATAATGTATTTATGATTTTTATATTTAAAAATAAATAATATTAGTATATTATTTTATAGACATTCGATTAAACATTTGTTAATTTTGTTGTGGAATTCTTTCTCAATGGTCTTATGAGATTACTTAGCAGTATTTTCAAGTGAGAAAAACAAAACATGTAACCCTCTTAAGACAGCACAGCTAAGAAGTATCAGAGCCAGAATTTGAAACCAGGGAACCTGTTTCCAGAAATCTATTGTTTGTCATTACCCTTTTCTGAATACTCTATGAACATTATCCTCTTGGTGTTTAGATAATTGTTGTGGTTCATGCGCCTTGTGAATATGTTTGTTAACCTGGTGATTCTGCACAAGTATGTTACAAGGAAGACCAGAGAACTCTGCCAATATACAGAGCATCCCAGCTACATGATATTTCATGTAAAGAGTAACGCTATTAATTAACGGCAGTTCATTTTTAGAAGGCATCTAAGAATTACTATACTTGAAAAAATAGTTTTTAGATTGTGAATCAGCATAAACTGTGTATCAGACATGTTTTTTTAAAAATTACTGCTCTTTTTTCCTCACTGTTATTGGTACACAGCATGATATTGCAGATAAGAAGATGCTTGAATGTAAGTCATTCATCAGTGCTGTCGCCACATTTAGTAAAATGTGTTTTTTCCTTCTTTAATAACAAATGTCCCAGGTTTTGAGTTACTTATGTTTTGACTCTGGTCATGGTAGAGAATTTTACTCTGGGATGAATGCCAGTGACCATACACTGGTTCGTGCAACATAGATGCTATTTTTACTACTGTCGGCTCACATGTAATCTTTGGCTTTTGAGGTCATGTGTGGCATTTTTCTCCCCTGTTATATTTTTAACATTTCACTTCCAAGAAAGAATGTTCATTATCGAGGCATCTATCATCTTTACGATGAATTCTTGAGAGCTGCAAAATGTGGCCAAAATGTCTTCATCGAGGTAGTCAGTCAGTGAAAATTAATAAGGTTCTTATTTACTTATTTTTCCTTATTTTTATATTATTGTTAAATTTAAAGCAACAGTTCAGAAGTTTTACTAAATTTTAAAATTCTAAATGTTTTAAATAATTTAAATATAAAGGTAGATTATATATCTGTGAAACCTCTGATGATATGGATAGGAAAGATGAATACCATTATTCCTGTGGAGGCAAATATAAAATTGTAGTTCCTACTAGCTTTTACTCATTCTTCCATCTCTTACTATTCTCATTGCTAAACAGACAAAGTCTCTGTCAAACGTGACTTGAGAAACTCAAATAGCCCAGCTATTAAAGAGAGGTTGGTAAGACATCAGGCACTGATATCGAATGGCGTTTAGTAAGCCAATAAAATAGCACTTTTTAATTTTCATGAAAAGTGATCAGGTGAAACAACCTCATGGCAGAAATATGTACAGAAATAAATCCTTTAAGTTGCACCCAAAAGTGATTTGGTAAAAACTGTAGATGTTAGAATATGTATTAACTGAATGTTTTGTTGGGAAGTATTCTTAAAACTTAATATAGTGGGTAAGAAGTAACCTAATTCTTAATCAAGATTATGTCTCACTTAACTTTATAAATGTATAATTCTTAATGAGAATTTGGAGAAATTAGAACAAAAAACCACTGATAGACTAAATATGTAATAAATATAATAAAATAAATTTCACTTTTCTGGAAACCACAGAATAGGAATCTTTATATCTTCACTATGATTTTATTTTTTACATTTCCTGTATTCATATGAGAAAGAAACAAATGCTATATGTTATAATTTAATCAAGAAAGCAACATTCATGACATTTCACAGTAAAAAAATTATAGATTAAATTTAGTTGCCTGTATCTCCTAAATATAGTGTATTCAATTCTATAATGAAGATTGATACATTGTATTTCATTTGACATTTTTCAGTATCTACTATTTTCTAGACAAGTTCTTTCTAAACTAGAATGAAAGCGATGGGTAAGATTTGTCTTCCCATTGTACAATGACACACACAAATAGATGACATAGATACTGATGTTATGTGTGACCATAGACAGAAAGAATTGCTGGCCATGTGAGCAAAGATTGAAGAAAAATTCTGTTATCAGAGGAAATCAAGGAAAACACTACAGAGGACTTATATTTGAACTTATGAGTAAAAGCTTTGAAAGATGAATAAGAAATATAAAAATAGAAAGAAGGAATTTATTTGTTTGTTTGTTTGTTTGTTTAAAGTAATAGCCTGAGGGGAAAACTCTGTATCTTAAAAGGCTGAAAGTGCTGGAACTGTGACAGAAGCTGCAAGCCGAGAAGGCTGGAGCAGAAAATCATCCTAGAAGGCTGGTTCTGTGCTATGCTATGACCTGAAGCAGTAATATGGAAGAGATCTTTTTTAGTTTGGCTATTTTCACAGTTTTATACAATGCTTTCAACATTTGAAAAATGGCCATCTCATAACCCAGACAGCAGTGAAAAATATTTGTGTTATTTCTTTCTAATCCTTGTTTGCGATATATATATATATATATATAATTTTAAACATAGGAGTTACTAACTTAGATGCCTATTGAGAATAGACAGGTAATGGAAACAAGTGAAGTGGGCCAGGTGAAATATTTAGCTTTTCTCTTTGGTATAAGAAAAAAGAGCAAGTGTGATGGCAGATGACAACTGGCCCTTAGCCATAGTTTCAGAGTGGACAGTGCTGTGGGCAGTTACTGGGCTGCTGCCCCATTCAGAGGCTCTGGCAGCCACTCAGCTCCATGCACCCATCTTGCCCACCCACATGTTGCCGGGTCTAATTTCAGGAAGCCAGAAGTCAGGATTTTTACGTGACATCTCCCAATTTTTAAATGTTGACAAAGCTTTTACATTTTTTTTTTTTAATACTGTGTGAGTCAACTTTACAGTATAGCCAAGCAAAACAGGGCTGAAGCCTTATCGGACTGTAGGCTGCCAGTTTACTTTCACTGGTTTATTTTGCTGAGATCATGCACTATTCTCAATCTAATATCCTGCTTTTTTCTATTAATAATAAAGCACAACGAGATTGTTAGAAATTCAACAGCACTTTTTTAGAATGAAAAATTTTAATGCACAGAAAATTAGAATATATAGCAAACATACATATATTAACCACTCATATTTAACAATTATTCTTCTCTTATTTTTAAAAATAGCACTACACTGATTAGATGACACCTCCTTTCCTCTCTCTAATTACATTTCAGCTCCGCCTCACCAGAGATAACTATTTTAAAGTTAACATTCTTTACATTTAAATTTTGGTACTGCTATAAGTTATAAGTAAGAATTAATGTTTGTAGGTTTAAAAATTGTAAATAAAAGTCATTACACTATAATTTATTTTGCATCTTGTTGTTTTACTCAATATTTTATTCTAGAGAGATTTAATTACTATAAAGATCAGTTTATTAATTATCATGGCTATATAGAACAGCATTGTATAAACATATGTTTGTTCATTCTCTCATTGTTGAGCATTTAATTTTTTCTCAATTTCCCCTCAAAAACTATACTGCATTGGGTGTCTTTATATATAGTTCCTTGGATACATATGTTTAAGTTTCTCTAGAGTTTATAGTAAAAGTAGGATTTCTCGGTCCTGGTGGCGGGGGGAGGGAGGGGTGGTGTGTCTTTAACATTACCAGATGCAAATTTTAAAATTATAATTTAAAAATCTAAAAAATTGACTTCCCAAAGTAGTTGTACAAATTCACACTCACCAGCTGCCTGTGAGTTGCTTTTCCCCTTTTTTTGTCAGGTTTTAGTGTTTTCTAAATTTAAATTTTTATCAATTTGATGACTGAAAAATCAAGTATTAGCGTGATTTTACTTTAAATTTCTCCAAAGACTAGTGAGTTTGAGCATCTTTTTACATGTTTATTGGCCATCAAATTTCCTCTTCTATGACTTTGGCCATTTTCTTTTCCTTTTTATTGATGTCTTAACACTGAATTCTAGAATTCTTTAAATCCGTTATAAATCTTTTGTTAGCTACACATGTTGAAATTTCAAAAAATTGATCAGTCTTGCCTTTTTGTTTAGGCCGTTGTAGCTTAATACATCTTTTTCTAAAGGCAGGACAACATTCTCCTATATTTTATTTGTTTTCCACATTTAAGTCTTTAATCTCCCTGGAATTTATTTTGTGTGTGGTGTGATATAGGGATTTGAGTTCCTCATTAATAGTCAGTTGTTTCAGCCCCATTTCTAGCCTAATCCCATTTCCCATCCTGCCAGTTGCTCTTTTTCTAGAATATTTATTATCTCTCCTTTCAATCTACCTTCCATGCTAAGAAATAGACAAACTTAAAAGACAAACAATGCTCAACATATAGGCTTCGAAGCCTTCCAATTCAGGGCATTTTCTAGTCTTAGCTCATGGACACCTGGAACACTGACAAAGTGGTCACTAAATCATCACAATACAAAATGGAAAAAAAATAAAACCCTTCAATGGAACAATCCTTAAGACATCATAGAGGTACAGCGGTTAAGAAGTTTCAGTTGATTAAACATTTTGTTTCAGCTATTTGATGCTAGGTACTAAAATCTAAAATTTATTATCCCTTTCCATGAAAAGAGGAATGAGTTTTTATCTGTTTATCTTACACTGAGAGCTTCATAATATGTCAAAATCTGTACTATGAAAAAAATTAGGTAAAGTATTTTTATTGATTACAATTGCTGTATTTATTGCCTCTTCTATAACAGCTTTGTGGAAAAATTAAAACTGTTCATCTGTATAGTTATTGCCTCAGATGATGTGAGACTAACCCATACAAAATTACATAGTAAACATAGAGTCCTTTTATTAAATACATAGTTTAAAATCAGTAAAGAGGCAAAAACATTATCTATCTTTAGAGCTCTTAACTAAGGAATTCTCTCAATTATGAAATATTGCAATGCTGCAATCTTTCTTTGCTCAAATCCTGAAGATGTCAGTATTCCTTATTCTACTACAGGCATTTTTCACTCTTACTGACTTGTGAATCCCTGTCTGCTTCATCTGCTGTGGTCCATGACACCTGAACTACCTTGTCATTCATCATCTCAGAGAAATGATCGATTTCAGACCAGTCTTCTTTATGTAGATTATTTTCCCATTTTTCCCAGTTATTGAGGCTCATATACAGCTAAATGACCTCTGCTCAGTTGAACTCAGATTTCACTTCTTCAATCAACATAAGATTTATATGTCAGTTCTTTTGTGCTCTGGATCATTTGATCAATAAAGTGAAAAACGTTTAACAGTTTTAATTAACGCCTCCTCCAAGGAAGCTTAATGTCAGTTAGCATTAAGACTGTTAATATGTCAAAATTCACATTAACAACTTTACTTTTGTTTTAGCAAAATATACTGTCAAGACGCAGTCCCTTCGGTATATGTCTTTTTTTCTCTCAAATCTTACTTCCCTCAGGCAGCAGCCTGGCGTATTATTTGAGAAATGCTTTCCCCCTTAAGGCCACTAAAATATATCTGCATCCTTTCTTTCTAGGTCTTGCTCCACTTCTCTAAGCAGCGAGCTTCACAATGATAGACACTAGGGGTGAGTTTGCAGTTTTTGGAGGGGTATTTTCAATTCAGGAAACCTATGGGGTTGCCTGCATTTTGGGCAGCAGACCTTGCAACATAGCTGGGAGGAAATCAGGGAGCAAAGGGCCTGTGGCGTTGGCTGGAACTTGTGTGCCGCCCACAGGTTTTCAGCGTGGCTCTGTCCGTAGCACTGTTCGTGTGGTGTAACTTCGCTGCTGCCCGCAGTCCTGCCGTTGGCCATTATTACCGCAGCCTGGGTAGATGGTTTGAAATCTTAGGCTAGGTGAGATTCTGATCTCAGCAAGTGACTGCAGCTTATGACAGCTTTGTCCACAGGGAAGTTGCTGTTTTTATAGAGATGGGAGAGCAGAAATCAAACCTTCGTGGAACAGAGGCTTAGCGAGGGTTTAGTTTTAAATGACTAGTGCCAAGCTTAGATGAGCAGTGTAGATGGGCTATAACAAAATCTATCCTGCATGCAGGGTTGAGGAGAGATCTGTGAAGAAGAAAACATTGGCTTCGAGTGGCTCCACAGTGGCCTAGAGACACGCCCCTTCGTGCACTCCCAAATTAAATATAGATAGTGACTCGCACATGAGGGAGGATGTGCAAACAGCCCTGTGGCGGTTTCACGAGGCAGTGCAAACAGCCGTGGGGTTCAGATCAGAGACATGCTGCAACAGGAATGTGGATGCTGATTCCACTGGGGTGCCAGAAACACTGACCTCAGAGGGAAAAGGAAATTAAGCAATTTCTAATATAGTGGATAGAAAAGAAAGGCACCTGGGATAAGTTTGGTGACTAGAGTGCTTCTTTGGCATATTTCTAAATTTTCCAACGATGCCTTCCTTCACTCTGAGAGGGAAGGCAATAAGCGCATGTAGATTTTAACCCCGGAAATGGTCAAAATGCACCTTTTGCTCAGACTCCTTCCTATAAAGTTGAAGTTCACAGACCGTGTATTCTGGGTGGCTGACCTAGAAGGACTGCCCTCCTGGAAAAGGTAGAGCTGAGGTTTCCTCCACCTCCCTCCTATACGCAGATCCCAGAGTGCTCTTGGCTGATGTATGGTAAGTACGGGATTCTGCTAGAGTGTTTATCAACAAAACTTCTTGGGTTCTGGGAGTATGATTTTTCCCTGGATAATTGTTTTTGAGTCTGAGGATTGTCTTATGTTCTAAATTTAATGGGTATGAAGCGATAGCTATGATAATCTTATGGATAATCATGTGAGTCCAATAACATTTTGGAGTCTTTACAAGTGGGTCTTGGGAGAGTCATGGAACTGAATAAATACGACAACTTCTGAAGCCCAGAAGGAATACCTTTCATTCTGGTCAGAGGCTTCCCAGGCTGTATTTACTGAAGAAATGCCAGATTCACTGAGAATCCCTCTGGCAGAGATGGAGCAGAATAAAATGTTGGGAGCGATATGTTTTTGATTTTGATTTTTTTGAATTTGACTCATGAGGTAAAAATAAAAATGATTTCATGCCTTTTTTTCCCACCATGTACTTCCTGTATATCTTTAAAACTAATTTTAATTTTTGACTAAAATTTATTCCTTAGAATTTGATAATTGAGAGGGGGTTTATAATCAAATTCCAGGCATATCTATGTTACTGTCATTTAACTACATTGCAGAAGGTGACCAACTGGTCGCAGTTTGCCTGGGATTGCTCTGGTTTTAAAATTGAATGTCCTGCATCTCAGAAACCCCTCTGTCCCAGGCCATCTGGGATGACTGATCACCCTTTCTGATAGGCTCTGTTGGAAAAATGTGGCTGGACATACTTTGGGGTGGGACATAGAAAGAGCAGACTTTTGGCTTTGGGAGTAAGTTGGATTTGAAGTAAATTTAATTGGCATACCATTGGGATCGATTTCAGTGCTTGCACTGGACTAAATTGCAGATTTCCTACCAGAATTGCCTAGAGGACATTCAGGAGAACTGTGATGGCGTAGGAAAGGCCACCTGAGAAGGTCAGGCAGGACTGTCCTGATGGAGGGCTGGCTGTTCTCAGCCCCGGAGGAAGAGGGCCCTACTTCAGGTTGACCATTGGCTCAATGACAAAACCCGAAGGATGAATTCAGAGAATAAAAAGCTGGATAATGTTAACAAACAGTTCCTTCCAGGTTTTGTTCTCTCTTGTGAAGGCCACGTAAGCCCAACCCTTCTAGTCTTCTTCTCCGCTCTCACAAAAGTATCTCACACCGTTGATAAAAGAGTTTGGAAGGAAAAACGCTCCTGCATAGTCCCGCACTTCCTATTAAGATCCCATCTCCAGCTTAAAGAAAATGCTCTGGATCAGCACTACTCTGAGTGCTCTGCTGGGGGGGCGGGGGGCAGTGTCAGCATCACCAAAGCTTGATACGAATCCACATTTGGGGGTACCATCCCAAACCACTGAATCTGAAACCTTGGGATCCAGGAATCTAATGCTTCAGGAAGTACTAACGGTGATTCTTATGCAGTTTAAGGCTTCAGATACTGCTCTAGACTGTGGAAAAGCCTGTGAACACCTTGGAAGTTCGCAGGGGTCTAGCGTTGCTGGTGACAGATGGCATAAATCCAGTTCTGTGGTTTAGTATTAAGAAGCTGTCTTCCCAGATAAATATTTTTTTACCTTTGTTATGGGATGCAGTTAAGTTCCCAGAAATTGATATTTTTGGTCTTGTTTTTATGATATTTGAAGTGGGACCAGAGCCGTGTTTAGTCTAGGGTGAATTATTTCTTCCTTCTGAGGCAAGACCCTTCTGAATCCTCTGCCTGAAACTCTGTGGGTCACTGTCTGCACTCCAGTGGGAAGAGGTAGTGTTTCCAGCCCTGTGAGAGCTCTGGGCTTTGTTGCCTATGATGCTGTTGGGTGGCTCTTTCCATGTATTCAGTCATTTCTTCACACTCATGAGCTGTTAAGGACTCAACCCACTGCTAACAGGGCACTCTCTGCAGAACTGCAGATTCTCCCTGAGCAGCTTTCTTCTCTCCGGCAGCCCGCCCTGAAAATGCTAGCCTCCCGGACTCCCAGTTCTATCACTTCAAATAGGGGAGCATGCTGGCTCGCCTCAGCGCCCCCATCCTACACAGGGCCTGGGGATTCACTGAGGGTGGCAAACTGGTGAACTTTCAACCACCGTGTTCACTTCATTTGTTCTTAACTCTCAGGGATCACATTTCTTTGTTGCTTGATGCCCATTGTCTTGAAATTCATTATTGCAGATAGTTGGCCTTTTTTTTTCATTGTGTCAGGCAAGAAGTTAAATCTGGTCTCTGTTACTCCAATTTAACATGAAGTAGAAAAAGTCGCAATGATATTTTAGTGATAATGGCAATGTACTCTTTTATACAGACTTATATTTCTATTTTTATTTTCCCACATTAAATTTAGGGTTAATTTATTATATTCCTCTTCAATATCCTTCAGGGACTTTTATCCAAATTGCACTACATTTTTAGATTCAGAGAATGAACATCTGTCATCTCATTTATGAACACACTCAGGATGCACACATAACACAACTCTAGGGAGCACCATTCAGATTGTGTTCTGTAGGGGTGGCCCCTCCTGGAGCGAAGTCACAAAATGGTACCAAACAAAATGTACTTCTCTACTTACTGAATCTTTTAAATATATATACACACATATATTAACTTTAACATTTTCTTCAAAAATTTTATGCACTTTAAAAAATTTAATTCATAGCCATTTTATACTTTTTTTTTTCGTTCTTGCTAATACCTTATTTTCTGTTTCATTATTTGCAGTTGCTGATGTAAAGGAACATTACCGGTTTTAGTATCATGACCTTGCATTTCTCAGGCTCACTTACTGTTGTGACCACTCCAAAGATGCAGGATGGTCCCCTACCCCAAACTGGACTCAAATGTCCAGACTGATAATGCCACACACACATCAAGAGGGTATGACATCGAGGTCTCTGGAGAGAGCAGGGCAGGCCTCTCAAACAGGTCCAGAATGTCTTGAGGGAGCCAGGAAAGGAGCCAGCCAAGTGAATGAGTGAGTGAGTGAGTGAGTGAGTGAGTGAAGCCAGGAAAGGAGCCAGGCAAGTGAGTGAGTGAGTGAGTGAGTGAGTGTGTGTGTGTGTGTGTGTGTGTGTGTGTGATGGGAGGACTTACTTGGTTTGAATCTCCATAGGCACCAAAGGAGAGAGTACCTAGCCTTTCTTATCAGCTTGCCCAGATGTGAGGCATGCGGAAAAGGTAGGTGTTAGGCTTAAAAGTTGTCGGCAGTTCAACATCAAAACAGTAGAATCGGGCTCTTTATTACACTTATTATATCTAAGAATTTATCTGTTGAGAAACTCAGGTGAATCTATCTCATGGGATTTCTTTAGTAAGGACCAGGTCATCTTGAAATAAGGACAATTTGATCTCTTTCTATCCAAAGCAAAACACATTTCTACCTTATTCCTAGTCCTCAACCATTTTCCAAAATATCCGGTAATATCTTGAGCAATAGCAGTGCTAACTGGTATTTCTGACTTTTAAGAAAAAGTAATTTTAAAAATTTTTCATTAAATATGGTGATATCTTCTAATTAATTTTGCAGCTAGTCTATATCAAGTAAAGAAAGTTCTCTTCTGTTTCTATTTTTGTTAGCATTTTTATCATAAGTGGGTATTGAATTAAAATTCATATACTTTTACCTAATATTTTAGATGGTAACAGTTCTTAGTCAATTATGTGGTCAATAGCATTGATAAAATTTCTGCTACTAAGTCATCTTTGTTTTCCAGTAATAAAATGCAAATAGATATATTTCATTTAAAATATTATTGAAATTGCACAACTAATAATTTATTTTGGATTTTGATTCCATATACATAAGATAAATTGTTATATATTTTGTATGTGTACATATTGTCTGTATCTGAGTTGTTTACCAAAATTATACTAGCTTTACATATTGATATAGGAAACTCTTTTTTCCTTTATAATCTCTGTTTCTATAAATTAAAGATTATTTGTTCTTTAAAGTTTGTAAGAACTCACCAATTAAACATCTGGACTTAGCGCTCTTTTTTAAGGTATGCGTAAATAGCTGAAGTTTTTTATTTGCATTTTGATTTCCTTAATACTTACTTTGATTTCAACTTTTCCAGTTTTTCTTTTGATTCTCAATATTTTAAAAATCTTTTCAGAAGTACATACACTTTCTTTGGACTTTCAAATTTTTTTTACGAATAATTATGCACGATAACTTTTTAAAATTAAAAATATGTTATGTTATGTTATATTTTTTATTTTTCTTTCCTTCTTTTTGTTTACATGTCTTGCTAAAGATTTATCTTGATCTTTTTTAAAGATCAAGTCTTCTGTTTTGCCAATATTTTGTAGCTATTTCTATTCTGTTCCTTATTGGTTTCTCTGCCTGCCCCTTTCCCCCATCCCTTTCTTCTTTCTTGAACCTCAAATGCAGAAGTTAAATTAATCATGTTTCCGGGGTCAATGCACATATGAGCATTGAGCCACACAAGTCACCTTTGCTTATCTGCCTGTCTGAGCCAGTTCTCCACAGAATGGCCTGAGGAAAAGGCATTCCAGCTAACATGTTATTAGGATACGCAATCCCAGGGGACAGAAGTTAGGATAAAGGAGAAGAAGGCGGGGGAGGAGGGAGGCAGAGGAAAAGCCAATCTGAGGCATCAAGGAAGTCTGATTATTTGATCTTACGAAATATATCTTCCAAGAGGCTGTAGAAATGATCGTTTCTCAGAACATCCCATGTGAAGGAGAATGGAAAGAACTGATCTACTGGCTCACATTTCCTACTGGTCAAAGTGAGTGGTGTTAAACCCTTGCTTGGGTGTTGAAACATTTTGTACAGCTATGTGTTAATAGGGCAGCTCTCCGTGAGGAGCTGAAGGTGTGCATAATGGACACAACATAAAGTGCCACTGGGCTGCATCCGTGTGAGGTTGGTCAGTCTCACAGAGTTGGACTCTACAGCAGCAGCTGGGGCAAAGCAAAGTGGCCAAAAGCCCCCAACAGGTAAGGCTCAGAGGATCTGAAGGGGACTAAAGACATGACTGAAACCCTTTCTTTCTCATCTCTCTATTCATTTGCTTCTGTACTTGCGAAGTCACATTTCCAGCTCCCCTCATGCAACATGCTTGCTACATGCTACTGAATATATGTGTCATAATGAAATTGTGTTTGCATGCATATGTGTGTTTTAATTTACAAAGATGGCTACAAGTCTTTATCTACTTTTACTTTTTAAAAATGTTTACTTTTTCCACTCAGCACTACGTTTCTTAATGTTGCTTAGGATACATGTAATTTTAAAAGAGACCAAATCTAATATCCCTTCATTAGTTATGATGTTTGCTGAACTCTTTGGTTTTATTGCTATATCATTTATGGTTCTCTGTGGCAGACCATAGATTTTATTCTAGCCAATTTAAGCAGAGAAGGGTGTATTATCCACAAGAAAGTCAGGTACCTGGCTTGGATACTGCGTAATGGGGCATAGAACAGCCACAAAAAATGCCTGTTTCACAGCACTGCTCCAGGGGAACCGCACCATGGATGCTACCTGCCATGCAGCATCCAGGTCTTTGGGGACCAGAGGCTCTGACATCTGCCTCATCTTTCCCCAAAGAACTAGGCCTCCAGCAGACAAGCCAGTCCTCCGACGACTTTACCTCCAGGTCTCATGTAAATATGCCTGTTTGGCAGAAGCCAGGTTCCACATAGAACTCTGGGTTGTAGAAAAAATACAGAAAATGCAGTTGTTAGCTTTCCGAACTTGATAGTTCAAGAATTCTACCGGAGCGTATTATTGTGTTCGAACGGGTGCTAAGTGAAAATACAGTGTGGATCACAAGATCAGAAGTGTGAATGTGAGCAAATATTATCTATTCCTAATTTGGTAAAGAGCTTTTTAAAAATTTTTAATGCCTGTAGGGATTTATCAAATGCTTTTTATGCACCACAGCCTCTAGGTTTACTGTATGACTTTGTTATTTGTTAAGTCTTTATGTAGGAAAGAGAGTGTATGGGTGCAAGAAGCAGAGCTTGGACCAGACTGTGCTTTGGCTCCTCAGTTGCCTTGCTAAGCAATGTAGTTTAGGTCCCAAAGAATGGGAGAGGACTAGACAGTCCGTTTTTTCATAGGTACATTAAGTCACAAGGCAGGTTAATGAGAATGAAATGTTTAAATGTTTTGAAATATTCTGTTAGAGTAATGTGGTTATTCTTCAAAATGGTGAGTTATCTTGAGAGGATTTCTGATGTTGAAGCATCCTTACATTTCTGGGCAAACTCTATTTAATCATTATACATCATGTGTGTGTGTTTTCTAACAGTCTTCACTGTTTTCTTTTTAAGTTATAGTTAATGTCTACCATTTTTTCCATGTCTTTATGACCTACTCATAAACATCATTTTGTTACATTTTAATTATTTATAATTTTTGCTTTTATAAATAACTCTTGAAAATATATATATTTTACCCAAAGTAAAACTATTGGATGCTAAAATGTTTTGTGAAAGAGTTGTACCAAACTAGTCCCACCAGCAATGTGAGTGTCACTATTTTGCTGCACCATTTACAGCATTGGATATTTCATTAAAAATGTGAATAAAAATCCTTACTAATTGTAAAGGCAAGAATAGTTGTTTGAATTTTTATTTTGATTATAAATAGGACTAGATATTTTCCCAAATGTTTAAAAATCCAGTATTCTTTTTTCCTTTTTAAAACAAAAATTTATTAAAATCTTACATATATACAGAGAAATGCTCAAACTTAATATACAACCATATGTAGAACACACCTAATGACAACAGAATGCACGTTCTTCTCAAGTACACATGAAACATTTTGCAGGATCAATAATATGTGATGCCATAAAATAAGTCTCAAAAATTTAGTTTTATACTTGGAAATAACATTTATATTACTTATTCTTTAAAATTAATATATTTCTCCACTGCCATTAGAATACTTATTTGTATTATAGAAAAGAGTTCCTTTCTACTACAAAGATACTTTCGATCTTATTTTAAAACCGAAACGCCAGTTTAAAGATGATGTCACTTAGCTAAAAATACTAAAATTCACTTAGGTTCCTTGGAACTAATTTTATTAGCTGATTTTTGTTATGGACAATCAGGAGTCCTTTTAAATGTTATTTCCTCTTCAATATACGACTTTCCACTAAGTAGGACCAAATGTAGATTCTGAAATCTATATTATCTTAGTATTTAGGAACTGTTTAGGGAAAGTCCTTGTCTTGTATCCTGAGTGTCTGTGAATGCCATTCAATTTAGAAGGCACACCTAAAACCAGAAACAATCGAATGACTGCTTTTCCCCCTACTTGCTGTGACTAACAGGGAGTGTTTTCATCTTCACAATATGAGGAAATCTCATTTCTTTGGAAAAAATTTCCAATGTTATCTCTACTCGCATTTCTTAATGAGAAATTATAATGGCAAATTTGTTTTGAAAATAAGGATGATTTGATGTTATAAAGAATCGTCTTTTTTTTTTTTTTTTAAGACTTCTGATGTAATGTTAAGGGCAGATTTATTTTAAATAGCAATGTGACCAGTAAAGCTTGAAAAATTCTCAGCCATGTGTCCATGGAGTGTTTATAAAGTCTATTCAAGTCTCAGCTTCATGCCCCATTGCAGAGTTACCATTTGAGACTAATTACTTTCAGTATCTGAATTCAATGTTGTTTTTTTTTTTTTCTTAAATTCAAAGCAGTTTGATTACTTTTGTTTTTCTCAAGATTCAAAAGAAAAATATGTTCAGATGCTGGATGTTTTATAAATAGGATATTTTCTTATAATGAACTGAATTAAAAGGTTTAAGAAACTATGTTAAAATAGAAGCAATTTCTCATTTGGGTGACTTTTATGCCAAAATGAGAATACCTAACAATTTCCTCTAATTATGTGGTTTTATTTTCAGAATGGAACACAGATAGGCGTCAATTATTGACATTCATATATAAATAAAAATGTTTTTGCCTGATTTGGCCATAGTGAAATTTATCAAATAGAAATTCTATTCATTATAAATTAGGTTATAATAACTTTATTCTTATAGGAATTTAAACAGGAAATTACATAGACAAGCAAAGATATGGTCAACCCAGAAAGAGTAATATAATAATTCAGTGTGTTAAAGTAGTGATAGATTATTATGTATGCAAATGACCTAGAGAGAAATACATGGAGGACACAAGCAAATTCACTGGTTAATTTGATTAGAAATAACAAGACATTTGTTTGTGTTATATGAATAACATGATTGAAATATTTATTTTCAAGAATTGTGCTAATATTGTGAAAACAGACCACCTCTTGCACTTATGCTTGATATAAAAAAAAGAGCCCAGATTAATCTACATATTGTACTTTGTTTCCTCCCTCTTTAAAAAAATTTTTTTTTTTTTTTTTTTTTTTTTTTTTTAGTGTTTTTGGGTTGTGTTGCTGCAGATTCGAAGTTCCAAGTAAGGGGTACGAGGTAAGAGGGTATGAAGCTCTGGTGGTTGGAAGAAAATGCGGGGCAGTTGGAAGAAAATGCGGGGAAACCGTAGGCAACTGCGACATAGCTCTTTATTCCAGCAGGGCAACAGCCAACCTCACATGGCAGTGGAGCCTTTTATACACAGGTTAAACAATACTGGCACACTGCCAGATGATGGAAGCCCGCGCATGCGTACCAGGCACATGGTTACATAAGGGAAGAAGAGCTGACTCACTTCAACCGGAAGTTGCTAATGGTGTCGGGAGGGGCCTGACTGCATCCCTCTTTCTTAGAAGAAAGAGGCACTAGAACATCTTTAAAAAGAATTTCTGCATTACTGAATTTCTATCTTCAAATTTTCCTACAAACTTCTATGTTCTCTTACTATTCTTTTACAACTTCCAAACTCAAAAAAGCAAAACACCATAGCCTCTTAGCCAGTTCCAACTAAACAGGGTTAGAAATGCTGTATGAACCGGTAGAGTGATGTGTTGGTGTCTCAAGGAATTGTATTTTTTTTCCCAATTATAAAGCCTGCTGAAAATATTATGACTCTCTGTCTTATCTGTAGATGCTCAGAAGCTTATTTAATTTTTATTTATGCAATCACTTTATAAAAGGCAGCATAGGCTTAACGGAGAGTCCAGGAGCGAGGACATCTGAGTTCTGAAGCCGCCTTTCCTTCTGGGTGTTTGCTTGATTTGAGCGAATTAAGATGCCTAACGGGAACTGTTCTATCTGAAGGAGGTAAAATAGGCAGGCCTGCTGACCTCACAGAGTTTTGATGGGCCCCAATTTAATAATGTATATTTGAGCATGTGCTTGGAAAACTGAAAGATGCTATAAAACTTTAAATTTTCTAAATTGTTCTTTTTTGTTTAGCAGTTACCTCGAAGATTTCCAGAGATCGATATTACTATGAAGTTTAGTGATTACGTGTTTAAATCATTGTCAGACTGATCTACCCTCTTTTACCTTCCTTTTGGTTATTCAACTAAAGGTATCTGCTGTTAATTATAAATAATAAAAATTGAAAATGATTATTATTATTTTTTCAGTAATTTTTATGTGCCAGATATTTTCTATGTGACTTACATGCATTATCTCATTTAATTCTCACAACATCCCATGAAGTAGTTATTCTGTTGTTATTCCCAGTTCCTGGGAAGTAATGAACTTATACCTATGCCTAAGTACTTGCCAGTGCCTCAGCTGAACAAGCATAAAATTTGAAAATTTTAAGAACCATCAGAGATTATTAATTGTCTTTTATTTATTTCCTTTATTTTTTATTGCTTTAATTTTCCAGGTATTCTCTTCATGAACAAGGGGATTATACCTCAGCCCTTGATCCCCTACAAAAAACCCTGCCTCTCCAGGCACTATCCAACTCAAACTTATGAAGCAACGTGTATGGTTGTTACTTATACTCATTAACAATTGTGGAATAATATTCAGTTGCCTGATAAAGCTAATTTAGCTTAAGATAATTTTCCTTACAGAAAATAACCGGTAAGTATGGGAATTAAAAACGTAACCTTGGTTTATTTTGTCTGCAACACCAAGATTTATTAATGGCAATCTTACAATGCAGCTAAACAAGTATAACTAGTATGTAGTAAAAGAAAATAAAATTCCACCAACATTTTTAAAATTTAAAAGTAGACATATTTGCAACACTTTTTTCCTGCAAGTAGAATAAAAAAATTTTGTTCAGTTTATGTGAGGTCTAATAACACTGAAATAAAAAAATTTTAAACCTAGTGAGAAATATTCTCCAAGAATATTGATGGTACAATCATTTTAAAGCTTGACATTTTACAAGTGTGCAGATCGGAATGACGTGTTCTGGAGTAACTATATCACAAATATTAGGAAAAATGTTTTTCAAGTTCATTAGTATGCAAAAATAAAAATTCTAAAGTAAACAATTTAAATAGTTATGCTTGTACCATGAAGTATTTTTTACAGAAGATTTCATTTACATGATTACATATTTTAGTTCCTTAACAGAATTTGAAGTTTTCATCTCTAACTTTGTTATATTGAACTCTTTGTAGTATATTTTTCCTTTCAAAGTTTAAAATGTTTTTCACTGTATACCAAAGTGAGAAGAAGAAAATACACTTTTGAGTTTTTACTTTGTTTTCCAGCCAGTATTCTCTGGAATTGTTCTTGGAATATTTATCATAAATTAAGCATTTGTCACATGAAAGAGATGGCCATTATGCACAATTATCCTATTTTTTTTTCCTAGAGAAAATCTTATTTATGGCATCAAATTTAGATAAATCACACCATAATATAGTCAGTAATCTTTATCAGTACTCAGAGGACCAGAAAATGAAATAACTCAAGGCAAGTTGGGTTTAGGCTGTAGGACATTACTAATATTGGAAAGCAAGGTTCTTGTATTTGGTTAGAAAGAGATGAACCCCCAGACACTGCTCCTTCTCATTTATTTTAATAACATTATGCTATTCCTTCCTCCTACAGTTCTGTTAGATTGCTTGGGAGGGCTCTCAATTTGAGGTGTGAAGAAGGAATAAGCACTTTCATTGCCATCTGCAGATGAATCTGAGGTAGGGAGTCATGTATTGTGTATTGTGTGAGAACAATTATTTTGTAAGACATCAGACTCGAAGTTCTAAGATTTGGAATGAAGGGAATTGGTATAGCATGTGTCACACCAAGCAGAAATAAGACTTTAAAAAACCGCTTTGTGTAAGGCTGGCTGCCTACCTGACTGGCTGTCTATTCCAGGCTTTAGAAGTTTGATCATAATTTTCAGTTGAGATCCAAAGATCTCTCTTTAATTATATCAGGAGGGGCTCTAAACTCAGCACCCTATAAGGACAGCAAGAATTAATAGGCTTGAATTCTGGTTCTAGCTCTGCTACAAATTACATTTTTACTTTGTGCATGTCTCTTGGCCTTTCTTTCTCTTTTTCTGTTTCTCATTTCATGAGAACTTATTCAAATGAACAGCAGCAGATGTGCTCATTTCCTGCCATCAGATTAGACTCACTGTGTGCTTCCCTTAGAGTCTAATAAAGAATATTAGAGTATAGGACTGCAGGCAGACTATGGGGCTAGCAACCTCTCTTACATGGCCTTAATTTTTTCCAGGCTTTAATATCTTACTATGTAAAGTGAAATAATTGGATGGGTTGGTATTTATCTAAGATTCCTCCTCTCTTCCTAAAACACCAGTGCTAGTTTATATAATCCATCAATTGATGTACACATAATACTCATTAGAACTTTTGCAGGTCTTTATATCTATTTTTTTAAGATGCCAGAAAGCCAGATATTTATTTATTTTTGGAATAGAAGCAGGGTTGGAATGTTCTGTTCTTAGCATTTGAAAATCATACCCCTTATCCTTCATGGAGAACAGGCAAAGCTCTAACAGCCTTTAATTAAGGCAGGGCCTCTTATCAGCATTCATGGGGACTTCAGGGTTGCGGCTGGGGAAAGGGGAGTTACTTTTGAGTGGGAAGGTAGATTACATTGTTTTGAGATTAACTTTATCCCTTGGCTCAGTAGACATCCCTCTCTAAGACCTTGGAATGGAGATGAAAGTACAGGATCACGAGCCTTAATAAAAAAAATGGGATAAAATTTTCTCAGTCACAGCCCTTGAGGAGCAATCCCACCATTGCCAGAGGTATCGAAACAGCAAAGGACGTAGTGCAGGGTGTGGATGAACCACTCTTGTCCTTGGTTCCTTGGACCGCAGGCATTCAGTGACCAAGTCTTATATCTGATCTTTGTGAAACAGTAAGACGAAGAAGTTATCTTTTGAGAACACTGCTTCTAACAATGTAGAGTGTAGTATTTGCTATCTCAATTCCATAATTTCAAATTCTTATTTTAAATTAGAGTCACCCAAAATTCTCAAAATTTCAGTCCTTCTTTGGGATTTTGATGAGCTGATTTTCTAATGAGGCATTTCCTATTTCCTGTGGATAGCTGAATGAATTCAGTGTGGGTGGGTTGGCCCACTTGGGAAGGACATGGTGCTAATGAGACCCAATCGGTGCCTCCATGTGGGGCAGGAGATGGTGCTTTTGTTCCATAGCCACAGGGTACAGATCCAGCTTAGTAATTGTCTCCCAGATGCTTGGTCCACAAAGGAATGAGATGAGAAAGTGTGGACCAATCATGAAACCCCATCATCACTCCTGGGATAGTAGTCAGAATTCCCAGAATGGGTCAAGACATGTATATGACCAATGATGTGTTTGAAATTCCAAACCTGGGGGTACTCTAAGTTCACTGTATTCAAAATTGCTGATGGAGTCCAGAGTCTGTTAACACATAAAAAGCATGTGGTTTGTATTTTAAAGACAGAAAACAGTGTATTTAGTGTGCATAGTTGTATGTTTTTTTCTTAGAGAGTTTCCTGTTAAATAGAAATTTTACAATAGTAGAACAGCCTGTGCAGGCAAGGTACACATGGAACTTCATTTTTCTGAATTAGCTGTAACAAAGCATTCAGTTCTTTCTAGGACTTCTAGCGTGGTTCTTTCCAAGTTTTAGATCTAAAAAAGGATAGATTACACATAAAGGCTATCATCATCTTACTTAATTCAGTTCAGTAAAAAACTCAGTAACTTTGGTGTTCCATATACTGAGTAGATACTGTGGAAAATGGAAAGACAAATAGGGCACAACTCATGATTTCCAGAGGTTTACATTATAGTGAGAGAGGTGGACATGGATGAAGTAAAGATAATAGAAAGCAGACCCTGATAACAATGGAAATAGAGGTACAAGGGAGATGAGCGTGCAGGGGAAGACGTAATCAGTTGCAACTGGGGAAGCCATAGAAGGCTTCCTGGAGAAAGTGTACAACTTTTAAAGAATGGGTAAAGTTAAATATGTTTTTTTTCTTTTTTTTTCTTTTAGTCTCTCCTTCTCTCCCTCCCTCTCTCCCTTTTTCTTTCCTTCCTTCCTTCCCTCCTTCCCTCTTTCCTTCCCTCCCTTCCTTCCTTCCTTCCTTCCTTCCTTCCTTCCTTCCTTCCTCT
>NW_006439192.1:13400464-13401131 GCF_000325575.1 Pteropus alecto
TCAACAAATATTTCAGAATTACTATTGTATACTGGTTACGGTGCTACCCTATAGATCATATGACCTTGTGGTAGAGACAGATTTTAAGCATATTATCACATTACTTAATATGAACTGATGTAAGAGTTCTGAGGGAAATAATTGGTCACATGAGCTCTAACAGAAGAAACAGACTTAGACTAGGGTTTCAGGAAATACTTGATGTGAAACTTGACTTGAGATCTAAAAACTGGGTAGGTGTTGGCTAGTGATGCAGTCAAGCAGGAGACACATTTCAGATGTAGGGAATAGAATAAATGAAAACTAGCGAGAATACTAATTTTTCAAGAGACCATTTGCTCTGTAGAGAGATAGAATATGGTTCTTAAAAGTACACACTCTAGAGCCAGATTGCCTATATTCACATTCCAGCTCCACCTTCCGGCTGTGTGATCTTTGACACTTTGCTTATTATCTCCAGGCCTCATCTTCTTCTCTGTAAATAGGGACAATCATAGCACTTACCTTACTTTAAGGATTAAATATATATAAAAATATCATATATTATAAATGAATTAAATAAATAAATATATAATATTTATATAATATTAAGGATTAAATATATATGAATTCATTTGATCCTTAAAATTACCTTGGGAGGTCAGTCTTATTATATATTATATAAAAA
>NW_006439192.1:13401204-13408302 GCF_000325575.1 Pteropus alecto
CTATTAAGTCCAAATTGAAAACCTGAATTCTCTAATAAATCTGCATTTGGCCATATATTTCTGTTCCTTATATAACACCTTTTCGATTCTCAAAATGATTAGAATTTGAGTTTTCATTCAGCATTTCTTTTTTAGCATTTTATTTTATTAGTTTTAAGTATACAGTACATTGTTAGACATTTATATGGTTTATGAAATGATCCCCTGATTACTCTATCACCCCTTTGGCTCTAAACCTAGCCATTACATTGCTGCTGACTACATACCCTATGCCGTGCTCCCCATCCCTGTGACATATCAACTACTAATTTGTACTTCTTTAACCCTTCACCCTTTTCACTCAGCTCCCGCAAACCCCTCCCCCTCTGGCCTTCACCAGATTGTCCTCTATATTTGTGTGTCTGTTGTCACTTATATGCATAATCTAAGGAACGAAAAGAACAAACTAATCGTTCAGCGTTTTTTTTTGAAAGAAATTGTTTATAGCTCATCTCCACTATTCAAACTAAGTTGCTGAACTATGATATTCTTACTCAGTGGAAACGATGGGGTTCTTTTAGAGAAGCCACACATTTTCACTGTGTTTTATGAGAGTGGGTTATATGATAGTTAAAATAATGCACCTTCCATGTTTTCTTGCCTTCAGTATTTTTTTTTGTTCAGATTTACCCATCTCAAGGTCAATAACATGATTTTGCTGTACTCATAATTTTACTTTTACCTGTTGATATATAAAAATTTATTTTAGTGTCATGTTCTGGATTCTAAGAACTGTTGTGCTATTTCCTTGTCTTTCTTTGTTTTGGTCTAGAGATATAATCACTTATAATTTTGAACAATAGAACATCTTACTTTATACTTGATAGTTTCAATACTCATAACTCACTTTTCTTCTTCTATTAAGATTTTCTCCAGATTTAAATAAATTCCTGTCCATCAAACCTGTATTCAAGCCCACCATTACATTAATTTGTGTTACAGCACCACACATGGTACTGAACACACAAACAGAATCCACATGTATATGCTATGTTTTTTCAATTAGGTAATAAACCTTTGAGGGTAGAGACATGCACATAACTCTTGTATCCTTCCAGAATGTCGAGCTCTGGGGTCAGCACAAAGCAATTGTTCAGGAAATCCTGGTTGAATTGAATTGAAACACCCCTGTAGCAAAGCTTTGCAGAATTTACTCTAGTCCAACTTTCTCAGCTTGTGCATATAAATGAGAGCTTAAGTGACTGTGAAAAATATTATCTTAAACTTTGTTCAATAGTTTTTAAGGAAAAATTATACTTGCTCATCTTTAACTGTTGTCATACAAAAATACAGCTGAATAAAATTATGAGATTTTGTGGTAATATATTGTGTATTTTGAATGAGATCCAGTTACTTCTGTTTTCAAAAGGTTTAAATGGGCTAGAAAGATATAAAATGATGAGCTACTGCTCTTTTATAGCAACTAAGTTGAGTATATGACTGTGGTTATAAAAACATGCCATGTGAAAATATCAAACTGCCACATCATTCTCCTGACAGAATTTGTGCAATAGTGTTCACAACTGTAGCCACTACCTGAAGACAGAAGCTTGAGATTAAAAACTGTCAGCTGAATTATTTGGTCCTCAAATGCCTCAGTCTAACAGTTTACTGAAAATTAACTACCAGGAAAACCCAATCGTCTCCTATGAATGACATGATTTATACTTAACTTTACAGACTGATTTAGTGATATTATGGTGTAAAATTTAATTGTCCACCACATTTCCAATTGGTAAAAAGACTAAAGTTTTATATGGGAAAAAAATCATTTGGAGTGTATAGAGCCTTAGGTTATACTATGTGATTGATATATTTCCAGGTACAAAATTCTCCTGATTAATTAAAACCATATAAAAGGAAATGTGCTAAAATAAAATTAAATTCCTCTAAGTTTTCCTATTTGGTTTCCAATTTAAGCACATGCTAATCCTTCCACCACGTACGTTTCTACTTCCTAATTAACTGCCCTTTCACTCAACTCTTTTCTTCCTAAGAAAAGACATCTTCTTAGTGGAATTAACTCGGATTTTGAATAGGGTCAGTAGAAGCCAGTCTCATCATGGTAGGAGTATGACACAGTGTTGGGGGTTCAGAGCGCTCTGCATGCCTGGGGTAGGGTGAACATATTGAGAAGTATTGTTGTGAGAAGGAACACAGGCAGATATGCCATGGTAAGGAAGGCAGATTTTGTTTTGTAGGCAACTGGGAGCCAAAGAAGTAGAAAAAGAACTTTACATTAGCTTTAAAATTATTTCCTAATGTGTACATTATTCAGCGTACACATTTTGGCTGTATGTTTGATATTTTCAATTTGAGTCTTATAAAACTGTGTAATATTTTAATTATTTTTCAGTCTGATTTCTCTTTTCCTTTTAAAAAAAAGTAAATCTTTTTTTCCCTCTGCAATTATAAGTAAGCATTTTCCAAAATATATGGTTTGTCAGGGTATGCCATAATATGAAGGAAACAACTTTCTGACTAAATGACGTAAACAACCCAAACTCTGGTCTTCCTAAAACCTAGAACAGCACAGGAAATAAGTATCAAATGAAGCTTAATGAGTAAAAACGATCGCGTGTTCTATCTTGCTGCAGTAATTTGCTTTGCCAGGTGCTTTAGTAGGTAAATGAATATACCTTTCCTTGATTGTGCTTGAAAAACAAATGATACAACGATTTCTCACCAGATTTTATCTCAAAATGAGATAATAGATTGTTGAGTCAAAGCCAGAAAGTCAATCAGGCTAATCTCAATACCAGACCTGAAATAATTAAATCTCTCCATTGTAGAGGAGCTCATATTTGGCTGATGAATTGATTTTAATCTTTTCCATACTTTATTTGTATTATGCCCTTGATTACAGCTATCTGGGAAGTAATACATGGCTTCATTAAGCAAGTAGCTAATTTAATGACTACCTAGATACCAATAAACAGGTGAACATAGAAACTAAGGATGTTTAACAGAATTTAAATAAAGGTGCAGTTGACCGTCGTTTCTAGTTTCTTGCCAAATATTAATAATCTATTTTATATAAACAACTGAGATTATAATACAGCCATTTTAAGATTGGGAAAAAATTAACAGAAGCGTTAAATGGTCAATTTATTGGCAAAGCTTTCAGAGGTAACTGGCATTTCTATAGAATCTATCCCGAAACTAGCTTCTAGTTTCTTCTTTATCTTGAATGGTATCTCGATTTTTGGAATTAACCTATAAATTTCCAGTTGCATCCTCTGGACTACTGTTGCTAAGATATTACTTAATACATTCTAAGTAGACACTTACTGGGTCTATTTCCAACTGCAGTCCCAAGGCTAAATCCTTAGCTTGGTTTCTGCCTTGAATAGGATGCACAATTACTAATTTGTTTATATACTCGTTCACTTAGTAATTAAATGAATCCACAAATACAAATGGAAGTGGTGGTGGGGGAGGAGTTAACAGACTAATAACTCCATGTCCTCAAAGGGCTTCTGATTTGTGGGAAGCCATTAATAGTGAAAAAGCAATGTAAGTACCATGCTAATAATGTATTTAGACTCAGATTTTATGCCTAAACTCAGTTTAATGGGATGTTGTTGTAGTTCTATGTCTCAGAAAAAGTAGCACCTAAGATGTACTTTGATAGTAGTTAATATTCAGTCTAGGAAGGGGTGTGTGTGTGTGTGTGTGTGTGTGTGTGTGTGTGTGTTGGAGGTGGAAGGAGTTATTGCTGATACTGGAGAGTTAAGAAGAAACCAGGTAATGAAAGGACTTTCATGCTGACCACCCGTGGGTGAATTTTATCATGAAAATTAGTTCAGAGATTGGGAGGATTATCAACAACAGCATGATTATGTTTGAATTTTAGAATGATTTTAAAACCTTTTAAGAGAATATTAGTTGATTAATTCTAAGGTTAATTGATTGATTGATTTGACTGCTCACAGATTCCTTTGACCACACCCTCGCTGTAACATTCTGGTTAGCTACATTGCCACTGTTGTCTCATGTCAAGGATCCTCCTCTCCCAGCACCACCTCCTGTGTTTCCAGATCACTGTGTCAAGGATCCAAACCCTAGTAACGCTTTGATTTTCTTGATTCTACCAGCTTTTCATTGTCACTCACTTCTTCCCTCCTTGCCCAGTTCACATTATACAATATAGCCATTCTCTCCCCTCTCCTCCGTCTGAAATAATTCCAAACCTGCTTAAACCCACCTCTCTTTTGCACTTGCATTCAGCCTGTTGAAAACATGCAGATTTGCTGCATAGTCTCACTTACATCTCTGTTTCTTTAGTGCTGCCTGGCAAATCCACTTCATTTACTTTCTCTTTTCCTGCAAAAACAAAATCAGAAAAGAATCTGCATGGTCTCACCCACATCTACCAACCTAGTTTGCCTCTGCAGCCATCTGCCTCCACTCCTGTTTTGATGAATGAGTTGTCTCCTTTGATTTAAGCCCAACCCCTTCCTCATGTACTACATTCCATCACTTGGTTCAAAATTAGTCATTGCTCCAGAGATTTTCTCCCACCCTCTCCATATAACTAGGTTTTCTATCTGCAGGATCATTTCCATCAGTACATAGACATCCTATACTATTCTTCATGGTAAGAAGTAACAAATAAAATAGCTCTTCATTAATCTTGACAACTCCAGCCATCTTTCCAAGTTCTGTTTCCTTTTACTAAAAGATTACCCCCCAAAAGTTGTCTGGATTTGCTGTCTTCTTTTTCTCTTCTCTCATTTTCCCTTGGATTCATTACAGTTAACATTTTACCACCCTCCTATGCCATTAACACACCTCTTCTCAGTGACCTCTAGATCGTTAAGTCCAGTGGTCACTTCTGTACTCAGCCCAGGCTCCTCCCTTGGAACAGTTGATCACACCTTCTCTTTTGAAACACTTATGTTAGAGAGATTGGATGAGGGTTGGGTAAGGGATGGTGGTGGTGAGGGGAGTAATTTTGTTTTAAATCTGTTCACTGATAAAATACCATAGTTATCTAATATTTTATTATTTTCTAGGGTCACCTAGAGACTACCAGATGTATTCTTGACTAGTTGAAGTCAAATTTGACTTGTTTTTTTTACCCCTTTTGTGGACAAGGCAAAAA
This sequence comes from Pteropus alecto, assembly GCF_000325575.1. Lineage (NCBI taxonomy): Eukaryota > Metazoa > Chordata > Mammalia > Chiroptera > Pteropodidae > Pteropus > Pteropus alecto. Next base: position 13,406,351 of record NW_006439192.1, read on the forward strand.
CCTGTGTTGTCTTGGATTTCATTTAATTCTTTTCAAATTACACATTTTTTATTTTTAAATATATTTTAATGGTGTATATTTAAAACCCTATAACATGTTCCATTTATTGTTTTATACAATTAATATTCAGTTAGATTTACCACATAATTATCCTCTGCATTATTCTATATTCTTTTTTGCATTTTCTTATTTGCAGCTATGGACTTTTTCTTCTGACCAGCTCCCTTTAGTATTTCTTTAGTGTATTCTACTTGTGATAAATTCTCTGTTTTTATTTATCTGAGTGTGTCTTTATTTTATCCTCACTATTGGAAGGATATCTTCAATGACAAAATTATAGGTTGGGATGGATAATTTAATTTTAGTACTACCTTTTCCTTTGGCTTCCATTGTGTCTTCCAAGTCAGCTCTTTGTTCAACTATTGCTCCTTTGAAAGTGAATTGCCATTTTTCTGTAGCTGCTTTTAATATTTTATCTTTATTTTTGGTTTTCAAAAATGTTAGTACAATATTCCTATGTATACATTTAAAAATATTTATTCTACATGTGTAACCTGTTTCAGTTTACTTTTATGTTTCAGTTTTGGAATTCTTAGCCATTTCATTTTCAAATTTTATTATTCTCTCTCTATTTCTACTGGAATTACCATACCTATTTGTTAGACCTACTCACTGTAGTCCCTATGTCTGTTACCTTCCATATTTCCAACCTTTCACATCTTTGCTTTACCTTACTCCACTAATTCTACCTCTGACAAATCTGCTACTAAACCACCAATTGGTTTCTTAGTTTTGCTATTATTCATCTTTTTTCAACTTTGCTTTATCTCATTTTACAATTTCCACTTATCCTTTTCACTTCTCAATCCTGTCTTTTATTTACTGGGGCATGAAAAACATCATTATTTTAAATTTAAAGTCACAGCTCCTGTGGATCTGTTTCTATTGTCATTTAATTATGCTTTCTTTTTTTTTTAATGTCATCTTCTAATGTACCAGGGTATTTTTTCTTGTGTGCCAAATGTGGTATTAAAATGATAGCAATAAATTGAGGGCACTCTTAGAACTTGAGAAGTTTCCCTGCGAGGGTTCACCATAACTCTTGGAATATAGCTTATTGGTGCACTAAACTTAAGCACATGGGGTTCACTTGCACACCCACTCCCACACTGAGGGCCCTGGACTTCTGTGTGTGTCTTAATAGATCTGTAAAGCCTCTGAGAGTTTTAGTCAGCTTCTCAACCTCTCAGCCACCCTCTCCAGAATCAGCAAATATCCATGGTAAAAGATCTCAGATCCTGGGCTCATCATTTGGAATTTTTCTCTTCTCAGATCATGGCTCAGTAATTTTTGAAAAAAAAATCATCCAAAAATTCAAATTAGAGGCAGGAGTACAATAAAACTGCAAGTGTCTATGCAAATTAAGCTATTACCACTTTCTTTTTTAGCTTTCTAATACTTTCAGGAGATAGCTTTTACCTCTGGTTTAGCGTTTAGGGTTTCCTCAAAGGTTGGGTTGGCTTCATTGCTCTATTTAGTCTGACATTGCTGGAACTTCATGCTTTGGAACACTTCCTTCTACAGGATTCTAGAATAGCATTTGCATTTTTTAAAGCCTCTTCCTTAGGCACCATTCTCCCCTTCTTCTTTGTTGCTTCACCTCATCTCTCATCATCTATAAATGACTAGGTGTCCCATGCTCCTTTTCCAGCCTTCTCCTTCTCTTCTCTATCCACACTCACCCCTTAAAGGTATTAGCATCCACTCTCATGGCAGCAAAGAGCTCTGTGTGCTGACAACTTTCAAATGTGAATGTACAGCTTCGTTGTCTCTTCTGCCCTTCAGGTTTATGAACCAAACTGACTATTTGGCATATTTATTTGGATATTAAATAAACATTTCATTCTTAATATGCCCTCAAATTACATATAATTTCCCATCCCAAACTCATT